>NW_028277035.1:84602500-85802500 GCF_059951505.1 Python bivittatus
TCTTCTTGCTTGCCTCCTTCCTTCCTCCCTTCTTTTTTTTTAAAAAGCAAGCCTGTCACCGAAACGATCGCTCCCCTTTCTCCCCCCAAAGAGCAGCAACTTCCCTTTCCAAAGCGGTAGCTTGCCTTCTCTCCGGAAGGACGCGGCAGCGACTCCTCCCGAGAGAAAGAGAAGGGGAGAAAGCGGGGATCATAGAGACGGGACTGAGAAGGAGGAGGAGGTAACTCGGTAACCGAGCGAGGGCAGCGCAGTGGAGTTACTTTTTGGAAAGCTGGCAAGGTAGGTCGGGGCCGGTGTGGGCATTCAAGCCAACGCAGACTGGATGCGTCTCGGTCGCCGTTCGCGGACCAGAGGGAATGGAAAGGATTTCTTTTCTCCTGCCCTTTGCTAAAAAGTTTCCGCGAGGCGTGGGGTGAGGAAGCGCGTGGGGTGCCGATCGTGAGCCTGACTTTCCACGCTCGCGCGTTTCTGGGTAGCCGCGGACCTTTTTTACAATTAGGCTGAGTTCGTGCGGGCTTTGCACAGCGTCTGCGAAACGGATCCGGTTCCTCTCGGGCGTGCAGACCTGTCAACCCGGCTTGCTGGAGGGATTGGCCGTCCGCAGGACAGCTTTGACCTGGCTTTGCAGGGCATACAGCTGGGCAGAAGGCGTGGGTTTCCGCTCGAGGGGGAAAACGCTACCCGGGTTGCGATTCGAGGCACGCTTACCTGATAGTTTGTATCTTTCGAGACTTAACTCCTGAGTAAGAGGCCTGTGCAGAGAGAGTGCGGTTTTTTGCGTGCTGGCACCTAAGGCCAGTTGACTCGGTGGAATTTATGTGGAGAAAACCCGTGTAAGTTTTGATTCAAAGTACGCAGCTAAATCCTCCCAAGAATTGTAACTGATTCATGGTTGAGCTACCAACCTAGTCGCTGAACCTCGCATGTGTTGCTTGCAAGCTTCGCTTCTTTTCTTTGATTACTTTTAATAATTCATTTTGAGACTTCGGTTTTAAGCGCTTCGCCTCCCCACCCTACCTCTCACACAAATTCGGCATGAGGCCTTCTAGAGACTTTCTTCTCTGGGCTTACGGTTCTTTGTGAGAAAGCCTCCTTCCACGCTATGGCTGTCACCAAAGGTGTTTGGGATAAGGTGCCCACACCTTGGCTGATGCAGTCCTCTCCTTCGAGTTTGTCAGACTGAAACAGGTTGCATTTTCTTTTCCCTAAATGTGCAGGTGTTTGAACTACGAATGCAAGAGGGAACTGGCAAATTGCCTTGACACAGTTGGGTAGTGATCAGGGGTGTCTGCAAGGTGCAATTTAAAAAGTCAAGATGGTGGGTCCAGTAGTCCCATCGACATTTCGCCTGTTTTTTATGTGTGTCACCTGTGAGACGTACGTTAAACATTGGTGGAGCTTTGATCACACTGTCACGGTCACCATCTTGACTTTTTTGAGCATACCCTGTGGACACCCCTAGTACTGATTAAAGCATTAGACTAGAAATTGAGCAATCGAGGGGTTTATTTATGTATTTATTATTGACAAGAAGGGAGCTAAACACATAGAATGGGCTCTAACAAAAAAGTGAAAGAAATACAGCCAAGAAAAAAACATGTTAATAAGTCATTATAACAGTAAACAATTACGATTCTATATATACTTATCTAATGCAAATATTATTCAAGTAAAGTATATATTTCTAATACATTTATATGACTATCATGGTTTTTTTTTTAACCTACTATATTTTGTATAAATGAGTTCCATAATTTATTATACTTGTCCACACAAAGTCTACATCTATAGGCAATCAGCTCATAGGTGGCAAGTGTGATCAGGTCTTCAATCCATTGAGTAAAGGGGGCCATGCATTTATGCTTCCAATGCTGCAGTATCAGTCTTGGCCATAGTAAAAGTACGGAGAATCCATTTACATTGTCCGGTTGTCAAGTTCCACGTATTAGGTACATAGTTCAAAAGAATATTATCCTCTGACAATTTTAGCTTTTGTCACACAATCATATTTATCTAGTCCACTACTTTCTCCCTAATCTTGGTAAGTATAGGACATTGGAGGGATCCAGGTTAACAAAGTTACATTCCCTTTTCCTAACTTACAATTTCACAGAAGGTTGTTAGTAGGAAATATTCTGCATTAAGTTGCTGTGAAGGACAGGTGGGATATAATTTAATACAGTCCTGAGGCCCTAAAAAGAGTGCAGAGAAGAGCAACAAAGATAAGGGGTCTGGAGGCTAAAACCTATGAAGAACAGCTAAAGGAACTAGGTATGTTTACCTTAACAAAGAGAAGACTGAAGGGAGATACGTAGCAGTGTTCCAATACTTGAAGGGCTGCCACAGGGATGAGGGAGTTGATTTATTCTCCATAGCACCTGAGCGTGGGACAAGAAGCAATGGGTGGAAGCTCGTCAGAGAGAGATCTAACCTGGAAATAAGCAGGAATTTCCTAACAGTGAGAGCTATTAAGCAGTGAAACAGCTTGTCTCCCAGAGTTGTGGGTGCTCCATCGCTGGAGGTATTCAAAGAAAGATGGGACAACCATTTGTCTGAGATGGTCTGAGGACTCCTGCCTTGGGCACCAGGTTGGACTAGAAGACCTCCAAGGTTCCTTCCAACCCTATAATTCATTGGTTCAATTAAATTATTGGTTCTACTTAGATAAATTACTGTTTTAATAGAGAATGTCAGAGTCTGCACACTCGATCCCAAAGTTCAGTAAATCCTCTGGAGACCAAAAGTTCCATCAGAGATTTCTTTATTCAGGAGAAGCGTACAGCATCATAGTTTGTTGAGTCTAATTCTACAAAACAAACCCTAATTTCCCCCCCTTCTAGGTTTTCTTTCCCGCTTGCAACTCTTCGCGCCTTGCCCCGGTTCTCACACCTCCTGGCCTTGGATGTCTGTTTCAAGATAGAGATAACGGCACCTGGCCTCCTCTCCCCCCTTTTTATGGCAGGTCAAGCAACCAGTTTAAAATAATATTCCCACTATTCTACTATTGATCTATGCGTAGCAATAAAAGTAAAAGCAATAAAAAACAATTGAAGGTTCTGGCTTGCGTAGATCCTGACAGAGACCTTACATTTTTTAAAAATAGCTTTCTTTCATTGAGATTGGTTGCTGAAGTCATGTAAGAGTGAAAATAAAAATAAAGTGTGTCTTGAGATGTACAGTAGGTGACATGCAAAAGGCTTTATTTGTCTTCCTTCACCTTGAACATTTGTCTTTTTGTTAGTGTTCTATTAATGTGTCACTTATAGGCCAGTGCAAAGGTTAAATTTTGCAGTGCAGTGCCTGTTAGTTTGCAAGACGGTATGATGTGGCTGCAAGAAAAAAGTAAGAACAATTCTTTTAAAGATGACAGATTTTTCAGTGGCATTCCTCACAATATTGTCCTTCTTTTATAAGAAAGCCATTATAGGAAATAACATTTTCCAGTTGGGTGTCACAGAAGTCATAGTTAAAATGTTTTTCTAAAAATTATATAGGTTATCAGATAGCATTGTGGGGATGTTGACATGTATTTTAGGAAGCTTCCTAAGAAAAAGAAAAGAATAAATGTCTATATGTAATTATATAAAGATTCTTAAAGACAAAGGCTAAGCTGGCATTTAATTAATAATGATTTATTAAATAATCCACAATTAAATGAATCCACATAAAATGCCAGGCCAAAAAAGAGAGTTTATTATAGCTGGACATATATAAGATGCTAAGCCAAAACCAAATTTAAGCACCTTGATCTGGTTTACACATTATGCTATGGTTTAGAATCGAAAATCATTTGAAGATGGCAAGATTATAAATATTTCTCTTACATAACGTATGGAACACACAGCATGCTGAGAGTCTTTGTTAAACTACAACAACTTTATTGGATACAGTTTCCTTAAGCATTATGCATTCACATATGCACACATAGGTGTTTACTCACTATGAATTGGCCCTTTTGGTAAGGGGTTTGGGAGACAGGAGGTGCCAACATACTTGAATGGCGAAGTCTGTCAACGTGAGGTCTCTTACAGCTTTCTTTTTCATCTTTTGCCAACAATATCCATCACACCTTCCTTTCTACATCACATCAGTTTTTCATTGACCATTACATAACCTATTGCATGATGGTTCTTATCTCTGGTATCTGGTATCCAGACCTGGTCAGCTGGCTTTCTTGATTTCACCCACTGTGATATCTGCATTTTTCCTTGGGTTCAAATTCTGTTCATCTGTTTCATTTCTTGAGCATTTTGGAAATGTTTGATTTGTGCTTGAATAAAGCAGAGGAACACATCATAAAAGTACAGCAGTTATAAATACATCAATGCTTTGATGAGCTCCAGTTATGTTGGCACACAAAAATACCTTGATGAGCGCCAGGTATTTTTGGCCCATAAGAGGTGGATGGCTTCAATGCTTTATACTAGGGCTAGGCAAATCATTCAAGGGGTGTTTTGCAAAATGAGTGCAGTCCCCTTCAGAACCTGCTGCTTGAAGCATTGAGGTAGATGTGCCTTTTGAAGCTTGGCTTGGCCATTTTCAGGTTCTCCCCATATCATCTAAGCATACAGAGAAGCCCTTCAGCAGTTATCTGAATGGAACTGCCTACGTTACTGCACAGGTATGCTCAGAAGACATGGAGAGAGCTCTGAACTGGCTGCTCCAAACCTTAGAGAATTGTGGCTTCCTTAAGGCTTCAAGATTTAGAGGGATGCTTTGGTTGCTTCACAAAGCATCCACCTAAAGGATTTGCACAGCTCAATTATTAGTTGGAGTTACAAAAGGATCTGTTGCACAAAAATTATCAGATATCTTAACACCTTCATATTTGCATGGTAGAAACTTGGTGGCAAATTATTGAGATGTCTGCATTTTCCTGCAAGGTTATGAAACAACTTTAGGGATGAGATCACTGAAATCCTGATCATTTAAAACATTATTTATATTTAATTGGGATGAGGTGAGGACAACTGCATATAGAAATGTCATGGGTGCTTTGACATCCGTGTCACCCGTGACATTGCCAGTAGAACATGATAACGCTACTGGTAATCACAATGAACAGATTCATCCCTAGGAGTTAAGTAGAATATATCAAGTGATGTTTGAGATACTCACAAATAGACTCATGCACTGATAGTGCAATCTAGTGAATGATTATTCAGAATAAATCCCACTGTGTTTGAAATTGGTTATACCCAGCAGGAAAGTACATATAGGATTGTTTTGATAGTCTCCTGGGCCTATTTCTAAGAAAGCATCCTTTCTATACTCAGATTGTTGGTTAGTTAAAATTTCCTTATGAGACCTGAGAAGACCCTTAGATAACTAATTTCGGCTGCATTTCACAGGTTCTTAAGTATTCAAAATGGAAGCACAGAAGGCAAATACATTTTCCCCAAATTCTCTGGGACAAGATGTGAATCCTGATCTTGACATTGAACGAAAAAATATCTCTTTCACCATTGAGCGCCTTACCAATATACTGGATGGTGGAGCAGAAAACACCAAGATCCGGAGAGAAGTCGGTTAGTAGATAACTCAAAAGAGCTCATGACAAATTTAACAGCTTTTTGTTTTTTGTTTGACCTGTGTGTGTCTCTCTCTATCCTATGGACATCCTCCATCATTGCAATGCTGCATATGTTTTTTTCAGGCTGGAGTTATTTCTTTGATTTTAGGCTGTAGCAGCCAAAACAAGCAGCAGACATGAAAGCCAGGCTAACTGCATTCTATGTAGTCTTTGGAACTTAGCTTATGAAATTATCAGTTTTAAAGGAAAAAAGAGTAAGTCCTCTTGATCAAGGAGAAAAACATGCAAAAAAAAAAGTGTGCACATAGAATTCAGCAACAAAGAGGATCTTGACTGGAGATTTTTGTTTTTAATGTCAACAGAAGAATTTTTATGTTTCACAAAGTTCTTGTCCTATCCCTGTTGCTGAGAAAAACCATGTGGTTCAGCATCAGAGAATATATTTTACATACAGAAGATTCCAAGTTCAGTCTAATCCAGAAATCCTGAGTATATACTACAGTCAGTCCTAACTAGTTGGGTCAATGTTCTGACAGAGCATTCCTTAGTAAACCTGTGAGTTTTGCAACAAATTATCATTACAAATGATCTTCATATTTTCAAGAGGGTGGTATGTAATATCACAGCACCCTTAGTGGTAATACTTGCTTCTTTGCCCTATGATACAAAATATAATCTGAAATCTGTAAAATGAATAGTAACAAATTCATTAAATCTGAAATCTGTCCTTCTCAGGCCAAGGCTGAAGAACAGATCACTGGTTGTGACATCTAGGCTGATTTTGGGCCTTTGTAATTACTACTCCCATTTTCACTTTTTATACATTGTCACTTGTTGAAAAATCCTGAAAACTTGCATAACCTCTTGGGAGTTGGCTTGGCTCTAAATATATCATTGTGAAACTATGGATCTTGGTAATTTACTCTTTAGAGAGCCACTGCAGCTATCGTTTAAAAAAAATAAATTAAGCCAGTCAAATTAAAAAAAATAGTCATCTTTAATTAAAGAATTGTGAATGTTGAGGTTAGAACTCACAGAGTACACTAAAGTCAGTGCGTGTGTGTGACTTCGAGTCAGTCTTGACTCGTGGCAAGTGCCTGGACAAGTCCCTGCAGTTTTCTTGGCAAGATTTTTCAGAAGTGATTTGCCCTGGCCTCCTCCTCCTTCCTAGGGCTGAGAGAAGGATTGGCCCAAGGTCCCCAACTGGCTTTGTGCCCAAGGTGGTAGCCTGATGCCTTAACCACTGCACCCAACTGGCTCTCATTACATCATAGGTGCTACAAAATAATTTTGGGCTATAGTTTATGTCTTTTTCACTGCTTACCCTTGGTATTAAGTAATGCATGCTAAATAAATCTGAATGTATTGTATGTTTCACCTTTTTGTGATTCCTTTGCTGCCATATTGGAATGTTTTTTCCATTCAAAAGTACTACTGATCAACATAGAAACAACATTATCTGTAGAGGCAGCGATTTTGGAAGTAGCAGCTAAACTTTCCTCCAGTTTAAACTTGCAGAAGCAACCAGAAGTTCCTACAGTCATTTGCAACACTCCAGGGAATTCTTTATGGCAGGATCTGAGGAAATAACTGAAAATACTGTCATGCCCTTCCTATCCCATCCTGTGCTGAAAGAGTGGTTGTATTCAACAGAGGCTGTGCTCCAGGCTGATCCAGAATTTAGCCAAGAAAACCAGTATTTCCAGAACCAAAATGAAAGATATGAAAATGCTATCAGAAAATCTGTTTACTTCTTACAAAAGAAAGCTGAAATGGGATGGAAGGAAGATGGCCCAGAACAGAAGTACTGCTATAGGTAATTTGAATTCTGTAGTACTTTTTCCTACATCAGTGAGTACAGAAACACATTGTATTCCTTAATAGATTTGGACAGCTGCAATCGTAACCACACGTTACAAGACATGTGACCTACTGAAAGCAGCAGGATTTACATGCATAGGATTGCAATGTAAACTAATTACATTACTGGAAGCAATTAGGTATTAATTTTGTTTTCTGCTCTGAGTATTTTCTTGGAGGCTGTGTGCAGGGATAATGAGAGGGGCAGATGCTGGGTTAGGGAAATGGGTTAGCAAGCTTTTTCAAGTGGTTTGTGGTTGCAATTTTTAGAAAAGGGGAAAGCAACACAACTTGAAATACTTCTAGAAAGAAACAGATCTCACTGATGGAAGCTAAACAGGATTGCTCCACTGAAATTTTAAACACCTCCCCCTCACTGTCTACTAATGAATTGTGTATTGAACACATGTTTGTGGGTCAGTGTTAAGAGATATAATGGCATCTGTGTTTTTGCAGGTTTCTTAGTAACGATTTGGCATTTAACATACACATAGTCTTTATGAAGAGCATTTTGGCATTAGGCACCAGTGAACAAATCAACAAATGGATTCCCTTAGCAAAAAAGTATTTCATCATAGGAACCTATGCCCAGACTGAATTGGGACATGGTAAGTGTCCTTGGCAGGTAAAGTGATCCAGATCTTTGCTTTGATAAACTTAACGCCAGTGATTCATTAAGTGCTATTATTTGATATGAACTGACTTGCAGCTCTCCTCCTTCACTCAATACGCAGGAAGGTGAAAGAAGCAGGATTTTCTCAGTAGGACTTCTCTTGGGCAATCATAGCAAGGGCTAGGACTACTTGCCCCATTTTGTGACATCTTCAGCAGAGTCCTTTTTCTTGTTCTCACACAATAAAGTTGGATCAAGAGGATGAGCTAAATGCAAATCAAATGCTCTAAAATCCAGTTTGTTTACTGAAGTTTTGTGGAGGAGGCTGTAAGCATAATGCTTAGTGATCCTGTAATGGGAAGTAGGAATAACCTTGAGGAACAGGAGGAAGAGTCACAACCAAGGACGTGGTTAGATAAACTAAATCTGAGTCCAGGACAGAAATATAATTTGAGAAAGAATCTCAGACAGGATCTTCCCTAGTTCTCATGAAGATAAAGGGACCGGGGAAGCACATTCCGATTTGTAAGACTCTATTACTGTAACCTTATAATAAAAGTAGTATTAGCATTCATAACTCTGGATTCCTAGGCTGCTCTACCTTGAAGGGCTGACAGATCCTAATGCTACTTTCTAATGCTGTTGGGAGATCAGTAATTATAATGCACTTTTTACAGATATTGGCTAGATTCAGAATTCTTAATATGCATACCTATATGTCATTCATTGACCTATATTGTGTGCAGTGCCTCTGTTGAATATCTTGTTCCTCAAGGTGAGAGCAGCTGAAGATGATAGCTTTCTATATTTATTCTATAGTGGCTGCTTCACACAGGCAAATCAGTAATATAGTACTGAAAGTGTTAAAGATGGGCCTGGAGCTGGGGATCCATATCCTTGGGGCTGAGGAACCTTTTAAAAGCAATAGCAGCAATCTCACCCCACCATCTCTATCACATTTCCTTCATTCCTGACTTGGAGTATGCTGTAAAAACCTGTTTTTGCATATTTTCAACATACAGTAGTTCCATTTGCCAAGGTCAATCAGTTTATCAAGAGGGCTTATTGGTTAGTGCTTGTGATACCACGTATCTACTACATCATCTTCACAGCAAATTTTGCCACAGGCTTTTTTATTGTTTAAATGTTATATAGCAGAGAGTATATATGCTTATATCTGGCTCTGTGCACTGTTTTAATTTTTTTGTTTTAAGTGAAGCAGAAATGAATTTGTGCTTGCTTAACTGATTAAACAAGTCTCACCCTTTATGTGAGACTAATAACTAACAAGGATGCTAATAAAACCCATCATGGTGTGACTGTTACATCTCTGTTCGCCCTCAGTAGCTATGGAAAACTCTCGGCCTGATGTTTGAACCTAGTTTTTACAATTTATTTCACAGATTTACAGAAGCTCTCATTAATATGACAGTTTGAATTGGTTTTCATTTATGATTTTCCTCATTGTTGTATGGCCACTTCCCTCATCATAGCGTATCCCATCACCATCACCATCACTCTTTGCAATCAACTGCAGACCAAATTACATAAAGAAAAATCATTATAGAAAATAGAATGTAAAGATTAAAGAAAAAAAGTATTGGTAACCTCCATGTGTTCCAACCAGTTGGCAGCAAGCAGTTATGTTTACCAATGCTTAAGTTAGGAGGTCTAGCATTTGATCAGCTCTACGCTCTGGGCACCATCACAGGCAAAGCTTTTGCTTACGTAACTTTTAGCACAACGTCCTTTAATTCAGCTCTCTTTTACAGTCATTGAGCAGTATGAGGCAATGTCGTCAACAGCAGTGAAAGCAAAGTCCTTTCTCCAACTATCTGTTATGTTTTTTCTCTAAGCAATTTTAGGGGCTTTTAAGTCCACCTGGGTAGGCACCCAAACTCCCAGCCTATAACCAGAGATGCAGAATGATGTTAACTTTGTTGTAAAAACTCAAGCTGACCTTTAGGTCATAGCCACTTAGTGGCCACTTAGTGGCTATGAGCTCTGAAGGATGGAGTGGAAAAATTGGTCATAGTAAGCTGTTAGTCAAATTCAGCCTGACAGTGATCTTATGATTTAGCATTGAATTTCAGGGAACCTCTTATTTATTGATGTGCATGTGTATGTGTTTTAAGATTATGGATGCTGTAAGTCCGGAGGAAATTAGATTAATGTCATAATGTCAGCTTCGCTCCTGAAATCATGTCAGGAAGGTTTAAAAAATCACAACCTTACTTTTAACGGACATCCTTGCAAGGATGGAACTTGCTCATACCAAAGGAAAACTTGCTTTCATTCCTGAGGAGAGACCAGCTAGGATGCCTAAATCTTGCTAGCAAATACTCAGTCTACTGCTAGTCGTCTGGTGTCCAGAAAACTGTCACCTTTATCTTTTTGTTATAAAGGATCTAATCTTCGGGGTTTGGAGACAACAGCCACATTTGATGTGGCCACTCAGGAGTTTATTCTCAACACGCCAAGCTTCTCTGCCATGAAATGGTGGCCAGGAGACTGTAAGTAGCAAGTACACTGGTGAGTTGGATCTATATGGGAGGAATCTTTAAGTTCATTTCTTCTGTTGTTTCCCCCTGCCCCCCAGCCTTTAAGATAATTTAATGTGAAGGCTACAACTTACTCAGTGGAATCATTACAAGTGAAGACATTCCAAAATCACATAGAGCTATGAGGACTAAGCAATGAACTATTCAAGTCGATTATCAAATGTTTGGGTCTTATCTTCTTTATGACAACTTTAACATTAAATCAAATAGCTAGTGAGATTATATTAGTAAGATCTGAATATTCTAGTTTATTTTTTAAGCAAGTGATAATTTCTTTTCTCCCCTTCCCTTTCTTATTGCAGTGGGGCGAAGTGCAACTCATGCTGTGGTTTTTGCTCAGCTTTATCTGAAAGAACGTTGTTATGGCATGCATCCATTCATCGTACAAATTCGCAGCCTCAGAGATCATTCTCCAGCTCAAGGTAATGTTCTTCTGAAGTTCTTGATAAGAGTAAGCTAGGCATGTTTTCATTCTCCCAGACACTGGGCATTAATCACCATGAACCTAAGAGTGCTAAATTCTCTTTATGATCTGTCTAGAATCTCCCTAAGTATCAATGTAAGACTACTCTGTAGTTTCCTAGATTTTTCTTTTTCCCCTTTCTGAAGACAGAGTCACCATTTGCTCTCCTCCAGACGTCTTGCATTTCACCACTTCTCCTGGATTTTTCATGCAACACCCTTCTGTTTTTGGTTGCCTGAGGGAACATATGCCCTTAGTTGAGAAACACTAAACCAATGTAAGAGGTCAATAGCTCTGTCTGATATTTTTGTTTCCTCTTATTTTGAAAGTATCTAAAGAAGCCCTTTTTGTTATACTTAGCATCCTTTTCTAACCTCAGCTCATTCTGAGCTTTTGCTTTCCTGACACCATCTCTGTTGTTCCAGGTTACCTGCTTGTACTCTTCCTTCTCATATGGATCCTTTCCATACATAAAGAGATGTGAGGGAATGCAAGCAGGTGAAGGGCTAGTGAAACCGCTGCAAAATGGACTGCAAAAGAATGCATTGCAGAAGATCAGAAAACTTAAAAATTTAGCCCGTAATTGTACACATATTGTCCAGAGAGAAGTGCCATTGAATTCAGTGGTATTACTTCTGAATAGACACGTACAAGAGATAAGAGAAGGAAGCTTATTAAAAACATTTTTTTCTCTTTCTCCAAACTGCCTAGCTTCTTGCTCAACTTTTTCAGTAGTAGTCTTAAGTGATTTCCCAGCAAAGCCTTCCACTAAACCTGGCCCCCTTAGCATTTCTTTTAACAAACTAGTTTTGTATCCCCATTGTACAACAGAAGATTTTCATTTTATGAAATCAAGTTAATGTTTTCATTTTGCTTCTTTTATTCCTCAGGAATAACTATAGGGGATATTGGTCCCAAAATGGGCTTTCAGAATATCGACAATGGCTTTCTCATCCTGAAGAATGTCCGTGTTCCAAAAGAAAACATGCTGGCCAGGTTCTCTCAGGTATAGATAGATAGCTCTCAGGTATTCCAGTCAGTTTCAGAATACCAAAGATCATGGAATTCTGGAACCTGGTTCAGAATTTTGAAAGAATGTTAGTAAATCTTCCTTCCTTCCTTCCTCCCTCCCTCTCTCCCTCCCTTTGAAATTGTTCTAACCATGGCTGCAGAATGTTGAAATGTAAAGATTTGAGCCCTGGATACCCTGCCTACTGTTGTTGTTGTTATCTCAGCTTGTTCACCACTGAATCCAGCAGGACTCCTGGTGGTTAATCGTACAATAAAACTTCTATAGTAAGAATTAAATAAACTTACACAGAACATCTCTGGTGTGATAAGAATAAAACATCCACCATAGAATAATCATGTCAAATGAAGTAATAGTCAGTCACCAACTAAACATATCCCAACATCCTATCAGCTCAGAAATATTTTGTAGAAGAGCTAGTTTTGATCATCATTTTTAATGTAAATCAAAAAAGAACACTCAAATCAAATTATTCAGTTTTTGTAATGAATTTTCATTTATAGAGTTATTTTGGGGGTTAATATCTAGCCCAAGTAGTCTTTGGTTCATATTAAGTATACCACACTTCACCCATAGCTTTAATATGGATGAAGAAGAAATGTTGGTCTGTATTTGCTTCTCAGTTGCAGTCACTGGCAATGTTATATTTTCACTGGCAATGTTATGTTTTCTTTCTCATACTCACCAAAATATGCAGGATTTAGGAATAAATTCTGCAGATTATTTTAAAAGTGTTTCATAATGCCTATCACTTCTCTTCCCCAATATCCGTTCTTTTTTTTTTTTTAAAAAAAGTCTTATCTTCCAGGTTCTACCAGATGGTCAATATAAGAAACAAGGATCTGAGAAGATCAACTATTTGACTATGATTGTGATACGTGTGACCATGATTCAGACTGAAATTGTCCCCAATTTGATGAAGGCTTGTACCATTGCTATCCGATATTCCGTGGTGCGTCGGCAATCTGAGTTAAAGCCTGGGTACGATATGAAAAGAGGGAAATGCTCCTGTCTGGATGCTTAATTTCCCATACACACACACACACACACACACACACATACTGTTGTGCTCCTTTTACAATATTGTTTTTGATTTTGGGCAGGGATAGGCAACTGGTGGCATGCTGTATGTTGCTGGACTACAATTTTCAGCACCTATTCTGAACTCTAATGCCTAGCTGTTATACTCCTGCTCAAGCATGGGAAAATAATTTTAGAGATCTTTGGGAGGGATCCAGATGACCCACAATTATTTCTGATTTTCCCATGGATGCCATAATCACGACTTCCCAACTTGGATCCATGTCACTACAAAAGAAATGCTTTCCACAATACATTAGTATAAATCCAGGAAGTCACCTGGCATTGATTATAACTTAGTTGAGTTTATCAAATTCATTGGTGGGTTCCATTATTAGCTGCCCTGTGTACCCAGTAAATAATTTTGATATGATTCTTTCTGATTGGAACAAAGCAATCCTTCTTATTTTTAAACAGATCAAGGTCAATGACCTAGGAAACTATACATTTGCTGTCAATCATGGGAGTAACAGCTTCAATTCCTTCAGAAATTGGAGATGTACTCACTGATTCTTAAACAGCATTTGGAGAAAACTGCTCAATCTTAAACCATTGTTTGACAGTCCTCCAACTCATTAAAAAAAAATACTAAGAAGCCTTAAAGGGTGAGCTTTTGCAGCCTTCATGGATCTGAATGCAACATTTGATTCTATTCTATGGATCTGAATGCAACATTTGATGTTATGGTAGAAATTGGAGACTGTATTGATAAAAGGCTGCTTTAGCTTATTAAGGCTTATATACAGTAGCAGTGCCCTGTTTTAGTTCAGATTTGGCCATGCAGGACACCTGTTTGCTATCTCCGTGTCTAGAGGAGTTAGGTAAAAATGTGTTTTCCTAGCTCTTACTTTGTTCAATTTATAGTTTTGAATTATCTGAAAAGTATCTTAAATGAACCTAATGTATATTTGCCGAAACCTGATAAGAAAAACTATGTTTAGATGTATGCAGATGTTCTCTTGTTCTAGACCTGGGATTAAGTATTTACTACTTAAATGTTCCTCTTATTGCAACAGCAATTCCTTATGGTTCAGTTATGGCAGATAAAGAATTTGGTCCTTAAGAAGAAGTTTACTCCACAAATGCTGTTACTAGATGATCAAATATTGGAAGAATTAAAATGGATATTATCAAAATTGGGCAGTAGCTGGTTCATGAGAAGATAAGGGGTGGGCAAGCCAAGCCAGAGAGATGAGGCTGGCAGGACCCAAGTCCTCAGAGTTGGGAGAGGGGTTGCCGCTCCTCCTGCTTGACTCATCAAGGAGTAGAAGGGAACATCTGGCTTCACAGCCTCTGGCATTTCTGGGTTACCACTGTCTGGTGCTTTGGCAGGTTGTACAACTGCCCTTTCACCCATTGACATGTGCTGCCTGCTATGTCCCACTGGAGGCTGAGTGCAGAGGTGGGAAGCCTGAGTCTTGATTCAGCCAGGACCAACTTGTTGACTGTAAAAGGCACTAGATTACTTCCTTCCTCCATGGTACTTAGGAAAAATATGACAACTGTGCATGAACTGGACTGAAGCTTTGGGTGCACTGCAGTACATCCATGGAACATCACTGGCATGTGAGCTGCTCTGGCTCCCAGTGGGCTTTCAGGTACAGTTCAAGGTGCTGGTTGTCACTTTTAAAGCCCTACATGGCGTAGGGCCAGATTACTTTTGGGATCACCAGAGGTTTCTGCCCACCTTGCTAGGACTGGTAGACTAGGCATGCTCCAGGTACCATCAATAAACAGTGTCATCTGGAAGGTCCCTGGAAGCATGCCCTCTCTGTTAGGGTGACTGCCATATGAAATGGCCTCCCCTGAAATATGGACAGCCCCTACTCTATTGGCCTGTAATGGTTTGTAGGAATAACCTTGGGAGATAGGGAGAAGAGATACAGCCAAGGGAACGGTCAGATAAAAGGCAACTTAGCCCGAAGAAGGAATGTGGACGGGGCACGCAGCTCAGAAGGGACCCTCCCTAGTTTCTTGAGCTGTAAAGGGGACAAGGGGAGAAATGTACTTTCAGATTTGCAAGATTCTGTTAATGTAACCTTACAATAAAGTAGAATTAGCTCATCTGGCCATGCTTCCTGTTTGGTCTACCTCTCAAGGCTGACATGGCCTTTCACAAAGCTATTGAAGGCATTGGGGTCAGGATGTTCAATGCTACTGAAAGCATAAGGGCTCTGGCATGGGAGTATGTGATTAGTGGTTTTGTGGTTTCACCAAGCCTAAATACAGTTGTGTGTCGGGGGGGGGGGCTAATAGAATTCTTTGTATTTATCTTGCTCACCGCCCAGAGATTCCTGGATAGATGGGCAGCCATATAAATTGGATTAATAGATAAACAATTTAACTAAATAATCCTCTAGGTTAAAAGTTTCCTTTTGTGGTCTTTGCATATAAAGTTGTGCTTCCAAGAAACCTTCAGTTATTCAAACTGCTGTTCTTCATTTGGGTTTTTGCTTTTTATACTCAAGAGTGCTAGCATGCTTCCACTGCAATTAAATCTTTGGCATTAAAGTAACCTCTCAACATCTTTATTGAAGTACTGTTTGGATTAAGGGAATGACTTCTTATCCAACTGTCATACAAGTTAACTTCTTACTTACCATTTTATATGCCTCAAATATTAATCAAATGTATAACTCACTGAAGCAACCAAGGATTTGAATCAGTTATGTGTGGCTTGTCCTGAAGCTGTGGCTGGGAGTATATATCTTTAGGACACCCTTAGAGTTCTTGTCATCTCTTTCTTCAGATGGTCACAATTGTTCCTTGGTGACACCAAAGGCCCCAAAAGCTCATGGTATTGTTCTGTTCTGCTTTCTCAATCAGGAGGGTATATTTCAGAATTTGCGCCAATAAAGAAAGGACTTTGGGATATTCCCTTCAGAATGACTGTTCATGCTTAATCATATTGTTCAAGACACTCTGGCATTTTCAGCCTATCTGAGTAGCTTTCTTGTAATTACCTATCTCACTACCTTGTCTGAGACAAGACAGAAGATACTCCCCTGACAAGTTCTGGAGGAAAGATAAGCTGGACATTCCCTGCCTTTGAGGTCTTGTCCTTGTAATGAACAGCAAGTTGAGTCTATAGAACATGTTCTTCTGGTCTGCAATGTTTCTGCTGGAGCCTGCCAGAAATTGATTACGGCTATATAAATTACATTGCCAGGCAGCTTCCCTCAGTTTTATTTAAAATATTTGTTGGAAGATAACATTTCAAAGGTGATTCTTTCAATGGCTAATATTCTGTCAGTAGCTGTTACAATAAGGAAGCAACACTGATGGAGTTACTGTCCCATAGGATGGAGTAATTTGGGATCACTATACAACTGGTTTATTTATTTTTTATTTATTTATTTATTTATTGGATTTCTCCCCCGCCCATCTCCTCCACAATAGGGGACTTTGGGCAGTTCTTGTGGCTATATCTTCTGTTGTTCTTACTTTTTGTATATTAGCTTAGCTCTGATGTTCTAGTGACTGTAATCACACTTTATTACTTTAACTTAAAACAGTCCAGCTATTACAGCTAGTGGTGAGCAATGCTTGGAGTCAGAGTTTAGCAACATTCAGGTTACCATCAATGGAACCTATCCATTATGCCTTAATGTCATGTCCAAATCAATATGACATTCAGGAGTCACAGATTAAAACTCCTGGTTTAGCATGCAGGCATTGCCATTAATTGTTTTACATCTCCTCCCTTTATCCATTAAGCTTTAAATTGAGTAGGAAGCCAACATGGGTTCTTTTTGAGGAATCACCAAAGGTTAATCATGGACCATTTAGTGATAGAAACAGGAAACCACCTTAGCTCATACTGTATGATACTGGGGGACAAGAGGTGGCAAGGTGTGTTGGATCATCAACTTGTATCACCCACGGCCAGCATGTCTCATGCTAGTCTGCTGTCCTCAGGTGAAATGAAGAAGTGCAACTTCACTGTAACTAAAGTAAAATACAGTACAGTGCTCAATCCTACCATCTTCTTATTGTGACAAGGAGGGGCAGGAAGAGCAGCTCCTTCTGGAAGCTGAATTTATCTGTTTGCACTGGCTTTGCTAATGGAAACAGAAGTGTAACCAAATGAAAGCGGAACTATGGTAGAAAGCTCCTTCTGTCATCAGGGTAGTTTGAAGTTATGTGGGCATAGTTGCCATTCATCTTGGTTAACCAGCAGTGTTTCCTTTCCTCAGTGATCCAGAGGCTAAGATTTTGGACTATCAGACTCAGCAGCAGAAGCTTTTTCCTCAGCTGGCCGCTGTCTATGCCTTTCACTTTCTTTGCGACTATCTGCAGGACATTTTCAACAGATGCTACAATCACACCAAAGAAGGAAAATTTGACTTGCTTCCAGAGGTAATGTGAAAGAGAAATATACATCTTTTCATGTGTTTAGAAAACCTTTGGCCCATTTCATCTGTCGGCAAAAATATCCCTCACATATCTACTCAGAAAAAAATCTCATGGTCTTCAGTAAAAATTACTCCCAAGTTAGTTGCTGTTGGATTGGAGTGTGAGCTCTGTACTATGTCTTGAGAATCTCCCAAAATAAGGAATATTTGAGATAATGGGCAGTGGCCAGTTCCTCATACAGACGTTAGATAGACTGGCCACTAAAATTTCTTCTACCATGCGGGTGATAGGACAGCATCTTCTGCTGTTCTTGAGGGTAGTTGCTATGTGACACATACCAAGTATTCTTTTAAAAGGTGATTTTGTAGTAGTAATTGCTAAAATAGTTTGAAAGTAACCCAAAAGTATGAACAAAGTGTTAGTTCCTCTTGGCTTGCAACTTTTCCTCTTCCAAGAACTTTTTTTTTTAAATCAGAATTTGCATCCATTGTGTACGTAAGTTCCTTAATATCGTGTGGATTAAGAATTTGCTACTGAAATATGAATTGCCTACTGCATGACAATTGTTCGCAGGATGACACAAAAAATAGTGCAGCTGTTCGGCATCTGCAGTACAACTTGTAATATTTTCTTCCACAACTGATGAATGGAAGGGGAACTGGAGTTGATTTCAGCATGCAGTTAAGACTTTGGCACTCTAGTTTCAAAATACTGGAGTAACTAAAGCTGCATGTTAGCATTTAATCTGAGTTACTTCCGTTTTGGGGGGTTCCCAAAAGAGAGCTGTGTGAGATGGGAGTAGTGATACACGTGCCTGGAATCAGCATTTGCATATTCTTCCCTTTAAAAACATTTTATGGTTGGGGACATTGGCTGGGCATCGCTAAAGCTACTCCTTTACACATTGTTGCTTGGTCCCAAATAAATATGCTTTGTGTCAGGGCAACAGAAGTAAGCCCCATCTAAATGCTTTACTCATACTGTATGTGCCTATAAAATAGAAAATCTCAAATACTCCAAACAGTTAAGCAGGCACTGTACCCAGACAGTAGCAATTCCTGTGTTAAAGAATAGATTCAAGATTTCTTGAAGAAGAAATCTTCAAAGAATATTTTCTTTAAATTTCTTTAAATATTTAAATATTTAAGAACATTTCTTAAAGAATAGATTCTCAATTTCAGAGATGTCATTATATCCTAAAAATGAGAAGATGGAGCAGTATGTTTCTATATGGTCTAGATTTAACAACTTTAAGGATTTACTTAATTTTATATTATTATTATATGGATCCTTTTTCCTTTGTCGGTTTCTTTTTTCATCCTTATATTTCTTTTATCACTGAAAGTCTAGACCAGTGTTTCTCAAACTTGGCAGCTTTAAGATGTGGTGGCTGGCTGGGAAATTCTGGGAGCTGAAGTCCACACATCTTAAAGTTGCCAAGTTTGAGAAGCACTGGTCTAGACTTTTTAATTGAAATATCAATGATGGGGCTTTTTTTATTACTATTGTTTGCTGTACTTCACTAATAAAATGAATAAAAAAGCAGTCCAAAGGGATGCAGTTTCAGGAGGAATGTGATTGGAGCTTCCTCCTTGTTTGAAACAGAAGACTTTGGTTCTATGGACAGTTGTGGTTTCAAGAGATTTGTGCATTGGCTTGTTTTGCAACCACAAAACACAGGTTTCGGACACAGTCCAAATAATGTTAAGAGCTTTTAAATCTGTTGTCCAGTATGGATGCTGTTATTAATAGCAGTAGTGCTTTTTTTTAAATAGATGCAATATTGATTTAAGCAGGCAGAGAGTGTTTTAAGGGGGTGCTTAACTTTCTCCAGTATGAATCAGTGGGACTTGATCCAACCAATGGTAAGCATTTAATTGCCTAGATTTGGGGTAATAGAGTCTTTCCAACCTGATGTCCTTCAAATGTGTGGGCCATTCCGGTTGGAAGTTCTGACTTGCAATGCCAAGACTTTTGAAGAGCATCAGGCTAGATAAGACGGGCATGAAGAAGTTTTAGTTACTTGTTCCCTACCCCAAATTCCTGGGCTATCATAACATATGATCTGTGAATATAAAGTAGGAACAGATCTAAATCCTCATAAATGTACATTTCTGACTCAGAAAAGGTTTGCCAAATTGAGGCTACTGTAAGCTGTCTCGCAGGTTGCTTATTTGTTTGTTTTTCATATTCTCTACAGAACTATTGGAGTGATATATATGTATGTATCTATTTATATACACATACATACACATACATGCACACACACACACACACAAACATACACACGCATGCATGCATGCCTTTAAGTCAGTGTTGACTCCTAGCAACTGCCTGGACAAGTCTCTGCAGTTTTCTTGGCAAGGTTTCGGAAGTGGTTTGCCCTTGCCTGCTTCCCGGGGCTGAGAGAGATAAATTGGCCCAAGGTCACCCAGCTGGCTTTGTGCCTCAGGTGGGATTAGAACTCCCGTCCCCTGGTTTCTAGCCTGGTGCCTTCACCGCTACGCTCAACTGGCTCTACCTTACCATCTAAATTTCTGCCACATTCACAGGTTCATGCGCTGGCAGCAGGCATAAAAGTGATCACCACTGAGTATTGCTCAGCTGGAGTGGAGGTGTGTCGGAGGGCTTGCGGGGGACATGGCTACTCTCTCCTCAGCGGCCTGCCTTCCATTTATGAGAGACTGGTCGCGTCTTGTACTTATGAGGGAGAAAATACTGTTCTCCTCCTGCAAACAGCCAGGTAACTTCAGTGAAAAATGTTATCTTTCATCTCTGGAGCCTTGCTAGAACCATTTAGAGATTTCAGAAACTTTTCCAGAGTAACTTCTACAAGCACTTCTGCAGATTTTTTTTTTTTTAATGAGTAGACTCTGGCAGCCAAATTTCATTTTCCAGCACTTTCATATTATGAAAGGGATTCCAAAATGATGCAGAGAAAACTTACACATTTGCAGGCCTGCGTTGCATTCTTACATCTACTGTATGTGCATAGTCTGTTATTTAAAGCAGGGGAACCTTTGGTGTTGATTGGCTGCAGAGATATTATGGAACAGAATGTCCAAGAACATATCAACTTCTTAGGGGACAAAGCTGTAAGAATACTTGAATTACAGCTTTTGTGAGGAAGAGAAAAACTCATTTTTGCTGAAATGAGTGTCTCTCCTAGGTTCCAGAAAGGAACAGAAATACTTTTTTTTTTCTTGTTGTTGTGGTTACTGTTAAAGGACAGGGCTGAAATAAGGAGTTAAGGAAAGATAGTGGTATAGCACGCATGAGGAGACAGGGAAAATAATGAAAGCACAGATTACCTAGTGTATATAGTAAAAAAGGTATTTTCTGTACTCTGATGTCCAAAAATTATCCTTTTTGCATTCCTATTTTTTATGTCTGAAAATAATTATCATCATTCAGATGCTCTTGTCTGAGAATGTCTCTTGGTTTTCATTTTTCTTCTTTACCTTTAGATTTCTTATAAAATGTTATGGAATGGCACAAATGGGCCAGCCTGTTCCTTCATCAGTTGCCTACTTTTCTTCCATAAGTTTTGGAAAATGCCAAGCCCAGGAAAAAAAGGATTTCCTAAATCCTGATATTTACATAGATGCCTATAAGCACCGTGCCTTCAGGTTGGTACAAGGAGACTGGGGCAGAGTTTGGTATATATTATGCCAGTCCAAAGGTTGGATGGTAAAAGATCAGAGAGTATTAAAGATGAGCCAGGAGACTTCTGCCTAAGGTTGTAAGTCTTAGTGTAAGCTGCTTCCCAGAGTTCCTGTGTTCTTCAGTTGATTCCCCTAATTCCCAGGATTAAACCAATTAGCCATATGAATATAACAATAGCTTGAGAAAATCTATCTGTGTTATCACTAAGAGTTGACCCCAAGTAATGGCACATAATCAGTCAAGAATCCAACACTTACTGCATTGACCCAAGGAAGATGATCTTTCATCTTCAAAGAAAGAATAGACAGGAAAGCAATTACAAAACCAGAAATCCTGTGTAAGGTTGTTTCATACTTTGTCCACTTAAGATTGCCAACTGCAGATCAAACCATCCTGGAGATATTCTCTCTGTCCAAAAAGTATGTGCATGCTTCTCCAGAAGCCACTGTCCCATTAAAGTCAAATATGTTAACTACACAGTCATGCATGTAGTTTCCTCTCTCTTTCTAACAGAAGATCAAAAAGAAAAAAATACAGATGGGATGAGGGACAGGGGTGGTACACTGGGGAGAGAGGAGTGGATGGAAGGCAAAGGAAAGAGATCATTGGGCAGGGTGAGAGAGAGAATGAGAGAGAGGGAGAGAGAGAGAGAGGGAGGCCCATGTAAGTTTTAGCAAACAGATTCCATGCAGGTGTGTTTTCCCAGCCAAGTAAACAGGGCATTTTCAAACTAAGTTCAAAGGCTCCAGATTTCTCAGCAGGACTGTTTACAGTCACTTACATCTCCTGCCCATTATTTTGTTTCTAGCAGCCTCTATTTTCAATAAGATGCCCCCCTTTCATTTATAAGTCATTGGTTGGGAGAGGGAACTCATGGTTCTATTGTACTTACTTTCTGGAACGGCCACTGGATAAAACATTTTGAGATTTTTGATCCCATGATTTTCTATTTAAGACTGTTGACAAAACACCTCAATTGATCGATTTTACCCACAGGAGCTTCTATCTCTCAACTGATTAACCCTTGAACTGAATACTCGCATAATCAGCTGAAACAGAGCTTTACACAGATGGCACAGAAAAACAACCCTTATTGAAATGTAACCATTTTATAAACATCATCTAGAATCTGAAATTTCCATGTATCATGATTCACATAAAGTTGTATCACGGTCTTTGGTTGGTGTATTGAATTGTTTTTGATCTGCAGTGAGAGTTACTTTAAATCAGTGTTCAGAAGCGACGCCTTTCATTTGCAATTGTACATTCCAGAAGTCCATCCTCCCATTTCACGGCATGTGTAGATCAGCCCCCTTCTTCTGCCATTAAGAGTATTTTAGAAATGAGGAAATCAGTCATAAATATTTGTTGAACATTTTGACTTTTTAATATTTATTTGTATTCCTCCCTCCTCAGGATTATAGAAAATGTAGCGATCAAGCTTCAGCAGTTGGTTCAGTCAGGAAAAGCACAACATGAGGCCTGGAACCAGTGCACTGTACAACTGGCAAGAGCTGCGATGGTTAGTAATTGCTTTGTGCTTTTCCCCAACTAGTTCTTTTGCCAGGGACTCTGAGAATCCGCCAACTAAATTATGCTCAGGCAATGAAGCCAAGGAAAAAGAGGTCCTCTTTTGCATTCACCCAGATCACAATTAGCAAAGTCATCTTTCATGTAGGAAGAATGGTAGGGAAAGATGGCATTGACTTTTTAAGCTTTTTCAAGATATGCCAGTTTCCTCCAATCTGTCATGTCTTCTCTCCATTTTAAAAAGTCCTTTTTGAAATAGTTTTTGACCTAAAATATGTAATCCAAAATTAAATATTTACTAGTTGAGTCAAGGTCTGTGGCAGCTAGTAGGCTTTGATCTGGCCAACTGACTGTTGGTGAATGTGGAGAAGGAGGTTCTGGCCAACTGATTGTGAATACAGGCAGGCAAGTGGTACAAGGTGAATGAGCCCTAGCTGATGAACATAGGAAGGCTGCTGTGGTTTAGCAATGATCCATGGGCCACATTTTGAGAATTGCTGACTTATAGCATTTGCTTCAGTTCTACTCTTCATCCTATCACCAGCATTCCCATACAAATTTCTTTAAATACTCCTAGCATTCCCTAATTTCAGTTTCATCCCAGATAATTTCATTGCTTTTATTTCTAATTCCATGCACTCCATTGGAAGCTTCTTGTTTAGCCCTTTGCACATACTTCCAAAACAGTTTTTTATTTCCCATAAACATTCCTTTACATTTTCTCCCTTTTAATCTTCACCATTTCTTGTCCCTTTTAACTACATTCTTTGCAACTCTCCTTTTCCCTATATACATGTATACACATCTTTCTTTTGTCCTCATTTTTTGCAGCAATTATTCTGTTAATCATGTTTTTCCTCATTCACAGCCTCTTCAATGCCATCATTCAACTCAGCATCCCTTTTCATACTTTCCACTGGGGCATAACTCCACACACTTCTGTAATATGATTCTTTTTACTCTGTTCCAAGCAGCTTCTGCATCCTATATCCTTGCATTTACTTTCCATTCATTCTGTTGGGAGATTAATGCATCTTCTAATATATTTTCATAGAGGTCTTGTCATTTTGCTTTCACTCTAGTTTCTTTACTTCCTTTGCTTCCCTATCCATTTTTCCCTAAAACGCTATCTTGATACTTCTAAAAATAATCTTTTGTTTCCTTCACAAATTCTGTCTGTTGTCATAAACAGTCAAATCAATCACGCTTTTCAATCTATTCCTTTTTCATATTTACACATGAATAGACTTAAGCTGAAACTTCTGTCAGCTTTCTGTTGATAGGTTCGACTAGAAATTAGTGCATTCAGACTTTCAACAACGTAAGCTGCAGTAAATAGATTTATTGCAGAAAAGCTAATGAAACCATTTTTTTAAAAAGTAGCCCATCATTTGCTATGTATGAAATGCAGGTCCTGCTGATAGTGAAATCAAGGTTCAAATTCTTGCACTCTATTCCTGCCTGTGCCATGTAACAGGACTGAAGCCACTCTCTTTTGGTTGGAAGGGAGAGTTTCCAACAGTCTCATGTTTTAGTAAAATGGACTCGTCTGGTTTCAGTAAAATGGACTAGTCTGGTTTCAGTCTGCCTGCTTGTAACTTTCTAAGGACTAACTCCCATACCTCCAGAACTTTACATTTAGGTTTTTAGTATCTCTTATTTTAGAACTCTGAACTATCTTGTAATTTTTTCCTTGCTTTTATCTGTTCTCCACTTATTTTAGCCCAAATGCTCTCAACAGTAGTGCCGAGTTCATTCACTTGGATTTTTGATCAAGAGTGGATACTTAATTCTCCTTTCCTTTCTGTATTTTTAGTGTCCTTCAACTCTTATATACCAATTCAGTTATGGGCTACAACTTATCAGGTCTCTGTTATACCTATTACATTATATTTACCTTCCTGTTCAAGTCAAATTGTTTATTTTTGATACTCCAATTTCCATTCCATTGTTTATTTTTTCCCTTTTTGTTTCTGCACGTTATGATGTAAGTCCACATTTTTCTTTTCTCTGTTCCCTGTAGAAGAACTGGGATCTGAAAATCTAGAATGGAATGCTATTTTAGGGTACAGAAATTTATACATACATGTATTATTAGAAGCCAGGTCTCATGGTTCTCATTGTCACAAGGTGTTTTGGGTAGGAACTGCATTTTTCAGTAAGTTTATTCCATTTGTTTCATTTGTATTTGTATGGGACTAAGGGTTTGTTGTGCTATATGAAGGCATTATGCTCTGGGCTCTCAAAGTATTGCCTTTGCGTGCCATTATGCCCAGATACTTCCCTCAGTGCCCAGCATCCTTCCATATTGATCCCAGAAGCATTCTTAAAAATAACAAGGTATTTGACCCAATTTTGTTCAGTTTTTGAAGAATCATCCTGCTGATGGACAGACATACAGAATCCCAAGCACCTTCACATAATTTTCCAACATTCAATTAGGTTGGAAAAAATAAAAAATAAAAAACATTAATGGCTATAGGACAATGCTTTGTTTGCACATTTGCATCAGTATGATGTCAGGCACTAGAAAACACAGATGAGATCATTGTCAAGTTCTTTGAGGGATTGGAACAACGGAGTCCCAGCTTACAGTAAGCAGCTATTGGAGCCAGATGTTTCTTGCATGGTCCACCAATCACCCCTTTCTTAGGTTCTCTGTTGACTTTTCCTTTTTCTAGTGATCTTCTAGTGATCAGGCCATGCATTTGGGTCTGTTTTATTTTTTCAGAATGTGTCTGAGGAGTTAGGTGAACTTAAATTCAAAATGATTAACAAGAGTTATTGTTAGAAGCATGGTATTGCTCAGAATTAATGTAACCCTACCAATAAAAAAAATTGGGATTTGCCTAGAGACACCCACCCCCAACCTCAAATTAATGAAATACAGAGTAAGAGAGCACCAATTTGGAGAAACATGCCTTTCAGATGTAGCTCCCAGACATGTGAAAATCTTCCCAGACAAACCTTCTGATCCCAGTTCCTGAGATCACTATGAGTAGTTATTTCAGATGTTGAAATAGGAACCCTACTGTATAGAACTTCCACAATGGATTTCTTTCTCACCATTTGTCTCTGACATACAAACTTTGAATATATGTGAAAGTTTATGGTATAAAGAAGATCTGGGATATGACTCTGTCTGCTAACTTTTTCAGGTTCATAGCCATTACATTGTGGTACAAAAATTTGCTGAAGCCCTGGAGAAATTTGCAAAAGAATCTGCCATCCAGAGGGTCCTTAAAAATCTCTGTGACCTGTTTGCACTACATGGGATTTTCTCTAATGCAGGAGACTTTATGCAGGATGAGTATTTTTCTACAGACCAAATTGACAGGGTGACTGAAACATACCTGGACCTCTTGGCAGTCATTCGGTGAGATGACTTTCTTTTCCTCTCAAAGACTTAATGCCTTTGACTCCATATTTGTGTTGTACTGTTGCAAATCTAGCAAATTGCCTAACCTTTGGACGAACAAAAAGGGAGGCCTGCGCATTTCAGAGATCCTGCGAGAAGCACTGATCTCTCTTCTGTATTCCCATAAACCTACTCTGCATCTCCTTCTCTATAAAGATTAACCACATCACGTGCTACCGCCTGGTAATAGTGACATTTCTGTGGGCACCGTATTTCCTTCTGTGAGAGTGAATATGGGAAGGGAATTAAAGTTTTTACTTACAATGTCTGGGCAAAAGCCCATTTTGCCCAAGAAATGTCTATACCACACTCATTGAGGAGCACACTAGACTCTCTTCTCCCCTAGCAGTGGTTTTGCAAGGCAAGGAACTATTAGGTCAGCCTCTTGCCATCATGCCCAGAGATAACAGCTTTGACTGGCAGCAGCTCTCAAAATCCAGTTTGTTTGTGTTTTTTTGGTTTTTGGTTATTTGGGTATATTTTTATATCTCAACATTTAGAAACAGGTTGTCTCTCCAGGGATTTCTGTCCCAATGGTGGTCCGTCTTTTCCTTGCCCGTGTGTTACATCTTTCACCACTGCTTGATTTTTTAAATTTTGTTTATACAGATGCTCATCAATTGCTGCTGCTTCTGAACTATGTTTGGTCCTTACGTTTCTAACCTGATTTCACTCAACTTTGATGTCTGTATTAAACTTCCGTCAGATTGCTTGGTTGTACTTTGAGTACTTTATGGAGCAGAACTTAGAACGGATAAATTGTGACTCTCAAAATGTTTCTTTGCTCCTTCAGGAGAGATGCTGTGCCATTAGTGGACGCCTTTGACTTTTCTGATGCGTGTTTAAATTCAGCCCTGGGAAGCTATGATGGCCATGTCTATCGGAGGCTTTATGAGTGGGCCAAGAAGTCACCAACTAATCACCAGGTGAGAAGAATGAAGGCCAAAATGAATAGAAAACCAGGTCTGCATTAAAAGGCAATAGTTGCTTTTCAGTGTCAGACCAAAACAAAATCTACTTTGCAAGCTGAACATGTATTATGAAAAATAGATCACTTGTGTGACTTCCCATAACCTGGTTAATCTTATATAAATATATACAAACCTGGGCATGATAAATAGGATGGAACTAGCTGTAACCAAACTAGCGTTTAGTGTTAATACAAATCAAAACATACAGAAAAGGTAAGTTCGAAATTATTTGGGATATGCTTTGGAAGGAGAAAAAAGGGGATTTGCGAGCTGATTTGAAGGAGACAAAAATTATTAAATGGCCAAAGAAAAAGGCAGTCCTTCATACAGCAAGAGAGGTAGGATATCAGCAAAAAATACAGATTATCTGGTACAAAGAGAGATGGAAAATTGAAGCAGTAATCTTGAATAACTTTAAATTCTGGATTTAATGGTCTAATGAGATTTGAAACAGGAATGTATATTGCTTCTAGACTTCAAGCCTGGTGTGGAGACCATCCCAGTTAATGTGGCTAAACAGGACCCTGTACTCCTTTCTGAAGTCCTTTCATGATAGGTTGGACAAGAAGATGCATTAAAATGTAAAACTATGTATATGCTTTGCAAACATGGGAACAGGCAATAGCCAGTTTGGCTGGGTTCACACACCACACTAAACGTGGATTAAGAAAACATGGTACCTAGTCACTTTTGACTGACTCTGAAAAGTTCAGTAGGTTTAGACCTGGTTAGTACTGGATGGGAGGGCTCAAGGGAAAAGCAGGCTGGTGGTTAGTCTGAGAAGGTGTGTGGGGGGGTAGTTTTTCTGACCTGTTTTCTCTCTGTGAGAGGGAAAAGAGAATGAATTAGTGCTCAAATTTACAGTTGGGCTGGATGGAGGAACATATCAACATATTTTAAGTAGCTCTGAAGGCATCACAAAAATCAATGGAACATAAAATGGGACAGATTTTTGCATTTCATTAAGCTCTTCTTTTCCATCTCCCAAATAATCTGAGCACTAAGAATAAATCGGGACAAGAAAATATCTGTACATCTGCTTAATTGGCATTCTGTCCACCATTGCTTGAATGTTGACTGGTGGTCTCCAGGGTTTTAAGTTGCACAGAAAAATACATTTGCTCTGCTTATTGATAAAATGTTGGTGCTTCCATTCCTATGTTATGTGCTTCTGTTCCAGTATAGAGTCTTTGGCTGGCATGATTAAAATGATAGAAAGGGAAGGTTCTTGAGGGCAAACGAGCAAGTAGTCTGAGTTTCCTATTCAAATAACCTGATGAGCACAGCTTTCCGCCAGCAGCTGCAGAAAGAGCAGAAAAGAAAGATCTATGCAGTATCATAAGTCAAAGACAGAAACTTGGTGTAGCAAAACCCTGCAACAGGAGGCAGGACCTATATTGCCACACTAATAGATTTCCCTCCATCCTTGTCAGTTCTGACCAACAGATGCAATGTGTGACAATATAGAGTTATCATTCTAAAGGTTGATCATTAAGTGATGTGCATAAGTTCTGGAAATGTTGCATACAACCTATGCTTGCTACAATGCACCCCCCTTTTTTGTCCATTTTCAGTACCTTTTCAGATGTTTGATGGAGAATCTTTCACCCAAGCCCTAACTCCCCTTTTGTAGAGGGAACAGAGAATGGCCTTGAAGGACAAGAGGAAAAGCCGCTGCCAAGGCAATGGCCAGATGAGTGGGGCTTGAGCCCATTCCAAGAAACTAACTTGAGAAAGCATCTCAGACAAGCCCCTCCCTAGTTCACACAAAGATAAAGTGAGGGAAGGGAGAAGTACATTCAGACTTGCATGATTCTGTTACTTGTAGCTGTTACAGTAAAAGTAATCCTGACCTTTATGGCATTGGTTTCTTAGTGTATAAGGGCTGAGAGTTGCAGACCACTATTTTGAGTGGGTAAGAGCCTAGGAGCTCTAACTTCACTACATTTAGTTTAACACAGTGAAAACTTAAAATTGGACAGGCAATTGTGAGGCTGTAATGAGAAAGTCAAGCTAAGGTGTTCTGCTCTGTCTTTGCCACCAACATCCATGGACTGTCCATATGCCTAAAGCTTTCCCCTTCCCTTCCCCTTTTGCTTTCCAACAGGACAATCGGGTCTTCAAGACATACTTAAAGCCACTTTTCCAGAATGCTCTCTCCAAGCTATGAAGAGGGGACTGGCACCGAGCAACTCCTTTCCTAACTGCCCTCCAAGCCACACTGTCAAGTTTTCCATAATAAGCCCATATAATGTAATTGCAGGCTGCTTTTAAGCCTTACCCATCAGACCTGAGTTCTCCTTTTGAATTGTCCTGTCATACAAAAGGCAGGCAGTTGATTCCCAAAGAGCATGTGGTGGTGGTATGATCACACAATCACAAGAGGGTATGATAGTGATCCTGTGCTCATTTTCCATTCACAGCAGATTTGACATACACACAATTGAATGAAATCCACCGTTAGAACCAGGAAAAAAGTCATATTTTCATAGGAATCCCCCAACAGAACTTTCTCTGTCCTGATGCCTTCTAAATATACTAGACTGCAACTATCCACAGGAAAGTTGTAGTCCAAGGCATCTGGCAGGCAGTAGGTTGGGAAAGGGTGCCCTAGAGCAGTGATGATGGGGGGCTAACAGGAAGGGAAGTTGGTGGGAGGGGGTGCTTTTGAGTCAGTGCTGACGTCTGGCAACTGCCTGGACTAATCCCTACAGTTGTAGGACTGAGAAAGAGGTACTGGCCCAAGGTCACCCAGCTGGCTTTGTGCCTAAGGCAGGACTAGAACTCACAGTCTCTGTAATCTAGCCTGGTGCCTTAGCCACTACACCAAACTGGCTCTCGAGTTTTTTAGGGCTTACTTAATTTTTTAAAAAGTTCTTAGTAAAACTAGTCACACACCAAATCAATTTCTCAAAAGGACCCTGAAAGAGCACCACTCAGGGGCAGTGGGAAAATGTCCTTACTGGTAGAGTCCACACTGACCTCAAATCTGATTTTGCTGCACTTAATAATTGCATTCTCAGAACTGAACACTTCACCACTTCTGAAACCTCAAAACTTGGTGGTGCTTTTTCCGATTGCTCATATTGCAACGGTTGCCATTTTATCTTACGGCTATTAACGCTGGATTCACATCTGCATTCAACCTGAGTCTCGTCTCAACTGAGTCTTGGACGGTTGCTATTCCTCCATCTTATACAAATAAAATAAAGTGGTGAAAAAAATCACCCTGAGGTTAAAAGGAATATATTTAAATATAATAAATGCTGCCACCTTGCAGAGGAAACCCTGAAACATAAAACATGCACCATGAGAGTTGGATAAAAAAGGAACAAGTACAGCTGGATGTGTTATAGACATTATTTACAACCTTCTGTGTGGTGAGCTAAGTAAATTTAAATTGGAATATGGGATTTCTTTGCTTCTGCTTTGCAGCTACATTGTATTTGTCTCGAAGTCATTGTCATACAATCCCATTTATGAAGGAGCTTTTCAAGGAAGAAAAAAAACAGTCAATATGCTGTTAGTTACATTTGTTATATGGCTTCTTAATTAAGAATGAAATGACTGACAGCTGTTATATTTAAAAAGCTGTCTTCAAGATGCCCTGTTTGAAGTTGGAAACAATTGTTCAGATCTTTCTGGAAAGTTTCCAATATTGTTCTGGAAGGGTTATGAGTTCTAAATCGAGCATTGAACACTTTGGAACATCCAGAGCATTTCCAATAGCATCAGAATAACCCATTTCAAGCATGAAATATTTTGAATATGAAACATTCCTCTTCTGGATAGAATCCCACTGTGTAAGATGTCCTTAGAATTTGCTCATCAGACATGTCTTTTAAATCAGGATTAATGAGTTTGTTTGATCTAGTGGGTATCACAAAATACCCACAGAATCAGCGCTAGGTTTGCTCCCCTGAAGCCTAGCAAATAATCAGTTATGGAGTCCTTGGGGTTCTCTGAGCTTGGTTGTTTTCTTGCAAATGTTTCGTTACCCAAGATGTTACCTAGCCGGGTAACGAGACATTTGCAAGAAAACAACCAAGCTCAGAGAACCCCAAGGACTCCACAGTTCAACCCTGAGCAACACATATTCTCTATTAATAATCAATTAGCTGGCAACTAAGTGCATAAGATGGATTTGGGCAAATCAGGTGTCACCACCTTGGGCCATAGCTGGATGCTGCTATACATTATAAATACAGCCTAATTCACCTCATAAACCTGATAAAAATAGTTCCTTGAAACACCGAAGGGGAGGCAGTTTGGTGTAGTGGTGAAGGTGCTGGACGAGAAACCAGGAGACTGTGACTTCTAATCCCCCTTAGGCACTGAAGCCAGCTGGGTGATTTTGGGCCAGTCCCTCTCTCAGCTGAACCCACCTCACGGGTCGTTGTTGTGCAAGAAACAGGAATCAGGAGCATTAGATATACTGCCTTGAGTTGTGCACAATAAAGACAAGATATAAATCTCATCATAAATTAAAATTTGGCAATGAAACACATTACAACTGTCATTTTTTTCAGATTCAACTACTATTGTCATAAGGGATTAAAATCTTGTTTTAAAGTTAAAGAGGTGATATTTCAGAATCTTGACAAAATGCTATGAATTATAAAAACATTTTATTATAAAGGGTTTTAATTAGACATATGTTTTTCTTTGTTGTATTTCTTGCACTTTTTATTAAAGCACTTTCTATGTGTTTTTTTCCTTCTCAAGAATATAAAAATAAATAAAGGGTTTTTAATTAAAGTATAATCTGGGATGGACATGTATGTCTAAGGTACTCCCATGATTTTCAGACAATAAAAATATTAGCTTGCTCAAGCCATTTCCTTTATCAAATTCATTTTCCTTTACAGAGTTTAACATTTATTTCAAAATTTCTATTTGTATTCCTTTTAGAGATAATCCTCCCCTTGCCAAAAGAAAAAAGAAAAGGAACAGCAAAAATAGTAATTATCCACACACAAGTTCTTGTCTGTCAGAGGTAGAGGCACTATTTCCCACAATGTCAGCAACAGCAAAAACCAAACCATTTTTTTTTTTCATTACACATTTCAGGGCTTACGAAAATCTTATTAAAGGTTCCAATTATTCTCAAACAATAAAATTGAGAGTTCTATACCATGTTGCAAATTCTAAAATAAATGGTTGCTTAATTGATATAAAATATTACTATTTTCTCAGTTTCATTTATTTCATTTCATCTTATAAAAAATACTAAACTATATTTGTGATTCAGTGAAACCCTATATGCACATATACCTGAAGATAAAGCAAGAACAGAACCAGTTTAATACAGCAAATCCTAAGTGTTTGCATTGGGTTAATACTTAAGCTTCCATTTGCTCTCTAGGTAAAAATTCCTAACCCTGTAATGGATCCTCTCCAGAAAGGTATGAAATCTCTCTCTCCCACATAACCCCTACCTGTTTGTGCGATCCATCTTGTTCTGCAGGTAGGGATCATGTTGGAATGGATGCCACCTTTTCCAGGAGAAACATGTTTCCTGAGTGAAGTACAGATCTTGTTTTGTTCCTTATGCAACACTGGCATTGGCACATAGCATGGTCAGATCGTGCCAGGATACCCGATGCTTTACGGTTAGCACTGTTTCAAAACATTTGTCGGATTCAGCCAGCGCAGCACGGCTAGGAACTCGCCAAACCGCTCTGAGTCAGTTTCACCGCTCGAGCGCTAGCAAGGAAAGGGGAAGTGAGAAACCGCAAACTGATTAATGGGCCAGCTGGCGCCGCTTAACTAAACCGCAAGCGGATACTTTGTGTCAACGCCAGATTGCCGTGGGTGCTGCAGACAAAGGGGAGAGCCTGGGTGCTGCAGACAAAGGGGAGAGCCGAGGATTTGGGTTAAGCAATCAGCTTGTGATTGGGGAACTCCCATTTTTGCGAGCAACAGAAAGACCCATCGAATACAACAACAACAATGCCATCGATAGACAGCAATCAAGAACACAAAAGAGCTGGACTGAATCTGCCATTTGAGTGAAGGGGGGGATTACTGCGGGTAATCTGTAACCAAGCAACAGGGGCTAAGCACAGGAACGGGGAACTATAAATTGTATTGTAAAATGTGCCAAACCAATCCTGGCTTTGGTTACGCTTGAGTAGACTTCTTTGCTGAACACACGTGTCATGAGAGTTTCTCTGAGTCGAACGGGGTAAACCTTACAACATTAAGGGTGTAGGCCTGAAATAATGAATTATGCTGGTTCTCCATCCTCTTTCCCTCTAGTCCCACTGTCAAGATAGCATCTTTTGCAAAAATGCATGTGTGCGTGTTTGTGGAGAACCAGGTGGTTCTTTGGAATAGGGGTTGCCTTGCTCTCAGCAGCTCCTCATGGTCATCTGATGAGCGTATGGATCAGAACCAATGAAGCAGATGAGGCCTGAGCAATTTCAGTGCCGTAGCCAGGCCCTTCTACCTTCAGCCCTGAGATGGAGTGGGAATCCTTGCTGCCATTCAGAGTTTGTGGTTTCCTTTTTAGTGTCGCGGCTGCCCTTATGCACACTCTTCCTATTTGTCCCTCAAGCATTAGCAGAACAAGGTTCATCAAAGATTGTCCCAGGCTGGTCTCAAGCTGGTAGATTCATGGATTTCCAGCCACCACCCAATGCTCAAGGTTGGCTGTGATCAGAGTAGCCTATAAGCTCTGTAAAATAAACAAACTTTTCATGGCAATCTGCCATGATCTGGTGTATCAATAGCCTGAAATCAGCATGCTTAGGAAGCACTTAAACTTGAACGTGCATCTCTCTTAAAATAGCATATTTTTAAACGCATTTCTGTATTGTACTATGTGGCTCTCAAAATACTGTTCCAGGAGTCAAAACTATGTATTCAAGTCAGGATAATTCAGGCCAGTAAGTAAAAGCTTTGGAGATATATCGAAAAGACTGGGACTAAGAAACAACTACGTAGATGAATCCCCTAACGATGCAGGTCAGCAGTAGCCTTTTTTCTCTTCCAGAATGCAAACATAACTTATGTCATCAAGTACATATGAAAAGTACATGCAAACAGGCTTACTGGCTGCATCTGCACATATTAAACTATGGTTTAACATTACATGTATAAGTCATGACAAACTCAAGGAAAACTTTGGGTTCATTCATTCTGTCTTCAATCCTTCTCTGTATGGCCAGGAAGACAACACATATTTCAGTTTCTACAGTTTCTGCTTTCTGACCATAGATAAACTATAAATAGCCATTTTAAAAAAACATCACCAGGTTGCTTACGCATTCATCAAAGTTGGTTATAAAGTATAATTCACGGTTCATATGCAAAAGCAAACCACTGGAAATTTTAAAGAGCTTTGGGCCAAATGGAGCAACCATTTGGATTCTATACCAAAGGCCAGCAATCTTTTCACACCTGTGGGAATTTTGAGATCATGTTGGGGACATTGTCACCAAAGGATTGCCATGGAAAGGTACTCACGAAACAGATGCTCTATTTACCAGAAAGCAAAATGATGAAGTTGCTTACAGTCACCAGTTTCAGCTCCCTGCCCCCCACCCCATTTCATTTTCTAAGAAAGCCTTACATGGGCCTGAAGGCACCCTTGGGAAGAAAGGCTACACTAGACACTAGAGCTTTGCATAGCATGCCAACTTCCCACTTAATTAACAGATAAGGCAGGGACCCTGATGGGAGGTCCAGCACATTAGTTGCAGCCCTGTTCTAAGAGGGTCCCATTTGCATTTCCTACTTTTTTTTTTTTTTTAATCTGTGCTCAGTCGTTACCGACTCTGCAGTGACTGCTTAGACGAGTCCTTGCAGTTTTCAAGGCAAGGTGTTTCGGAAGTGGTTTGCCAGAGCCTCCTTCCTAGAGCAGAGCCCAGCTGGCGAGTGGAGGAGGCGGGGTTTCCGTTGCTTCGCGCCCTTTTCGGGCGAGCACAGTTGCGCTACCCGGCAACTGCTCCCAACTCCTTTTGCAAGGCGCCGCCAGTATTTTTCCTCCCACTGGAGTGAGAGTACCCATTTATCTACTCACGTGAGTTTTTGAACTGTTGGGTTGACAGGAACTGGGGAGGAAACAGGAGCTCACCCTGTTAACGCGAAGGCTGGACTCGAACCGCTGATAATTTTAAGTACTTTCCCTGTTTTAAATGTTCTTTCATTTGTCATTCCTACATGTCCTAGAATAACATGCAGATAGATAAGTAGGAAAATAGGAAGAAAACGCTTGCAAATATAACTTCCACACTTGTTTTATTAGCTTTTTTGTTGGAAAGCATTACATTTAGGAATAATATTGCACCCGGCATTAAAAAATAAGGATTTCTACCACAGGATGGTTTTGCATTCAGAATCCCATATAAATACTTCTAATTGTACTTTTATAACTGCAGATATAATATTTGGTTGCTTGATTTATAATGCATAGAAAGAAACAGTTGCCATAACTGCAAAATGCTGTATTTTGAAAAATAAAACAAGGTGCAGGGCTTGGCCTTAGAGGTTTGTTGGTAACTAAATTGTTGTAATACTGCTTGCTCACTGATCTAGGAAAAACTAGGTTAGTTTCCATGATGGTAGTATTTCATCTCCAAAAGCACCGTAACCATTTCTGGGGACAATCCAGAAGGAATTTCTCCAGCTTGAACTCATCTTGCATTTATCTCCATGTGATCTGCACAGAAAGGCATGGGAAATTACCTGTCTTATTCCCAGTGGTTTGTGATAATAGGAGATGGATTAAACACAGCTTGAACCTGGAGGCTGATTTTTATCATTCTATACTGAAGTCAATGACCACAACGAAAAGTGTCACAATGTGATCATTTACCATTTTTCTAAGGATGCCCTCTTATTTTATCCTTCGTTTTTAAAAAGTCATAATATTTGAGCAGCCACATGCATACGTTTCTTACAAGACAAGAGACAGAAGAGTCCAGCACATGTCCATTCTCCAGTCTTTAAAAATCAATAATAAATATTCATAGCAAAATAAGAAGAGAGAGCCTCCAATGCTGTTTTAGACAAAGCCAGACCCGTTTCTAATACGTTGTTCTGAGAAGCTGGACCATCTTCTTGAGAATAAAAGGAAAAACAGAGAATGAACAGGAAATTAATCATCTGTTTTCCGTGCCAGCCTGCAGAAAGTCCAGTTGTGCTCGACTGTGTTTTCGTTGGCTCGTTCGCTCATGTGGTGGACCCTCGTGTTTCGGATGGTGAAGCCTTGCTTTGTAATGTACTCCATCAGGTGGACTCTAAGAGAGACTTCTTGGTGGTAATCACAGGGCCCAAATGTGAAAGAAACCTGGCAGTCCCTAGTGTCCATCATATGTTTATTCCACTTGGTAAAATAGTTGGAAATGCCTTCCAGCAATGAGTGGACCTTAGTTGTGATGGTTAGTTGTGTTATGATCACTGCCACTGGGTTGGAGTACTTTGAAAGTTTGCGTGTACTGGACAGTTCCACTACCTCTTCAAAGGTATCCACAGAATACAAAGGTTTGGGGTCATTAAGACATTGTATTAAGGGTTCAATCTGGTAAAAATCTGCTTCTTTCCGAAGCAGATCGAATTCCTTAAAATCCAAAGGTAGAGTTAACTCTGAGGTTCGTAAAAAGTTGAGAACATACCGGAAAAGTGGCCCATCTCGGTCAATGAAGTAATTGCCCTGAGAATCTCTGGCAGTAGGGAAATCACCCCTGAACATGGCCCCCAACATCGAATCGGGATACCTTGTGAGAGTTGTAAGCGAAGTTGTATACAGGTGTCCACCCACATTTAGAGTGACCGGCTCAGTCATCTTGGGGAGGAAAAAGAAATAGTTTCAGAGCTCTTTTACACTCACATGAGCATGTTATCACTTTTTACGTATTCAACAAATCACCATAAAGAAATCCCCAACTTTTTAAAAAGATGAAATAGGAACTGTATAACTTAACACAATATCATCATAAAGAACACCTCCAGGTCAGAACGCTTGCAGAATACACATTCAAATTACTTGGGTAGCACACGCTACAGGCAGGTCACTTCTTGTTAGTTAAAGTCCCCCTGTAGGCTGCTTTACATCACTCCATGTGGCAACTTTCACAAACACTTGTCTCATTTACATACATCACTCGGCATACTTCTATGCTTTTCTCTATGTACTTTTCTTCTTGATTTTGGAGACAATGAAGACATCTAACTTTAACAGTAAGTGCTGCCCAACTGCAATTCACACCAGGAAAACAAAGCTGGTAAGTAGCATCGAATCCTATAATTGCTAGGAGCTGATTAGGCCACTGAGTGCAATCCACTGCTCTAATTCCAAATTAAAGCCTTTCCAACAATTAACTGTCTAGGTTCTGATTAACATATCCAGCAAAAAAAAAAAGGCTTATCAGTTTCTTGGTGCTCGAGCTCACTACTGAACTAGTCTTGTTGTTTGGAAGTATTTTTCTAACATTTAACTGGAAATTGCCTTTCTCGAATATTAATTCATTATGCCATCTCCTGAGCTCTGGAATGGAAGACAACAGGTTTGACCTTCTAATTAACCTTCATCTAAAAGGGTAAGCAAATCCAATAGGCCACAACTTAAAGCAGCATGCCTGTGACCTTTAGCTTCCCCTATAGGCTTTGTCATTTGAATTCCAGGATAGCTTATAATAGTCAAAAACAACCCAACTGAATAATAAAATTAAAAGAATTCAGTGTGGGAGGACCAATGTATCAGACTTGAATGGAGTTTTCAGAAGAAAAGAGCCAGATAACAAACAAGAAAACTCACTAAAATAACATTACAAAAACAGCACAACTGAAAAGCAGTGATTCTGAGGTGTCTACTGGAGAAGCTGTAGAGATAAATAGCTTCTGGCAGGTAAGGCCCTTTCAAATATGACGTAGGGGCTCTAGAAAAGAGAAACAACTCGTAACATTTCCTTGTTCAATGGGGGAAAGAGTTCAAGCAGCAATGACTACTCTGAAACACAACTGGAAAGTACTTGGTCACTGGTTCATCGAAAAAATCATGCAGAAATAACATGGGGGCAGAATCCAAGGCACACAGAAATGTCTTGGAACATCTCTGCTGTGGAACTAAAGGAGATGTTCACTTGAATTAGCTAGGACATACGTATATTCCAAGAAGGATAACGGGTACTGGGAAATTCTCCAATATAAGCCTCACTGAATGAGATTTCACCAGGCAGCAGCCATTCTAGCAGGCAGAGATTGATTGAAAATGGGGTTGCTCCATCAGGCTTGCTGAAAGCCTGGCTCTGTGAAATGTCTCCTCTTCCTGTACAACCTCCATTTCTGCTAGTCACTGTCCATTTCTGTCACTATTTAGGAACTGCTTGTATTTTTTCTCTCCTTACCTTATATGTGTGTTTACATATGTACACTTGCACACCCACCTGTTTCAATTCTTCTCCTGAATTAGAAGTTAATGGTTGGCAATGGCAATTTTTTAAAGAAAGGAAACAAGTACACAACCTTTCAGAAAACACACACACACACACACAAATAATTGAGCACAGAGTCTGGGTGCTCTCAGACTAACAATTTGGAGATCATCTGACTTTATCAAATGCATAAACAAGGGCTTTCCAATCAGCATAAACACGGCCTCTGAATTCTCCTTCTTCTAATTAACATAGTAAATTAACTTTTGCTGTAGGTCTGAGAAGTCTGTTAGTATTTTTAAATGTAGCATTGGCATTAGGATAGCTATCTGTAAAAACAGCACTGTTTTATGTAACGTGCAGATCCACGCGTGTCACTTCTGAGAAATGTATGTTATTGGGCAACAGGAATACTTACTATATAGCCCCAGTCTCCATTATCCATCTGTTCCAATGTGCGATCTACGCAAACCTGGATTTATCTGAAGTGTTTTCAAAAAGCTGTACAATCCACCACTTATTCTACCCTGTTTGGGAGGCAGGGGGAGGGAGAGAGAAAGCATGGCAGGGTATGAGCACTTACAATAAACATAACAAGCGAGAAGTCTCTATCTCAGATTCTAGTTACAAAGAAACGCAAGTCAAATCGTACATGACAGAATACCTTCCCCCCTCCCAACTACTCTGAATCCTTTACAGCCTCACAGGAAATACAGAAACTGCTTGGTTATTCTGCCCGCCTTAAATAATGAGCTGTAGCTTCTCTGGAGAAGAAGATTGCATTTTGAAAATACCATATCATTTTATTTGGTCAAAAGCAGCTGGTTTTCAACAGCTGGTCAGTTCTGCCAAACACATTCCAAGATCTCCCCTTGCTTTCCCTAAATCAAAGACATAAATGCATCTCTGTGTTAATGAGACAAACATTGTTCTATTTAATTAACACTTGCGTCTTCTGGCACTGCCTAGCTTTGTTTCTAATTGGAAACCACTCTTAGACTCTGCTTGACGCTAAAAAAAAAGCAATTTTGATTTTGGGATTCGATGACTGATGTTACAGAAATATCTTGTACAAATCATATGTATTATTGAAATAGATTGATTTTAGGAATTTTCCTGAATATTAGATTAAAAACTATTTTTATTATGTAAACTTTTAGATATTAGGGTAAGAGGTGAATATATTTTACATCTATACCTGTACCAAGGAAAGTCAGAAGCTACTCTTTCTTTTTCATGCTTCCCCCATTTCTTTTTTCCTTTTTCTTGATTTCTCTGTACTTTAACTTTTTTGAAAACATGAATATATATATGTATGTATGCGTGTGTATGTGTATGTATATATGTATGTATATGCGTGTGTATACACACACACACACACACATATATATATATATATATAAAAAAAACCACTTGCATCTTCTATACAGACCAAGATTTTTAAAAAACTCAAGTTTACCAGAATAAGGAAATGGGAAATAAGTCAACAAGCCACCGAAGTGTCCCGGTTTTCATGATGCTAAATGAAGCACACAATAGTATATCACTATTAGCGAATAACCTCCAATATTTTATGGCAAGGTCGCATGGTCCAGCAAAGAATTCATGTCTTAAATTATATTTTGCCTGTTTAAATACCACTTCACATACATATGACAATAACGTTCATAAGTTCATCACTTGAGTTTATCCTGCAGTAAGTTATCAGATTTTGCTTTATAACAGCCAGCTGAAATGTGAAGAATGATCACATAGAAGGAAAAGAAAAATGGAAAGACAGAAAGATTTCAACATTAACCATACATGAGTTTTCAGCCTGATTTTTAATAGTGAAACAAATCATTTCAGCATGCATTTTTAACAATATTCTAATCCACATAAAAAACATAGCGCCTGAATTACTAAAACATTTCTCAAGAAGTACATTTTTATGGATTTCAGTCCAAAGTCCACAAAAAGGTAAACAACAATAAAATCTTTTAGCCTAAAACAATTTAAGTTTTTACTGTAAAAGACAAATATAGTTATTGGTCTAGAAACAAATACAGACGCTGCCTTCAAACCAGTTCCAATGTTTCAAAACTCCTATCCCAAGAAATGTTCTAGGTCTAGGAATAGGAACGTTGGAACCAACTATGTCATTTCCTTAGCCTCAATAACATATTTGAGATGAGCAAAAGGATTTGATATGAAAAAGGACTACAACTTTTATTTTTCACTGAAGTTCAGTCAGATATTGTATGGGCAAGACTGAAAAGAAAGTCTATCTCAAGTCAAGCTGAGTTCCTGGTAATTATACAGTTTGTATATTTTTCTTGGCAACAGTAGTGTATGGAAATGGTTCACTACTATCTTCTTCCAGGACACTTTTCAACTTCTCGGTCTACAGCTCTGGATTGTGTAATTCTCTTCTCCAAAGCTGTAACACGAACATTTTGCTCTTCAACAGGCAGCAAGCTGGGAGTCTGTCACTACTGTCCCAAACCATGGCTTCTAGTACAATAATACAATCCAATGGGCTGCCTTTCATTACACTGCATGAGGAAAAACAGCAGCTCGTATATACCATTCTTTGCATCTTACAATGGGGAATTATAAATCACCCCAAACAGTGACCCACATCCACAGCAGAGCATGGAGAGTCCTCTGCAATATATAGCAAAAGATCAATGAAAGCTTAATGCTTAGTTAGAAACAGCGGTATCACTGCCATCTTTTTTTTCCTTTTATCTCATTATATCCCAAAATACTGTACTAGTTTCCTACATTGAAAAATGTGGCTAAATGTGCCTTCATAGAGAAAGTGTGAGGACAAAGGAAAAAAAAGAGGGGATAGAGAACAGCTAAGCTAGATCTGAAAATGGTGACCTATTTCTAGTTATTGTCTACACAGTATGCTACATTTGTGTCAGCCAGTCTCTTCGGTAGTGCCTATTTAAGATCCAAAGTTGCAAGTTGTATCACCAGAAGAAAACGTGCATTTAAGTAATTTAAGTACAATACCAATTATTCCTATTTCTGAAGGATGCAGATCTTGCCAAGGTGCTACTTCTCAGTTACATCACATCCGCATTGTGGAAATGCACTGACTTTGGAAACTACTGTTGATCCATAATTGCTAACCAAGGTTGTGTGCATGGAGCATGATGGTTCCCTTCTTTAAAATAATTGAGTTCCTATTTCTAAATGCTACAGAAGATCCACTGAAGATCTGTAAAGCTTTGAATTGTTTAGGGCCAGATTATTTGAATGGCTACCTTCTCCCATGTTCACCTTCCATGTTCCCCTATCCATCTATTGAGATCCTCTGCTATGACCTTTTGTATAGCCCAACAACCCATAAGGCAGGGTCTTTTGGTGGCTCACTTAAGCTCTGGTAATCCTTTCCAAGGAAAGTCAATCACTTTTTTTAATGTATATTATTTACTGAACATTTTGAGAAAAAATATATATAAACAGAAGGAAAAGACACAAAAAAGTGAAGGATCGGGTGAATAAACAATGGATTTAGAAATGTGTTAAAATTATAACTTTTAAAATATTCCAATAACTGATTACAGATAACTGAATATACTATATTATCTAAAAACCTGAAAATTATGATTAACTCTACACAAAATATAAATATCAAAAGCAATAGACAACACAAAATAAATCATATAATGAAATTATAAACTGCAATAGATTCCTTTATTTGAAAAAAACAGTATTAATATACAAAATTTAAAAAGCATTATAAACATTAGGAATTGTTTCTGATTTCTAGTTAAGTCTTTTCATCTATTTTTCCCCCTTAGAAAATGTGTTCTAAATTTCTAAGTTTGCCTTGTTTTGTAACATATCATATATAAAGGAGCCACTCTTGCTTGAATTTGAAGGGAAGCCAGTCTCAATAATTTTCCAAAACATTACTTATACAAGAAGGAATTAAATATAATTATACCTTACCATTTTAACCCAGCTCTGCTTTTTAATATTCCAAATATTTTGATTGCTGGGTTTTTGTGTTTCACATGATGCTGTAAATTGGAAGGATCTTTTTAAGTTACTGATTTGCTGCAAACCATCAAGAGCTCTTCAGAGACAAGACTGAGTTTATGTGTTTTCAAATAAATCTGTTGAACAGGCTGGACAAACCACTGCCAATTGCAGAGGTTAATCTTAGTCCTCAATTCCCTTTAATATCGAAAGAAAATCCTGAGGCCTGAACATGTAAAAACCTAATTCTCATCAAAGCAGTAAATCTAATTCAGCTGGAACCAGACTTGACTCAAGATTCTTCACTTAATCAACTAACATATCCAGGAAAAGACTAGCTGTAAGCCTACTCTTCAAAAATGTTTTCTAAGGAATAGGTTGTTTCTTGTAAGGAAGAAAAAATGAATGGATGATGTTAACATCCACTCAGTTATATAAATACATGAAGGAAAACAGTTAGAGCCTGTGGTTGGTGCAACTTTGGGAGAAGCTGTAAGTAGCCTCCATTCTCTCTTTCAAAACTGAGTAACTACCTACATATTCATAAGAAATTAGATCCATTTTTATTACTTGCAACTACCAAATATAATAACCTCGTTTAGGCATTCTCCAAAAAACTCACAGGATATCTGTATTTTCAAGGTCCTGGTTTAAATAGAATTACATATACAGTATATTGTTGTATTTGGGAAAGCTTTCCTGATTGCAGACAACTATGCTGTACCCATGAAGCCAGTATACTTTAATGTTAACACCTGAATTTAGCCATGGTGCATATATTTCCTGTAAGTACAAAGAATAGTGAAATTAAGATATGCATTCATACAAACAGCAAAATAAGGTCAACTAATAATACTTATAGAGCAACCTTTAATCTGATGCCTTCCAGGTATGTCAGTGATCATGTTGACTAAGGATGATAGGAGTTGTTGACCAACACATCTTTCTGGCCTCAGGAAAGAGAAATATTAGGGAGTAGACTCACTCTTCCCTGAAACACAAAAGTGAAATTATGGGGAACCTAACTTTTCCTTTACTCTCTATGATATTTGTCCATGATTTCTCAAGAAAGCTAATTCCTAATATGGAATTAATCATCTTCTCTAACAGACAACAGAACTGCTTTTAAATAGATAGGATTTCTCTGGTATTGCTGAAAAAGTAGGACAATTATGTATAATGTTAAAATTACACAAGGTAGGAAAAGCATGCACAGCATAGCTTCTGGAATTCCTTCCAACCCCTTTGCTAGCAGAAAGCAAATGTTTGTGTGAACATGTTAACTGAGAAGCACAGGGCAGACTCCAGAGCAGCGCTTTTCAACCTTGGCAACTTTAAGGCATGCGGACTTCAACTCCCAGAAATCCCCAGCCAGCATGATCTAGATCAGTGTTTCTCAACCTTGGTAACTTTAAGATGTGTGGACTTCAACTTCCAGAATTCCCTTGATGGCTGGGGAATTCTGGAAGTTGAAGTCCACACATCTTAAAGTTGTCAAGGTTGAGAAACACTGATCTAGATGTTCCACTCTGAGTCATGTACCCAGGACAGCAGCAGGATGAGGCTTTGGAACAGTCACCAATATTCCAAGCTGCTACCCAATTGTTTCTTCCACAAGAATGCCCTGGATGAATTTGGGAGAAGCTGTTTTTCAGCCCATTCTGAAGCATACTCTTTCTTTTGCCAGCTTCTCCCACACATAAAATTTGGTTCAGTTCATTCAGCTTTTGGAGAATTATCCTGCTGGCAGACAGTCAGAAGGTTGGAATCCCAAGCCCCTCTACATAATCTCTTTCTATTATTCCTTTAAGATATAATTAAGATATAATTCCATTAAGACAGTGAGTTTGGTGTTGTGGTGAAGGCACCAGGCTAGAAACCAAGAGACTGGGAGTTCTAGTCCTGCCTGAGGCACAAAGCCAGCTGGGTGGCCTTGGGCCAGTCCTTCTCTCTCAGCCCTAGGATGCAGGCAATGGCAAACCACTTCTGAAATCTTGCCAAGAAAACCGAAGGGACTTGTCCAGGCATTCACCAGGAGTCAATACTGACTTGAAGGGACCAAAAATAATAAATAAATAAAATTATTCCATTGGGTTGGAAAGGATAAAAAGGGTCCTGTCTGCTGCTTTCAGAAAGCTATTAAGGAGAGAAAAGTTAGTCAGAACATCATTTGAGAGGCTTCTATCAAGTACTGATCATGCATTTTCACCATTAATAGTCGTGAGATTAAATATATAAGCTTTATCCCAAGGATTTGTTTCTGAGAAAATAGCCAACCATAGGAGACAAAGCTGGACCTTTTGGATAAATGCACTACAGTTAGAAGGTTACCACAAGTCACAATATATATATCTTTTTTAAATCCCACTGGAAACTATCACAGAATTTCACTGAAACAGACGTTATGTTGAATAGGGCAGGGTGCCCTTGGATGTCCACTGACATCCCACAGATATTCCTTGCTTGCCTACAGCAGTACGCACCAATCAATTTAGATTCACTGACCAGTTTCCATTACAGTACCTTTAATATCCCTGAAGGCCTTTAAAAAAAAAAAGTTAAAAAGATTTACATCTTCCTGTCTCCTCCATGGCAGAGGAGACAGCTTTTGATCACAATACTGTTGCGTCGCACCAGAATGCATAATTTATTAAAGCAATTGGTTCAGGCAAGCACTCCATAACCCCTTTACACATGGGCACATCTGCTCAGTCACACACACACCACACACACGTACGTGTTCATGGATGCCTTATTGATTTAGTGTAGGTTTCCAGAATCACTAGTTAGGCAGAAACCTAGTTTTAAAATGCTAGCATAAAGCAAGAAGCACCCACTGGTCTATCTCATACAAGAAAACACAGCCAGGTAGTTCAATCTAAACTTTAACCTGGAAATTCTAAAGCTGCATATCAGAAGGGCACTGTTACACCCTGATTTTTCCAGAGCTTTCAATAAAGAACCACTGTAAGGCTTATATTTCTGCACAAGATACAGCCATCTTGAATTGAAAACATAAAAAAAGATGCAGGATCAGCCCCAAGAGTAGAAGTGCAAGAACACCAAAAATGGTACATACAGGGGCAAGATAATAATAAACAACACACCACAAAGCAAACTCTTTGTATCAGGTGCCCAAGAATACAAAAATGCATATTTATTTGACACTTGCTGTGTTTCCCAAATCTTGCCAAGTCTGAGTCCATAAAAAGTAATGATGGGTCTGATTACTATTATTTATAATAACAAGAGAAAAGTGATATATTTTCCAAGTTACGATCCTGATAATTTCTATATCCTTCTGCAGAAGGTGGGGTTGTTAGCACATTATATTTGTATGTGTTGGTGCTGATTTGTGGATTTTTGCGTTTATATGTATGGGTTTCTTGAGGTATTTTATAGCCACCTAGAGCCAACAGAATCAAACAGCCCGCAAGCCACATATATACATACACATTTTACCCCTCGTATTTACTTGACTGAAAGTTATCTTCGATAAAAAGGGCTTCTTGCTATTTTTATAAGATACCTGAAGGCAAAACTGTCCTGGAACAGGCAGAATACCTAACATTTTATTACTCAGAAGAACAGTGTTACAAATTAAGCCAAGGAAGATGTTCCTCTATTAGCCTGTCTAACAACATATATTAACCGTTTCTGGTGCACAGATGACCAAAAAGGTAAAAAACATAAAGAATGAGGAGAAATGATCTCTCCCTACCTTTTTCCTCAATAAAAGCTTTTCTTCCCCAGTTCTTAATCACTACAAGATGATGGCTGGAAAATTAAAGGAATTCCAAAATGCAATGATGATACTCAACAATGTGGCCACAATCTAGCTAAATTTCACCACCTTAAAAGGCTCCAATTTTATAACTATTTCTTTGGGGGAAAGCACTGAACTCCACGGACCTGATTTCTAAGGATTGTACACCATTCCATTAGTCTCAACTACCTTATTTTATTGGTTTCATTTAGAACAGGATTCCTCATGAGGCTTTATCTGGCTATCATTCTGCTTGAGTCAATAATTTTATGGAGGTTCCAGATAACATTTTCTTCTATATCCAATCTTCCCATCACTTTTTTTTCCCCAACAAAAGTGGTAAAGATGGGTAAAGATGCAGCATTTTAACTGAAGTCATTAGTCTGGAAATATCGCTCAAGTAGCTTTAGCTGGATTACAAACAAAATACATCATATTTATCCATATATTTATTTTATTTATTAATTTGTCAGGATCTATACCCTGTTCTAATCCAGCAGGACTCTGAGCAGGTTTTGGAAAACATGATTCTGATGCTGAAGTTTTTTAAACAATTATTCTTTTAGCATTACTAATAATATTAAAACTTTGTACTGAATACCAAATATTGAGGTCCTTAATAGTAGGCATTCCTTAAAATAAATATACAACTATATATTCTTAGTAATATATAGTTAACTAAAAATATTTTTGGTTGGCTTTTAGGAACCAGAGCCTCCTTTGTTTCAAGAAACAAGTTAAATGAATATGCAATTTAGGTTATGAATGAGTTCGTGCCTCTGAAGTATAGGTCCCAAACAATAAAAACATATTTTCATTACCTGTAGAGGATCAGGGAAATGACCTTGAGGGAAATAGGCAAGAACTGTTACATAAGCAAAGGGGGTTGAAACATTCCTTAAGTCGCCGACATTACCAAAGGCTCAGTATATAAATGTCAGTTTATTATATATATATATGCCACAGCATAATTTTGCAAGATAATAAGACAACATGTTTACAGGCAATCTGGGCTATTAATCTAGGCTGCCATATGCTCGCTGGTTTACATACCACACTACATTATGATTTGTTTAACCATTGCTTGACCAAGTCTCAACTGGCTGGGTTCAAACATCATGATAAGCAGCTTACAAACCACAATGTCTGCATTTTCACATTGCTAAGACATGTGATCTTTTGCTTTTGGTTTCAGGTGTTCTGTGAACTTAGGCAACAAACCATGGATTAAGCAAGCCATGGTTTACCATACAATGTAAATTCAGCCACTGAGTCAGACTACTGCTTTATCTAATCCAACACCTTAGGCAAGGCATTTTCGATGCTTCTTATCCAAGATCATTTTAGCTGGAGATGCTAGAAATTGCACATTGGTCATTCTGTTTGCAAACAATGTTCCTCTACTCTATCCACTGGAATAAATGAACGCACTATGAAGTTTCATTTTCCTCTCAGCATGTCCAGGTATATCACCATTGTCAGCACCTACACATCAACTCTCACGAGTCCAGAAGAAGATGAGGAAGGTTTCTATGAGGACCTGGACCAGATTATTCGAACAACCCCTGTCAGCGACAAGCTCATCGTTCTGGGTGACTTCAACACTAGGATGGGACAGACAGTGACAGCTAGGAAGGAGTCCTTGGGAGACACAGAGTGCAAAAACTAAATAGCAACGGCCTGCTGCTTCTGAGCAAATGTACCAAGCACAACCTGTGCATCACTAACAAGATGTTCAGACTTGCAAACAAGTACAGAACTACCTGGATGCATCCCAGGTCCAAACACTGGCACCTACTTGACTATGTCATAGTACATCAGTGCGACCTTAAAGACATCACCATCACCTGCACCATGCAAGGTGCTGAGTGCTGGACAGATTACAGGCTGGTCCAGTCGGTCCTCAACCTTTACATCGTATGTAACCAAGGACTGTCAGAAAGTCATTTAACATCAGCAGACTGCAAGACCCAGGCCAAGTTCAATGCTTCCAAGATGTACTTAATGAAAAACTCTCCAGCAATTTACCACTTGTAGGAACTTGTTCTGAAAAGTGGACGCAGTTTAAAGATTCATCATGCAAACTGCAACAACTGTACCCAGACTGAAAACCTGGGCACATCAAGACTGGTTTGATGAAAACCATGAGACCATTTCAGCAGCCCTCCAGGCCAAGAACATGGCCTATGCAGACTGGCAGAATGATCCATCATCTGTCTCAAAGACAAATTTAAGCACCTGCAGTCTAAAGTATAGACAGAACTGCAAGAAACGCAGGACAAGTGGTGGCAGAGAAAGGCTGAGCAGATGGAACTGGATGGAAGTGCAGGATATGGTATAAATGTGCTCCTCTCTTGCATTATCCTGTTCCTCCTTTCTGTATCACTGTTATGACTTAAGGTTTCTGTTGGTTTACCTTTGATGGTGGAACACTGTTGCTGGTAGAATCGTGTCTTCTGTTGCTATATGCAATTGGACAGTTCTGTCAGTGTGTCTTTCAAATCTTGCATTCTGCAAGCATAACAAAGCTTCAGCCAAGTCCTAGGACCCCTCAGGTAGTGAATTCTTTGCCCAAACCCTTGGAGTCAGCAAGCTCTGGATAACCTGAGAGAAGGTGATCAAGGGGTGGTCCATCAGTAGACTGTGATTTGTGACCTAGTAGGTGAAAAATGCCATGGTATGCCCATTCAAAGTCATAAAACAGAATGCTTCCTCTGTACTATTATATTAGTACTAACTTTGAATCTTCTTGGTGCAAGAGGCTACCTGAAAATCCTCCTCCTCTTATATTTCTCTTTTTTCTTCCTTCCTTCTGCCAAATTCTGCTTGTAAGGGAAGAAATTCAGCAGAAATAGCACTGTAGTTCTCCTTGGAGCTAGGACACATGCTCCATCTGTTAAATATATAAAACTTTTCAGTGCCAGAGGCAGGAAGCTTAGTATAATGGGATGTAATTGTCAGTCTGGGAACAGCTTGAAAGGCTGACAGCATGGAGTTGTGTAATGAAAGTTTCAGCCTCATTTTAGCTAAATTCTTTTCAAACAGACCTTTTAAACCTTGGTTTTGTCAAGACTGAAAAGCATCCACGTTTCAGAAAGCCAGAATTCTTCCAGTTTCCTACATGGGTAGAAAATCTGCCCATTGGTGACAAAATGGCATGCTTGAGATAGCTCAATGGCTGAGTACATCCTTTGCAAACGGAATGACTCATGTTCAATTTCAAGCATCTCTAGCTAAAATGATCTTGGATGTATGGTTGTCCTTTGGGTTTGAAGAAGACAGGTTGTGCAGTTCAACTGTGGACATGGAGGTAGCTCTGCAGACCCAGTCTGGAAGCGCAGAGTCTAGCACAATGGGGACCCTGGAAGTCCATTGTTGTAGTAACTATGGTGTTATTCTGTGACTCCGCTCATGGTTTTCTGTCAGTTTTTGGCAGCGCCTGTCTTCAAAGCCAGTGGAGACTTCATAGCACAGGGCTCACCAGCAGCTTCTGTCAGCAGCCACAGCTTCTAGTTCCCTTGGCTGGATGTCACAGTGGCGTAGGGTTTCTTTTGCAATGTCTTTGTAGTGTGCGTGTGGTCGACCTTGAGGTCTTTTCCCAGACTCCAGTACTATAGAGACTATAGAGCAACTGGCGAGATATACAGTAGTCATGCATTCTGATGATGTGTCCCACCCACTGCATCTGGGCTCTGATAATTAGGGACTCAGTGCTGGTGGACTTCGTGCGATCCAAGACCCCCAGGTTGGAGGAAGGATCTTGCCAATGAATGCTGAGGATGGAGCAGAGAGCGCACATGTGAAATTTCTCCAATTGTTTGATTTGTCTTTGGTACAGAGTCCATGACTCACATCCATATAGGAGAGAAGGGATAACAACAGCTCTGTAGACTTTCAGCTTTGTGGAGATACAGATATTGTGTTGATTGAGGACTCTAGTACGCAGCCGCCCCAGTGCCTGGCTGGGCTTGTTGATCCTGGAGTCAGTTTCTTTGTTCAAAGACCCATTGCTTGAGATGATGCTTCCCCAGTATTTGAAGCTGTTTACATTTGTCAGCTGGGCATCATCAACAGTGATTTTTGGTTCTTCGGGGTTGGTATTTGGCATGGGCTGGTAAAGTACTTCAGTCTCATTCAGGCTGATAGTCAGGCTGAAGAGCATAGCAGCACCTGAGAATTTGTTCAGCATCAACTGTATATCACTGTTTTTGTGAGCCAGGAGTGCACAGTCATCAGCAAAGGTGGTGTCTTGGCTGGCTGTATGGAGGCATTTTGTCTGTGTGTTCAAGTGGCAGAGGTCAAAGAGAGAGCCGTCCAACTGGTACCTGATGTACACTCCCTCCTTCAGATCCTGGACAGCACATGACAACATGCAATTGAAGAACAGATTGAACAGGACTGTGACTAGCACACAACCCTGTTTTACCCATTGGAAATGGCAAATGCAGCTGATGTATCACCGTTGTAAAGAACCTGTCCTGTCATTTTGTCATGGAGTAGCTGAATCAACTTCATAAATTTCCTTGGGCATCCATAACATCTCAGGATGATCCAGAGAGCCTCCCTGTTTACTGTGTCAAATGCCTTTGTCAGGTCAATGGAGACAGAGTAAAGAGGCTTGTTCTGCTCAATCCACTTCTGGACTTGCCTCATGGCAAATATCATGTCTGCTGTACTCCATTCTGACCAAAAGCCACACTGCACCTCTGGGAGGTTCCTTTCTGAGACAGTGACAAGTCTGTCAGGAGAATAGAGGCAAAGATTTTGCCTGGGATAGACAGCAGTGAGATAACTCTGTAGTTTCTGCAGTCTGATTTGCTTCCCTTATTTTTATAGAGAGCCACAATGAGAGCATTGCAGAAGTCATCAGGCATCTCCTCTGTGGATCATCTTGGTTTCCAAGATGACTTGGAACACCTATAAGGTGTTTGGGTCTCGTGCTTTGTAGATCTCAGCAGGAATGCCATCCTACCTTGTTGCTTTATTTGAGTTCATCTGTGAGATTGCTTTCTTGATCTCATAAGCAGAGGGAGGCGGGTCTAGGGCATCCAAGACTGGCAGCTGAGGAATCTGCTGTAAGACATCATGATCAACTGTGGATGGCCTATTGGGTAGGTTGGAAAAGTGTTCAGCCAGCGGTTTTTCAGTCCTTCCTGGTCTTTGATCAGGCTTGACCCATCAGATGACAGCAGGTGGAGCATCCTGATTTAGAAGGACCATCAACTGACTTTATGGCGCTGAAGAACTCTCTGGTATGTCTATCCCCTCAATTAAGCAGGGCATTATAGCATCATTAATTATAGAATTTTACCCCAGCACTAGGTTACACGCAGTACATTTTGTGTTACCGAATGGAAAGGGAGGTGGGGGAAAAGAGTCACTATCTCTTCAACTGCTTAGCCCATATCATTAAGACAGACTATTGGATATGTCACATCAGTTCCCAATCATAATGCATCAGCTCCAGTATATTAATACTATCCTGGAAGATCACAACTCAGGTAATAGAACATGGGCTATTTTTTTCTAGCCTTATGTTACACTTAGTACTTACCTACAGAAGCACTAATGAAGGGGAACAAAGAGAAAAAGCAATTTGCACAAAGCAGGCTCTCTCCAGAACACTCTTAGGAACATGACTGTATTAATAAAAGACCTTTTAACCTTAACAAGCATTTCATCATCAGGAAACCAAGCACAGATACTCAACATTAACCCCCAAGCCTATTTAATGACCAGGCTGCTCCTCAGGGGAAAGTTGGACTAAGAGAACTGGCTGACCAATTACCTCAACTGTGTCCAAATACGAAATTCCACACCTTTCTTGCAAACTTGTACCCACAACCTTAACACTAGGCAACATTTAACTCAACGAGTAACTTACTTTTGAAAAGATATAGAATTGCACTGTAAATTGACCTTACTCTGACCCAGCAGCATTCTGAAGCAAAATTTTGTAATTGCACATTCCAATTATACTTTAACAGCTAAGCAACCCTGAGAGTACTTGTTTTGTAAATTAAATGAACTCACATTTGGATTTTGTCCTGGCCATTACCATTTTTTGGAATGTGACCCTCCTTCTTTCCCCACAGCATCCCATTCAAAAACCAAGTACAGCTCTCACCCTACAAAAGATTTTATCCCATTCATTTAATTGAATCCCACTTTTTGTTTTGAAAATTCCCCAAGCATTGTCTCTCACATTGTTTTTAATTTTATATTTGTGTATTTTGGTTTAAATGTACATATTCAAAGAATTCTCATAACATGGAACTTATCTGATAAATTACCCCAATAAAAGATATCAGCTAATTTGGTCTGAATTTTCTAAATATTTCAAACTATGGTACAGTATAAGAATCCAGTATTTGAAAATAAATTATAAATGACACATTGTAGCAAATACATACATACATACATGTGTGTGTGTGTGTGTCACAAGGTATATGTAGGAAAGAGAGAACATTAGTTTCAGAATCTGCTGTAGTCGCTCATAAGAGCTAGCAACTTGCTTCATAATAAAAGATATACAATATTCCTTTCCAACCTACTAGCAACAAATTGAAATGTCCTGAATTCAAAAGAGTTTGATTCCACCCTACCATTTCTACCTTGCAATATGCTTACAGCAACATAGATTAGACCACCTGTAAATCCACTGGAATGTATGAAGGGGATAAAATTGCAAGATTTTGTTGACATGCCTTCCAACTCCCACACGTGAAGCACAAATGGGTGGCGAAAAACCATCTACTATTTAATGGAGGAAGTACCTGTATACTACAAGTATGGATAGAGTACAAGACAGACAAAAGGCCAGGAAAAGAAGGGTTACTGTAGGGCATACATGTATAAACAAGACTCAGAATAACAAAAACAGTTTGTTCATATCCTTGAAGAAATTGCTTCTCTCTGATGTCCACTGACCAGCTCACTGCTTTAACCATAATTTCTTTAACCCTCAGCCCTTCCCTGTGACATATCCCCCAAATGCTGAGGTTGATGCTCAGATAACATTCAAACAGAGCACTGACCTAACTGACGTTGTGGTACAGCACAAAACCCACACAGGGCCAACGACTGATCTAGTCCGGCATTTGGCTGTGGGAATCTCTCCGAGGTGTTTCTTCCCAATGCTGAGCTAGTATCTCTAAAGGCATAGAGTTGGAAGGAGCCATTTACATCACTGAGCCCAGCCTCCTGCTCGGTACTGGTATCCCAAGTAGATGGTTGTTTAGCTTCTGTCTGAATACATCCAATGAAAATGAGCCCACCACTCTTTGAATCATTAGCTCCAATCAGTTCCATTATCAAACTACTCTTACTGTTAGAAAATTGCATCTGACGTTCAGATAAATTCTGCTTTCCTGTAGCTTAAGTCCACTGTTCCAGAAAGAAACAGGACAGATCCTGACCTTCTTTTTCATGGTATTCTTTCAGCTAGTTAAAGAGTGCACATACACACATACAGGGTCATCTTTTCTCAAGGCACCAACATACTAAACGTTCCACCTTTCTTTATAAGACCTGGTTTCTAGTTCCATGATCATCCTTGCTGCCTTCTTTAAATTTGTTCCATTTCTCCGAATCCTTCTTAAAGTATGGCTGCTCAGAACAAGAAACAGTATTTGAAGTGGATGTTTAATGAAATGAGAACATAGTGGAATAATTACATTTGGGTTTTTTTATAGCCCTATCATCCTGCTGGCTCATATTCAGTTCACAATCAACTCTTGCTCCAACATCGTTTTCACAAGTATTACAAAGCCTCCCAAATTATACCTGTGCGTTTGAATTTTGTCTCCCAAATAGAAAACTTAGAATTTGTCTGTTAGATTTTATTCAGACCATCAGCTAATACCTTTGGTATTAACTGATTCAATTCATTCAGAGTACAAAGGCATTCCCAGGCCATGTTGTTATCCTTTTCAAAGCATCAATTCTGCCTTTTCATTCGGCTCTTCAAAATGTTCTGATGGAAACATACTTTTTTGCTACAGAAGACTAAACCAGAATAGGAATTGAGTAGCTCTGCCTTTCTGCCACTACTTGTAGCATTTTATCTTCATTGTACAGCCAATATACTGATTCTTTATTTTTCTCTTTTAATTTGAACATATCAAAATAAGCCCTTTTCGTTAGTCTCCTTCCCTAACCTCAGTTCATGCTGTGGTTTTTGTCTTCTTGACCCCAACTCTAGAGTTTTTATTATTCTTTGTGACCTGGACCTCTTTCCATTTCTTATATTTGTCCTTACAGTTTTATGTTTTCACTAAGCTTTTTGTGTGACTACATTGCTTCTTCTTTCCTTTTTTATTTTTCATCTCACTGGAATCATCTGCAATTTCCTTTTAGTATCTTTGTCTTTAAACCCCCCTTTTCCCAGTAGCTTCTCCTGCCAAGAGATCCTACTTTTAACTGCTCTAAGTTTATTTAATTTGCCTTTTTGAATACATATGAGGCTACGCTAAGTTTTAGGTTCCTTAAACTCCAGCATTACATGTTATCACTTTTTCCCCATGCTCCTGCTCCTTCCTCAATGACGTCTTCCCTACTGATTAGTATAGAGCCTCACTGGGAATTTTTTTCTGGTTGAAGAGCAGCACAGCAATGCTTTAAATTAATAAAATCTCTGTGGAAAATAGCTTGATTCATAGCTTGAGGTGACATGAGTGCTTTTCAATAAGCACAAACAATGAGACATGGTATGTTTAATATTCCTAAACGAACAATGATAGTGATCTTCCAGCTATACTCATCACTATCCATTATCTTCAGCAGAAAATCAGCTACTCTACATGATTAACAAATGCCTGACTTTTTTTCCTTGGCTGAGGGTTTTCCTTAGCTTTGGAATGGTATCTTACCAGCCCTAAGCTCAATAAAACAATTATTGGCAGGGAAAGGAAGATAAGACCAAAATGAAACCTAAATTTGATTTTGGATCATGTACATTTTAAAATACAGGTAGTCCCCGGATTAAGAATACCCAGTTTACTGACAACCCATAATTAAGAATGGAGCCTAATGTAACAAAATTAAAGGTAAATCCATAATGATTCAAATTAAATACACAATGGTTCAAGTTCATTACACAATACTACTTATACAGTAGTATAAATAGTATTATTTTAAAGAGTATTATTCTGGCTGACATACAAATTTGACTTAAGGGAAAGGAACTCGTTCTTAAACTGGGGACTACCTGTAAACAGTTACGTATACTCAATTCAATTACTCATGTGTATAGCAATTCCTCCTTGCATTACACTGAAAAATCCTTCAGACTTGTGCCACCCATCACAGACTTCCAGACAACCCACCTATTAGCTGATCGATAGCTGTAGGAGATTGGTTTTTGAGAGGAGGAAAGGGAAACCAAGGGAAAGGATTGAAAACTGCTGTTTTTCTACTGCTAATAGCTATTCAGCAATATATTTCAGGATGCATTACTACTTCTGCCTTAGCAGTGTTATCCCAAAGAGTAGTGGCACTTGCCGAGATTCTTCTTGGGCAGACAGAATAAGCAGCAACCACATATGGAATCTCACAAACCCACAAAATCTTTTATTCATAACTGAATTATGAGATACAACCTACTGATTGAAAAAGGGCTTATAAACATTCAGCAATGTTCTAAATGGCATGCAACTATCAACACAGTCTAACAGAGCACTAAGACTGGATATCAGAACTTGCTTGAAATTCTAATTTAGCCATGCAGGGAAATCTTCCAATCTTAGCCCATTCATTTACTTTAAATTCAAACAATTTTAGGAGCCACAGCCAACATTTTTTGAGGTATAAATCTCTACACAACTCACATCACTGGAGGCTTAGAATATTCTGAACAAGGAACATGCATGGACATGGCCAATAGGAGAGAGGGGGTAATAAATGAATAAACTGTGAAAAATGGTCATCCATGTGAGAACATCTGTGTCACATCTAAACACTCTGTTGTGAACAACCCCTATCAATAGTTATTTTCTATAATTCCTACATTTCACTTCTCTCTGGCCTTACCATTTACCCTTCCCCTACCACCATACAAACTTGTATGTCACCCAACTCTCAGTGACTCTGGGCAGCTCACAACGATCAGAGAAATTACAATAATAAATTGATTAGCCTTTCTGATGCCACAAGACAGTCATAAATGGACTGAGGCTTCTGAGTCACAACTATGAGAATGATAGGCATGCTACCACACCATTAAAATATAAAACTTACTCCAAGCTGCTACATTCTGGATAGAATACAATTACTGGAACGCTTAGCCCACGTCACTGATTCAGAACTCTGGCAGTCCAACACCTCTGAAAACTTCTAAACTGGACAATTCTGATCTGGTCCATCAATTTGGAACATTTACTGATCCTCTTGCTGAGAAGTCTGAACCTGTCATTAGGCAGGTTGAGATAAAAAAAATCTGTTGGCTCAGGTTAGGGCAAAAGACTTGCTAATCAGTCCTTTGTTAATTATTATTAAATATTATTATATCACCACAACGGGAGGTGCAATCTGAATTTTCTAACCCAGGCATCAAAATCTGCTTGATACTGATCTTACTACACAATGTGAAGCTCTACTTTCATGTGCAAAGCAAGCTGACTGGCTCTGGTCAGATTGAGGCTATGCAACAAATAGAAATGAAGCTACATCCAATTTTTAAATAACTTGACTGCTATAAGTCTACTTAAATCACACATCACAAAAGCCTAGTTTAGGTTGGTGCATACATTCAGGATTGTACAATCAGTGCCATGACAGGAGAGCAGTACAGAACAGAAAGTGAAACATAAGTGAAGACTGTGCTGCACTGAATCTTAAATGGATTTTCTGGAATGCAATGCAATAAATAAATATTCTGACTGGAAACCACAACTAACTGGCAAGCGCCAAATTAAACACCTCTGCCTATTCTTTTATCTTCAAAACTACTTAATATAGTAATGCTATGCTACCTTGGGACATTAAAAGGTATCCACTGAGGACAGTAACACATAGCACATAGGAAGCAATCTGCAAAGCACATAGTCCAGTTGGACTTGCAGGGAAAAAGGATGCGCCCTCTTCTTCTGCACATCCCTTCCTGCTTATGCATTCTTAAGATGTCATGCGCACACATCATGGATTCTAATTCCCTGCAGACACATCCTTTCCCTCCGCCTCACCCCACAAGTTCCCAATCCTCCTGGCAGCTCCTCCCTATTATTTCAGGCAATCAACTCACCTTGCCAAACTCCCCCCTTAAAAAAAAAAACAAGAAACTTTAGACACCTACCCTGCTAGCCAAAGCGTGGGACTACATTGCTGGCTCTTCCTAGCTGCGCCGGCTGGCTGTGATGCAAAGGGTAGCCCCGCGCATCTGGAAGGCACCCGGTGGATGGCTGCCTCGCTCCCAACCATGCTTGCTCAGGCACTTTTGTTTCTTGATGAGCAAGTTTAGGATCCCGCTTTGGTGACATGTACGAAACGCACACGCCATGATGGGGCTCCCGTGTTCCCCGACGGGGGGAAGAGTCCCCTGACAAGCCATCACGCAATGGGGGATAAACCGTCGGGGGAGCGGAGGGCTGGCGGCGGTGGGGAACCAGCGGGCATCCGCACCCAAGGTTGCAGGACTCCCCCTTCGCCCTTTAATACGCCGCTCGCATTCCCACGCTCCAAGTTAGCCCTCCCGCGAAAGGAAGAGCGCGCGCGCTCCCTCTCCTCGGGAGAAGCTCCCCCTGCCCTTTATCTCCAAAGGGGAGCCCCGGTGCATCCCGCCCCTGCCTCCGCCCGCCAGCCAAGAGCGCCGGGCTCTCGCGCCCCTTCCCCCGGGCTCCCGACCCCCTCACCCGCGCCGAACGCAGCCCCCGGGCTTCCCGCCATCTTAAGCCCCGCCGGCTTTACGCACCCGGGAATCGTGGCCGCTCCGCAAGCTCGCTCCGTCCCTCTCCCGCGCGCGCTCTCCGCCGCTGCTGGGCGCAGGAGAGGCCGGCGGCTGCGAGGACAACCGAGCCTGAATCCGCCTGCGTCTGGCTCCTCCCCGGCGCCGCCTCCTCCTCGTCCCTCGGAGCCCGCTCTGGCCTGAGCGGGGAGGGAGAGGAGGCGCGGGCCCGCGGGGAGCCTTGCTGGCAAGCCCGGCGGGCGGCGGGCGCCCAAACGCAAGGCGCCCCGCTGCGTTTCGCGTCCCGGGTCTTGCAAGGCCTCTGTTGAGAGCGGCGGTCTCTCCCTCCGTGCCTGGGTCCGCGGGTGCCGAAAAGCTCGGCCCTGAGCGTGTTTCCTCAGAAGAAGCTTGATGAAATCTACTGTCGATCTAGAAAACTCGTTTTATCTCAGAGTAAATGGCTGCGTCGTCAGCAGCGGCCGCGGCATTCCAAAGGATATTCCGAACCGCGTGGAAAAGAGGACTTACTTCCAGCACATATTCTTTCATGGCTTATATTCCCACCTGCTGCCCTCTAGTTCTGATCTACATCATTCCTTCTCAGATATGTTACACGCTAGTAGCAGCCTCACACTGGCTGGATTTGCACATGTTAGGCACAATTCTGCGTAGCCGAGCTTGCCTGCCCCTATGCAGGGCAGCGCGATCAGGACTGCGCTGCAAGATCATTGGAGAGGGCTATTAAAGAACCCAGCATGAGGCCATTGCTTAAGTTTCATGCAACTCAGTTTTATTAAAGAGGAGAGCCAGTTTGGTAGTGATTAAGGCTCCAGGCTAGAAACCAGGAGACTGTGAGTTCAAGTCTTGCCTTAGGACTCAATTCCCAACCCTTGCAGGTGGTCCAGAATGATGATTGTTGTTGTTCAGTCGTTAAGTCGTGTCTCTTTGTGATCCCATGAACCACATTGCGCCAGGCCTTCCTGTCCTTCACTGCCTCCCTCAGTTTGCTCAGTTTCATGCTCATTGCTTCGGTGATGCTATCTAACCATCTCATCCTCTGCCGTCCTCTTCTCCTTTTGCCTTCCATCTTTCCCAGCATCAGGGTCTTTTCCAGAGTCCTCTCTTCGCATTAGGTGACCACCAGAATGATGACAGACAGTATCAAAGACTACTGAGAGGTCTAGACCAGTGTTTCTCAACCTTGGCCACTTGAAGATGTGTGGACTTTAACTCCCAGAATTCCCCAGCCAGCACTTACTTTGTTCCATGAGTAAAAAGCTCTTATATGGAAAAGCAGAGAGGTGTTTCAGAAGCTTATTTTCTGTAAGCTTAACTGTAAGATGTGTGGACTTCAACTCCCAGAATTCCCCAGCCAGCATGGCTGGCGGGGGATTCTGGAAATTGAAGTACACACATCTTCAAGTGGCCAGGGTTGAGAAACACTGGTCTAGAAGAACAAAAATAGTTGCTCTCCCTCCAAACAAGCCCCTCCATGAGAATGACCATTGCACCTGCAGGAAAATGCTAGGAAGGGGAAAAAAAGTTTGATTAAAGAGATTGCTTATTTACACATGATCACTCATACAGTAGAAGAGGTCTTCTCTCAAATGGTAGATTTCTTGGAGGTCCGCACTTTACTCCAGCTGATGCTTTTAACTCTTTTTGTAACTTTCAGCAACCTCTTTAGCTTACAGAAAACATGTCTTATTCTTAAAAATCTCCAAGTTCCTGTTATTTCTTTGGCAGCCTAAAGACTTCCTATCAGTTTATTTATGTTCAGCTTTCCAGCAGACCAGATTTTTCTATTAAAGTTCTTTCATTAAACTGTTATAACCCCATGTTGTACATTTTTCTGCCTCTTGTGGATTTTCCCATCCATCTTCCATTCATGCTGTAACATGCTTAATAGAATATAGAAGCTGTGATAATAGAAATTAATAACTTTAATGACAGAAATTACAACAAACCAAATAACTACACAAACATTAATCAATATTGTATGTGTGATTCACCACAGCATGACAAGCCAAAACATACATTTATTTATTTATTTGATTGATTGATATGGCCACCCGTCTCAAACATATGATGCTGGGCAGGTAATGGAATAAAAACAAATTAAAAATATTATAACTGAATGTACCTTCCTCTGTTTTTTGTTTTATATTTATAGTTTTTAATTGTTCTAATTTTTTAATGGTTCTGTTTTAATGGTTTTAATTGTTTCTGGTTTCTTTTTAATTCCGTGCGCTGCCAGAGTGACATAAGTGAATGAGGGGCTATATAAATTCAATAAGCAAATGACAAAACAATAAGTAACAAATACAGCAGCCAAAATAAAACTAAACACTACAATCAACACAACCATGATACGGGCTTAACCACACACCCCAGGCCCCAGACTTATTATTTTGGCTTTGGATATTGAGTTAGCTCTTGTGTTTATATACTGTATCATGGTTAATGGGACTCACAAACAATTATGCCTTTTAATAAAATTTGTTAGTCAGAAAAGGTGCTATGAGATTCCTGATTTTTGGCCACCATAGGCTAATATGACTCTCCTTGTATTAAGTCCAGAAAATGGCTTTAATCAGTGTCTTTTTTAATATATAATTTTTATTAAAGAAGTTTTTCCACAGAGTAAAAACAATACAATTTTTGAGTTAAAGATAAGAGAAATGTTATCTGAATGATAGTGTCTGAATGAAAGTCAACAACTACCTCCCATATATTATTAACTTAAGTTCATAAAAGGAAATAACTGAATTAAATTAATAATTTTATTCAGAAAATACTATTTTTTCTTATTTTCCAGGCTCTTAAAAACCAGTATCTTTAGTAAGACTGATCATTTAGTCCTAAATACAAATATTTTTCCTATTTAGTAGCCTATACTTTTGAGAACCAGTATATTTGATAAAACTATTCTTATAGACTGTTTGCACATCATACTAGTCACAGTTAAATTAACCAGTTATTAAATTAAGTTATTAAGTAATATTAACTTATTACATCAGTTGGCTGGGTTAAACAGGGTACACTGCTGTCAACCACAGTTTACACATTACATTGGTTCTATTCATGTAGCATTCTAAGCCAAAATCAAATATACCACATTATGGCTTAACCTCATGTGTGCACCCAGTCATGAGAAGGATCAGGACACAGAATTTATTTCCATATTTCAAATTTCTCAAGTAATATGAGCTACTAAGATCCTTCAGAAATACTGCAACAGCTTTGCTACTGCCTGTCTTATTCCTCTATCTTGATCCATGTACTTCTCCACTATCTACAATAAGCCTGTCTTGTCTGCACTAAATTTTAGCTTTTCAATCTGCACCTATCCCCAAATCACTTCCATCTACATACAGGTAGTCCCCAGTTTAAGAACAAGTTCCGTTCCCAAGGTCTGTTCTTAAGTCGAATTTGTATGTAAGCCAGAACAGTATTATTGTATAATACTGTATAAGTAGTATTGTGTAATTAACTCGAATCACTATGTATTTAACTCACATTTTGCTACAATAGGCTCCATCCTTAACTATGGGTTGTCTGTAAACTGAGCGTTCTTAACTTGAGGACTACCTGTATTATGGAATTCTATAGCCTACGTTGGTTAGTTGTAGAAAATAAGTGGAGCGGTGTGTTATCTACCTGCTGGTGGTATTACAACTCAAATCTCTTAATCTAGTTATTTTGTACAGATGTTAAAAAGCATAGGGAACAAGATGAAAGCTTACGGGGCTTAATAACCAAAGGCCATATCTTAAGTGGAAACTTCCCAATTACTAACCCCTGGAGTCAATCTGCTGTGCAGTAGTAATGTTGTGGCCACCCCACCAAAATAGCACCCCTACGGAACCCAGTAAGATAACATAGTATATGGTGTTGAAACCTTCTGAAAGTTCCAGGAGAGCTAATCTGGCTGGATCCCCCCTGTCTCTTATCCCTTGGTGAAGTCAAACACCATGGCAAGCAAAGCTGTTTTGGTCCCAAAACCTAGATCCACACTGGAATTGATCCAAGTACAGTGGTGCCTTGGGTTACGAACGCCTCTGTTAACGAACTTTTCAGGTTACAACCAGCTCCGGCCGCAAAAATTTACCTCGGTTTGCGAACTCCGCCTCAGGGTACGAACAGGATATGCGGCCATTTTCCCTCCCGTGACACGGTCTGCGGCCATTTTTCCGCCCCTGACACGTGGTCCATGGCCATTTTCCGCCCCTGACACATGGTCTGCGGCCATTTTTCCGCCCCTGACACGTGGTCCGTGGGCATTTTCTGCCCCTGACATGTGGTCCGTGGCCATTTTTCTGCCCCTGACACGTGTTGTAGGGAGGGGGACTCTCCCTCCAAGCAATAGCCGCCTCCCTGTCCTCCACGCCAGAACGGATTAACGGTAATTACATTGAACCTTATGGGGAAATTTCCTTCGGGGTGCGACCAGTGTCACGGAACGAATTAAGTTCGTAAACCGAGGTACCACTGTACATCAATACTCAACGTGGTCTTTCAGATTACTTGGCACAAGGAAGCTTGTACTTCCTACAAAACCTTGCTCAAGAACGAAAGAGTAGACCATTACAGACGAACTAGTTGTCAAATGGCAAGTAGTTTTATCACCGGGGAAGGCTGCATTTTAACTTTTTCCCCTGGTAGCTAAAGGCCCCAGGAGGCAGAATAGCAGATAATGGTATCACTGAAAGATGCAAACTTGGAAGGTTTTGCACATAGTATATGTATTGCACACAGTTTAACATATTTTTTTCCTTTAGTATCCCATGATGAAATGTGCAGTTTTTTCTTTTTCTTTTTTCACACTCAGAGTTTATTTTCCTTTAATTTAAATCCATTATTCCATACCCTGTGTTCTAGAACAAGAGAGAACAGATCATGATCACTTTCTGTGTGAGATATACTTGGCTGTGGGGGGGGGGAGCCTTTGCCCCTCCCCACCCCAAAGTGATTCAGTAACATCCAGTTCTGGTACATATCTATAACAATAGGACTAGAGAACTATTGTATAGCACATATGTAGACATACAGAAAAATCCTACTATTAAATGTATCCTGAACCAATATATCACGTCGTACATGAATGGTCTGCTCTGACCAATTAACTGGTAATGCTGACTGCATCTCCCTAAATGCTTGCAGCACATTAGTGTAATTAGTGGACAGCATTTACCTGCAACTGAGGTGCAGAGCAATTTTCTATTTAAAGAAACTATTAGTGGGAAAGAGCCACATGTCCTTCATTATGAGTTTCTTAAGATTATGGAAAGTTTGAAAGGACATTTTGCTCCTACTGAGGTTTTGATCAAGGCTTCCCAGCGAGGTTGCTCTGAAAAGCAAAATGGTGCTCGGTATTGAGGTTCAGCACAGCTGAGATTTGTTGAGACAGCCAGTGTGTTTGCTTCTGTACTTTTATTTATTGCCTTTATATCCCATATTTTCTCGGACAGATCAAAGTGGGTTTCCCCTGACTTTATCCAAGATCAGCCCTGGAAAGTAAGTTGGCCTGAAAGTGAGTGGATGGCAGAAAGTTCCCCATTCAGCTCTGCATAGCTCTCACCTATGCCCAACAGAGAAGTTTTTTTCCAATAAGGTATGTTGAATCATAATTTATTTATAACTGTTATTTATACCTGCTATAAAGTTAGCACTTTATAGTCCACCAGCCAGAAAGCCTCTTACAGATAGTCTCTGCCCTCAGGTTTACAATCTACAACAAGAGGTGGAAAGCAAAGGAAATCAAAATGCAAGAATCAATCTTTAAAGTCATCAGAATCTTAGTTTCTCTTCCTCTGGATGAATTGGCTGCTGGATGACATGGAGCCAGGGGTGCAGAGAGGCTATCTGATGGCCTTGAATTCTTAGAAGGGCTGATGGTAGCCCTGTCATGTGATAATATATAATAAAGTTGTTGCAATAACATGTTTTCAAAGGGAATAATTTTGCCCCCATCATTTTTCTCCTGTAATCCAGAAACAAAGAAATAAATAAGTCAATCAACAGACCAACTAACCAATTTAGTGTGATTTGCAGGTCTAGACAGCTGGGAATTTCCTGCATCCTGAGTGCGTACATTGTGCAGTTGCATGCACAAGTTTAGGCACCATGGGTCACATTCCATGTTTCCATGAATCCCTAAATGAATAGAAGCTGACACAACCTCTACAAGGTACAGAGTTAAACATAACGTCTTTCTGCAAATCTGAACACATACTTACTATTCATGTGCAGCTGTTAACAGTTTCAAAATAAGAAAACAATATGACAAGTGCAAAAGTTTGAATACTCTTTCAGTCAGTAGTTCTTAACATCTCCTTGGCAGAAATAACTGCTTCCAAATGTTTCCTGTTCCCAACCAAGAGCCTTTCCATTCTTGCTTTTGTTTTTTTGGAATTCTTCCCATTCTTCCTTGCAGAATTCTTCTAGCTCTGAAATATTCTTAGACCTTCCTGCACGCACCGTGACTTTGGAATCTCTCAAAAGATCAAAAACGTTGATCTTTCTTTTCTACTAAGGCTGGTATGTTCATCAAGATTTTGCTATCTAATCTAAAAAGTTATATGTGAAAGTTTTGATTGACCAAACCTGTGATGGGCAGCAGATGTCAATATCCATGGACCTAGTCTATGAGAACGTAAGAGGAATAGATGATGAAGTATATGAATTAATAAAGGCAAGGCAAGGCAAGGCAGGCAGGCAGGAAATGCATGTCTGTGAAACTAAAAGGAAGATTGTAGTAGATGTGAATGAAAGTGGTATGATATTGTGGGGTTGGGTTGTGCAGGGAAGTGAAGTAGATTTAATTGTGAATGAAAGGGCTAAAATGTTTGTGAGAAAAATTAAATTGATGTAATCTAGGTGCTTGTTACCGTGTATGAAAGTAGGAAAGGATCCATATGTTGATCATAGTTGGATTGTAATGATAATGGAAGAACATGAAATGAGTTTGGGGAAAATGATGCAATATATTGAATGAATGTGCTGCATGGAAAATACCAATGGGTGAAAATGAGACAAGTGAATAAAGTTACTGGACCATTTGGAGACCCAAGTATGAATGAAAATGATGACTGGTTAGAAAAAAGTATATTCTGACTATGTGACTTAAGAATAAGTCTCTTCATATGCATGCATGAAAAATGAATGAATCTAAAAGCATGATTGTTTTTGATGAAACACTGACAAAACTAATGAAGGATACAAAGGAAATAAGAGATTCTGAGTGTGGAATAGGCCATATTTTGGGTAGTATAAAAAGTAGATCTTGGCAATAAGTGGGCATGGAATAAAAAAATATAATAAGAGTGAAAATACAGTGAATGCAGGAAGTGTGAGTCCTATATGAAAAAGTACTACAACAGGGATGCTCAAAGCTGCCATAACCCCTTAAGATAATAAATTAGTGTGTGTGATTTCCCACAAGCTCCTCTTTGGTATTATTGAATGTACCACCAATCAGTTTAGCTTTGAATGGCCTCCTTAGATTTATGTATTGTTAGATTTGTAATTACTTTGGGAGGCTTACAACTACAGTGTTTAATCTCCCAACATAATTAATGGAAAGTTGCTGTAAAGAAAGAAAGTATAGAAGCTGCTTGGAAAACAGTGAAAAAAATTATGTTGCTGAGTGTCACAGAACTGTCTGGAGTTATGTTAACAAGAGTTATGAAAAAGGATGTTTGGTGGAATGATCACATGAAAGATGCTGTGGATGAGAAAAAAACATACATATGAGAGAGTGATTATTTCAAAAATCAAGGAGAGAAACGAAAGTGTAAAGAAAGAGAAAGTTGCAAGGAATCTGGTTGAAGAGCAAAGAATAGTTTATGTTTAAAAGAGGCACAGAATATGTATGGAGATGGAGATGGTGTAAATGTTATAGGAATGTGCTTTGTGTATGGAGTGGCTGTGGGATTTCTTCAACATATGTGCAAAAATTGTATCTATGGCTGACAATTGGAAGAACAACATTGTTGTTCCCATATACAAAAAGAAAGGCAGCAAGAGTGAATGTACAGAGGAATTAGTTTGTTCCATGGCCTGGGAAGGGCTGAAATCTGATTGAAAGGATACATGTTCCTAGTGCATACTAGAAGACCAAGGTAGCTGTGAAATATGGCTTTTCTATCAATTCCCATCCTGTCTTCACCCTGCATATTATGCATTTTCATATACTGTACTTGTAACAGAACTTGCAACAATGAATGGGCTTCGTTTCCAAAATATCTTTGGCAAGCGTATTCCATGCATCCTACTCTTTCTTTCTGCAAAGCAACTGTAAATAAAATGTCTTCCATTGAAAAAAGCAAAATGTCTTTTCCAGTTGAGTTCTGATGAGATGCCTCAATAATCTTAGATGGCTTCCATTCCAAAGCTTTATTCTAAGAGTCCTACAGATATCGCTATCACCTTATTCCTTTTCGGAATGATAAAAAGTTATGTAATCATCCTTAAATAAGAATTTGCATTGAAAGAGGCTGCCTAAAGAGGCTACTCCCCCCCTTCTTTATTGACTATGAAGCTTCTTCTGTCTCAGCTCCACCCAAATACATAAAAGCTGCCATGGAATTGGGTCATAGAGGGATTTTTTTAATAGGGGCTCCGAGTTGGTAATATCAGCTCTGATTCCATCAGAGAAACAGATGTTAGGCTTTCTCCATTATCTGGCTGAAATTTTGGGCTCTTTTCTACGATGCCCAGCCGAGGCACGTCTGATAATAACGCAGATAATTTTTTCTCATCCAGCCACCTTTCCGCGACCGCCGCGAATTACAGCGGGACAATATTCCCGTCTCACGTCGGAATCCCAGCATCCTCAACTGAAGGCGGAAGCGGGGCAAAAAATAGTAGCAAGCAGCTACAGAGGCAGCTCTCGTCGTTTCAACCTCGCGAGAGTCCTTCCCTTGCCCGGTTACTAGGCAACTGTGGAGCGCGAAGGCGGGATGAGCGGGCGGTGTAAGGGTGACGCATAGCGGCGCGCCGGGTAGAGGGCAGGTTCAAGATGGCGGCGGGGCCACTCTGGAGTCTCGTTCGGGGCGTGCGGCGGCTGGGAGGCGGCCGGTTTTCGGCACTTCCCCAGCGAGGCTTCCGGTCGTCTGGGCCTGCTGCTGCTCAGGTACGGGCGCTAGTGCCAGAGCGAGCTGTAAGGAAAGGTTAAAACATCTTCAGAACGCGCGGAAGCAAAGGTCACTTTCTCCCCAAGTTAGGGACAGGGCTTTGAGTCATTTCTAGCCGAAAAGATACTTGCCTGGACGGAGGTAATCTACTTGGGAATTACTTAGTTGATCGAAAGGGAGAGCAGATGCGAATAAGACCATTTGCTGTGTTTAATTTTTTAGACAGGGTTACTCTAGTTTTCTATATTGTTCCAGATTAAATCTGGCACCTAATAACACCTATTTGTTGTTTTGCACCTTTTGATATGTCCCGGGAGAAAAGAGATAACTTTGTGTAATTTCTTCAAAAATTTTCAACCAAAATCAGCCAAAATGGATATTGCCACCAAACATGCTAATATAGGTGGTCCTTGCTTAACAACCACTTATTCAGTGATGGTTTGAATTTATGATGGTGCTGAATGAGTGGTACATACAACTGGTACTTGTAGTTGCGGCTGTTGCAGCATCCCTGTGGTCACATGATTGCATTCCAGGTGCTTGGCATCCTCGCAATTATGTCACAACATCCCATGGTCATGTGATCACCATTTGAGACCTTCACTGCCAGCTTCCCACAAGCATAGTCAATGGGGTAGCTGGCAGGAGGTTGCAAATGGTGACCACATAACGTGGGATTCGCTTAATAATGGCAGTTGGGACTGAAATTTCTACTGCTGAGGGGGGCGGTCATGTGACACCATGCTTTATGACCGTGTCACTTACGGACAGAAATTCTGGTTCCAATTGCTGTCGTTAACCAAGTACAACAAATCTAACACTCCAGTTTAGAAAGATTGTAATTAAAATAATACAATTTTAAGGAAGTGTAGTACCAGATATGAATTGAAAAAAGTTGTTTATTGTATTCTTGGTAAATGTCTAGGGAATGCTAGTGACTTTGCAGACGTGTTTTGGGGTGTGTGAATGCATATGTACTTTTGTATGCAGACAATATCATGTTGATGGCTAAGAACCTGAATAATTTGCAGCAAATGTTAGATTGTGTGATGCTACAAGGAAAATGGACCTGGCAGTTAATGTGGCAAAGAGGTATGTAGTTCTGCTTCACTGGGAAAATGGAGTAAATGATTATAAAGTGAATGGAGAGAAATTAGAATAATTTGGGTATCTTGGTAGAATATTCACTGAAGAAAAGGGATGGAGACATTGTAAGATGTGCAAATACTGGTAGAAAAGTAGTGAGTAGCATCATGTAGTTTGTTGTGAGGAGTGCACGTCGAAAGAAGTAAAAATTTCTGGGCTTCTGCCCACTTTGTTATATGGACACTAGAGTTGGCCATGTCAGGAGAAACAAAAATTAGTTGTATGCAGTGGGAATAGGATACTAAAGTACATACAGTGGGGCAAAAAAGTATTTAGTCAGCCACCAATTGTGCAAGTTCTCCCACTTAAAAAGATGAGAGAGGCCTGTAATTTTCATCATAGGTATACCTCAACTATGAGAGACAAAATGGGGGAAAAAATCCAGAAAATCACATTGTCTGATTTTTAAAGAATTTATTTGCAAATCATGGTGGAAAATAAGTATTTGGTCAATATCAAAAGTTCATCTCAATACTTTGTTATATATCCTTTGTTGGCAATGACAGAGGTCAAACGTGTTCTGTAAGTCTTCACAAGGTTTTCACACACTGTTGCTGGTATTTTGGCCCATTCCTCCATGCAGATCTCCTCTAGAGCAGTGATGTTTTGGGGCTGTTGCTGGGCAACACGGATTTTCAACTCCCTCCAAAGGTTTTCCATGGGGTTGAGATCTGGAGACTGACTAGGCCACTCCAGGATCTTGAAATGCTTCTTACGAAGCCACTCCTTTGTTGCCCGGGCAGTGTGTTTGGGATCATTGTCATGTTGAAAGACCCAGCCACGTTTCATCTTCAATGCCCTTGCTGATGGAAGGTGATGTTCACTCAAAATCTCACGATACATGGCCCCATTCATTCTTTCCTTTACACGGATCAGTCATCCTGGTCCCTTTGCAGAAAAACAGCCCCAAAGCATGATGTTTCCACCCCCATGCTTCACAGTAGGTATGGTGTTCTTTGGATGCAACTCAGCATTCTCTCTCCTCCAAACACGATGAGTTGAGTTTAGACCAAAACGTTCTACTTTGGTTTCATCTGACCATATGACATTCTCCCAATCCTCTTCTGGATCATCCAAATGCTCTCTAGTAAACTTCAGACGGGCCCAGACATGTACTGGCTTAAGCAGGGGGACACATCTGGCACTGCAGGATTTGAGTCCCTGGCAGCGTAGTGTGTTACTGATGGTAGCCTTTGTTACTTTGGTCCCAGCTCTCTGCAGGTCATTCACTAAGTCCCCCCGTGTGGTTCTGGGATTTTTGCTCACCGTTCTTGTGATCATTTTGACCCCACAGGGTGAGATCTTGCGTGGAGCCCCAGATCGAGGGAGATTATCAGGTCTTCTATGTCTTCCATTTTCTAATTATTGCTCCCACAGTTGATTTCTTCACATACATTTTCAGACATTTCTGACACCACTGTCACTGATTATTTCTGGAGCAGCTCAGTTGTAAATTAAAAACATGGGATTACTGCAGTTCTATCTATAGAACCACCACCACAGAGCAGCATGGGAGAGATACTAGTTTAACCCCAGTATATGTGCATTCTGAGGTTGTGATTAAAAAAAAATAAATACAATTTTTTTAAGCTTTGCACACCATACAGTTTTAGCACTTACAGTATTGGAAATTTTTACACGCTGTGGCCCAGCTGCTGGCCTGACACTTTGCTGTTATGGTAAACATTGTAAAAGGTGGATTGTGTAGGTTAGAAGTGAATTGTATTGTGACGTTTTCATACTTTTACAGAGGTTCCTTGAGACCTGAAAATCATTCAAGGGTTCTTCCCGGGTAAAAAGGTTGAGAAAGGTTGCTCTGGAGTGTATCTTGAGTGCTGTTACTATAGAATAAGCCTATGTGTTATTATAGGAGAAAATTATTCATGGTAGCTCAAATGTGATTTGCTTAGTTTTAATTTAGCATATTTTCTGAATCCAGGCATTGTGATTTATAAACCATTGTTTCTACCTTAGTTTAATGTATAAACTCAAACAACTCCAGTTTATTTAAACAATGAAAATGCACAAAAGAATGTTAACATCCATTAAAAAGTAGTGCAGAATAATTCAGAAAGTTCCATAATAGCCACATGATCTTTTTCCCTTGTGCCAATGTAGCAAAAGGAAAATCTGTATTCACCAAGCATGGGCACCATTCTAACTTTTTCCCTGGTACAGAACTGAGACAGATAACTTACCTCTTCGATAATTTCTTTTCCAGAGTGAAGGATATCCTTTCCTTTCTACTTCTTTGGCAGGATTTCAGATCAGCATAAAATACTTGCTCTCAACTATAGAAATTCCAAATCCCAACTCCAGTTAAAACATTGCAGTCTTCCTTCCTCTCTCAGAGGACAGTAACTACAAGTAATGGTTTGTGGATTTTGACCTAGATATCTCTGTCATCCCAGGTCACTGTCCGTGATGCTTTAAACCAGGCCTTAGATGAGGAGATAGAGAGGGATGAGAAAGTTTTCTTGCTTGGAGAAGAAGTTGCACAGTATGATGGTGCATACAAGGTAAGGTATCTATCAAGGCACTGCAGTGTAATTAGTGCATTACTTAAGAGGACATTGTTTTAGCAGCAATTTGACCTCCTTTTTCAAATCTACAGATTAGCAGAGGACTTTGGAAGAAATATGGAGATAAGAGGATAATAGATACTCCTATATCAGAGGTATGAATTCAGAGAATATTTTTTAATCTTTTTATTATTTGATTTTAAACAAACTTGCTTGCAAATGAGTTCATCAGTATCTGTAAATCTTATTTCATAAAGTAATGGTTTAAATGTTTGTTAAACCCTTAATTTGCTTGTTTTCTTTCCCTAGATGGGATTTACTGGAATTGCTGTTGGTGCTGCCATGGTATGTAGCTTCCGTATGTTATAAAGAAATGTATTTTAAATAGCTTTAAAGACATCTTAATTTTCATACACACACCCATGTACACACACATACACGGATGATTCTTTAAAAGAATCTGAAGATTTCTAAAGAAACTGTTCTTTAAAAAGAACAGGTATGTCAGTTTTGTATTCAAAAGGCTGGCAGCAAAAAGAGACGTAGGAAATGAATAGAGGAAGGAAGAAATGGAGGCAGGAATAAGCAGCAATAGACTATGTGAGTTTGTCTCTTAATATTAATCCAGATGGTTTGTTTTGCCAGGCTGGGTTGCGACCTGTTTGTGAATTCATGACCTTCAATTTCTCCATGCAAGCTATTGATCAGATTATAAACTCAGCTGCCAAAACCTACTATATGTCTTCTGGGTTGGTGCCCGTTCCTATTGTCTTCAGGGGTCCAAATGGTGCCTCAGCAGGAGTAGCAGCCCAGCATTCACAGTGTTTTGCAGCCTGGTATGGGCACTGCCCTGGACTGAAAGTAGTTAGCCCTTGGAGTGCAGAGGATGCAAAAGGTCTCCTTAAAGCGTCAATCAGGGATGATAACCCAGGTAAACAAACCCAAGAAATTGCTACGTAATGTGAATGTACTGCCTTCTTATATCTTATCTGCCTCAAACATTTTCTGCACTTCCTTATGCAAATTGAACTTGTGACAGCAATTCTATGCTGAATATTCCAGATTTCAGTAGGAAATTGAAGGGAATTTGTTTTGTTTGCTTTGTTAGAGTTTCATTGCTTTTAGTTTTAGATTTGTATTGGCATGAATTGGGTATTTATGCTTATTGACTTGGAAATCATTATACTGAAAAGGCTATCTATAAATATACTAAATGAACAAAAGAATGCTCACAGTTACAATGAACAAAAGAATGCATACAGTTACAAATGAACAAAAGAATGCATACAAATCCTTTCTTTTACTACTGCTGCTTCTACTTGATCTGAAATACAGGTAGTCCTCGGTTAGGAACCACAGTTGGGACTGGCAACTCGATTGTTAAGCAAAGCAGTCGCTAAGTGGAACCATGACTGTGCTTATGATCTTACTTCAGCTTTCCTTTGCTTTACAAACCTGCAAAGGTTGTAAATGCGAGGATTGGTCACAAAGTTACTTTTTCATCACTGCCGTAACTGCAAACAGTCGCCAAACGGGTCAGTTGCTAAACAAGGATTATCTGTATGAATTTCTGATTTTATATTAGAAAGTCTCCACCTCTTATTAAAAATCCCAACAACTTCTGACTAGGATGCAACAAGCCAGGATAAGCCCAAGGTAACTTTCACAATAGCAACCTGTTTTCCAGACTCTGGAAGTTAAATTTGTCTTGGGCTACCAAATGCTTTCATGAAATGTTTCAAATCCAGGTGGTTTATAATTGTGCAGACCTAAACTAATGTACTGGACTATTACATTTGTTCTTATTATACTGCTAGAATTTTGATGATTGGAGGATGGTTGGAAGAGTCCTGATGGTTTTCAGAAGCAAACTTTTAAGGGTGGAGGGATGACATATCAGGAAAAGAACACAGGAAGTCACTTTGTATACATTTGTTATAGGAACCAGTTCAGAAAAGCTGTTATTTAACCCTTTGACTTTGGATTGTCTGAAAGTTTCAGAAGTGTTCTGTTCTGTGTTCTGTTCTCCCAGAGGATTAATAACCTATAAAATGGGTTGCTTGGAGTTTTCACATCCCTAACATTTCATATGCTGTACAGAATTTATGCACTATTTGCATTGATTTAGTTTGATGAGTAGCAATGTTTACTTGTCTTTTTTTAAACTGAAAATCAGTTTGAATTAGATAAGTGAGTTTCATTTGTGAAATAAAAGTTAAGGGCTGTTTCATGGTTGGAACACTTCTGGTAAAGATGAAGTAACTGGTTTCAGGTGCAGATCAACTATTTCAGGTTTGAAACATTTAACGTTTGAGCCTCTAATACACTCCTAATTCCCATTGGACTATTCCAAATATTTTAATATCTAAGGCATCCTCAGAATTTTACATTGTATGCATGCATGCATGCTGCAGAATTTTGACTTTTGGAACTAACAAACTCTTGGCACGTAACATCTGCTTCATCAGACATTTCTTCGTACTTTTGGTTTCACTCCAAGGTATCAAGTTGGTAATGTTCAGGCCTCTATTGTGACATGTCTTAAGGGTCTTTCATTGTAAAAGTAATCTGTGCTGGGCACAAGAATTTGAGAGTGATTGAAATCTACTTCTCTTTATTCCTCATAGTTGTCATGTTGGAAAATGAGTTACTGTATGGTGTGTCCTTTGAGTTGTCTGAGGAGGCCCTTTCAAAAGATTTCATTGTTCCTATTGGAAAGGCCAAGATAGAAAAGCAAGGTAAGCAAACAAGCTATTTGCATTTATCCTTTCCAAGTTCTCTGGTGCTCTAGAGTTTTTAAACAGTTTGCTCTATTCTGCAACTATTTTTTTTTAAAAAGAGAGATCTGATGATGCAGTTTTTAAAATTAGAATCTTTTTTAAAAAATACTTATCATCATCATCATTTATTGAATTTATGTCACCTGACTCCCAGCAACTCAGGGCAGTTTATAAATTGTTAAAAACATTAAAACAAAACAACACAAAACAAAGAAGAAAGATGGCAGAGATAATAAACCCAGATAGGAACAAAGAAAAAGAAGAAAAGGGGACTTCAAAGGCCTGGGTGAAGAATAGAGCAAACTAAAATTGCAAGCATCCAGAATTCATCCTATCCCTAAAGGTTACTAATTTCCAAACAGTCTTAAAATAAATTATTTCCTGTGGAAGTATGTTTACAAACTTAATGAAAATGGGAACAATCCAAAAATGTGGGCATCCATTGATTTTGCTTTTTGAGAGGAAGCTTTCATTGTGTGTGATTAATCCCTCCATTAGCTAGCTTTGCCTAGTATATACACCCCCATATTGTAAGCATGCTCCCACTTGGCCCATCACCTTTTTTTAAATTTGGTGATGAGAGAATACATAGAAAAATAATTGATCTCCTTTTCAAAATGGATTTCCCCCTTCTCATTTCTAGATGGTTCTAAAACATTCATTCATATAGAAATTCTCCTAATTTTTTGAGTTAGGAGAATTTCAATTCCTGCATTTGAGAGTCAAGGTAGTCCTTGGGTTACGACCACTTGTTCAAAGTTATGATGGTGCTGAATGAGGGGGGCTTACAACTGGGCCTCAAAGTTGTGGCTGTCGCAGCGTCCCCGTGGTTCTGTGATCGCAATTCTGGCTTTTGGCAACTGGCTCACAATTGTGATAGTTGCAGCACCCCATGGTCACATGATCGTCATTTGCAACCTTTCCTGCCAGCTTTCCACAAGCAAAATTAATGGGGAAGCCAGCAAGAGGTCACAAGCCACTCCCACTGCTTTTTCACCTGCCCATACTCTGCAGCGCCTACCTGCCCATAGCTCTCACCCACCAGCCTGCTTGCCTGAATTCCCACCTCTTCCCAAATCATTGTCACATGAGGTCCTTGCTTAACAACCCGTGCAGTCCTTTGGTTACTGCTGGGATTGCCATTGCTCAGCAATGCAGTCATGTGATGTCATGCTTTACAACTCATCGCTAATTGATGGCAATCCCAATCCCAATCACCATCATAACCCGTGGACTACCTAATAACAAACACTTGTACTGTTCCTACAATGTTTCGATAATACTAGGCATATTTCTTAGCAATAAAGCATTATACATTTTTGAGGTAATTAGTTCATCTTCGGTTCAAGAGTTTAAAAGTTGACATGATGGTGACTATATGATGATCCTTTTTAAAGAATTTGAATTTAGAACACAGATCTCTGCCCATGCTTCAGCTCTTAGTCATCAATCTCTTGTTTCAGGAACCCATATTACTTTAGTGGCTCACTCAAGACCTGTTAGCCACTGTCTAGAAGCAGCTGCTGTCCTTGCCAAAGATGGAGTGGAATGCGAGGTACGGATTATTGTATTGGAATACAGTTCAAGAAAAGACATCTTCAAAACATGTTCCCTACTTTTCAAACATGTGTTAAGAATTCTGCTGGTTCTTTGGCTGCACCCACTTAGTCAAGCAACAGAAGCAGCCTTAGAAACCAGCTTTGATGGGAATCTGTTACCCATCATTCACGTATTTGCAGATACATATTAATAGCCAGACAAGGTACATATTTACAAGGACAGTTATCTGCAATCCCTGAATCACTTCCTAGATTTTCCAAACTCAAAAAATGGGATCTTCAGTGGTATAGAGTAGGGAACAGTACCATTCTGTGAATTTTGCTCTATTTACTGAGAAAAAGTTATGATCTCCATTTATTCCCCAGACTAAGATGGAATTGACAACTAGTTGACTTCTTAAATATTTCCCATAGGTTATAAACCTTCGTACTATTCGGCCAATGGATATTGAAACGATTGAATCTAGCGTCATGAAGACAAATAATCTTGTAACAGTAGAAGGTGGCTGGCCCCAGTTTGGGGTAGGAGCTGAAATCTGTGCCAGGATTATGGAAGGTATTTGGGGAGTCTGTCTTACGGTGGTGGTTCCTAAAGTCAGAACGCTTGCTCTCTTTTCTTTCAAGCTTCCCATTAGAGTTCAGTTACTCTGACCCTTCATTAGGGCATGTTCCTTTTTAGACCGCAGAGGCCATCCCACCTGCAATGGTAGTCTTTCGATAAAGGTCAACCATACGCACCCTTGTACTAAATGGATAATAGAGCCTTCACACCTATAAACCCGTCTGACATATTTTCAACCTAAAAAAGAATATATAACTTAAGTCCTTTAATTTTTTTTCCAGGAACTCTGTACCAATGGCCAGTTATACCTTCCTATCCTCTTGTTTTACTAAGAGAAATGATAGCTTTACATATGAGGGTGCAGGTTCTCGGGTCCATAAACTTTCACAAGCAGTTTCTTAGATATAACGGGCGGCTGGCTGAAAGCATCCAGCTTCTTACACTCAAGGGATGAATTTCAATCCATTCTTCTGATTTCAGGTCCTGCTTTCAACCATTTGGATGCCCCTGTTGTTCGTGTCACAGGTGCAGACGTGCCTATGCCTTATGCAAAGATCTTAGAGGAAAACTGCATACCTCAAGTAAAGGACATAATATTTGCTGTGAAGAAAACGCTCAATATCTAGATCTTGTGTGCAAATTCTGTTCTTCGAGAATTTATCTTTTACAAATTATTATTTATGGAGCATACTGTAAGCCATTGTATCCAGTGCTGCACCTTATATTGCACATGGATTGGGGGGAGGCATTACAAAAGGAAGTGATAACAGAAATTGTATTTGTTACAGACCATATTGTCTCCTTCTCAAGAAGCAAGTGCAAAGGGAGATGAATTATTAAAGAACTTTCATTGTAGGGTGAAATGTCTTGTTATGGCCTGTGGGATCAGGTTTGCTCTGATGAGCAGCCCTACCTTATCAAGAATCAGCTTGTGCTTATTTTGTAACTTATGTAGCTTGAAATAAAGATATTAACTGAAATGTAGCAGTGTTGTACTTCTCCCTTTGTTTCACGGTGAGCACTGTCAAGCTCTCTGCTATTTTCTCCTCTAAGCTGAAAGTAGTTTTAGATGCATTAGCTGTAACCAAGATCATTCCCCATCCCACCTTAATGAATATAGGGTTGCTGTATTTAGCAACTGGACTTTCAGACCTTCAAGGCATTCACGTTTCACCATGTTTAGTAGTGGTACTACTGAAAAATTAAGCAGATTTATTTTCTTCCAACACCAATGAAATTCTGTTGACATTTTAATAAAAATATGAGTATATCACAGACTACATGAACTCTTCTACACAATGACATGTCTGCATAGGAACAAACACTGATATATACTTGACTTTAAAAATGGATTACTAATAATCCTTAAAGTGCAATTTAAGATTTTGAACAAATCAGAAAAAGGACAGTTTTTCCACTAAAACATAATGTAGCTTTTTTTAAACACCCAGCCCAATAATAAATCATACGTTGAGGTTAAATCTGAATTAATGGAAACCCTGCATATGTAAATAGCTTGATATCCACCTTAACCCCAAGTCTAACAGCATTATGATTTAATGCTCCCTTTTCTTTCTAAATTGAGTCTTACTGGGAGATGTACTTCTAGACTTAGAATAATCCACGGACTACCTGCATTTTGCAGGGAAAAAATCTCAGCACTGCCATAATATTTAGCATAGCTGAACTAACTTGGTACAGTACAGCCAACATCAATAGGCCAGGGTTTATAGTTCAACCATTTTTGAAAGCAGGTCTCAGAAGACAAATGGTCACTCCATTAGAAGAAATAGTATCTATTCCAAACAAGATTCTACAAAACAGTTCCTCTAAATGGGATCTTTTCACCCTCCAACACAAAGAAATCTGATGCGGTCGTTATTCAATTAAATCACTTTAGGGGGAAAAGTTTGAAATGGCTCTAAACAGAGTGGCTAGATCAAATTATTACAAGAAAGACTGGTTCTGAGAACAGAAATAGAAAATATATCCAATTTGATTTGTAAACAATTTCAGCTGATTCTGGGAGCACTGTAGTCACAGATTTCTGTTTTTTTCAAAGCTGCTTTCTGGAAATTCTGAATGGAACTGAGTAAGGCGCTCCTGTTTGTGCTGTTGACAGGCTGCAGCTCAGGGGGGGTTGGCACATCCAAATTAGGAGGAGGACCAGGAGCTGCTGGTGGTGACAGAACTGTTGAGGCACCTGCTAGAAAGAAACATTTAGTTAACAGTGGAACTTGAAGGAAATGCTGCTGGCAAATAATGGATAACAGAAACATGATCTGGTGAAACTCAAATACACAAAAAAGAGGAAGAAAATCACACAATGTAAAAGCAAAAAGTTTAAAACAAGTAATGTAGGCATACTGCAAAAGGGTGCAGGTATTAAAAAATGTGACTCTATCAACGTTCTGTACAGTTATTGAGGACTGATAACCCATTGGTGAGAGGAGGTTTTATGAACTCTTTACAACTATCCATAACCATGCAGTACTATGATCTACAATTTTGTCAGAGTTTCATCTGAGTCCTATTGACGAAAGAGATTCTGGTTAAACAATACCCCAAACTGTCCTGTCATTTGTAACTGGTGGTATCTCCTTTAGCAGCAGTGTTTTAACACAAACATTTCTGCACCTGTTGATCAATCCACACATTCCTTGGAAGCATTTTAGTCCATTTTTTTTTTTTCAAAATTCAGCTAACTGGTATTTGGCTGTCATGCACTTCATATCCTACATTTCAATTGAGTTAAGTTCAGGGCTTTGACTATGCATTCAAATATATGAACGGCTTCAGCCATTCGATTGTAGATTTACTTGTTTAGGATTATTGTTCTACTGTAATGACCCACATTTTTTAAAGCTTCAGCTCATAGACTAGTGTTTTTCAACCTTGGCCACTTGGGAGTTGAAGTCCACACATCTTCAAGTGGCCAAGGTTGAGAAACACTGTCATAGACAGAGTTCCCCATTGTGGGGGAGATGGGCGGGGGAGAAATCCAACGAATAAACAAACAAACATTCTGACATTCTTGTGTAAAATTTGCAGGTACAATTCAGAATTCATTGTTCCCGCAATGTTTGCACACCTTCCGACTCTGATCATAGGTAGGTTACAGTACTGTGTGATTACAGATGCCTATAAAATGTTCATAAACTTTCTCTCATCACTGTAGGAGGAAGAAGGAAATTTCACACCTGGTCCAGTTCTTATGCAGAAAAGCTAAGCTTAGGAGCTGGCTACATCATAGACATCAAGTTTTAGGGTGCATCCTCTGCTTTAGCGTCCATTTGACAACAATTTCTAGTTCAAGTTCAGAATGAACCAGCTTATTCAGTTTCCAATATCCAATTTTAAGCAGGTATGAGGAATATCTGCTTAAGGCTAAGTACCTCAAGTAGTATTAACTACATTTAAAATTTATCTGATTAATAAAGGCAGATGTTCTTACTGTGTAAAAACCGGCAATTTTTTTTTCAACGTGAACCTATGAAAGTCAGTTCTTCCAACCATGTTGTAAGGAAAAATATAAATATTATATATGATTTACATATGATTCAGAGCAGTGTTTCTCAATCTCAGCAACTGAATTATTTTAAGAATTCTGGAAGTTGAAGTCTACTACATCTTAGTTGCTGAGGCTGAGAAACACTGATCTACAGGATTCTTGAAAAAAAGGACTTATTCCAAAATAATTTGTTATAGAAAACTTTCTCCCATATGAAACATGCTCAAATCTATGTATCTTTATCGGTTTGGGAATATGGGCCTACCTAGTGGGTAATTTCCAGAATGAACTCTAAGAAGTAAGCAGTTCCATTGCTCAGGAAATAAACTGTTCAAGTACAATACCAAAGCTTTTATGACTTTTTATGAATTAAAGATTAATTGGATTATCTTTACAAGAAAATAAAGATTTTTTTCCTCATGTACACTATGTCAATATTATCAACAATGGAAATCTGGTGGGAAAACCCCTTTTATCAATTACATTCTCACGAACATGAGAAAATAAAAATAATCCAGGGTGGACAGATCACCCAGTTAACTAAAGGTCTTTCCTACAGATCAACTCTTCCCCAGAATAGCTCTTCTCTAAGGCATTATAATGGCAGTACTGGGGTGCAGAGAATGAGTAAAAGTCCTTAGCAGAACCAAATATAGCCTCTAAGCCACTGCCTGCAAACCAGAGTTTATTTCTGCACTTATATTTACTACATTCAGATAGAGCTGTTATCACATGTAAATTTCAAACAGCCTACTATACAGAGACCAAGTCCTGCCAAGAGACATTTATGCAGGCCTGGTGAATTAGTACTGTATTAAGGCACATCATCCCAGCTGCAGAACTCTTATGTTACGTGAGACAAATTGGATCAACCTGTTGAGAATGGTGAGTAACCCAGTCTTTTTAAAAATAGGTCTTTGAAATGCAACTTCCAGTAAATAAGCTTTCTAAATGTGAAGCTTTTGCTGATAATTACTAAACTGTGAATTCTGAGTTGTTAAGACAAGTGAAATTAAACTAGATTGGAAGGAAGGTAATGCTCATGCAAAATGCTGCAATAAAAGTTGACTGAGGATATAAGATGCTCAGGACAGAAATTTAAAAAAAAAATGAATTGGAATTCAATGCCAAGTTATATTGATCACCTATAACAGTCCAATGAATTGTAGTTTTCTGAATTTATATACATTACCATCATGCTCAGTTACATGATGCAGTTATTGTGACATCTATTTTATTCCAAGGATTTTTTTTTCAGTCCAAAATCTGAATGGCTTTTTTCAAGTGAAAAATGAAGAGTTGTGAGGGATCCAAAGCTATTTACTCTAGCGACATTTTGTTGCTATGCTTTCCGTTAGCAAATGTGACTATTTCACTAGCAAACTGTGCATGGAGTGCTGTTACATCAGAAACAAAGGTTGCCATGACTTCACCAGCACTGAACAGCACATCCTTACTCACATTTTGTGATTTTTTTTTTAAAGTAAAATGTTAAATGTTCCTCTATATCATTGAACCAAATGAGAACTCAAGAAGCCCCAAAAAACAAAAAATGCCAGAAGCTAATAGTGCTCCGTTTCCCATAGCAACCCTTATCATTCCAGAAACCATGTTTGAAGTTTAGCTCCTTCAAAGCTGTGCTCCTCTTTCCTTAAAAGGATTGCATCTCTTGCTTTCAAGATGTAAAAGGCCTTTTCAGTTGCCTTCACGTGGAAACCCAGCCCTAGAGCAAAAATATTCCCCCCAGTATCTTACATAACTCATGCAATACCAGCAATCAACACTTTTACTTGAATATGATAGCTGGAAGTACCTGAATTTCTCTCTCATTGCATAATGCTCATGTGAGTAGATGAATTGCTCAGGCTGCTAAATACATTGTCATCTGTCATTCCTTCCTTTTGGTTAGGAACCATTTCACCTAAAATATTTTTCTATGCAAAGAGAGAATTTTCCTTAACAGCACACCTCCCCCCCAATTATTTATTTGCCCAATTATTTCATAAAAACTCCAAACTTCAATCAATTCAGCTTCCATCTAATAAAGCATTAAACTCAAATTAGTATTTGTTCCATAATTGGTAGGACTAAAGTAGATGGACATACTTCCAATGCCAAAAAGATGCTACTAGTCTGTATCCCTAAATTAGTGAGTATCTTGCATTCCTGCATGAAGCAACTTATTTAGCTGATAGGAACTTCCCAATGTCATTCTTTGCTAATGGTATCGCCAATAAAACCTATTAACTTCTATGGAGGAATAGGAAACACCCTTATGCATTACGTTAGGCTAAGAGACACTGCTTACGGTTAAGTGGGCTTTTTACCCAGGATTGCCTTCTCATTCTACTATACTATGGAAGTTTCTTAATTTAATTGTTTATACCTTTTTAGTATGGTATGGTACCATTTATCTTTTGTACCTCAAATCCTAAAACATACTCAGGTTCTCTCTGCAACCTGATAATCCATCATTATTTTTGACGTTTTGTTATTTTGGATTAATCTTTTTCAAGTTTGACATTTTGGAGGAGACGCTTCTTTGGAAGTTGGTTGTTCTTTTTTTCCAGCTTCTTTTCCACTGTAATTCCCTGAGTTCCTCTTCTGTTTTACTTTGGAATTGGCTAGGGGAAAACATTGTCTTTAAAATGCTAGCAGCGTATAGTACTGTGCATTTATGTTTATTTAAAGAGAGCATCTACTTCAAATTGGTTGACTATTTGATAATCCTAATACTAACAAAGCTAAAGAGGAGTTAATAAAAATGTTTTCTTGAAAAATAAATATTTCAAGGATGGATTTAATAATAGCAGATGTAACTTTCGTCCATTAGAAACAGGGGGAGGGTGGTGGGAAAAAAATGCTCTGCTTTTAACAACATAATTCAGCAAAATAATTTAAATCAATGCCTCATGATATTTTTCCTTTCAGTATGGGTATTCTCACACTCTGAAATATCATTTAAGAAATGGACATCAACATCAGATTACTTTACCGAGAATTCATGTTCAAAATGGCGCATGCTCTACTGAAGACAGAAGAAAGGAAGGACAAAAAAAAAAGAGCACAACAGTCAGTATTCCAGTATTCAATGACACCATCTTCAACAACAAGAGGAGAGAGATAAAAATATAAGTAACCTGGCACCCAGGGCCGACTGCCTATGATTGCATGAACTGGTCTGCTGATATATTCGTCATATCCACAGATATAAACATGCACGTTGTGGCAAATACAGTAAACTTGGACACATTCAAAAACTTCCCACCTCTTTTAAAAATTGCAGTGAACTTAGGAAACAACTCTATGTGATTGAACCATGGGTCCACATTGCCCTAGTTTGTCCACTCTGACGGGCAGCACTTTCCTGCAGCCTCAAGAAAATTGAGTCTTTCTCTGCCCTTCTAACTGGAGATGCTGAGAAGTGCATCTAGACACAGAGCGTAGGCTCTGCTACCGTGCTGGGAACTTAGAACTCTGCAGTTATAGTGTTAACATATTACCACAGGAGTACTGCAGAAACACTCCCGCAAATTTGTCAACTGTGTAAGAAGTTCAAGAATTGCACCCTTATAGCCTGTTTTGTCCAATTCAGTCCTGGAAATAAGATGTCTTGAGGATGTATCATGAATAAAGAACCTAGAAAATATTACTTTGGAAAATAATGTGGAAAAAAAAATACACAAAGAGGTCCAGGTCTATACTTTACTTTGCATAAAACATCCCAATGATACCGGGTAGCTTGAAATTTAATGACTGGCATTTTTTAACTTTGTTAACAATATTAATCCTCACCAGTCAGCTTCACATTCTCATTCTACTCAAGTGGGAATTAATCTGAGCAACTGTGCATTTGGCATTTATTTCTATATTCTCACCTTATTTGTAATATACAGACAGAAGCCAATTTCCACAGACAAGTTGTCTCAGACTAAATCAGCATGCATCTATTATAGGATTATCTGAGATATGGCATATTAACTGCACGACTAACCTCCATCACTAGGTTTCAAGGTAAATTTACAATGCAAACAGCATCAAAGAAACTTACACAGGCATTAGAGCAATTTCTTGATATATTCATGTTACTTTCACCAAACGTGGAACCTAAGTATTGCTACAGTGCAGCTGAGCCAGGATAGATGTCATGGATTAGTCATAAGAAAACTTTATTTCATTCATTCTCCAATTTGTCTTTCCTTAATGCTTTTGTTCAACCCCACTTGAAACAAGTAGAAGAGGGGAAAAGAAACAGTTTTGCAACCAAGGCCAAAAACCATGAATATTGTATGATCTATATGCTTACTCCTATTATTGAGTTCAATGGGATTTACTCTTGAAGTATATACAGGATGGCAGCTAAGTTTCAGCTGAAGTCTTATCTAATTTAAGCAAGATAGACATTTGTGAAAAGTCATTTCTTATTCTGTAGAATCATGCTCCTTTACCCTCTCCTTCCATGTAGATGTTTTAAGACTAAAAACTAACAAGCAAACAACGCTCATATGCATCCCTTGAAAAATGTGCAAACAAGCATCTAAACTAAATGTACTGAAATCATATAACCATAAAAACTCACATATTATTATCAATTTACCATCATGGAAATAAATTAAGAGCAGGGTTTAAGAAGTTCTTATCCAGAACCTCACCTTGATCCCAGCTGCTCAAGTACACATTTCCATCAATACAAATTTTATCAGTGACCCCTTGGGTTTTTAAGATATTCAAATGATACATGTTGTACTCTGTGTCTTCAAGCTGCAGCCAAGAACATCCAAACATCTTTTCCCAAGATCTTGGTTAAAGGTATATGATCTTAGCAGAAGGGCTGAGAATGATTTAGATAAACAGACTAGGATAGAGGTCAGTGGCAGGCAAGAGATGCACCCCACCTGCCAATGTACACAGCTCCCAAAATAAAAAAAATAAATTATTAAAAATAATGGCTGAAATCTCAGCATTCTTACACAAGATCTTTGGGTGAAATCTCCACAAATCTTATGAGAAGGCAACTTTTTAAACAAATGTATACATATCTTATTTTGTGGTCAGGCCACCATGCAAGATGACCCCACTGTATCTGTAACCTGAAAATATAATTTGTCTTGAAGCAGACTATGTCAGCAGGCTTAACCAACAAGTTGCCTATTGAATTTTTTTAGGCAGGACATGGTGAGACATGCCCAGGCCAATTCTGTTAGTTTTCTATCACTGAGTTAAAATACAGCTTCATAGGAAAATGTTCTTCCATGGTTGAAGGACTTGGAGATTATTACTCAAAGGCTATGTACACAGCACTATGTACTATGTCCTGTCTTTCATTTAAATTAGCTTTGTCTTTATTTGTATAACTCTTCAGGGGCAGTTATTTTGGCAAATAATATAGATTCAAAAGCCTAAACACACACATCATAAGGGGCACACAAGTACTGTAGAACCCAGACAACTTTAAACTGCCACTTGATATTTAACATATAAAAAAATGCAAAAATAGTACTAGCTGAAAAGTGTCCTAATTATTGTTATGGAGATTTCCTCACAGTACCAATCTTCAGCTTCAGAAAAAGGATTTTCCTCAGGACCACAGTGAAAGAAGAAAGACATACATTCATTCTACACACTCATGTCACACAGTTTCACAATTATGCCCCATCTAACTGAACCTACTTGCATGAAAATATTCTATTATGGATAATGATTATCCCCAAATAATAGTAGCAGAAAGTTTTCATTGCTTACTAAAGCATGCAGGCAGATTGCTGATAAAATGTGAACAAGAGTTGTGTTAGAATTCTCCTGAAATCAATGTAACAGTTGAGCTTAGGACTCAGCTTAAGTACTCAGTGTAATACAATAGCCAGCCTCTGTATAATTGTTAGTTCTTTGTAAAACACTTTTTAAAAATGGTGTTTAATTTCTTTTTAAAAAATCACCACCAAATAAAAGGAGAATTGAAATTAGCATATGTAATCAGCACATCTGAGGAGGACTTCCCTACATCTCAGGATCTTAAACAATTATCACCCAGTTTTCCACCTCTACCTTGGGGTAAGGTTGTTGAGGTGGTGGATTATCTATGCTTATATATATCTATAGAAGAAGCAGGTTATCTGACTGTTTTTAGTCAGAGTTCAGGCCTGGGTACAGGACTGAGACAGCATTAGTTGCATTCCTGGATAATCTTTAGCGGGACGTGGGTGGGTGTAGTGCATGTCTCCTGGACCTCTTAGACCATCAATCACAGTATCCATGCAGTAGCCACCTGCACAGATTGGGGACTGGAAGCACTGTTCTGATGTGTTTCTACTCCTCCCTCAGTGGGCAGTTTCAGTCAGTAGTAGTGGAAGAGGAGATGCAGCCTGGTGCCAGAGGGCTAGGTCCTTTCTCCCCTATATAAAACGACTAGGAGAGGTCATCCAACTGTGTGAGGTGCAGCATCACCCATACATAGATGACCCTCAACTTTCTATCACCACAGAGGGCTGTAGGGGCAATGCTACCAACAACTTATCCCAGTTCCTGTAAGGATCTGGATAGGAGAGAGCAGGCTGAAGCCAAACTCAAGCAAGACAAAGATTCTGTTTGTTCATCAGGATTTTATATTGACACAAGTGTTATCTCTGGATGGGACAAGCACTACTTTTGAAAGAGTAGGTTGATTTGGGAGCCCTTTTGGACTCACAACAGGTAGAAGCTGTGGTTAGAGGGGCCTTTCCTCAGCTTTGGTGTGCCATTTGCAGCCTCACCTGGTGCAGGAGGACCTGGCTATGGTAACCCACACCCTCCTAACCACCCGGACTGCAACATACTCTACATGGGATTATCTTTAAAGACTACTAGGAAACTACACTTAGCCCAAAATGTAGCGTCCCATATGCTAAGTGGCTTCTAATTCTTGAATCATGTGACACCTATAATACAGATCTTGGGAACAACCTTCCAATAGAGATCAAACTGGCCAATACAGATCCAAACAACTTTCAGGAGGATGTTAAGGACTGAGGCCCTATGTAGCCTGTTCACTAAAGGTGAATATAAATTTCACAAAATTAGAGTTAAAAGGGTAGTTGCAATTTTAAAATATTTAAAATTCAAATTCACTGTACAGTGCATTGCCCAATGCATTTACATTTGATCAGCTTTTCCTTCAGACAAAGCTCTGGTAATCACTTTACTATGACTTCCTCAGGGCCAACTTCTCTCAAACTCAAATCCTGCACGTGATTTCTTAGAATTCAACAACACTAAGTTATAAGTTGATATGGTCAAGATCACAGAGTTCCCAGGCAGTGGGAATAAACACTTATTTGGGGAATTAAAACATGTGTTGCATTTTGCACCAAATGCTTAAATTTAGCGAGTGAACCTAAAGCAACTCATCAGTGGCTTAACAAGGCAAGCAAGCACTTGCTTTAAAACTTCTGTGCTTTGGGAAATAATAAAAGGATACAGTATTTCTTAGAAAGCTATCTGTGCCTCTCCATTTTCTGTTATATGATTGGGAATTATTTTTTTCATTAAGCAAAAGAAAACAAGAAAATTTTGAAATATACATAAAATATCTTCAGTCGTCATTTCATACATTAGATAAAGGCAGAATCAGCTCCAGTTAAAATTCACTATACCAAGGACAGAGCTTGAATACTACAGCTAGTCTTTGAGCTGCAACAAAACATCAATATTGTTTTTCACTGCAATGCACTAATTAAGGCAATTAGTAGAACAGTAATAGTTGCATTTTCTATATAATGTGGTTGATATACCACATTATTATTGATGTCTGACTTGCAAACATTCTCTAAGCCAGCTCTCTCTGGTCTGTGGGTGGTTATTCCACTACTTTATCACTAATCCCTTCAGTAAAATATATCTTTCAATTCTAATTCTGGATGCTTCCACACCACCACACTTTTACTCCTCAAACCAGCAGAAACAGTTTGAAGGAAATCCACTATTATTACTTCTATCAGAACAAAGGGCAAAAATTGCTCTTCTGACTGACCTGCTGTGGGTCTGGCAATAACAAAAAAAAACCCTTGCCCCACTCCACACCACAGAAGAAACAGAACAGAACTCAGCAGACCCCTTTAGTGAAGAGAAGGGGAAACTGAGAAAACTCTTCTCAACTTCACTCATTCGCACTCAGTCTGGGCTACTGAGGAGGTTATTTCTATACATAAGCATGGTGCCCCAGATGTGATGGGTTTCAGTTTTTGGTAATGTTTTTATTGTTATTTTTAATTTGCTATTTGCCATCCTGAGTCATACCTCCAATGTGCAGCCATATCAATTGAATGAATGAATAAATCAAGCCATCCAGCCAGACCTTTCCTTAAAGGTCCTGGTGCTCAAAAGCTGGGAGAACAGGTAAGGCAGGTGTTCTCTCCACTTTGGAACAGTTTTAGCTACACCTAAAACTTTAAAACAAACAGCTCAGCCTTCCAACGTTGCTATTATTGTGGGAACACAAAGGTCCAGAGTTGCTTTCAGAGGGGCCTAGAATCTTTGTAGGCACCTCAGGGTTCATCAGTGCAAGATGTATAACTGCTCTTTTACACCTATACAACAAAAAAAACCCTTTCTTTAGTCTTTGCTAGCTTTCCAGAAAACATTTCCTGGCAGTGCTGAAAGAGGAGATACAATCCCATAGCATCTCACACAGTCTGTGAGATGCCATAGGATAGAGACCAGTTCTTTACTGAGATCCACTTGCATTCTCTATAGCTGTAGAATCTTTAAAGGGCCTCAAACATCTTTTGTACTTCTTGAAACTATTCTGTATAACAGCTCAGAACTGTGATCCCCATATTACAAAAGAAGAACAGAAAATGTCTTGCTAAAGCTACCTTAGGGCACAGACAAGGTTTTCCAATTCACAGTTCAATCTCTTAATCACTACACTATGCAACTATTGAACAAGAAACAGCTGTTGTCACTGTGGGAAGAAGCAGCTTCAAACTCCCTTTCCTCTTGTTAGAAACCAACTGCCCAAGTTTCTAGATTTATTTCTTTTCCATGATGATCTTCTGGTGACATGCCAAACAACAGGTGTGTGTACTACTGATACAGAGAATAAATTATTAGTCTTATTGCACACAAAGGAGCTGCTGACGGACAAAAGCAGAGCACACAGATGGAGTCCACATGGTGCTAAGTATTACCCATTTTGATCAACCCAACATGATGCATATGGATTGTTCCTAAAACTGACAAGGGAAACAGATTAGGTTAGTACAAACTATGCAGCAATGACACTTCAAGAAATAAGTGGAAGCTGGTAAACTAGAATATAGTAATCGTTCCCTTCATTATAAAAGAAAAAGCTTTTTATTTAGTTTCACTTTTGCAGAAGCCAAAAGCCACCAAGATTTCATCTCCCATGAAGGACAAGACTGGTCCATTAGAAGCTAGACTATGCTAGAAGAGCATGCAAGGTACTGACTCTTTAACTCACCTGCTGTAGGAGGAGGAACAGGAGAGGAAGGTGATGTCAGAGGGGAACTTGCCCCAGACCCTGCTGAATAAGAAACATTCACAATTAACATGAAGGCAATTTCAGTTTCAGCATCTATTTTCTTTGGCAGAAAGAGACATCTAGACTAAAGAGCACCTCCCAAAGCAATAATACAAAAGGGACTTCGGGCCATACAGTACATACATACAATACATACATACAGTCATTTCCAATAGAAGAGAATATGTGTAGCTCAGGGCTGAGCTGTGGAGTCCTTGGAGTTCTCTGAGCTTGGCTGTTTCCTTGCAAACGTTTTGTGACCCTGCTAGGTAACATCTTCAGTGCTAGAATGGAGTGGGGTTTGTTCTCTGTTTATATACAATGGCATGCCCTGCCAGTGTTGGGGGTGTGTGGGTTTTTTTTTATTTTTTCCCTCTGGTAGTTCTTTGATTAGGGTATTGTTTACTGCTGATTTTATGTCTGGTGATAACTCTGGTGTTAATCTCTGCTTATCAAGGTGATGATTGCTGGTGAAGAGATGTTCTGCTCTTTTGTCTTCCTTTTTATTGTCTCTTTTGAATAGTGTGTAGATGTTGTTCTCTGGGAGACTTAACACAGAGACCCAAGAAAACATAAGGCAGACAATCATATCACAGATCAGAAGAACACAGTATCAGCACCAACTCAAAGCAGAGGGCAGAGCAGCCCTCAAAAGCCTAAGGAAGGACAAAACCATCATCATCCTCCCAGCAGACAAAGGCCGAACCACAGTTATTATGGATAAATCACAATACTTACAAAAAGCCAAAAAGTTATTAGAGGACAAAAAAACCTACATCCCAGTTAACACGAGCCCAGTACAGAAACTAGACAACCTAATCAAGAGAACCCTTAATGACCTAACCAAGAAAGGCCAGATCACAAAAGAAGAACAGTGGCGGATGAAAAGCAGTGGACCCATCCTCCCACGTTTCTATGTACGACCAGAAATATACAAGCCTGGCATACCTCTTCGACCAATTGTTTCTGTACCAGGGACTCCAATATACAACATAGCGAAAGAACTGACAAAAAAGCTTGGACATCTCACAGAATATTCTATCAACTCCTCACTACAGTGCCTCCAGAAAATTAAAGATGTACACACAGATGAAGATGAAATCATGGTCTCATTTGATGTCACAGCACTCTTTACATCCATAAATCCAGAACTAGCGAAAAAATCCATTACAGCAGTACTACACAACACACACGACCTAACCAAATACACCCAGATCGAAATATCCAGAATCATGGACCTCATCAACCTCTGCCTCATTACCTATTTTCAGTTTGATGGACAAATATACCAACAAATCAGAGGCACATCCATGGGATCACCACTGTCAGGACTCATAGCAGAGATTGTAATGCAATGCCTAGAAACTATAGCACTTCCCCATATACAACCTAAAGTATGGATCCAGTATGTAGATGACACCTTTGTTATAATAAAAAAGGAACAACTAGAGAAAATACATGAAACTATCAACAACATCTTCAAAGGAATAAAATTCACCACAGAGGAAGAAAACAACAACACGCTACCCTTCCTGGATATCGTCATCAGCACAGGAAACAACAGCAAATTAGAAACTGAAGTCTATCGGAAGACAACCCACACTAATCAAGTACTCCATTACCAAAGTAACAACCCAACCTCCCACAAGAGCAGCTGTGTAAGAACATTATCCAAATGAGCACAAACACATTGCAGCAACCCAGAACAGCAGAAAAAGGAAACAGACCACCTACACAGCATCTTCCAACAAAATGGATATCCACACAACTTTATCAAAAAGTGCCTGACCACTCAACCTACTACAACACAACTATGAAAAGGATCACACTGCCATACATCAGAAACATCTCAAAAACCACCAACAGACTATTACAACCACATGGCATCTCCGTAGCACACAAACCAACTAAAGCCCTCCAAAACATCTTAAGCATCTAAAAGACCCAGTAGCCCAAGAAGGAAAAACAGGAGTCTTCTACAACATACAGTGTAAGGACTGTAACAACCACTATGTAGGACAGACAGGCAGAAGGCTGGCAGAGCGCATCCATGAACACCAACTAGCAGTCAGAAGACACGATGAAAACTCCTTAATCTCACAACACATGGACAGACTGAACCATAGTTTCAACTGGGAAACTGTCAGCATCTTAGACCAAGCTAAATCCAAAAATGTGAGGGAATTCCTGGAAGCTTGGTATTCAGACAAGGCAGCCATCAACAGGCACACAGAGATAAACTCCAAGGACTCCATACAGTCATTTGTTGAATTTATATCCCACTGAAATCTCACAACTCTTGACGATGCACAAGATTAGAAAAGAAGAAATTAAAACATCCACAATAAAAACACAAACAACATAAAGGGAGAATAAAAATAAAAAATAAAGTGACAACCACGTATACCATTACAGTAAAAAGTAAAAGTAAAAGATGGTGCAGTAAGCAAACATCATTGTAAAATGTAAAATCTGTAAAAGTTTTTAATAACCCTCTGAAAGTCATCAAGGAGGGGGCTAGCCTGACCTTCATGAGAAACCATTCCACAGCACTGGTGCCGCCACTGAAAAGCAGCACCTTCCAGCCATAGTTTCTCTCATCTCCCAGAAGAGCTGGACCACAAATAGTTTCTCCCTCAGTGCCTCCAATCCAGGATCTCCAATTCCCAATCCCAGCAGAAGGTTCACAGCATATCATAGTTGTATAGGCTGTGAGAATAACTTGAAGAACAGGAGAAAGAGCTGCAGCCAAAGCAACAGTCTGAAAAGCGAAATCTGAGTCCAAAGCAGGAATGGAATTTGAGAAAGTGCCCCAGACTGGACCCTCCCTAGTTCTCTATAGGATAAAGGCAGGGAGGGGGGGGAGGCACATTCAGAGTTGCAAGATTCTGTTACTGTAACCCTACCATAAAAGCATTTTGGTATTCATGACTTTGGTGTTCAAGTCTGGTTTACCTCAAAGGGCTGACAATAGGTGATGGTATCATGAGCCGCTGGGAGGCTTCTGAGACTAGGTCTAAAAGGACCATGAGATGGGCACCCCATCCAGGTCTCAATACAGGTCATTCAGGTGAACAACCGATGCTGACTGATTCCCATACCTGGGCCTGACTAAAAAGGATCCAAATAATCCAGTTCTTCTAGGACGCTGCATAACTGATCTTCTACCGTTATTTTGACAACCTTCCCCAAAAAGGGGAGGTTGGAGACTGGCCAGTAGTTATCTAATATCCAGATAACTGGATCCAAGGATGGCCTCTTCAGAAAGGGGTGTGCCACAGCCTTTTAAGTCTGCTAATAGCTTTGCTTCTTACAAAGAGGCATTGACAAGATCCAGGTGGTCACATCTCTATGAACTTCTTGAAGCAGCCACGATGGACAGGGATCCAGAGTACAAGTGGCAGAGACCAATGTAGACAGTACCTTATCCATATCTTCAGAGTTCACAGGCCAAAAGGAATCCTCAATAATATGCCAAAACGGTGCCCTAGTCACTGCCAAAGACTTTGCCCATTAGGAGACAAGACTTCAGCAAATCTGAATGACTTTGTCAGCAAAATACTATGCGAATTAATCATGGCAACCAGGCAAGAGATCTCTATGACGACTCACTAACAAGCCACTTCCAAATAAGGGAAAAGAAGTGAACCTGCTTAGCTTCCCTTGTTGCCACAGTGCAGGCTCAAACATGTGGCTCAAACACAAGCATGTACTCAGTTGGATTCACTTTTAGTTTTTCTCCACCAGTGTGCCAGGCATCATTTCTGAAGCTTCATTTCCCAGAGAGCCTCAGTAACCCAATTATATTAAAAGATTTTATGCAATATGAATCTATCAGTGTGGCAAACATTTGTCCAACTGTCACCAGAAGCTGAGAGTTGAGGGCACCTAACTAACCTAACCCATTCTTCTGATCAAATTGGCTTATTCATTATTCCTGCATCTTTCACATTTCATCCAATCCAGTCTTCACAGTTCTGCATAGCAGCTGTGGGATTGGAAACATGATCACTAAAACATATTTATAGTAGCTGCTTTTCCCCTGCCGTGGCTCACAGCAGCTTACCTCTTGGCCTCAAAGAGTTAAGTTGCCCAAGTCAGTTGTTATAACAGGGATTAAACTTTGCACATGCACACGCCAGTGTTCCAACCATTAGAAGTGATGTACGCGATCTCAACTGAATAATTTATCAAGCTTATGCCAAGCAGAGCACAATGCCATGGGAACTAGTGGAGGAGATAATGCTTTTTTGGGAAGGTGGTCCTGGCAAATCAGCACTGCTCTTTATTTTCATAATAAGAAAGAGTTACCACCTTGAGATCCTAAATATCAGAGTTACCATCATGAAGAAAGCTTCCCCAATCCACAACCTGAATAACAGCAAAGCCCCCTCAGACCCTGCAGGCCCCATGACAAAAAAGTTTACTTCAGTGCCATGCATCACAGGAAAAGCATACTTAGTTACCTGAATTGTTTGAGTTGCTGTATTTCATTGACTGATCTTCTCCACTCTCAAAGGCTGACCGTTTAGATTTCTTCAAACAGCAGAAAGAAAAGAAAAGGCTCATTAGTTTCCATCTGCTTGGTAAACTGCTGTTCATACACCTCCTATTCACCAGATTGCTACCAGACAAGATTTTATCACACAACTTCATTTCCTGCATAGAACTTTCCTAAGAGTGATCATTAAACTGTCTTCCACTTGTGGCCCTTCCTTGTTTTCTATCCATTTTTTTCTCCCTTCTTTCTTACCAGAAAGAAAAGTGTGAAAGAAAAGTAAAGACACATATCTTTTGATTGGTAGCACGAGGAGTGGGAACCATCCTTGATTTCAACCTGGCTTGCCATTCTATATGTCAACCCTATTAGCATTTACTGTACACGTGGCAATTCAGTATGGTTTGCAGACTATGAATAGTAAAGAGATACCATCTTCAAAGTTTAACTGCAGTTGCAGTTCATCAGTACTGAGGCTGCACTGAAACCTGGAGTCTGAATCTTCCCATATCATTACATTTGGTAACAGAAATTCATAGTTTCCACATGCAGGTAATGTGAAGGAGGGACAGATGTCCCTTCACATGGATTTTTTCATGGGAAACTCTCTCTAGGAATAACAACTATCTGACTCAGAATAACGAAGTACGTCACATTATCAGATGATCAATACATTCTGAGAGTTGCCATTTCAAAACCGAATGCATATCTTTTAATGAGAATTCTGCACAAAGCGGAAATACAGCTTTATCTCAAGTTTAAAATAGGATTATTGCAAGGTACCACTAAAGTCAATGAGGAAGAGCTACAGTTAAATTCCAGGTTATCACAAAAAATCATTATATGGCTTTCTTCATAAGATTTTACAAAGATTTTGGAAGGAAAGAAATTTACCTTCCAAACCTGCTACCCCAAATTGTTTAAGGGAAGAGTTAACATAGTAGTTCATGGTTGTTGAAATATTTGATAAGAAAATATAATGGAAAAACTGGTTGGAAATATGCTGCATTTATTTTAAATTGTGCTGGTGCTTACTTTCCGTGCCAAGATTTTCCTCCTTTTTTTCTCCTCTTCTGAACCATGATGTGACTGAGCTCTTGTCAATCTTCTGTGCTGATGAATCTTTCAATGGAAAAAGCATGTTACATTAAAAAAAATACAAATCCCCAATGTTTACTTTAAATCTGTTTTGGTACTTTCCTTCCTAAAATGACTTTTGTAATCACAGGATTCTCTTTATCAAATGGTTGAATCTTTAAGGACAGTCGTCAAATGCACCTGTCATTGTTTCATTAAGTAGAGGAGAGGCCTCTCAATGAAAGCACAGGCAGTCATTTTCACATATTATTTTCTGTGCTTATTATTTACAGCATATCACAAATTTAATTATGGAACCACAGAATAAAGTTTATAAGTTACCAGTTTCTGTTCTTCTATTAGTCTCTTCTCTATACATTCTTTGGCAATCTTTAAAGCTTCTTTTAACTTGGCTGGAATCTGATAAATAAGAGAAAAGTTTTCAAAACCACGATCATAGAACCTGACGCCTATATGGACATTTTCATGTTAGTTACTTAGTTAGTTAGTTTATTTATTTATCGTATTTATATAGCCACCTGTCTCATGCAAAGTGACTCTGGGCAGTGTACAACAATTAAAAATATATAAAAACAATTAGAAATAAAAAATTATAAAAACACACAAAACAGGAGGGGATAAAATAAGGGAGCCATCGCAAGATCTCTCTGGTCCCCTGGGACCCCCAGGCCTGATCACATAGCCAGGTCTTGAGGGATTTGAAGAATGTTAAGAGGGATGGAGCTAATCTCACTTCCACGGGGAGAAGATTCCACAAGGCAGGCGCCACAGCAGAGAAGGCCCACCTCCTGGGACCTGCCAAATGGAATTCTCTGGCAGACGGGACCCATGGCATGCCTTCTCTGCCAGATCTGATGGGATGGGCAGATGTTAGTTAATAGTCTAATGAAGCAATGTGGCAAAAAAAAAAAAAGGCTCATCTTTGTGAAAGAAGCAAATCCTCCTATTTATTCTGATTAATGTAATACAAAGCAGGATTTTCTCTCCACAAAGAATGGAGAAATGAGAGCAGAAGCAGAAGCACTAAATATGGGAGTGGGGAAAAGATTTCACTGAAGTAAACAGAAGAATCAGTTAAGTTTATTAAAGAGTTCAGAAATAGTAACTTTTGCTGTGAGTAAAGTTGGTGTTTATTCCATTCTATACCTTCTCTGTCTTACAGAAAAGTTTTATGTGAAAGCCTCAATTAACCAAAGCCACAATGGGTACTAGCATTCAATACCTATGGGCCAATCTCATGATGATCATGCCACATAGCATATTGCAACTTGGAAAGTAAGAGAAGCAAATTGTAAAGAGCATGAATTATCACATGAAAGAAAGAAAAACAGATATGTTGGGTCTCTGTGAAGCTAAAAGAGGGGGAGGATGCAATAGATCTGAATGTGCTCCTGTGCTGCAGAGTTGATGAATTCATGCAAGAAAGTAAAAGTGTAGGTTTAATTAAAAATAAAAAGGTTAATATGTATCTTAGAAAGCATGAATCACCAAGGTTGTGGACACAGTAGGAAATCAGAGAGGTGATGCTTGCATGTTACACTCTAGTGAATGGAAGAACCAGATATGAGTTTTAGAAAAAATGTGCATCATTCTGAATAAATATGATCCAGGGAAAAAGCTTTTCTGCTAGGTGACATGAATGAATGAGAATGAGTATGAAAGAAGTGAAAAGGCGATTAGGCCATTTGGAAACCCCAAAATGAGTGAGAGGAATGATTTAGAAAGAGGTCTGTCTGTTTTCAATACATGAGAGATTTAGTAGAGGACACAAGTGTGATGAGAGGTTTTGTGGGACACACCATTTCTTGACAGCTTTAGGAGCAGGCGTTAAGGAAAACATGGGAAAAACAGTGAAAAAGTGAAGGTAGAAAAACTGAAGGAAGTGGAAGTACAAGTCTTGTATGAAAAAGTATCAGAAGATAAATTTCTCTCCCATCAGAATGAATGGAAACAGGATGTGAAAACTTCAGGGGACACAATGAAAAGAACTTTTTACAGAATGCCACAGAAGGTGTGAAGTTATGCTAATAGGAAATATACAAAAGGATATGGGAGGAAACGATAAAGTGGGAGAAACTGGTGAGAAAAAAGCACATAAGAGAATGATGGAAAAAGATGACCGAAAAATATTGTATAAAGCGTACAAAGAGAAAAGATAGTTTCAAAGAATGTTCTCAAAGAGAACAAAGGATAGTTAAAATTAAAACAGAAAATGAAGACTGATTTTGATGGAGGAAGAAACCGTTGGGGAAATGAAAGAGCATACAGCAACTGAGCTAGAATTAAATCAGTTTAGCTCTATAGCATTGCTATACTTTACTTTCTTGCATGCTAAATCTACTTTTAAGCAGATACAGAACTCTAATACGGGAGTGACCTAAAATTACATGAGGACCTAGAACAATCGGTGGAGTGATGGCAATGTGCTAGGGATTGTATAATGCGTGGAGCACTGCTAGATAAAACGTACTCCCAAACCAAATAATATCATTCAACTGTACCTTAAACTGTGTTTTTTCTGAAGTTGTTAGGAGAACATCACTGAATAGCCTAAGGGAAAAATAAAAAAAAAATCAGTCACCTAGGAAGAAAGCAGAGCCATACCAAGCCTGCTATTTGCACTTGGATTTAAACTGTTCCTTATGTCCTTTTGCACAAACTTACAGGAAATGCAGGTACATGGTTTTGTTTAACCTGCTGGGTAAATCAGCTTCAGTCAAAGTCTATAATAACATTGTTGAAAATGCATTCATTTAAAACAGCTATTCAGTCATTTATTTAGTACTCATTTTGAAAGTCAGGGCAGCAACTGCCAGTTGTATCATCATACAAATGCAATAATAAAGATAAAAATGTATAAAACTACAACATTTACAACAAAATTCAAGTATCTTAATAGCTAAGAGTACTTTTGGCTACTCCTCTAAAGACTGTAGGCAAGCCTCTTTAGGAAAAGCTTCTCATAAGAGAAAACTCATTATTTCATTGTACAATTTGTTGTTGTTGAAGTTCTCAAAGAAAGATCTTAAAGCATGGATGGATATATGAAGAAGTGTTGCTTTAAGGCTTTAAGTTCCAAGATCTTTAGGACTTAAAGACATCTATACCAACGGCTGCTAATAGATAGGGAGGAAGCTGCTTCACAGAATAACTAGCCATGAGACCTCCAAACCAAGAGGGCCATTTAAGCAGTATTTCATAAAACTCATAATTGCTGTATATTCTGTTTAGATGTTTGATTCATTCCAAAGTGGCCTTTTTCAAGTCAGTTCTCAGGATCTCTACTTTGCACTGCGCTCTACTTTATCACTAAAGACTTACGGCATTTGTAGGAGCCTGGAGACAGTTGGCATACCATTCTTCATAGCCTCAGGAGAAATAATCGATTCTAAAACAGTCACTTAAAAGAGAAGAGAGGAGGAAAACAGATGTTCTAATACAAAGGTGGACATAACGCACCATACACATATAGACCTTACAGTATCTTTTAAAAATCAGATTACAAATTTGGCACTCCTGAAAAACAACTGCTTTATTGTCTTTTAAACTAGCATAAGATAACTTAATTGTATACTGATACATGCTACAATCACATATTGGAAGGGAACTGGGGGTTCCTCAACACATCTTCTACCACCAGCCCAAAAGTCTAGCTTTTCATTACAGAGAAATATCCATATAGCCTAAGCATTCTTGGATATAGAGCATGGAATGCTCCCTTGAGGATTCTATCCGTCAGGAGAAGTGTCTCCTCTCATGCGCTTTGGCTTTTATCTTAGTCTTAATTTATGGATTAAAATTATATGAATAATCCAAATTTATGTTTAAAACAAGATGAGCATTTATCCAAGTTATTCACTGACCTACAGACATGGATGGTGCAGGAGGGAAGCTATCCACTGGAACAGAATCTGGGGGTCTCCCATATGTCATTTCATACAGCAAGTGTCCAAAGCAGTGTACATCTATAGCTTCTAAAGTCTACAAAGAATGAAAACAAAATACACTTGGTAGAGTATTTGACAATATAACATTATTATTGCGCCCCCGTTCTCAGTTTGGATGAGTGATGCTGAACATTTAACACACAATAGGTGTGGAAAAAGTGATCAAAGTATAAATGGGTAACCATCAATACACATGCGCTTATCTAGAGCAAAGTTCTATTAAAACAGGGATGGAAGATACTTGGGAAGTGTCCTTTTTCTAGTCTCATCCTTGGAGGAATGCTTGATGGAAACACAAGAAGATGGCCTTCTGGGGGACTATGCCAGATTTTGGAATTTTTTATTTATTTACATTTGTTATGGCTGCCCATTCCAGCAGATTCTAGGTGGCTTACAAAATCCAATTTCCTACCAAAGGACTAAATCCTGCAAAAATGTTCCTATTCCTGTAGGCATTTGGTATTTATGGTTTGTCAACTGAAATGAATTTTAATTGATTAAATGAAATGTATACTTTTAATGAGTTTTAACAACTCAATTTATGGTTATTATCATCATCATCTTTAAAAATATATTGCTAGTTGCTTTGAGCACTATTTCTGGTGGACCACCATATTATAAATCCTATAAATAGGAATACAGAACTATAGTACACTGTAAGAAGACTCACATATGTTTAGGAGCCTCCGCTAGCTCTTAAAAAACTCAAACTAAGCCACAAAAGAACTTTTAAACATTTTTGCACAGTTTGTTTAACAAGGCTTTTAATTAAAAAATGAAGTCCAATTCAAGATATTTAAATGATAACCTCTATCTCTCTGGAGGCAGAACTCTTACACAAAAACAGGTGATTTTAGGATTAGCATTATGACAGAGCTAGAAAGCCTTTCCCAGTTACTTAAAAAAAAAATCCTCCCCAAACTGTTATTATCCTTAAGAGCATAATACTAGGATGCACAGCTTTGAAACACAAAAATTGCACCTCCCACCCGAATTATGTATTGTGGATCATGCTCCAAAAACTGATTATGCTAAGATAGAAATTAAATGTATCTTTCCAAATTATATGGCCTTTGGGCTATAGGTTTTAATAAGTTCTGCATAACTACATCTTTAGGAAAAGACAACTGGTATTTCTGCAGCAAATGAATTGTAACCATGTGTTTCTTAGCACTAGATTAATCTGGAAAAAACAGGAACATAAAACTGCATTTCAGAGTTAGATAATAGTCCTCCTCTGCTGCTTCTAGTTGTCTTTTGTATTGCCATCCCTCTATTTCTTGTTCTTTTTCTTCCTAAACTGAAAGATGAGCTATACATTTTGAATACAAAAGGCCAGAAATATATGACCTATTTTGCACTTTATCTAGTGTTCTTGTTAAGTACTCAATAGGCCCACTTGAACTCACTGGTCATAGGAGCCAGTGAACATGATTAGGTACACTACTCTAGAGAAGCATAATATATCAGTCAATTCACACTTCTGTATGCTTCTTTGATTAAATTACTTTCTTACAACATTAGGCTTTTTGCTTTTTTTAAAAAAAAGACTACTGCAATGTATCACATTTAAAATGAATTCCTATCTGCAAAAATATTTGCTTCAACGTACATTAATTTTACGGAATTGTGTAAAATACGATCGATAAAAGGACGGGAGACCCAGCAGTGAATTCTCCAAATCCAGTAACCTACACGTGTCCCCTTCCAACACTACATTGGAAGCATGAAGGTGCCCATATGGAAATCCTTTCTCATGCAAGAACTTTAAGACCTAGAAGACCAAACACAAAAAATATTTCAGTTTGAATCAGAAAATGAACTTCCATCATAAGATCTATAGTATTCTGCCATAGATATATCCCACCCGTCACATAATCAAGACATCCATTAGAGTTTTCCATCCTATGACAAGTTCAGTTGCCATTCACTCATCACCGAGCAGTTTTCTCCTGGTTTACAACCTCTTATGATGGTGTTCTCATATTGAATACCCTTTCCTTTAACACTCAGATAGTATATCACAGTTTCATTTCATATTATCTATAGCATGATATGTTCTCTCCCTCTAAAGCCATACTATTCCCCAAATGGCATATCTGCCTTTTGAATTGTTTGGTTAGGGTTATGTCTGTATGTAAGATATATCAGATGACCTAGACAAGGATCTAGTGCTATTTCTTCAAATGCTTTTTTTCATCCTAAGTATAATAAGAAGGGACAAAATTCTCTAAGGAGCTGCTCTGGGGGAAAAAAAGGATTTTAGACACAAAAGTTGTATTTTTAATTTGTATGTTAAAATGGCGCAGTGAAATTGGGCTTTTGGTACACCTGATATTGTCCTTAGACAGACATAATTTTTCTGACCTTTCAAGCGATCATGTCTGGATGCCATACCAAAATTAATTAAGAGAATTAAACCTTTTTTACCTCTAATATTTGTCTGCCAAATGTTTTAATTTGCTGAAGTTCAAGACCTTGAATTTTCTTCGGGTTGCAGTACTTCTTCAGAAACGGATCTTTTGGTTTTGCCTTTTAAAATAAGTCCTTGCTATGGTTACTAGTGTCAAATATCAAAAAAGATCTTATTGCTTATAGCAGCTAAAAGATTCAAGAGTTGACATATATCAGCTAAGTATGGTTTCTTTAACTATTTCAATATGGTTGATCATTAATTAATTCAATCACTGAAATTCTCTGGGTATCACAGAAATGTAAGTTTTATTTGTATATTAAATAAGACTTCTGAAACAAAAGACACATAGAAACTTTCTTTGGTTTAGACACCAGTGTAATAACAGAGGCAATATTAGATGTGGAACTTCTCTCTTGGATAAAAGATAAAATGTCTCTTACTATGGTACTTGCCATCTCAATGTTATGTATATGTATATGTGTGTGTGTATACACACACACTAATGGATCAGAAGCTGCCAATATTTTTGTATCTGATAATGGCAGCTGAAGCATTACCAAGGATAAGGAATGCTGAGAGCTGAAATTCCACAGGGTGCTTGCCATAAAGAGGGGGACGGAATTTATGTGTATTTATTGCCCACATAACAGAATAATTACTTTTAAATAATATTTATTTATTTATTTATTAAATGTTTATGTCTTCCAGCAACTCTGGGTGGTTTGCAAATACAAACACAGAGAATAATAGAATACTACAATGATAAAAACGAAGAACAAATGATGGCAAAAAACAAATTCATTAGTTAAGCTATACTCTCAATCAATTAAACCAATGAAATACATAACTAAACTCATGTTATTTACATTACCTTATAAATAAGGTCTTTCAAAGTTCCTTTTTCACTGAAGTGTCTAATTACTAGTGCAGAAGATTCACTGGCTGTGGCAAAAGTGACTTTGTAAATATAAGGATGCTGTCAAGAGAAGAAAACAAATGAAGAAGCTGAGACTGGCCCCTCCCTGCAGTCCCACAGGGTATAGCCACCAGTTGCTTTAGCATAGGTTTAGTCTGGCGAGATTCTGTCTATTAGGTGCAAGCTAATAAAGGAACTATACTGGACTGGACTGCCTTGTTGTCGTTCTTGGGGTGGGCCTGACAACGAACTAACATTACCGTCATAGTATACATATTTACATAAAGCCCTCCCCCACCCCTCTGCAACTTAAATGGGACTTAGTCCCACACTGGAGTGCACAGGATGACAATTCAAGATATACTTCAAGTAAGCTTTAGTAAACTTTTGCTGAGTTTGGCTTGCAACATATAGAAACCCTGGCTAGCCAAATTATAGATGTGAATTAGAAATACAACTTCAGCCTCTAGTTTGTTTTGAATCTAGTGGAAATCTGCAAACGGAAGAGAGGGAGACAGGGACAAGAGAGCTGTCATTCACAAACAGGGGAGCTGTTATATACAAGTGTGTCCCCTGAAGATCAGTGTCCCCTCTTCATAAATTAACTCAGATGGTAATCTATAGGCCAGAATCTGAAATCAAGATGAATCATGGACAAGTCTTCACTGTTGATCTCTATGTACTCTATGCATAAGAACATATTTGTTTGTTTTAAAGTTAATTATCTACTCACAGAACATGAAGAAAGAAGCTTGACAGCACACTGAAGATCTCTGTCAGATAAGTATTTATCTGGGCCTAGGTCAGCCTAAAAATATAATAATTACTAAATGATGCAGTGTGTAAAAATGTTACTGGATTTAAATCTTTGCTTTTGATGTCATTCAGAAATGGACTTTGATTCACTCCAAATACTTCCATTCTTTAAAAAATGGTTTAGTATGCTTTTCCCTTATAGTACAGAAACTCTGAGATATATGAAAGCGGACAAAATGATGACATAAATCCCATTCTCTCCCCCCTTAGCAAATGCAACTGGACAAGACAGGAAAAGCAATTCTGCTTGGCACAGATGCAGCTTTAAGTGGCTCTGAAAGAGAATACTTCTATGAATGAACCCATGCAACTGAAAACGTCACGCTGTTCAGGGTTCATATGCTGCATAAAGTATTTGTAAAGATTGGAGAGTCAAATATTCCGTAAGTATTCTGGAAAGAAAAGGAACCAGCTAACATATCCTCTTTAGCCCTTGCTTTCCATTTCTCAAACTGCTTTCACAGTTTAGCAACAGAAACCTATTGCATCATCAACAATCAACACAATACAGTATCTTTCCTTTCCTCATTCATAATGTCAGGATTGCATTTTTTTTTGTCTTTATAGTAAACAAATGGTATCTATTACTGCAGGTTTTCTTATAACACTGTTTTAGCAAATCTGTACAAACTATAAATTGTCTGAATTTGTTCTCTAAGTGATCTATCCTCTCTGCCAATTAATATCATCTTACAAAAGTCAGCCTTTCAAGATAAGCCAGGTCAAGTAACTGACATGCAGGGATTCCAAGAATGTTACTTTATAGGATATAATAACAGAATCTTGAAAACCTATCCTAGTTTCTCCTCCATCTTACACTAAAGAAAATCAAAGCGGAACTGTTTTGGGTTTCTTTCTCATGTTTGCTTGGCTCTCTGGACTGTGTAATTGTTCTCCAAGTCCCTTCTTAACTACTCTTTCATATTTTCCCCAAGGTCATCTCTAAATTCTTTACAATAGCACAGTAGTTGCATAACTTCAGATATACTACTCAGAGTTTTCTTTTTAAAACGACTCTTATGCATATAAGGAAAAAAGGAAGAAATCAATGTTGCAATTCTAGTAAGAGATAATGTCCCCCATACACATAAAAGAAACTTACCCAACTTAGCACTAGTCGCTCCTTTGGTTGATTCTTAATCTTCATTAAGAAATACTTCTTTCGTATCCTCCAGCCTAAGAAAAACCATATAACTGATCAAAATGTGTATTTTACAGTACTAGCATTCAAAAAAACATTTTAATTTTTGTACGCCAGTCACAGTGAGATTGCAAGATTCTGACTGTACACCCAACATTCCAAGATACAGAGTAGGAGAACTATTGTTTTAAGATATGGTGCAAAGTTTAACATTCAGTAACACAGTATGTGTAAAGGACCCAATCAAGCACTTGGAATTTCCAGGTCTAGGATCTCAAGACTGGAAAGAACCTCTAACTGAGGACCAAGCTAGAAACAAAAACATTCTTCTAATTAGCAATTTGTAACTGTTTGTTTTATAGATCAGGACACTGCTTGGTGGGAGTAGGGAGGGGAGAAAAGTAGGGGATTTAAACTCTTTGTGCCCTGCTGCAGTCCAGAGGTGGACTGGAGCCCACACACCTGCAGTAGGGCTCTATAAGATAAGTAGAATGACAGCAGAATCTTGATTCTCACAATCAGCAACTGCATAAATGTTTGCCCCCTATACTTGCTTACAAAACAATCTAGATCAGAACACAAAACATAATGCAGAGTTGGACAGAGCAACAACACATTCTGATGTTTGTGATATATAACTAAAGTTCTTACCAATATCCTTTAATGGTTCTACCACTTCCCACTTTGGTTCCGACCGAAAAAACATTGAAACATGCTGTAAGGCAATTTCTGCAGAGATAAGTTTTGCAAAGGTGTTATATAAATATTGACAAATGTCTACAATAAAAATAATTTCCACTTTAAAATTATATGTGGGTGTGTTAACATTCAACAGTAAGTTATCTCCAGGGTGGCTAGCAAACAGTTTAAAAGCTTCAACTAAAATAGAAACGTGTATTTACAAACAACATAATATATACAGCAGGAAATTGAAACAACATGGATGAAGGCATCATAATGCTTTTTCCGATCTCATCAATACAAAATACTAGATAATATATGTATAATTAGGGTGGCAAAAATGAACTGGATTTTGTACCTAGGTATATAGGAGATCTTGAGAAACCTTTGTACATTTCTGGGAGGCCATACACATTTTCCATCAGGCTAGTTTAGTGCTGAAAGGGTTCCCCCAACTAAGGGTTCCCCCAGCCATCTGTGTTGGCAAATGAGGAACATTGTAAATTGAAACACACATTTACAGTTGTACAGAATCCAGGCACTGAATCTCCTACACGAGATACAGCAAGATATTCTACAACAGCTTCCAACGATTTCTCTTTTACAAGGATGGACTAAACATCAGTTGTGAGGATAATCTCTCATTTGCCTGGAACATATGCTATTCACTAAATTTCCTTTACTATGATTTGCAAGCACAGAGTTCAGTAATGATAACATTCCAAGAATAAACACTGAAGCCAGAATCACAAAGGAGGCCAGGAAATTCAAAAGCTAAGAGCAGCATTCCACTCTCAGGTCACCCGCTGCGTTCAGGTGTTTCTTCTTTGAACATGAAAGCAATGCCCAGTGGGGGAGAAATCCTTGAACTGTGAAATGCTTCAGCAGAACAGACCAACAAGGATACCACATCTATTGCATAGACAGTTCCATGAGCTGATAGGCTCTAGGACAGAACTGACACGTTTCCAGTTCATTAGCTTCAAATACGCAGAGAGCTGCCGCTAAATTCTCTCAGATAAAAGAGAGGAAATATGTGAGCGCCGCTCTAATCAACAGAGACGTGCAAAACACAACTGATATGTGCAGCTCCTTTGCACCAAGGAAGATGAGCCAGCCCTTTGCCACACAGTCTCAGAAAAAGGACTCCTTATCAGAATTCCCCTTTAGTAAACAAACATACTTATTTCAGCCCTTACACCTGTTTGTAATCTCCTGACCTTTAAACTTTGTAATCAACCGAATCACTTTCAGCGGAACTCTCTCCCACCCTTCAAATAAACCCATTGCATTGATTAAGACGCTGGACAACGAAATTATGTGAAGAGGAGGCAACCTATCTAATGTTATTTGACACAGCAAGAAGTATTCAGAATTTGCTCCAGCCTTGTAACAAATGCTGCTTTGGGAATAGGTTTGATATGACAGCCAGTTAACTTAAAACAGTCCGCCCCAGTTTTAAGACTGCTAGTTGATTTCCATGCAATGCTAACACAGCTCAATGTTACAATAATGAGTTCTGGTAAGGCTGTGTAGAAGAAAAATAAATCAGACACAGGATACCAGGCTATTTGAACATGGACAAAATGTGGTTAATCGTAAATACTCCTGCAATTGTAAATCATGGTTTATAAAGCTGGCCTGTTTCCAACAACCATAATTAAGATAAGCTACAGTTCAATTTAAGGGGGACGCGGTGGCACAGCGGCTTAATGACGCTGAAAGTTGCCGGCCAGAAATGGTTGATGCTTCAGCAATTCGAGTCCAGCCTTCGCGTTAAACAGGGTGAGCTCCTGTTTCCTCCCTAGTTCCTGTCAACCCAACAGGTCGAAAACTCACGTGAGTAGATAAATGGGGATTCTTACTCCAGTGGGAGGAAAAATGCTGGCGGCGCCTTGCAAAAAGTAGTTGGGAGCAGTTGCCGGTAAGTGCGAAAAACCGTGCGTGCCCGAAAAGGGCGTGAAGCAACGGAAACCCCGCCTCCTGCACTCGCCAGCTGGGCTCTGCTCTAGGAAGGAGGCTCTGGCAAATCACTTCCGAAAAACAATTGCCTTGAAAACTGCAAGGACTCGTCCAAGCAGTCACTGCAGGGTCAGCAATGACTGAGCGCAGACAAAAAAAAAAAAAAAAGTTCAATTTATCAAAAATGGAATAGATGCCTCCTCTCATCAGAGAAGTACAGAGAAGCAAACATGTGGGTCCCAAAGGAGATCAGGCTAATGTTTTAAATTAGAACCATGATTTGCATTGCTTTAGATACATCCAGAGAGATTTTTTAATGCATAAGTAACTTCTGAACGAAAGGCTGTCTTTGGATGGTAACAGAGTATCTTTTCTAATTGAATATGTATACTATTATTTTACTTATACTTTCTTTGAAATCATGGCAGTAGTGTTCTGACATTACTGCTTTTCAGCAGTTTTTCGCCCTTCAACTCCCAGATTGAGACCCCTCCCACACGTGGTCTGCCTCATCACAATCGTTGTTTCCACAGTGTCCTGAAACTATCACCAGCTTCTCTCCATGCTCCAGGACTTGTAGAGGGAAGGGAAAATCCACAGGTGGAAGCCAATTCCTCTCTTTCTGCTCGCCATATCACCTTATTTGCTTTTTCATGGTCACAGGAGGAGGACTTTCTATTTCTATTCCATCTGGCAAGAAAGAAAAGGAAAGCAGCCAAGCCTCCAGGATGTCTAGAGGGACAGGGTAATGCACAAGTGGGAGGAAGAATGAGGCAGGGCTTCCCATCAATGAGAAGACTCTCAACATCAGAGGAGGCCCTGCAAGATGTCATCCCAGTGCTTCCTTTGGGGCAGCAGCCGAGCCAGTTACCGTATTTTTCCATCAATAAGATGCCCCCATGTACAAGACGACCCCCACTTTTCCAACCCAAAATTAAGAAATCAATATTTTAAAGATAGTGCAGAACACATTTTTATTTAGTAATTAGTTAACATTTACCTGATACACTCGGTGGGAGGAGGTCCAAACCGTCTCTCTGCAGCTCCATTTCCATGCTCTTTTGCATAACTGATTACATTCAGTCACGAGTGAAACTGCCGATAGCTTGTCTCTGCAAACAGACTTCCTCCAATTGGTTTGTTCAGCATCAGCTGACATCAGTTACATAAGGCTCGTGATTGGAGGAAGTCTGTTTGCAGAGACAGTATGGGCAGTTTCACTCATGATTGGAGGCTAGCAATAGGAGGAAGCCCGTTTGCAGAGACAAAGTATGGGCAGTTTTCCAACCGCACGGTTCTCTCCTCAGCTGACTTCCTTGAATAAGACGCCCTTCAATTTTTAGCATAAGGATTTTAGAAAAAAGTATCATCTTATAGTCGGAAAAATACGGTAACTTGTGGAGTACCCGAGCTCAACTTTCCGTACAAACAAAAGCTATAAGCCCCACAGACTCCAGGACCAGACCAAGAAACAGACTCCACGTAGGCCTAAAGCTACTTTTATTTCACTATAGTAACAGAATCTTGCAAGTCTGAATATGCTTCCCTTCCTCCCTCTTTTATATTCATGTGAATTAGGGGGGTGCCTGTCTGAGAAGTTTTCGTTTGGGCTTAAGCAGTGGTTATCTACTCAATGACTTGGTAATGGATCTGTCAGCCCTACAAGGCAGACCAGACTGTGAAATAAACTCCACAGAAGATTAAAGACTACTTTTACTTAGATTGGCTGTAGTAACATAATCCTGCAAGCTCCCCCTCCTCTTTTATAACTGTGTGAATTAAGGAGGTGTCTGAGACGTTTGCACATACTTTCTACATGCCCCAGACTTGTTCTGTTTTCCTTCTCATCTCTTTGGTAACGGTTCTCTCCTTTCTCCCTCGACGCCATCCTCTTTACTGTCTACATAAGCCCTGTGGATGTGTAAGCCAATTTCAGATTGGTGCATCTCTTGCATGTTCAAGATGCCTGATGTTTACTTTTAGATCTCAAAGACAATATCAGTACAACGTGCTAAGTATGGTGAATTTCCCACTAGTAGAACTATGTTCTCTATATTCTCTTCTATCTTTACTTTACCTCTCTACTTCTCCCCTACCCTTTCTAATTCAATTGGCTGAATCTACTTAAATGGATCTAAGTTTGAAAGACCCTCGGGGACATCAGAAGACCTTCTAGGACTCTTTAAATGAAATGTTTACATGTGCTTGGCCAAACTGCTCCACAGCAATGGGGAAGCCTTTGTTAAATAAGCAATGAATTTTATTTACAAGTGTGACTCTCGAATGAGACTACATGGTACAAGTCAGCAGAGCAATCTCAGAGTTTCTTACTGGAAAAACATTTTTATAAAAAAATTGTCTTAAAACTTATATTTCATTTAAAAACTACATTTTTAATTAACAAGCTATTTATATTTTGTTTTGAATCTTTATCAATTCCCATGGAGAACATCAAAACAGAAAGACTTTGCTATTAACACCTCTGGTCAGTAGCCAGCCCTGAAACATCACCTCCACTCCCTATTTGCCAGAAACACTACACAGTTGAAATCCTGCACAACTTTTATATATTTATGTCTCACAGTACAATACTATGCATGCCTACTTCAAAATCCCATAGATTTTACTTCTCTTTCAACATATATAACTTATCACTACTAAGGTGCAAGCTATCAAAGAAATTCCTGCATGCCATACCCTATGGGCAGATACATGTTTGCCTAATGGCAGCTCATGGACTACTCATGTACAAAGCTACACATTATTGCATATACAACATATTCCCCTGTACACACACAGCATTTCTTGTCATGGAGATATTTGATTCTTTAATAAAGAATTTTCAAAATAATTTCCTTACCCGTGTAATTAATAGAATAGTTGTTTGGATCCAAAAATTTTTTTACTAGTTCACAGTTGGACAGGATATGATTAGAAGTAATCACATTGAGATAGTTCTGAAGGCCCTTCTGTCTTTCAGCAATGAATTCACGATCCATATTTCCAATCAATTTTTTGGGAGGAAGAGGTAGGCTAAGAGCAGAAATCTTGAAAACAAGAAGAGGCCTAATGAAAACTACTAATATAAAATACATTCATTACATCTGCAATAAAAATGCAACCAATATTCATTCTTACAAAGGCATTGCTTGGGTTCATACACTGCATAAACCATATGATGGTTCGTTGATTTACTGCAATATACTAACCCAGCCATTCTGATTTGTAAATCATGGTTTCTCACTTAAATGTTTTATGTAAGCTATGCCTCTTTGGCTTGTTCAATAAATCAAACTTACAGCAAACCCTGGTTTCACATGCCAATATCTATAGTCATATCATGATAAACCAAGGATGTTGCTGAGCTATAATTTCCAACAGGTCCAGCCACCTTAGCTGTGGTGAGGGATGCTGAGAATTGTAGTTCAGCAACATTATAGAGGGTCAGAGACTCTCATTCGCACCACAAAGAATAATGGTTTCGGATTAAGAGTTTATATTAATTCGTTAGCAATACAAATGGCAGTTTTTAAGGACATACCAAAGTTACATTCCTAAATATACTCTGATGGTTTTATGTCCCCAGAACAAACTACAGCCATGTAAAGTAAACGTAGCACCATCACAACTCTTTGTCAAAGTATTAATTTAAAAAAAAAAAAAAAAGTGGAATGAGGATAGACTGTGCAAGTCAGCATTCTGTGTTTTTTTAGCTGGAACTATCTGGAAACATACAAAACTATTTCCCAGCCAGAATTTGACTCATTTTTTCACATGAAGAGGAAACGTTCAAAGATCTTAGAACTCCTAGTTCCAAGAATAAACATTTAGATTGTGATGTACTCTACTATCACTAAGTCATGTTCCTTTTTAGTTTTTTTTTGGCTCCAAGTCATTATGTACATTAATATAATTCAGGGGGAAAACCCAGCAGTTAAAGACGTAAATGTGATTACTAAATTATACTAAAAATGTGGAAGAACTCTTTTCAAGCCCGGGGTTTGGCAAAGAGAATTATCCTGTATAGGTGATAAGAAACTTACACATCAGATGTTACCGAGAAGATTCAAAAGATGTGTTCTTTATCAATTTTGGAAATATATATTTTAAAAATAAGAAGATGGAGCAATGATTTTACATAGTCTAGATTTAATAATATGCTAAAGGACTGGTTCTATATTAATTAGTTCTATATTAATAGAAATAAAAAGGATCTATATTATATGGGCCTTTTTCTTTGGTAATTTGTACTATTACTGTTGTATTCTTTGGGTTTATTATACTTTTGTTGTTACATTCCATCAAATTTTGAATAAATCTACATTTTAAAAAAGCTATTAATACTTAAGTCATCCCTTTGTGATAAAATAGGGAGAATAACTTCACTGCTAGCAGATAAGACAGAATTAATATTTATGATGGGAGTATCTTGGATATTGTAATGGAAGGCATGTGTGAGGAGGATACTGGAATGGAGGATCAAGGTTATCAGGAGGGAGAGGCAGCATTCCTGCATAAGCGCTTCCTCAGCCCGCAGCAGGACCGTGAGAAGGTGAAGAAACTGAGACTGGCCCCTCCCTAGAGTCTCACAGGGTATAGCCACCAGTTGCTTTAGCATAGGTTTAGTCTGGCGAGATTCTGTCTATTAGGTGCAAGCTAATAAAGGAACTATACTGGACTGGACTGCCTCATCGTCGTTCTTGGCCTGGGGCTGACAAACATCATTTTAAAGAAAGGCATTTATTTATTTATATTTATTTATTTATTTATTTATTTATTTATTCGTTCGTCAAATTTGTCACCGCCCATCCCATGAAACAAGATGCAAAGGATTTGGGGAGAATTAGGGTGTTTGGGGGTCCAGAGGAATACTTAATTATTTTAAGGAACAGCACATTTTTTCCAAAAAAAAAAAAAAAAAAGGAAAAGAAAGATAAACAACCCAATTCATCAGTCTGTACAGAAACAGGAAGGAAAGATCACAGCTTTTGTGAGTACAGCAGAACTGTTTCTTCCCTTCTCTGAGGAATGTTTTTCTACAGAAACTCTCACTGAACTCATTCATTCTCCAGCAAAGGAAATTATACATTTGATTAATGCATTTCAAATTTTGAAATATCAAGAAATTCCAGTGAAGCTAGCTGAGGAAGCACTTTATATTTCTGTTATATTTAGCTGAGTCTGAACAGAGCTGGAATGACTAACTTGCAGGATGCCTGTGTTTGTCAGAAAAGACAGGGAAGTATACAAGCGATCACCGCACATCCCACAGAAGAACTTGTTAATGTTAAGTACATGCTACCACGTCAGCATTGGGTTATGCAACCTTTATCCAAAAAACGATATAGCAATAATTTCCGAGCTGGACATACAATTTCACAAACAGCTTTCACAAACAGCTATTGTGAAAGAGCATAATAATCATTGAACTTAGGAACAATCTAAAAAGCAAACTGTACTTGGAGTGAGAAAAAGTTATTTTAAAAGAAACTGCTTACTGATGCCAATACAGAAAAAAGTATCTATCACTGATTTCTAAAACTGTATATCTAGTGTTTTGTTCATTCACCACAACCAGGGAGGAAGATGACAGGAGAAAACATTTTCTTCTCACTTTTTAAAATTTTCACCTTCCCATGGAAACAATGGAATTAGGTCAGTCAGTTTCAGAGCTGATATAAATTAGGACTTTTCGATACCCAGCAAACAAGGAGGCTCAGATTCCTGTAGAGTAATTTTGTTTAGGAGCCATTACCTTCAGAGTACCAGAAGCAGCACACACCAATAAATAAGCTTTCTGCCACTATGAGAGGACATAACACATGTGGAGATGAAAGCCTCCAATATCTAATGGCCTCTCAGGTTCCCTCCATGAAAATATAAAATTGTTCACATACAATCTTTTATGATTATATTTGCAGTATTTCTATATTGTCCATCAACAGAGGTTCTTGGATGCTTCACAAATCAAGACTTAAAAACATATCCTTCTCTGAAATTCAACATGTTTTTAGTCCAGCACATGCTGAGAATGGACACAGGATAGTAATGTACATTTCCACTAACCTGTATTGCGGTGTCAGTGAATGAAACCAAATTAACACAACTCTTCTACTATTAGTATCTGACAAAACATGAGTAGCAACAAGGAAATTGTTGAAAATAACTATAATGCAGCTACAAGCTTCCTTCTTCTGCCTGCAAACTACCAGAAACTTCAATATACAGCCCCTTTCTGGTATTTTCCCACACACACTAAAAGAAACTAGTGTCCAGAGTTCAAGTTAAATTATTGCTGGGTGTCAACATTTGCAACTTTCCCACGTTCAGATTTTACTCCTCCATAATCACTTAAAGATTGTTCTAATGCACACTGCCTAGCTTAATCACTGGACTGGAACTTAGCTAGCTGTTAGATTTCAGATTCTGTTTTCAATGTTTTCAACAGTTCTTGTCTCTCAAAAAGTTAATCCTGATTATATAAATATCTGTTTTGAGATAATTTAGAAACCATATTTAAAATGTACACATTTACTTAAAATGCAGATTTCTATCAGATAGTTTAATCACATAGCTACAATATACAAATCAAAAATTTAAATAGTTTTATATAAAAAGAAAAATAATTTACCTGCAAAGTATTATTCAGCAAATCAAAATCACTGTATCTTCGTATAATCTGCAAAACAACACTTTATTAGTTGGGTATAACACATTCAAATACACTGTAAATCTCATCTAACTTATAATTCAGGCACAGATTCAAAACTCTCCCATTGGCCAACATGTTGCAGGAGTACAGTGTGATAATCAGGTATGCTGATATGAAGATTCATGGTAAGAAGAAGAGGTGCCAGTATCAGATACAAAATCTTTCAGAAGTTGGAAAAAAAGGGAAACTGCTTTCTCCTCTACAAAGAGCCTATCATAGCAAAATTATTTCAAATTATACAAAGAATAATACAATATGCACAGGCAAGTTTAATGGACTTGTGCTTGACTAATGACGTGAGTAATGAGTAATCATTCCCATGTGCATTTATAAAATGGGGTCTCCTTTGCCTGGAACAAAGGGAAGTAAGGGGAAGCATGACAGAGGAATAGAGAATTATGCATGGCTGAGATAACATAGTTTTTCCTCATTCTCTCACACAGTACTGCTAAAACTTGAGGTCAACCACTTAAACTAAATGTAGGATGATTCAGGGCCAACAGAAGGAAAAACTTTTTCACACAATGGACAGTTAAATTGAGGAATCCACTGCCAGCAGTTGTGGTATGGTAGTCAACCTGGGCAATTTTAAAAGATGACCAGACAGGTTCCTGGAGGATCAGGCTATCAGTGGCTCCTAATATTAGTAGTTGTTTACTATCTTCCGAACCACAGGCGGCATGCCTTAAATCTGCTCTGCTGGGGAGCAATATGGGAAGGAAAATTTGAAGTGACCGGCAACCTCGAGACTTGTGACTTCTCAAACAGATTTAGTTGGTCACAAAGAATGCTGGACTAGGACCTAATCCAGCAGTGCTCTTTATATGCTATAAAAATATTTCTTTTTCCTATGGAATTTGTGCCTCTGGGACAACTAACCTTCTCAGGGATGCTAATTAACAGCATCCTTATCACCTGTCCTTCTGAAGTGAAATATGGGGTCAGCTTCTTAGAACAACAGCGAAGGTTTTGGCACTCTCACTATCAAAGCAATAGGCCTGCATTTCAAAGGATGAAGCTGTTGTGTCTCTCCCTGACCGTAATACCCCTTCTCCTTACTCTATCTCCTCCTCTCATCAGCTGTAAAACCATTTCTTCTCTGCATTTGTGTCTGTCAAGTATACTACATGCTTTTGAACAATATCCTAAATAAGAATTATGCAACCTTGTAGCTCTTGCTTATGGCTGTTCTAAGTGATTCATTATAACCTACTAGCTTTAGAAATAATAAAACAATCACTGGATCCTCTCTAGTGGTTAGCATTTCTTAGGTGAGTTTTCCATCACAAGAAAAAGAAGAGAAAAGCTATAAAAGCAACAGTTTAAAGTTATTTGGAAAAGGGCAAAAGAACAGAAAGATTATTAAGGTCTTCTTTGTCCCACAGCAGCAGGTGAAAAGATCAATCAACCAATATCATTGTTACAACACAGAGCTTCCTATTCACACCAAGTTAGATTCATAAGACAGAGACTCAGCACCAACCTACTTTCATCAAGATACAAAGAATCTGACTACTGTTTATGTCCATCAGGTGAGAGGACTTTTAAAGAAGATTTAAAAAAAAATTGGGGGGGGGAAGGGCTCTATTCTGCTATCATTTGCTACTCATGTGGCATAATGTAGTGTAGACTTCATATTTTGAGACATGATAGGAATAATGAAATAATAGTAACTTGGTCATGTCTTGGAATTGGCTTCATTACTCTTCAAAATGTTGGATCCTTATTACTAGCAAACCACAGAAAAAGATATTATGTAATTATTGAGTTTAACACTAATGAACAAAATAAATTTCACTTTATCTCATATGCACTGGGGCTCTTGTTCAAGTATCAAGAAGATGGGGGTGAAACATATAATATACTTTGGCTTTACTGGTCTTAATTACCTTGGAGTTACCTAAAAACTAGTGATAATTTAACAAGGACCAACTGTGTTATGGCCAGAGAAGACTGAACGTGGGAAAGAGTAAACAGAAATAACATGCTAAGCTCTAATCCTACTCCACAACTTCTTTCATTCAAAATTTTTTTGTACCAAATGATTCTACAAAAAAAACCCCTGAAGTTACACAGTGACAATACTGGATTATCATATAGTTATATATGATAAGTTATATTATAGTTAAGTTGAAGGGGGGAAAATCTGCTTTAATTTATATTAAGAATTTAAGAAGTTACCTGCCAGCTGTTTTCCATTGAAATCCCTCTTTGTACACGAATAATGTATTCCTAGAAACACAATTAAAACATATAACATGTTATATGATCTCTCAAAGAAAATTCAATATTGCTTTCAAGATAATTTCAAATGTGTATGAATGGATTACAACAGCCAGGGCCTTTTAAACACCATTGCAGTCCTGAGCGCTGTATATGGACAACTATATGTTTTCCAATGCTACATTAGAGCCTCAACTTGGAGCCTACTCACTTATCTGTATTAGTTTATCAGGCCATGTTTTATTTCATTTCTTCTTCACCTACTTCAACTACTTGTTAATAACTTTTTCCACATCACAATGCATTGCTGGACAGTTGCATTCGTCACTATAAAGTGAAAACCTCTTCCTACTCTACTTTTAGGATGGATTGCAAAACTTTGCACAGGGTGATATCATGCTGTGGGGGGCGGTCCTAGAAAGTTCACAGAGATGGAATTAGGCAAGACATCTCTGCTAATTGGGATAAAATCTATGATAAATCTAGACAAAATATTGAAGTGTGGAGACATCACATTAATAATAAAGGTATGAACTGTCAGGGCCATGATATTCCCAGTTGTAGCATGTCAGTGTGAAAGCTGACGTATCAGAAAGGCCGAGTGATGCCAAATCAATGCTTCTGAACTGCAGTGCTGGAGGAAATTGCTGAGAATACTTTGGACCGCAAGGAGAATACTATCACTGAGGACACAAGCGTAAACTTACAAGGACTCAAAGAAACAATTACAGGTAGTCCTTGGTCAACAATGGTAATTGGGACCAGAAACTCCATCACTAAGCAACATGGTCATAAAGCACAACATCATGTAACCATGCCAACTTACAACAGCAGTTCCAGTTGCGGTGGTTAGATGAATCCTGCACAGTCGTTAGGTGTGACATCATGTGATCGCCATTTGCAACCTCCTGCTGGCTTCCCCACTGACTTTGCTTGTCGGAAGTTGGCAGTGAAGGTCACAAATGGTGATCATGTGACCACAGGACACTGTGACAGCCACAACTTTGAGGGCCGGCCATAAGTCTCCCTGCTCAGCGCCATCATAACTTCAAACAGTCACTGAACAAATGGTCATTAATCAAGAACTACCTGTACTGAAAGGCAAACTTATGTGCATTGTGTCAGAGGAGGAAGCAACTGTGTGACAATAATATCCAAATGAATGTTTTTCCCACTGTTTCTTAATACTGAATTCCTAAACCATTAAAAACAGGCAAATTTCAAGTAAAACGTACCAAGAATGTAACATATACCTCATATAAATGTTATGCCAAGTATTTATTTTGGAATACTTCACATGTCAGTTCTGCTGAAACTTATATAACACTCCTTAACCTCTACTGGACTGACAACTATTATTATCAGAACTCCAATATTGCACAATACTAAAGACAGAAAACATGTAAAACACACAAACATGTCTGTGTAATAATATCCTATGAAATGTTACTTCTGCCCTCTGCAATTTGTTTGCCAAAAGAATTATACGGCACACTTTTAACAGCAAATAATAATACATACTCTGCCTAACTATGAAAGAAGGAACCAAAGACCTAATTGGCAACTTATGGTCCCTCGTGACCTCAGTGTATTCATTTTTATTCACCCATAGGTTGACCAACTCCAGAAGACTCTGGGCTGCATGCAACATTAAAAGCAATGGAAATCAGATTAATAAGAAAACAAAACATTCAACTAACCCTACAAGCGCTGGAGGAGTTGTTAGCTGATCAGGTGAAAGCGCATTTTCTCTCCCTGGTCACTGATTATCATAAAATGTTAGTACTACTGGGGGATTAACTGTCCGAAGAAATATCTCTGGTTGCCATACTGAAGTACTCATATTCAGACCACCATCCCAAGGAAGCTTTTCTTGGCATTTATACAGATCTTTATCCATAATCACCAACATGTGAAAACAGGATGAAAAAGACAAGTGAGTGCATCAGTGGTGAAATGGGAAGCCTATCTGGGAAACAAACCGCATTTTCTACTATTACAGGCAATACTAGCCCTTGTAAAATTAGACTGTTTGGCAGTATTGGCCATCTGCTACTTGACACTTAAAAGATACTAATAAATCTCAGCTCTCCACCTCAGTTGCCCCTCAGCTGTGAAAAAGGACTAAATAAAGCACCACAAAGAAATTCTAAAAACAAACTTACTACTACAGACATGTAGTAAAGAACAAATAAGCAACAAACAGTTGAGGTGTATAAAGATAGTTATTGCCTTTTATTTCATAAACTATAATCACTGCATTAAATGATTAGCAGCTTATAATTGAATGTTCTGCGGCATACACAAACTTCTTATCAAACCTTTCCTAGGAACCGTGGCACAAAAAGTGTTTTGCTTATCTACCACTGATAATTTAGCTTTTGCTGTAGAAAAAGAATAGCCACTTACTTTGTTCTATGAGTAAAAAGCTCTTATATGGAACAGCAGAGAGATGTTTCAGAAGCTTATTTTCCCCTTTCGTCCCTATAGATCAGTGTTTGTCAACCTTGGCAAGTGTAAGATGTGTGGACTTCAACTCCTAGAATTCCCCAGCCAGCATGGCTGGCTGGGGAATTCTGGGAGTTGAAGTCCACACATCTTACACTTACCAAGGTTGACAAACACTGCTATAGATAATTGATATGTTTGGATAGTTCAACAAGTAAAATGCATTAATAAATTCCATGACTTTATCTGCAGGGGCTAATAAATTGCATGACTTTATTTGCAGGCAGTTAACTGAATGAATAATTTACTGAACCTAATAATATGAACATTGTTATTCCTAAATAAAGCAGGGTAAACTGAATAAAAAAAGGAGTAACTACGCCAGGTCAGTCAGCAATCTGAGATTAGATCAGGACAAAAGCTTAGGAGAAGGGAACCAACTTATCTTAGCTACAGAGAAAACAACACCCAAAAAATGTATTGACAAGTCATTTACATGCTCTTATTTCAATATTCTAAAAACTAGATTGCTCTGCAGGGCCTAAAGGCATATTTGCTGACACAATACCGAAGCTAAACAGGTCTGGGCCTGCTCAACATCCAAATGTGAAATTGCACAGGATCCCTGTATATGCTGCCTTGGACTCTACAAAACAAAACAGAAGCATAAACGAACAAATCATCCAGAGATGTAAGCAAGCACAAATGTGATCACACATGACTACACCCAGCCTACTTCTGTCATGCCTTCCAAAGTTCATGTAGTATCTTGCTCCTCATATGATATCAGCGTGCTCCACTGCTCTCGTGGCAGTCATTTGCTCACTGATCACACAATAACAGCAATCATGATAAAAGATCTGCTATATCCATAAAGAGAAGAATAAGACTGATACATTCATATGACTGATAAATTCATCAGAACACACAGAAACTACCAGATAATTGGTAACTGCTTAGCATAATGTACTATAGTAGTTAACTGAGTTCTATTGTTGTTCACTATACTTAAGGATGGACTGAAATGAAATGCCTTCCCTTAATTTTCTGGTGGTTATTAAAAATGGCTAATTTCTGGAAATATTAGGGGATGTTATTTCAGTTTCCTGTGCCCACACATTGAAAACACATGTTTTCATTCAGCAAGCTCCTATGATAATAGCTCTTTCAGGAAGCCAATTTTCACACCTTTCAAATCAAGTTTACTGAAAACAAGGTAGTCAACTGACTCTGGTCCTTTGCTGAAGCTGGCTGTTGGAACAGCAAATAGGAGCTGAATTCAGTTATCAGCCAGATCTGTCAGTTTCTGCAGAACTATCAGAAAGAAAACCAGTTTTGTTCTATGAAGGATGCAGCAAATGGATCAACACTTTTGATCCAATGGCTGCTTTTGCAATTTTGAGAATGTGCTGTGAACATTCTCACGAAGTGCTTTGGAAGACCTGCCTATTCACAAAATTAGTGCCATGGATGGTGTGGTAAAAGGCATGACCAGAATATAAACTGATGAGATTTCTACCTTATTCCCTATAGTCCCCCAAGTCCTCTTTACCACTAGTGTTTATCTTGAGTTTTGTTTTTTCTGGGCAGGTGGACATACTTTCCACCAAAGTATTTGGCTATGACCATCTCTATTAGTTAAGGATGCCTATGAGGCCTACGTGGAGTCCAGAGAAATGTTGGACATATATACCAGTATTTTGGAAATTTTGGAAGATACTAGTAGTTGGAAATTTGCTTTGCAGCATGCCTGCTTCTTATTTAACATTTTAAATGAACAGTATCTTTAAAAAATAAAGTGGTCTGCTGGGCACCAAAGGAGGGATCCTTTGCCACTGTATTGTCTACTCTGATATATATCAACTTTCGCAGGTGGTACTGTAGGGGATATTCTTTCAAAATGTGTTCCACGAAACCTAGAATTTGATGGGATTGCACAAGATACTAATGAAAAAAAAAATTCACTCAAATGCAACCAGGAACATCCACAGCGATTTTTCTAAGCTATAGGCAGGCCTTGTCTGTTAACATTCGGAAGCCCCACACCCCCAGGGGGCCTTTGTATTTGTGGTGACTCATGTCTCTGGGTGTCTGAGAGAGTGGCAGCAGGGGGTATGAGAGTTGTTTTTTTAAACAGTTTTCTTGGTCTGAAAAAGTTTGGAAACCCTTGCTCCAGAGAAGCAGAGGAAATAACATACAGCAAGAGATATAAGTAGAATAGACAAGAGAAAACAAATATGATAAATCATGAATAGAGAAAGAAGACATAACTACAGGTTTAAGGACAACCCATACTTAAGAACGGAGCCTGTTGTAGCAAAATACGAGTTAAATACACAATGATCAGAGTTAAATACACAATAGCTTGAGTTCATTACACAATACTACTTATACAGTATTATTTATTTATTTATTTGTTTGTATATTTGTTGGGTTTCTCCCCCGCCCATCTCCCCCACAATAGGGGACTCTGGGCGACTTACAAAAAACATTAAAAACTATAAATATATCTAAAACACAAATACATCCAGCATTAAAACAATACTAAAAAAAGAAAATCCAAGAAGATGGAAAATCAGGTTGCAGACAGCTGGCCACTATGGGGCTAGCCATCCCCCTGCTTGAAGTATTCCCTCCCTTGAAGTATTATTATGCAATAATACTGTTCCAGCTTACATACAAATTCCATTTAAGGACAGATCTTGGGAACAAAGCTGATTCTTAAACTGGGGACTACCTGTATTCCCCAAAAAGTATAATATAAAGGTAAGAATTTCTGCAACAAACCTTAAAACAGGGAGGGTCGATGTGGTATAATGTTAAAGTGCTGGACTAGAATTGGGGAGACCCAGGTTCTAGTCCTCTCTTAGGCACAAAACCCAACTGGGTGGCCTTGGACTAGTCACTCCTCCTTAGTCCTAATAAGCATAAGGCTCTGCAGCAAGCCAGCTGAAAAACAAAAGCTTACGTGAACTGCACAGTGCAGAATAAGCAGGTCCTGCAACCAAACCAGACAAATACTAGAAAAAGCAGCAACAAACCTTCAAACAGAATCTAACACCAAGTGAGTACAAACAGTGCTGCAAATCCTATTCAGAATGCACATTATCAAGCACTTTTGTTTCTGGACACAAATAGAAGTTGATCAATGCACTATTCTATCCTAGCCTAACACTGATGCAGCCTGACATTAATGTTTACAAACACAAATGTGATGCCCTCCTTCTTCAGTTTTGACCACAGGGCACAACTGGGGGCTTTCTAGTAGTAGAATCTTGCTTAAAGATGTATCTATAACCCCAAAAAAGCATTGATCTCTGAGGTTTGATGAAGAGTGTACAGTGATGTTGTAAAGGGCTACGGTTGACCAGCAAAACCCAAATATGCTCTCTTCATACATAGGAAAAATATTAATTCAAAAAAAGTTACCTCATTTCCTCCAAATTCCAATAGAATTTAAACAGAGGTAGCCTGTGAAATCAGACAGACTAAAACTCAGACAAATATTCACAATATTACAACATAGCTGCTTACATTCGTACCTTACGTTGTTAATACCTTTAGTCTTAGAGAAATTAATTTTGATCAGATCATGGTTTCCAGGGCACAGTCACTTTTATATTAAAATTGTGAAGACAGAAGACTGTTTCAAACATGACATAAGCATCTCATTAGAGTCACATTTCTACCTTGCAATGGCTTCTCTTTTTTGACGTGCTAACAGCATCACACCAGCTATATAGGAGCAGATGACATCTCAACCATCTGTCCAAGCTGAAAGGGATATCTAGGGATACTTAATATCCTAGAAGATATTCAGAAAAATCTTGATAAGTTAGAGAAATGAAATGTAACAGACAGTACAAAGTTCTTCACTTAGAAAACAAAAAAATCAAATTCATAGCTATAGGCATAGCTGGCTTGGTTAATGATACTTGTGGAAAAGATCTTGGAAGTCTAGTTGGTTGCAAACTGAATATGAGATAGAGGTTGTCATCTGGCTGTTAAAAAAGCAAATGCAGTATTAGGCTGCATTCATTGAAATATAATTTACACACCACAGGAAGTGATTATTTGACTTTATTCTATTTCGATCACACTCCTGGATTTACCAGGAGCAAGTATTACAATGATCAGCTCTACGTTTTCATTAAAAATATAATACATACTAGTCAAATCTGAAAAAAGACAATGCTACTTATTTTGACCACTTAAAAGTTAAACTGCAAATCCATGTCAGTTTCCAAACTGCTGCCGCTCTTCCCTGTCATCAGGACCTCTTATCTGGATTTAGTTTTCATTTCCTTCGTCAGCTGGATTGACAAAACCAGGGAAAGATTTACTACCTCAATGGGATTTGAGGAAAATGTTGGGGTGATTGCTATAAGCATATTGATTGTGCTGTGATTTATCCTGGCAACATCATATATATTTCATTGAACTAAGTCTGCTTAAATCTTTATTGGATGACTACTCATACTAAATTAAACATTCTATTTATATTCTATATAAGTAGAATACTTGTATGACAATCAAGTGAAATTATTACTTCCAAGTTTAGTTTATTCGGACATTTAGTAAAATAAATGCTATAAATTGTATGCTATAAATACAACTTTATAACCCATAATATTACCAAGTTAAAACAAGATAACTCAGATTCAAAGAAAAGATGGAAATTATTCATTCTATATAATTGTATATGCGAATAGCAACATGACAAAAATAGGTATCACCAACTTTCATAGGGTTGGAAGGGAGCTTGAAGGTCTTCCAGTCCAACCCCTTGCCCAGTGCAGAAATCTTCATGCCACCCCAGACAAATGATTGTCTAATCTTTTCTTGAAAATGTCCAGTGATGCAGCACTCGCAACTTCAGAAGGGAGGCTGTTCCATTGCTTCCTAGCTCTCAGTCAGGAAATTCCTTCTTAGTCCAAGTTTGGGTTTCTCACTGTAAAGCTTCCACCCATTGGCTCCTGTCTTACCTTGGATGCTCTAGAGAATAAATCCACACCTTCTGCCCTATGACATCCCCTCATGCATTGGAAGACTATTGTTGTGTCTTCCCTTAGCCTTCTCTTCTCTAGGCTGAACATACTAAGTTTCCTTAACCACTCTTCATAGGATTTAGCCTCCAAACCCCTCACCATTTATGTCAGGTTCAGCCTAAAGAACCCCCCGAGACAGCGCAGATACAGTTCTGTTGCGTTTAATAGCTTCCACCTCAAGACAGAAATCTCTCCAGACTGAATCTAACTTCCCAAGCCAGGAAGCCAAAACACTGTGAATTCCTTAGGGTTGTGCCAGTCTCATCTTCTTAAACTTCCCACGCTCCTGTTGAGGGCTAAGGGAATGCTTATCTCGAGCACAGTCTTCATCTAACCATTCCTTCACAGATAGGGCCCAATGTTCAGGCCTGTCAAGATCCTTTTGAATCTTGAGCCTACTTATTTATTTAATTTATATGCTGCCCATCTCCCCCAAAGGGTGACTCTTCTGGGATGCTAGCAATCACACACACCCCTCCCCAGCTTTGTGTCATCTGCAAATTTTATGAGCATCCCTTTTATTCTCTCATCTAGATCATTTATGAAGAACTTGGATAGTACCGGGCCCAGGACCAAACCCTGAGGTATCCCACTGCACACTATGTCCACTCCATGTGGACACAGACCCATTAAGGACCATGCATTGGCTATGATTGTTCAGCCAACTGTGAATCCATTTGGTACTGGGACCATCAACCTCATATTGTGCCAGTTTATAAAGGAGGCAGCTGTGGTCTACTTCATCAAATGCCTTACTGAAGTCTAAGTATACTACATCCACAGCACTCCTTTGGTCCATGAATACAGTCACATTATCCAAGATTTGTCTGGTATGATCTGTTTTTACGAATCTATGCCAGTTTCTGGTTAATCACCTTGTTCATTACTAAATGCCTGCAAACCCACTTTTTGGTTATTTTTTCCTAAGACATTCCTAGTACAGGATAATTTCAAACTTAAGATAGTTCAAAAAGGGGTTTGGACTGGATATTTGAAAAAAAAAAAATAAAGGAGATGTCAACTCTGCCAAGAGAATTACATAACGTTTTGAAGACCATCTAGTTTAACCCCCTGCCCAGTGTAAGAATAATTTACTATATCATCCCTGATGGGTGAGTAAGATTTTGCAGGATTAACAAATATATTAAATCTATAAAAATAATGAAACCTCAGCCATTTACATTATTATTCCAGTGTTTCATTTGAGCGATACTGAGAGTCTGGAAAAAAAAAAGATCAGTTTGAAAGGTGCTTCCTGTCCTAATGGCTTTCATTAGCTGCTAAAGGCCAAGAGAAGAATGGTTTGCAGGCAGGTTATTTGTCCTTATAACAATGAGTCTAGCCTTCTAAGCCTGTGCTTATAAAGAGCTACAAGGAGGAAGTGCAAGAAAACTCTTTCTGGCTCCCTTATACAATTCACATAAAACCTTATCAGTTAACTTGGGTATCATGAATATTCCAACTATACAAGATAAAGAATTCTTAAGTATCTGCTGCTGAGCAGCTTAGACATGTTAGTGATGGAGAGAGAGACAGAGAGAGATCAAAGCCTCCTTGTTCCAATGATTTTCAGCTCTCTATTCAGAGCCAAGATTCTTCTAGTTGAGCCGACCCCTTATAATTTAATATGGTTTAAGATGGATGGATGGATGGAAGTCTGTAATCATTCCCTATGAAGTGTTTTATATCTCTGTGATGGAATGGAATTATGAAGGCCAAGCTCAGGGAGATAAGCATTTCCTTAGCTCGCCGGAGGAGCGTGGGAGATACAAGAGGATGAGACTGGCACCTCCCTGAGGAATTCACACTGTTGTGGCTGGAGGACTTTGGGAACTGGGGTTTTAGTCTGGGAAGATTGATGTCAGGCTTAGCCCGAGGAACTCCAAGAGACAATGCCAATTCAGTCCAGCTATGTTTATTAGCTACAACCTCTAGCAAGAATCTTCCCAGACTAAAACCAGGGCAGGGAGGTGACCAGGGCATGAGTGACTGTGAGGGGAACCTCCCGGTCCAGGAATGGGCCCAAATGGTGCACAACATGAAGCTGTGCAAAGGCCCTCCTAGCCAAAACTGCCACCTGCTCTTCATGGCACCTGCTCTTCCAGATTGCGCAATGGGTCTGTTTGGGACAGATGGCATAGTCACTGAACTGGAGGGGCCCAAAACCCAGAGCCACTCAGTTTTGCCAGGATTCAGTTAAAACCTGTTGTTCTCCATCCAGACCCTCACAGAATCCAGGCACTGGGATAGAACATCAACAGCATTGCTTAATACGCCAGGGGCAGAAGGATATACAGTAATTGGGTATCATTACCATACCCCATGACAGCAGATGATCTCACCCAGCAGCTTCATGTAGAAGAGAAGAGGAAAGGGCACCAAACCCTGTGGGTCCCCACAAAGGGGCCGAGGGCAGGATCCGTTCTTCCCAATCACCACTGACTGGTATCAACCCTGGAGAGAGGAGGAGGACCAGCACAATACAGTGCCACCCACCTCCAGAGCTAGTCCAGAAGGATACCATGGTTGAAGGTATTGAAGGCCGCTGAGAGGTCAAGAAGAGCAAGGATGGATATACACCTCCATCCCACTCCCACCAGAGAGCATCTAAAAGCGTGATCAGTGCAGTTTCCATCCCAAACCCAGGCCTAAATCCTGACTGAAAAGGGGCCAGATAATCTGCTTCATCCACTGAAGCTGCTGCATGACCACCTTCTCAACTACCTACCCCAAAAGGAGAGGTTAGATACTGGGTGAAAATTGGTGGGATCCAGCAATGGTTTCCTGAGGAGGGCATGAACCAATGCTTCATTAAGGAGCAGAGGAACAACCCCCTCACTCAAGGAGGAATTCACCACTGCCAGAATTCACCCATATGACACCCCCTGGGCAGCTTTAGGTAGCCAGAAGGGGCATGAATCTAAAGAGCAACCAAGCTCACAGTTCTAAGAACCCTGTCCACTTCCTCAGGTCCAACAGGTTCAAACCGATCCCAGATAACAGGAAAAGATTCCTCCCCAGGCATTTCCTCTGGACCTGCAACAAGGCCGGTGTCCAACTGCGAGAGAATCCAAGTGACTTTGTCCGACAGATGCTGAACAAATTCTTCCAGATTTCCATGGGTCAAAATGATGAAAATGTCACTCAATCTCAGGCAAAAGAGGGGCTTCAGGAGGTAAGGATTGAAAAAGTGTCTAGATCAGCCATGAATATGTAGGCATATTGTGGAGCTATGTGTATGCCCACAGCTGGACCACTGATTTGCAGATATACATTACTACCAAAGGTAAAGTAGTCATGGGTGAGTACAAAATCACACTGTCTGCTGGCAAGTCACGCTGTGTTGGCATCAGTAATTATGTTTTTGATGGCTTGAAGTCCATATTTGTGGGGGAAATTCATGTATAGTTCCTCAACATCCATGGTGGCTAAAATGGTGTTGTTAAGCCCATTGAGTTCTGTCTTCTTAGGAAGTCTGTGGTGTCATTTATGCAACTGGGGATGCTGGTGGCTTAAGGACTGAGTATAGAGTCCATGAAACCCGATAGTCCAGCTGTGATAGTTTCAATGCTTGAGACAATGGGACAGGCTGGATTGCCTGCTTTGTGTATTTTGGGAAGTAGGTAGAAAGGCTCCTGGAGTGTTTCCACGTAAATACAGTCTTATATGTCCTAAGGACATTGTTTCATCAGATTATGTAGTTTTGTCTGATATATTGCTGTGAGATCGGAGGAGAGAAGTTGGTAGAACGTGGTGTTGGAGAGTTTCTTCTCAACTTCCCTGACATAATCTGCCTTATTCATTATAATAAGGGCCCCTCCTCTGTCAGCTTGTTTGATTATTATGTCATTATTATTCTTGAGTCCTTCGATAGCATCTTGTTCTGCTCTGCTGAGATTATTGGAGTGTTTTATTGATTGTAGCTTGAGTTTGTTGGCGAAAGCATTCAGTGTAGAAGACTTTCTACACTGAAAGCCTATAGAAGCAGAATAGCTTGGTAACAAATACCTAGAGCAACACACCTGTTGCTCCTGCATTAAATTTCCAAGCTGCTTCTTATTTTATCCCACCTTTATATATTAAAAACTCAAGGTGGCAAAACTTGAGAATATTCCTGCCTATTTTCCCTACAACAACAACCCTGTGAGGTGGCTGAGAGAGAGTGACTGGCCCAAAGTCACCCAGCTGGCTTTCATGCCTAAGGGAGGCCTAGAACTCACAGTCTCCTGATTTCTAGGCCAAGACCTTCACCACAACACCAAACTGGCTCTCTACTATTGTACTTGAAGCTGATTCTCCCAAAATTAAAACAGGAAATTGCTTTCTTTTCTCATACCCCATTAGGCCCACTAATCTCACCCACTCTGCAAGTAAAATAGGTATTTAAAAAAACCCAGGTCACTAGCTCCTATTGCAAAACATTGTTTACTATGATTCAAAGATGACTGATCTTCATTAACCAGGAGTGACCAATCACCAAGCAACAACTATATTCACAATACCTTGTTCATATACAAAGTAAATGCAGTTTTAAACTACATTTATTTTTAAGTTCTGTTACTAGTACAAGCAACGTTAAATTATTGCTAATTACATCTACCAGTATCCAGAAGATTCAAACCCCCAAAACAAAGAAATACATATATGCATTTTTTTTCACTAAAATCTACCTATATACCACAGTTAACACTGTCTAAGCATAATGTAACTTTACTGGTCTTTGGAAGGGAAGTAAAAATTTGGCTTTTTCCTCAAGCTTTGGAGCTGGGATGACTGGAGTTTCTCATCAGGAGATGGACATATGCTTTCATGGTTGCCTCTCAATGTTTTGGATTTTAACTGAATCATTTGTTTTTAATTTATTTGCTATACACCACCCAGAGTCACAATGTTTGAGCTGGGTGGCCCTATAAATTAAAGCTGCTTCCAGAAGAATGCTAGGTCAGATTAACCTCTTCCTATTCTCAGTTGGAAAACATTTCATCTTCAAAGTTTATCTCTTACCCCTTTACAGACTTTTTTTTCCTCCTGTCCTAGCCGCCCTTTAATTTAAGGTTTCCAGCTGAATCTAACTAAGGACATTCCACTCATCAAACAAAACCACTTTCCAGGAAATGAATTATCAGGTTTCTGTTATTTTTTTAAATTTTTTATTTTTTTCTAGCCAAACCTTGCTGGCAAATATTATATAACAACCCACATATTAATATTTAGTAGCAAATCACCAAACAGCTGTCCTGTTAATCTACGTACTTTAAAGCTGCAATCCTGTCCTGCCACATGTAGCTGGGATGATTTCCACAAGGCGTTCGCTATCGCTTTAATCACGATTATGCGAGGACTCGGGTCGGCGTGACGGTATTTCCTCCGGGTAGCACCAACTACTCCGTTTTCAGACGCGTAACATTTTACAAATGACTCTGCACCTACATTTGCCAACGCGTGGCGTACCCGCCGAGCGCGAAAGAGCCCCCGCAGCGGAACTCCGCGCAGCACCTCCCCGCTTTTCATTCAGAAGAATCAGACTCGGCCGAGATTTGAACCCGAGTCTCCCGGTGCCGGCACGGAGCTCAGTTGCCCAGACCAAACTGCCTCCTCGCTCCCTTGGAAAGGCTCTTTCGCGCCCACGCCCGCAACCAGCCTTCCCCAATCAGGGCCCTTCCAGATGGGCTGCAGCCCAACACCCATAATCCCCGGCCGGGGCCCCACTCCGCAAGACGCGCCTGGAGCTGGAAAGCAAGGGCAGCGCCGTCCGCCCCTCTGAAGGACCGCCGCGCCCACCATCCTCCGGAGGTGGCGGCCGCCCCGCACGCGCCGCGCCGCGCTCGCGGCTCCTTCCAGGGCGCCCTGCGCCCGCGAGCCATCCCCGGGTGCCGCCGCGCTCGTGCCGCAGCCCAGCCGGGCCCACCCGCTCCGCTCGCCTGGCTCACCGTGTGCGAGTGCAGGCTCTGGCTCGCCTCGATGACGGCTGTCAGCGGCACCGTGTCGTCCAGTAGCACTTTCCCAGCCGGCGGCTTCTCCATAAAGGCCATGCCGAGCGCCGGGGGCAGAAGCCCGGCGCCCCTCGCGGTGCCTCGCCAGGCGGCTCCCTCCGGCTCTGAGCGATTCCGGCGGCTGTCAACACAGGAACCGCCTGTCCAGAGTAGTCCCTCCTCCGGGTCTTAAAGGCCGCCGAGTAGCCAGCGCGGGGCCGCCCTCCCCCGGCCAAGGGACGGCCCCGCGACGTCAGCCTGGCCGGCGCCGGGCCTGGAAGAGGAGGCCGGGGAGACGGAGGCCCTGCCTGGAGCAGCTTGCAAATAGCCCGCCGCTCCATTGCAAACCGCATTTTCCCCCTCCTTTTACTCCTCCTTCACATTGGAGGATTAATTGCCCGACACAACACGTAGTATCTTAGGGACCGACACATTATGGCAGAAGGGCTCACGGCTTCGTGGGATGCGAGGAACTTTATTCTCCCGGTAGCAAGGCCGTGCTATGCTTTTCTCTCTTTCATGCAGATGGCTCATCTTGGAAAGTTAAAAACGGTGAAGGACGCCTAAGGAAAGTGAGGATGAGAGGTGCAGGTGAGGTGAAAGTAATCGAATGGGCAATTTGAAATGGTGGCCTGGTTCAGGATTGAATTGCCTGAACCATTTTGGTTCTGCTGTTGATCCATCATTCTTTGGTGTTCGCCAGAGCACGCTGAGAAAATAAATGACACTTGGATTTGGACACCTTCATGGACGCTCATCCTCCCTTAATCCAAACCTGCATTATATATATATAGGAAGAAAGAACTAATTCCCCTAACATAACATTACCTTCTATATGCTGCTTAATTGCATCATTTTGGAACAATGGCTTAAATTATGAGGAAAATGTCAATTTCTATTTATAGAGAAATGACACTTGCATAAATGTGCAATGCTATACTAGGAAACAATCCCCAGAATGTCTAAGGAGACTTAGTAATAGTGTATTTAAGCAAGATACATTGGATTTTACCAGCAAAGAATGTCTTGAGCCAGGTTTGAAATAATATCACATGAAATGTATTGAAAATTTGGCATTTAACTTACCTTTAGTGATGTATACAGACACTACTAAAGAAAAGTGTCTTAAAATTAAGGCTGTGTAACCTGTTGTAAACCTACATACTTTATTCAGAAGATATGTAGGACTTTTAAAATGAAAGCAATGATCTGTAAAAACTGGACAAGGGTCACCTTCCTACTTACAATGCTGTTATGTTGCTGAAACAAAGCCGTTGCTAACTATCATACAGGTGTGTCTCACACTGGTTTATTCCTTGGACAATGTTCTTATTGTAGCCTACAGAGGTTGAGAATTAATCAACCATTTCCTAAAGAAATGAAACTCAGATGGTAAAACTGGGAGCAGAAAGGAAAGTGAAAGTTAATAGTTCAACCCTAGTGTCATGCCAAGCATCACTTACTTTAAGATGCATCTTGCTTAAATACTTTTTAAAAAAGTAAACAGTGAATTAGATAAAACTTTAGCGGTATTCTCATTCTTGTCCAAAGATCTATACAGCTACCATGATCTTTTTGGAAAAAAACTTCCCAATATAACATGTTTTGCAGTGGATTCAATATTACTATATACAAAAAATAAATTTGTCTGCTAGTATTTGATGAGCCCGGGAGAGGATTAAAAGGTAATAGACTGCTGGAAATGATCCAAGCTCCTACACAATGTACTGTATGATCTACGCTGTAGGATGCTATTACAACACCCCTGAGGGATAACTGTCCAGTCTCTCTGTAAATACCCCCAGCTATAGAGAATAGCTCGTACTGTTAAGTGAGTCTTAGTGTTAGCCAAAATCTGCTCCCTTGTATTTTTCAGCGACGCTTCCTGCATCGACAAGTCTTCAGTGTTTGAAGACAACTATCCTGTCTCCCTTTAATCTTGTCTTCATGATAAACACAAGTTTTTAAAAACTTTTCCTTTTCTGGCCCGTTTCAACTTTGGCAATCCTCCATTTCCTGAAAGACGAACAGAATCCAATGGAACTTTAAACCTATTCAACAATTATTAAAGAGGTATGGTCCTCATCTGTTGGTTTATACTTCCAATCTTCATAAATTGAGGAACTTTCGAAGAGAGATTGAAAACATTTTGTTGAATGGGGAGATCTAAGTGCATTTTCTTCAACCAAAATCCACCTGTCTGAAAAACATAGCTCAGGAAAAAGGGTGCATGATTCTTCACTTCTATGACATTTTTCCATTGTGGCCCTGTGTACCCTTCCCCTGGAAATTCAGCTTGCCTTCACACTGATAGCTATACAGAAGCAGGTTAAGATAGAGCTCTTCCTTAATTATGAGAACATAGCATCATGTGAATATTTTTTCCCATTTCCATATTGCTCCATTTTTAGACAATGTCAGGGGGCGTGGGGTGTTTCTATTATTTCTAATTGTGCTATGGACATATTTTTTTTTTGGCCATAGATGTTTTAGGCTTGTTTTGTGTGTGTGTGTGTATGCGTGTACCACTAAGAATCTTATGACTGTGGTAGTATAGAAATTTAATTAATAAATATGCATACATATTAGGGTGGAAACAACACACAGATTTGTCTTCAGGGTTCTTGAAGTTACGCCAGGAATAGGACTTGCTAGTAGTATTTCTCTTGATCTAAATATTATGCATCTGTTAGTGTTGATATGTAAGAGTATTTTCCATAGGTGCTCATAGTTGTAGGTAGTTGTCAGCTGCTTTTCACATTGCGGCAAAGACAAGGTCTTTTTCTGTGTACTGAACACTGAAACTTGTGCAATATACAAACAGGCAGGTATGTACACAAGGTCATGGAAGCCAGGAAACATACCCCTCTTTTATCATAAGATATTTGCAGTTGAGATACCCAGCGAATAAGAACCCCTGGAAACAGCATTTCTCAGTGTGCCTCATTTGTTCTCAATAGCGGCATTACCTGTCTGCGGTCTCTAAGGAATATTAAAAATTCTGTGAAGATCAAATAGTCACCAGAGAACTAAATACAGCATTCTACATGTCATATAATGGATTCATCAAGTTATTATTTTCACAACATTCGCAGCTGCCTCTGTATCTGTATTGTTTCTCTTTAAATGACCTCTGCCAGGATTCTGGAACACTTCATTTTTAACTTGGAGGAAGGCTGGTCTGGTAGACCGAAATTAAATGAATGTACACATACAGTATATACTTCTTTAAGGCCTATTAACCACAGTAGGCGTATAAACCCAGGCCGGTGTAATTTCTCTCTGATTAAGTGGCAGTTGCTAATTTTAAATTTCCTTTGTTTGGGAATACATTTATGGTATTGAGATATCCAGTGGAAGTGCCTGGGACAGGTTCTTGCCCAGTTATCTGGGAATGGTTTGATCTTGTTGCTCTCAGGGAAGTGGACGGGATCCTAGGGAGTGTGAGTACAGCCACCTGTGTTGTAGATCTGTGTCCCTCCCAGGAGGTGACATGTGGGTGGGTTTTGGGAGTGATTAATGCTTCTCTGGTGGAGGGGGTGGTACCCCACCCTTCTAAGAGGCCAGTGCTAGATTCCAGCTTGTTGGATAATTTCCATCCTGTTTTCAATCTTCCCTTTTTGGGGAAGGTTGCTGAGAAGGTAGTTGTACTGCAGCTCTGGAGGTTTTTGGATGAAATGGATTATATGGGCCCTTTTCAGTCAAGGTTCTAGCCTGGATATGGGATGGAAATGGCACTGGTCACACTTTTCTATGATCTCTGGCAGGAGCAAGATGTGGTAGTGTGCCATCCTTGCTCTACTTGACCTCTGGGGGGGGCCTTCAATACCATTGACCATGGTATCCTTCTGGAGCAGCTTTCAGGGTTGGGAGTGGGAGGGCCCTGTGATGGCTTCATTCATTTCCTCCTTTTGTGGCTGTTCTCAGCTGGTATCGATAGGGAGGGAGAGGCCCAGCCCTCGGCCCCTGCTTTGTGGGGTTCTACAGGGTTCAGTACTTTCTCCGCTTCTGTTTAACATCTACATGAAGCCGCTGGGTGAGATTATCGGTTGCTATGGGGTGAGATATCAGTATACAGATGACGCTCAGTTGTAGATCTCTGCCCATGGTGAGTTAAGCGATGCCATGACCACCCTTTCTGGGTGCCTGGAGACTGTTGAGGTCTGGATGGAGAACAACAGGCTGAAGCTGAAACCCTGGCAAGACAGAGCAGCTCTGGGTTCGGGGCTCTTTGGTTTCTGGAGAATTACCATCTTTTGTCTTGGATGGGGTTGCACTGCCCCAGATGGACCCGGTGCATAATCTGGGGGTTCTCCTGGACTCGCGACTCCGGCTCGAGGAGCAGGTGGCAGTCGTGGTCAGGAGGGCCTTTGCACAACTGTGGGTTATGCACCAATTATGCCCTTTCCTGGACCAACAGGCCCTACTCACGGTCACCCACACCCTACTTACCTCGTCTTGATTACTGTAATGCACTCTACATGGGGCTGCCCTTGAAAAGTATCCAGAAGCTTCAGTTGGTTCACAGTGTGGCAGCCTGCATGGTTTTGTGCAAGTCTAGATTTGCAGATGTCACCTCTCTTGCAGGAGCTGCATTGGTTGCTGATTGCTTCCAGGTCCAATTCAAGGTGCTGGTTATCACCTTTAAAGCCCTACATGGCTTGGGGCCAGGTTATCTGAAGGACTGCCTTTTCCCAATTTAATCTGCCAGACCCACCAGATTGGGGAGGCAGGGTATATTACAGCCCCCGCATATTAAGGAGGTCCATCTAGTGGGACCTAGAAGAAGTGCCTTCTCTGTGGTGGCTCCCTCCCTGTGGAAATCATCCCTGCAGAGATAAGACTGGCCCCCACCTTGGTACTCTTCCAAAAGGCCCTGAAGACGTGGTTTTGCCAGCGGGCCTGGGGATCCCAGGTTGATACAGAGCCCATCAAGTGGTTTGTTTGAATGTAGTGTCATCCCCAGAGGGGTGGGGGTGTAATGGGTTTGTGTTTGTATTTCTGAAAGCTGCTTGGAGTCACCGTGAGTTGGGCAGCCATATAAATTGCTTTAATACATTAAATAAATATTTTCATGCGCTCTCAAAATGCAGCATGTAATTTTATACAATAATATTCTGACAGCTTTTCCTGCATTAGATTCATAAGCATCTAGCAGTTTTTGGATGTTAGAGCTGAGGGTGAGTAGGGTGACTCTCAATTTCCATTTCTCGTGTTATCTTGAAGTGTATTTTTTCTTATGCCACTACCAAAGGCGGTGTAAGTGGATACTCTGTCTCTTCACTAAGTTGCTATAGTTCCTATTTATGCATTGTGGAAAGGTACAGAAAACAAATACAAAATACATGGTAAGAGTTATAATGGCTGTTAATAAATCATCTGACTATATAAATAGCTTCTGTCTTTTCAGCTGAGGAAAGAGACACCCAATTGTGTTACTAGACATGTTCTTCTCTTTCACACATGCAAATAAGGAAGCTCTTTGGGGAAACAAAGACGTCATAATCACCTACAAAGATTTTCATACAGCTTTGAAACAATTATTAAAAGTGATTTGGAAACTCAAAAGAACTGCACTTCAACGAAGCATGATTTTAAAGAATCACTATGTTCATATTCCATGACTGCATTGTGAATAACTGCCTACTGGCACATGTGGTGGGGTTGAAAAATAGGTAGAGAGGGAGGTTACCCCCCACCTCACAAATTCTAATTATGATGATGACAGCTCAGATTTGGCCACGCTGTGTATATGTGATTTTTTTTTCTTCAGTGAAAAATAAAAGGGAAACTGCTCCCAGTGTAGGAAACAGCCAAGGGAAATGACTCAAGTGGTATCAGTTGAATCAATTCACTGGGAATAAGGATGTCTAAGTCTTGCTGTCTGTACCAAGACCCAAGCAACCTCATTAGCCAAGAGCATTCTCGATCAGCTTCTCCACAATAATGGAGAAAAAGCTTTGCCATAGTAGTCCGTGTATTGTTATCTTCAATACCAGATGAATATTAGCATGCTCCGTAAGGCAGATCGGTATCCGTAGCTAGAACCCTTTACATTGGCTAGTTACTCAGTGGAGTCCTTTACCAAAAGTGAGTAACACCTGTGCTTAAGGCTCAGCACAGGTTGCCAATCAGCTACTGAGGCACTTTTAAGACCCTAGACTGCTCAGATGCAGAACATCTGTGGAATTACTGACTTCTGAATTGGCTTATCTTTATATTCTAGAGATGATATCCTGCTGTTGCTCCTTGTCTGGAGTGTTGTCACCTTATGAAACAAACTTCTATGGGGGGCCCAGACTATGAAAATTAGAAATGGTCTTCCTTTCCTCAGCCACCCTTACAATTATATTAACTTTTTCCAAGAACAATTCTGTTTTTACTGTTCTTTCTTATTCTGTTTATGACCTTTATATAAATCACTGTGATATTCTTAATGAAAAGGAGTATACCATGATCTTTAAATCCTTAAAGGTGGCTTTCATCAGTTCTTCAAACCTAGTTTGTAGGACTGATTGTATTTTGGTGGAGGATTGAGTTGATTTGTTTCTGCTTGAATTTTTTGGCTGCTGCTTTTTATAGTTTGATTAATGCCTATTGCTGTTATAATTGGGCAGGTTATAAAAACTCTTTAAAAAACAAACTTTAATTATCACTAGCTTGGGAGAGAAATAATTATATGACCAGGAAAATATAAATTAGACTCTATTGATGGAATTAGTAAGCATTATATTGTGAGCTGGTGAGCGAGAACTGCTGGAGTATACTATTCAGAGCCCAGGCACTAGGAGATATGTAGATCTGCTCTCATTGCTAGTATAGGATTTTTGAGTTTAATAAAAATGATAGGCCAGGATGGTTATTGATGATTTAATCACTGCAAAGGAAATAGGGAGCAGGATGTGCCTGAGTATCCTATGGACCTCAGTATCATTCTGAACATTTTGAAATAAATACAAAATCCCTTTTCAATACTTAGATAACTCTTGAGCCTCATCTGGCGTTAACCATTTGGTTCAAAAACTGAAGAAAATTCACCCATCTAAATGGATCAATGGCAGATGAGGGCTTGGTTGTAATTCCTGGGTAATTCATAGATCAGCAGTTCCTGAATACTTAACAGTAGCTGTTTTGAAGTCTACATTGCACTGGTTGATTTCCTATGGCATTTCAGGAAATGGCTTATGAAGTTCATGATAGATGCTGTTGGAAAGGTGCTTTGGACATAGAGAAACCAGGGGCTAGTTAAACCAGAGAGAAACAATGTAACCTTTTCTAATAATCATGATGGATATTGACCATAATGAACATTATGAATATTCAGTCTAAGGAAGTACACACACTCCATCTGATTGCACAGGTGCATGGAAACAGCAGCACGCTAGGAGGGACTTAATATTACAATATGCCATGAGACCTTCAAAGTATTACAGATGAATAATAGTACCAAGAGTCAGCATGTGAGCATCTGTGATCAAGCATACCCAAGTTAGACCACTACCTGACTTGTTTTTAATTGTAACAATGTTCCATGATAAGATTGCTGAAAACCAGCTGGTCAGAGTCCAACACTTATAGGTTATAAAATAGGAGACAAAAGGGAACTCTGTGTATGTATGACCACAGCTATGTGACTGTGAGAGAGAGAAGTGTTAAAAGCTTCTCATTCTGTAGCGTGCTTTCTAGAATCAAGGATTTACAAGACAACTTTTAGTAACCGATTAGGAATTTAGATAACCTCTCTGCTTTAGGTTAGTTGGGAAAATCATGTTGATCAGCAATGTGTACCTCTAGTTAGTTGTGCTGGAATTGAGAAATGTACTAAAAGCACAATTACATTCATTCAATAAACCTATGCAATTGTTGCACTCTGTGCTGTTGTCTTCTTGGCCATTGTGCAAAAAAAAAAAGGGGGAAAGTGGTCTATATCAGGGTTCCTCAACCTTGGCAACCTGAAGATGGGTGGACTTCAACTCCCAGAATTCCCCATCCAGCAAGGCTGGCTGGGGAATTCTGGAAGTTGAAGTCCACCTGTCTTAAAAGTTGCCAAGGTTGAGGAACCCTGCTCTATATTATCCCCCTCCCAAGAGAGCCAGCTTCCCTCCCTGAGCCACCTTCATGCATCAGGCTTCAACAGTGGACCTCAAGGTTCTTCATGCTGCAAGCCTGAAATCTACTCTTTGCTAACCTAAGAACAGATGTGGTGTATCAGGTGTATTAATCCAGCATTTGGCTTTGCTCAGTAACCAACAGATACTACAAGCAGGAGAAAAAGACATAGGCCTGGCCTACAATAATTCCCTTGCAATTGGTATTTGGAGACGTGCTGCCCCCAACTGGAAGGCAGCATTGAATCTTTGAGAATAGACTTGATAGATTTGTTCTCCATTAATTTATCTGTACTTTTTAAAAGCTATCTAGGTCACGGTCATTACAACACAGTAATGCATTCCACAGGTTAGCTATGTGCTGGGTGAAGAATTACTGCCTTTTGTTTTAAATCTCCTTGACTGCTTCATTGGCTTCACTGGCTGGCTCTTACTGCTAGTATTTTGAGAAATGTTTTCCTTCTCTACCATCTCCATGCCATGCATGATTTTATACACTTCAGTCATGTCCCATCTCCCTTTTTCTAAGCTAAAGAGCCCAAAACATTCTAGTGTTTTTGTGTTCAAGCCCCATGATTATTTTAGCTGCCCTGTTTGGCACTTTTTCCAGCTTTTACAATCTTTTTCAAGCATGTAACTAACATTGTACACAAACCAGATGTATTACATACCATAGATTTGTATAAGATATTACAATCTTGGCATTTTTATTTTCAATTCCTTGCCTAATGATGCATGGAATTTGCTTTTTTTCATAGCTACCACATACTGAATTGGCATTTTGTGATACCTACTTTGTGCTGTCCATAATGACCCCAGTATTTTTTTTTCCTAATTATAAACTGCTCAGACCCCATCAAAATGTATGTGACATTAGTTCCCAATATGCATATAAGTAACCTTACATTTCTATACATTTATTAGTATTAATTCAAAAGCATGTGCACGCCTTTGAGTTAGTGTTGACTCCTCGCAACTGCCAGTACTAGTCCCTGCAGTTTCTTGGCAGGATTTTCAGAAGTGGTTTGCCATTGCTTCCTTCTTCCTAAGGCTGAGAGTGACTGGCCCAAAGTGACCTACCTGGCTTTGTGCCCAAGGCAGGACTAGGAGTCACAGTCTCCTGGTTTCTAGTCTGGTGCCTTAATCACTACACCAAACTGGCTCTTGTGTATTGATTATTGATTATGAACTTCAAATTGTTGTCTACTCTTAGTGACCACCTAGATAGATTTTCTCCATGATGATCTGGTCCTTCAGGTTTTCCAATGGTGCACCACTGTAACCGTCCATCCACCTTGCTGCTGGTCACCCTCTTCTTTTCTTTCCTTCCACCTTTCCCAGCATGAGAGCCTTCTCCAGAGAGCTGGGTCTTCACATAATGTGTCGGAATTAGGATGATTTGAGCTTAGTCATTTGTACCTAAAGTGAGAACTCTGGGTTGATCTGTTCAACAATCCATTGCTTTGTTTTCTTGGCTGTCCACTGTATTCTCAGGAGTCTTCTCCAACACCAAAGTTCAGCCTCTTATTATTACTTTTCTGTCTTCTGTCTCTGTTGATACAAGGTCAGCCACAATAAACTTAACTGTTGCAACTTTTTCTATATATCTCAAATTGACTCCCTTAGGCACATGTTCTCCATGAATCAAAAATGGCTTTGATATGGAAACTGGGTGTCTTTATAACTGTACTCTCAAGGATAGTATTAAGAATGTCCTTACTGTTTCTTCTGTCCAGGTGTGATAAGGATCAAATTCTTAAAACAAGAAATGGCAATCAGCGTGGTATCTATGTTATTTTTAAGCTAAATGCCCTAGCAATACAGGATGTTCTTACACCAGACAGGAAGATGCCAGAGGACCCCATCTGCATCTCTTATCAGTTGTCAACTATTCCTGTGACAAGATCAAACTGTGCTCATGTCCCTTTGATTCTCTGTGAACTCTGTATAGGATCTGCTCTGATCAGTCTCTGCACACTTAGATCTTGCTGGCTGGGAGCCCAGTGATCACTGTAACTTTTACAGCTTAATAAAGAAAACTGGTTTGGACTTCTCCAATTGCTTTGGCTTATTCTTAAGGTTTTTTCCCACCAAGATGCATTGTGGAAGGATTACAATCAGTGGCCCCAGTACAATCAAATGTAGTGTACATATAACATAAAATTGCCAAGGTCGTTAAGAACAACAGTACACATTTCTTTACCATCACTTAGGAAGGTTAATAGAGAAGAGAGATAAAAAGGCTGTTGTTGAGGATAAGGATATTCCAGAGAAACCAAACATTACTTTGTGTAGGGAGAATACCAGACTTGTACTGATTTTTCAGGAAGAGAATTGAGGAACATTAAGTTCTTAATCTTATTTGTCAGTTTATACTTTGTACATATAGTATATCAAACACATTTATATAAATGACTTATGTGGGAGGAAATAAAATACTGAACAAAGAGGATAGATCTACAATGTAGTTCTAGTTCAGATGATCAGAGGATGGATTGCACCAGCTGCCTAAGCTATAAAACTGTCACCTGGCTGGCTATTATTTATTATTTATTTATTATTTATTTATTATTTATTTATTATTTATTGACAGAATGCAGAACTAGTGGAGTCACTGGTCAAACCCAATGTGAGAATCCTGAAATTTGTCCAGTACATAAGCCCAAGTTAAACAATTCAAGCCATTTTGGATGCTGATTTTAATTTCTACCTCAGCATTCTTGCGAAGCTCTCATTCTATCTCACCAACAACCATCACATCGATAAAAGGCAAACCAATCTTTTAAATCAGAGACCAACATCAAAATTAAACTCTTTCAAATTCCTCATAGATAATTAGTTGATTACAATTAAAATTACATCCTATTATAACCTCTGCTACCAATAGGATACATCATGCAATCAGGGCTCAGATTTCTGATCTTCAGGCACCACAACTTTAACAATACCCTCCATGACAATTTTGCCACTTTGGGCAACTGTACATGACACTGCAATATAAGCAAGAAATCTCTTCAGTTTCTTCACTTCTGCTGAAGCCAAGACCTCTTCTCCAACATATAAAGGAGATGGAAAATTAATTTCCTGAGAAAGGAAGATACACCCAGGCCCAGGCATTTTCGTTCCCAGGACAGCTGAAATAAGTCCATTGATTAGAACACCATGTACAACTATTCTCCCAAACCTTGATCTCTTGGCATATTCTTCATCCAAATGTAACGGGTTTGTGTCCCCCGTTAATTCAGAAAAGATAAAAATATCCTTTGATGTAAACGTCTTAATTATTTCAGCTTTGTCTCCAACTTTTATGTGTAAAAGCTGCACATGGTGCTGAGTGAAGAATAACATGGACGTGCTTGGCTTTGTTGAGAATATTTTCCAAAGTCTCGCACTAAAAAATCTGCACCTGGGCAATACTATCAGCATTTTGGTGTTACATAAACCATAATCAACTGAATACTTAATCTAGCACCATTTCTCTGCTGTTCCCAGCTAATGCAAGAAGAAATGGAGAAGTCTAAAGAGAAAGGAAAAAAAAAAAACATTTTTAAGTGGAAACACAAAATCAATTCCTTTTGCATAAAACAACATTCAGGCAACTTCAAGCAAATAAATGGCAGTTGATTAATTTCCTTGGAGACCAAATTTAATAACTGCAAGCCTAGAAGAAGGTGGTTAAGTGGCTGAACTCAAGCAATTCAAGCAGAAAGAGAGGAGAGGAAATGATGCCATCAGCAACAGTTGCATTTCAAGCAATGTAAGTTACTAATAGCAACAGGTTATTTGTGTTTAAAGAAAGAATAAACTGCAATGAAATTATTCTCCCAATAAATAAATAAAGCAATCAAACAGTAAAACAGCAGGCAGAAAACTAAACACACTCTTAGAAAAACATATTACAGTGGGGCAAAAAAGTATTTAGTCAGCCACCAATTGTGCAAGTTCTCCCATTTAAAAAGATGAGAGGCCTGTAATTTTCATCATAGGTATACCTCAACTATGAGAGACAAAATGGGGGGGAAAATCCAGAAAATCACATTGTCTGATTTTTAAAGAATTTATTTGCAAATCATGGTGGAAAATAAGTATTTGGTCACCTACAAACAAGCAAGATGTCTGGCTCTCACAGACCTGTAACTACTTCTTTAAGAGGCTCCTCTGTCCTCCACTTGTTACCTGTAGTAATGGCACCTGTTTGACCTTGTTATCAGTATAAAAGACACCTGTCCACAACCTCAAACAGTCACACTCCAAACTCCACTATGGCCAAGACCAAAGAGCTGTCGAAGGACAGCAGAAACAAAATTGTAGACCTGCACCAGGCTGGGAAGACTGAATCTGCAATAGCTTGGTGTGAAGAAATCAACTGTGGGAGCAATAATTAGAAAATGGAAGACATACAAGACCACTGATAATCTCCCTCGATCTGGGGCTCCATGTAAGATCTCACCCCGTGGGGTCAAAATGATCACAAGAACGGTGAGCAAAAATCCCAGAACCACACAGGGGGACCTAGTGAATGACCTGCAGAGAGCTGGGACCAAAGTAACAAAGGCTACCATCAGTAACACACTACGCTGCCAGGGACTCAAATCCTGCAGTGCCAGACGTGTCCCCCTGCTTAAGCCAGTACATGCCTGGGCCCGTCTGAAGTTTGCTAGAGAGCATTTGGATGATCCAGAAGAGGATTGGGAGAATGTCATATGGTCAGATGAAACCAAAGTAGAACGTTTTGGTCTAAACTCGTTGTGTTTGGAGGAGAGAGAATGCTGAGTTGCATCGAAAGAACACCATACCTACTGTGAAGCATGGGGGTGAAAACATCATGCTTTGGGGCTGTTTTTCTGCAAAGGGACCAGGATGACTGATCCGTGTAAAGGAAAGAATGAATGGGGCCATGTATCGTGAGATTTTGAATGAACACCTCCTTCCATCAGCAAGGGCATTGAAGATGAAACGTGGCTGGGTCTTTCAGTATGACAATGATCCCAAACACACTGCCCGGGTAACAAAGGAGTGGCTTCGTAAGAAGCATTTCAAGGTCCTGGAGTGGCCTAGCCAGTCTCAACCTCATGGAAAACCTTTGGAGGGAGTTGAAAGTCCGTGTTGCCCAGCGACAGCCCCAAAACATCACTGCTCTAGAGGAGATCTGCATGGAGGAATGGGCCAAAATACCAGCAACAGTGTGTGAAAACCTTGTGAAGACTTACAGAAAACGTTTGACCTCTGTCTTTGCCAACAAAGGATATATAACAAAGTATTGAGATGAACTTTTGATATTGACCAAATACTTATTTTCCACCATGATTTGCAAATAAATTCTTTAAAAATCAGACAATGTGATTTTCTGGATTTTTCCCCCCATTTTGTCTCTCATAGTTGAGGTATACCTATGATGAAAATTACAGGCCTCTCATCTTTTTAAGTGGGAGAACTTGCACAATTGGTGGCTGACTAAATACTTTTTTGCCCCACTGTATTTATCATATTTCTTATCCACACAATAATGAGTTCTCTGACCAGGTTAAAAAGTTACTGAAAAAAATACAAAGCAATAAAACACAGAACAACCCACATACACCCACACACAATGAATATCAACTATAATACTTTAAGGAAAACACAGGGCAGGAAAGGACAGGAAAGAAGATGTAGCCTATGCATTGCCCGTCTTCAATATAACATCTGAAAGTTCCAGAGCAATAATGTGTTTTATTGAACAAATATGGGCTTCAACTGATTGTCCATTTGTAGTGGAGGCAATGAATGCCAATAAACCTAACAATCTGGGCTAGTTTCTCAATTCTTACCTGTATCACCCTAAAGGCACACTTTCTGTTCTGGTATGAACCAAGCAACGTTACAGCACTCCACAGCTTTACTAGGCCACTGTATAAATGATAGCATTGGATACATTAATGAAAATTACTAATCAATAGGCAAGTAAAGTAAGCCATAAATATTACATGATAAATAAATCAAGGTTCAATGCGCTTAAAACCATATCCATCCAGAAGTTAGATCCGCATAAGCTTGAGGCTGAAATTCCCCAACAAACATTTTATGTTTTTTCTGAGGTCAAAAGCTGATACCTTCCTGATAAAAGAACTGCATTTAATGTATTATAGAACTCATTTTCTCCAAAGGTACAAAAATCTTTAACAACTGGTTGTCATAAGTCTAGCTATTTCATAGGACATGAACATTTATTTTTGTTGGCAAATGCAGGCTTAGTGCTTGCAGATTGTTTTCAATTTTTTTCAATTCAATTTTTCTCAATTCAACCTTGAAGGCTGAGTGCTCCTATATCTAACTGTTAACAAGGCTACACACCAAGGCTGCAAAACTTTGGTTGGGCCAAGGGCCACATGAACTTTTCAACAGCATGTTGGGGGCTGCACTGCAAAATGGGGCAGGGACTTATAAAACAATTTCATAAGTGGGTGGCGGACAAAAAATATGATTACATTTATTAATTGTTTAACAGATTTTAATCAATAAAAGCAGTGATTCCCCATCTCCGCACATTTCATTTGATTCAGAGGTTTAAATAAATTGAGCAGTATGGGAGTGAGAAACCAAGCCTACTCCTCTGGCAGAGAGGTGTGGAGACTGCTGTACTGGATGACACTATCCTCTCAGTGGGCCACATGTAGTTGTGCCCCCATCCTATAAACCAGTGTTTTTCTGACTAGGCAACTTTAAGTTATGTGGACTTCAACTCCCAGAATTCCCCAGCCAGCATGGAAGTTGAAGTCCACACATCCTAAAGTTGCCAAGTTTGAAAAACACTACTGAAAACTAACAAGACCTATGACATCTTGCTTGAACCTAAATAGAATTCTCTTCATTTTTATTATTACTATATGCTAGAGAGCCTTCCTTTAGCTAACAATGCTTGCCAAGAAAACATATTCAAAATGTCTTACGCGTTAGATACTCTAAGTATGGCAGTCAATGTTTTTTCCTCATATGTCAAAACATCAACAGGCAATGCAGCACCAACCTAAAACGAAACATGCCACTGTTACTAGGGAGCACTTTAAAGTCTCTATCGAAGACATTAAGAAATCCCTCGTAAGAAGTTCAATTCTACACCGCCACCACCTTTTAGTTTAATTTGATGTAATTACAAACCTGGTACTTAGGGTAAGCTTAATGAAGAAGGACCTGCAATTTTTTACAAGTCCAAACTTGTAGGATATAAGGGAGAATAATGCACAAAATGTGAGATCTTGTTGAATATATGTTTGCATCATTTTCATTCCTCCTTTAATCTACTTTTCTTGAAAACAGTTTAATCATCAAGGCCCCTTATATCTGGAAGAAACAGCTGGAATTTCTAATCAGAGGCATCCCCTGATCCCACCTCATTTGAAACGTGGTCAGATAACTTTTGCAGCCGAAAACCATAAATAGGTTTTGGGGAAGGGTTGTTTATCTGTTTAGCTACAAATGATAGCAGGGGAAATGGCAGTGTTGCAATATCACTGGAGAGGCAGAAACTGAATTCTGTCCCTCTTTTTAAATTTTTGGTGGCCGGAATGTGTTTTCACTAAAACAGATACATGGCCTATCAAAGTTTGACATACCTCTCTTCCCTTATTATTTTTCCCCAAATAACAAAACATTGCTGTCATTTGGTGCTAGATTTTAGCAGGGAAGTTATTATGTAGCAGGGAAGAGACAGTGCCAGAGTTAACTGTTAACTATCGCTAACTCTTCTTTTAAAGGATATGAACTAATATCAGAGGCCAATGTGCAAAGAACACAGGTTCTTAATAACAAACTGAATTCTAGCTTAGTATGGTATACAACTACAACTAGTATAAGGCTTCCTTATACAGAGGTTTCAATCAAACCAAACACTTTTACAGCCTTCCATTTCCATTTCCTTCTGTACATAAATAAATCAGAAGCTGAAAAGAATTCAAGAATTATTACCTCAAAATAATTAAGACAAAAATGACATACCTCACCATGGAGCCGTTTCAAAGCAGAGATGATAAGCTGTTTGAACTCAACAGGATTCAAACTAATGTCAGCTTCTTCGAACTCCCTACAATTTATTTTTGCAATAAGGTTTATTAGTAAACATCTACCACAAACACCATAGGTTATACAAAATCGAGCAGAAATGGAATGGGAATATTTTAAAAAAGGGATTTGAACTTACAAATGGATCTTCAGATAATGGTATTCAGAAGCATTCTTCAATACTATTCTTTCATAGGATGCAGGCTTGATGCCCTTATTTTCATCATCAAATTCAATCATCTTATGAAGCCCACTTCTAAAAGGAAGAACAGTCCGTTCTGACATATTACCAAGTCCTAAGCTCAAAATCACAAACTCCAGTCATGATCAATTGTCACCTGCACTTTAGAAATGTATGCAACGGGGGGGGGGGGGGCGCAGTGGCGGTGATGTCTTATTTTTATTCTATTGCTTCACTGGACAATCATAAGCCAGGTTGCCTAGGGAGGTGTAAGCCTTGCTCATGACAACAGAAGCTTGTTAACAGGTATTCCCATAGTGGTCATAGGTGAGTCCAAAGAAGCAAGCTTAGAGAATTAGAGAAAGAGTGAGAGAGCGCCCACAGCTTATTTGGTGTTTCAGATTCAATCACTGGCATCTCCTCAATTAAAGAAGAATTGTTAACTGACAGATCTTAGTCTGTCAAGCTAAGAAACAGAAACTCAGTTTTGCTTTTTAATTTTAGTCTAAAAATGCTTTAAATGCCCATGTAAAAGAGAAGATGAAAATGCAGGCTTGTAATTTTTGTAGATCTATCTATGAACAGACAAGTTGAAAATAATTTACTTTGGGGAAACTAAATCAAGAGACATTCTGATTGCAGCCAAGTCTCTTCAGCTTGACTTTGCTGAAGCCACAGCAAAGTCAAGTTGAAGAGACTTGGTTGCAATCAGAATGTCTCTAGCTGGAATCTTGCATTGCTGAAAACTCACTAAATATCTTTACCCAAACCACTCTCCTTGTCATATCAAAAGTATTTTCAGTTGCATCTAAACAATACATACAGCACACCTTTTAAGTGCTCAAACGTTCCCTACAAATGTTGGTAACATGATAACTTTAACTGTGCTCCAAGAAAAGCAGAATATGCTTCCAGCATCCATCTCTAACAAGGGGCCCTTCGGTGCATCGTCCTACAGCTCTCATCATCCCGGGCCAGTGGCACTGATGGGAGATGCATTTCAATACATCGGGAAATGGGACTTAGGGACGCCGATGGACCTTTGTGCTTTTTGTCTTGATCAGCAATAAGATTCCTGCATCCTACCCCTTTTTAAGCGAAGTTCTGCCTTTCACAGAGCTTCTGCCCAAATGCATGTCATTGAGCTGGACCAAAACTGATGGTCAGAGAAGGTTAAGTAACAAAACGTGCGTCGCCTGTAGTGGGTAAAGGGTACCAAAGACGACTGGAGCCTTTGGCAAAGAGGTTAGGAGGAATGCATCCTCCCCCCCACTTCCAAAATGCGCCGGAGGATACCCAGTCCACCCCCTTCTGTCACAAGATCAGCGCTACTCACACTCAAACCCTCCAGCGAGCGCGGATTGCTCATCCTTCCACATGCCACATGTGGTCGAACGGAAGCATCCGAGAAGAAGGTCCTCCAATCTCATCAGCCAATCGCAGACCGGCATTTCTCCTTCTGTCCAATGGGGGCGCACATCATCGATCGTCCCGGTGGTCCGTGGCTCAATAGGCTCCCTTGCGGTGAGACGTGCATCTCGATAGGTCAGGCGAAGAGAAGACTATGGGCCGAGTCGATGGTGGGCGGGGGAGCTTAGAACCAATAGGATGAAACGCCGTGCCCGGGAGGCGTGGTCGTCGTTTCCCCGCTCCCGGCTGTCCCTCTCTTCTTAGTGCGCGCGCAGGCTCGGTCTTTTTTTTTGCTGCGGCGAAGGAGGCGTCGTCGGGCTTCGTTTGTTTGTGGCTGGAGCGCTGTGGCTGCAAGGAGGGTCGCGCTGTTCCCGGTCTTGGCTGCATCTGAACCCCACGACCTAATCCCCGTGTCTTGTCCGGGGATAAATCCCCCTAAGCCCCAAAGGATTTGAGTCCCAGTGAAAATGTGCATAACACGCTACAACTCTTGGTCTCCTCTGGGAATCGCCCTGGTTGGTTCACACTTCGTGCTAAAGTTACCAACAAGCCAGCCGCATTTTAGTCCTGCGTGGTTGTGTGAACTCAGCCTCTGTGGTTAGTTTCTGGTTTACTATGTCATTGGAATCTAGCGTTGGGTTGAGTAAACTGTGTTTTGGGCAGTTTGTTCATTTAGACCCGTGTTTCTTAGTGCGGTCCGGGTGTGGGCCACGAAAGAGTGGCAGGTTCGTCTATGCCAGTGTTGTCCAAACTTGGCCACTTTAAGATGAGTGGACTTCAACTCCCAGAATTCCCCAGCCAGCCATGCTGGCTGGGGAATTCTGGGAGTTGAAGTCCACTCATCTTAAAGTGGCTAAGTTTGGACAACACTGGTCTACGTGGCACACATGTGCCAAGTCGGGGAATCCTTTTATTTTTATTGAAGCGCTTCGGCAAAAAGGGCCCCGTCTCTCCAAGGAGAGGAACCTCAGGTAAAGCTTTACATCAGTCTTTATACTTTTCAAAAATAGGGAAGTAGGCATGTAAAAAACATGATCGGTTACATACTATCATCCCATAATAAGCTTGGCATGTCCTATGTTTTCTAAAATTTCCACCTTAGGGGTGTGCGTTTTACTATGTTTAATTAGCTTTAGATTACATGGAGGTGGTCTTACAACAAGGTCACTCAATGGTTTCTGGATATCTCAAAACCAGTCCTCTTCCCCTTTTCAGAGTTCAACAACTTTCCATCTACTGTCAGACACCTGCTGCGCAAAACCACATCCTCTTGAAACTTAACCGCAAGATCTTTATTAGTACGCTCGAGTAAATATGCACTCTAACAATATTCAACCATGTGGCCCCCACAAGGACCCCTGGGAGACTCCAAGACCCTCTCAGGGGTCCGCGAAATCAAAATTATTTGCCAGATATTGAAGGCACTTGCAAAAATTTAAAGCAATGTCACTCTTCTAATTTTTTGTTAAAAAATATAGAGTTTTTTCATGAAATATGTTGTATTTGTGTTAATATCTAATGGATTTAATATTGTTTTTACATGATTAAATAAATATTTTACAAATGTTTCAGTTTTAATTTTTAAATGGTAAATATTGATAAATATAACCCACACAAACAAAAGCTCTTTGGGGGTCCTTTTTAAAAATGGGAAAGGGTCCTGAGAGTGAAAAGTTTAAGAAATACTGATTTAGACTTATGTAACTGTACTATAGCAGCTTTTCCCACCCAGAAGCACCGTGTTGTCTGTGATAAGAAGGGGGCAAAGCTGGGATAGGGATTAGAGATTTTACCATACATCTGGCAGGTCTCTGGATGAGACTGAGACAGCTACAACTTTACCTAAAATTCGCTCAACAACTTATATTCTGGCCCCAATTGGGGTTGTTAGGTGAGGACTACCTGTAATTTCAAATGGTTGCTGAATGAACAGTCATAAAGCGAGGACTACCTGTAATTGAATAAAACTGGAGCCAATACACATCCCTGTCTGACTCCCCTCCTCACAGGTATTTCCTTTGTAACATGTCCTTGATTACTGCACCTGATCTTCAATCTTGTATTCTCATATATTTTAATGAGCAGCATGAGTGCACATTTGTCAGTTGTGGTATTTTTTAATTTATGCCATAGTTTAGTTCTAGATACTGTGTCGAAAGCTGACCTAAAATCAATAAATGCTGCATAAAAAGGTTGTCCTGATTTGTAGGTATACTTTTCTACTAGATGTTGCTGCACTGTTAGCAAAATTTGAGAGTCTCTGACTCTTCCCAATTAGGATTCAGTCCGGCAGAAGATCAGACACGAAAGTACCAGCTGAGGTTTTAAAGTTTTATTGAAAGTAAGCCAATAGATTTATTTCGTATGGAAGGTTACAAGAGAACAAATTTTGAAAAAACATTATAATGAGGGACTGAGTGTTGCAGGTAAAAAGGTGATTATTTTAAAAGAAATACCTTTAAGAATTTTGAGAAAAAGAAAGGATTACTCCTTCTTCACAGATAAATTAAAGCAACATGGTATTTCTTTTAGATGGGAGAGATTAGAAGGAGTATCTTTTATGTATAAAGAGCAAAGATTCAGAATAAATTCTATTTTAAAGGCAGAAGCCTTCCTGGAAAAATATAAGGCAGATTTTTGTAATACCCATAAAGAAATAGAAGATAAAGAAAAAGAAAAGACTATAGAAGACATCAAAACCAGTGTGGATTTAACAAAACGTGGGGCTTCTGGAGTGGATCATAAAAGACTCTAATATAAATATACTCATGGATTACAAATACTTAACCTGGAATATAAATGGAGCAAATGCTCCTCAAAAAAGAAAGATTTTTTTTATTTTTTAAAGAAACTGAACTTGGATATAATCTGCTTCCAAGAGACACATATTTGTAAAAAAGATATTAAGTACTTGGTTCAGAAACAAATTGGAGAAGAATTTATATCAGCTGGACCAAAAAAGACTAAAGGAGTAGTTTTGTATATACAATCAAAATTGAATCCACAATTGATTTTGACTGATGATGGAGGAAGATATGCGGCAGTTGAAATTAGTATACAAGGGGTCAAAACATTAGTTGTTGGACTCTATGCTCCAAATGTTGATAAAGGGATATTTTATAAAAATTTGATGGATAAATTGATGGACTTACAATACGAGAATTGGTGCCTTATGGGTGATTGGAATGGGGTTATTTCTCCAATGGAAGATAAACAAGTCCCCAAAGGGGCTGAGACTTAAACAAGGAAAACTACCCCAAACATTATTTGATTTGAAAGACATGTTGGACTTACAAGATACTTGGAGACTTTTAAACGGAAATTCCAAGGAATATACATATTATTCCGAGAGATTCAAGTCCTTTTCTCGAATAGATATGTTTTTGATTTCTAAAACTTTGATGATGGATGTTACTAAAGTTGAAATATTACCTAAGACTTTTTCAAACCATAATCCTGTTAAGTTGATTATTAAAGGGAAAAAGAGTACATTTCGATGGAGACTAAATGAGACAATTTTACGGAAAAGTGAAATAGTTGATACTTGTAAAAAAAAGATAAGAGAGTTTTTTCAATTAAATGTGAATAAAGGCACTAACACAGAGACTGGGATGCTAGCAAGGCTTACATGAGAGGTTATTTCATTCAATATAATGCACAGTTGAAGAGAAAGAAACAAGAGAAGATGCAATTGATTTTAGATGAAATTAAAAACAAAGAGATTGAGATGAGAAACAATCCATTGGATGAGACTTTGAATACACAAATTAAATTTTTACAAAAACAAATGTCAATGTTAATGATACAGGAATTAGAAACTCAATTGAAATTTACGAAACAGAAATATTTTGAATCTGCGAATAAACCAGGTAGATGGCTAGCTTATAAATTGCATAAACAAAGGCAGAAAAGATTAATTTCTAAAATACAACACAAGGGGAAGACTTTAATGGATAACGCAGGCATTCAAGAGGCCTTTTTTTGTTATTATTCATCATTATATAAAAACAAGATGTTCATTCAGATGATATTGACAAATATTTGTCTAAACAAAAATTACCTATTCTCACTGATCAACAGAGAAAATTATTTAATGATCCCATCACATTAGAGGAAATGTCAACTGCCTTTAAGAAAATTAACTGTGGAAAAGCCCCTGGCCCAGATGGTTTATCAGCGGCTTATTATAAATATTTTGAGGAAGAGCTTTGTCTTCCTTTACAAATGACTATGAATTCAATTTTGGACACAGATGTAATGCCAGAAACTTGGAAAGGACCATATTACCTTGATTCCAAAAGATCAACAGGATTTGACCTTGACAAAGAATTATAGACCAATATCTCTATTGAACAACGATTATAAGATATTTACAACAATTTTAGTGGAAAGAATGAAGAATATTCTTGTAAAATTTATCCATCAGGATCAAGCAGGATTTTTACCAAAAAGACAAATTAGAGATAATATCCGAAATGTCTTGGATATATTAGAATACCTGGAACAACATTATGAAAAACAAGCAGCTTTGATATTTTTGGATGCTGAAAAAGCCTTTGACAATTTAAATTAGCCTTTTATGTTTAAAGTTTTGGATTCTATGAAATTTGGGGAAAATTTTGTTAAATGGATTAAATCAATATATACACCACAAACTGCAAAAATAATTATTAATGGAGACTTTACTAAACCATGTGAAATTCAAAAAGGTATGAGACAAGGATGCCCCTGGTCTCCATTATTATTTATATTGGTTCTAGAAGTATTACTTAGAGATATTAGACAAGTTGACAACATTTTGGGAATAAGAGTTAAAAAAGAAGAATATAAGTTAAGAGCCTTTGCTGATGACCTAGTCATTACTTTAGAAAACCCACTGGAGGGGGTTGAATCGTTAATGCAAAAATTGAGAGACTTTGGGTCGCTAGCAGGGTTCAAAGTAAACATACAAAAAACAATGGTTTTAACTAAAAATATGGATTTCCATCAACAGAAGAAACTGAATGAACTAACTGGATTTACAATAGAGAAAAAAAATAAAATACCTGGGAGTATATTTGACATCTAAGAATGCTGGTTTATTTCAGAATAATTATGTTCCACTCTGGACAGATATTAAAAAAGATTTAGACCGATTGGAAAAGTTACAATTATCATTATTAGGAAGAATATCGGTAATTAAAATGAATATTTTGCCACGAATTCTATATCTTTTCCAGACAGTTCCAATATTGACTTCAGAAGCACCCTTTAAACAATGGCAACGCGACATTTCTAAGTTTATACGGCAAGGGAAAAAACCAAGAATAAAATATAAAGTTTTGCAAGATGTAAAAGAATGAGGTGGTTTGGGTCTTCCCAATTTGAAATTGTACTATGTAGCTTGCTGTTTAGTATGGCTTAAAGAATGGATTACCTTGAGAAATGAAAAATTATTAAATTTGGAAGGTTATAATTTGAGATTTGGATAGCACGGATATTTGTGGTATGATAAAGTTAAAGTTAATGTGGACTTTAAAAACCACTATATTAGAAGATCTTTATTAAAAGTTTGGATTAAATGCAGACCACTTTTATGCCCTAAGATGCCGATGTGGACTTCTATACAAGAAGCTTTTTATAGAACTGAAACAAGAGATAAAAATAAATGGATGAGATACAAAGACTTATTAGAAAAAGAACAAGGAGAATATAAAATCAAATCAAAAGAGCAATTGGTTTTAGAAGGATGTACTTTTTAATGGCTTTCTTATATGCAATATAAAGAAAAATTCAAAATCGATAAAAAAAATTGGATTTGAACAGAATAAATCGGAATTTGAAACTCAGCTATGTGAAACAGATGACCACTTAATAGCAAAAATGTATAAATTATTGTTGAGAGAAGAAATGGTTGAAGAACAAGTTAAAGAATGCATGATTAAATGGGCAAAAAATATTGGATATAATATACATATGCAGTAATGGGAAAATATGTGGTCTAAAGGATTAAAATTTACTTTATGTTATAATTTGAAAGAAAATGTTTATAAAATGAGGTATCGATTGTACATGACACCCCAAAGATTATCAAAGATGTATGGAACAATTTCCAACGTTTGTTTGAAATGTAACCAACAAGAAGGGTCGTTTTACCATATGTGGTGGACATGTAAAATTGCAAAGAAATTTTGGACTCAAATACAATCTTTGATGCAGAGCATACTACAAATACAGGTTCCATTTAAACCAGAACTATACCTGTTGGGGATAATGGACTTTCAAATCGGAAAGCATCTTATCAGAATTACTCAATACCCAATACATGATTACTGCAGCAAGACTTTTATATGCACAAAACCCAGGCACTACCAACAGTACAAGAATGGTTGCTAAAACTGATGGAAATGGCAGAAAATGATAAACTGACTTGTTTATTAAAAGAAAAATCAAATAATTATGACCTTAAGGAATGGAAACCGTTGATGGACTATTTGCAAAATGCAGGCGGGGCGAAGCTTACATGGGGATTTGAAGATTAGATTATAAATGTAATGGAATATGTTTTGACAAAGAATTATTCCTATTTAATGCATTAAAAACTAGCACCTATGACACTCTTACTATTCTCAAGACCAGAGATAGATTGGAAGCTATCTATTTTTCATGCCTTTCTTCTTTTTCTTTATCTCACGTTTTCTTTTCCTTTTTCCTATAATTTGTAGTTTTCATTTTCTTTTTCATTTCTGACTTTTAACCTTGTAATTTTAAAATTTCAACAAAATATTATTATAACGAAAGTAAGCCAATAGAGTCAGCTGGGGTCTCCCCTTAAGGCAGAGGAGTACCCCGATCACACTCAAAGAAGAAGATTTTATATACACTTCTTACACAGAGATACAGCAATTAACAAATTGATAGGCTACAACTGGCATAAATTTGGGATCCTCCTCATTATCGGGGGAAACTTCTCTCCCTGATGACCCATTGGTTGCCAGTCAAAGTTTTGGGCACCCCCTTTGGTCTTCTGATATTTATTGTTTCCTGGAGTGTAGAGGCATCTCCAGAGCAGCTGAAGGGTGTTCTGGAGGCTATCAATTGGGGTCAGTTCCCCCTGTATCTTTATGGCCTGGACACTTAAGGAGACAGGATGTCTGCCCAATGTCTTTCAACAATAACAGAAATGAGAGGAATATGTGGAGGTCCATGAACATTAGTTTCCTTGTCATCCCTTGACTCCCCACAGGTAAGGAAAAGGATGAGAGAAACTGAGAGCCCTTTTTCATAAGGTTTTAGCACCAAGGTGTGGTCTAACATTGATCGTCCTGCTCTAAACCCAGCCTTGTTCATCCATCAGAATGTCTTCAAGCTAATCAATTAATTTCTCCTGTAGATGTTTGGTATACATATATTTTGCCGATCTGACTTAACAAACTGGTTGGGCGATAGTTAGCTGGATCAACTCTTTTGCCCTTCTCATATATTGATATTATAATAATCAAGCCCCAGTCCTTTCGTATCATGGCCGAATGATATATTGGTGTGAAAAGTGAAGCTAGCACCAGGATCCACCATTCCAAATTATTTTTTATTACTTCATATATAATAAAATCTGAACCAGGGGCTTTCCCTGGTTTAATTATATTTCTGATCTCTGAACATGAGACCGAGGGCCAATGGGGAAGAGAGGTCACGTCCAACTCCAGATCTGCCAAGGAATTCTCTGCCTGACTATATAGGGTGACAAAATGGTGTTCCCATATCTTGGCTGGTGTATGCAGTGAAGAGCTATAAATATTATTGGAAAAAGATGGGGCTACCATCCTTCAGAAGATGGCTGGGTTTTTCACACCAGCAGCCACTATCAAGTGTTGCCAGGATACTCACATACCATTCCTTTTTCTTTCTTTCTTTTTTTGACAGATTAATGCTTTATACTGTTTTTTCAATTTCGCTAACTCAGAAATTGAACAAGAGCCAAGGTTCTCTTTATATAGTTTAAAAAGACAGTTTAGAGAACTCCAACTTCACAGCATCCATGATCGAACCAAATAGGACGTGTTCTTGGATCATGCCTAATTGCAACAGGTTGGGGGGGCACTTAACAGTGATTGAAACAGTTTGATTAAGTTATTGAAATTAGCCAGCACAGTGTCATCTAATTTACCATCCACAATTGCTGAATAAAGAGACTTGGGTGGTTCCCTTCAAAGAAAATTAGTGATTGTTGCCCCTTGCTGAGATGACCGTTTAGCATGAGTGGGGCAAAGGTCATCAGCCACTGTTGCAATGTGGCAAGAAGGTGAAAACGGAAGTGGTCACTTTCAGGTCAACTGACAATTGCAGACTTAGATGGGGAATTAAGCTCTGAGAGTTCCCAATACTGTCTAATAAACAAGGCTTGGTACCAGCCCAGTGGGTATACAGTACTCAGCTGGGTAATCATTACTAATAGGCCCATTTAAAATTACCAAATTCAGTTTTGTGAACATTTGAACAAGACAAAGCCCCATTGACTTTCTGGGGAAGCTGGCAGGGAAGATCGAAAATGGCAATCACATGATCACGGGGCACTTGGCAATTTCAAGCTGCTTCCACCTGCTCAGAAGACTCCCTCTTATCTCTGGGGGCTGGCTGAAAAAGCTCTGCGCCAAAATCCAAGAAGGATTTTCAGCCACGGAGGATTTTCAGCCATGGAGTGGAGAGTTTTCAGAACCCTCTCAACTCTTGGGCTAAAAATCCAAGCGGTTCTGAGGCCCTTGCACCCCAACCCATACTGTACCCCCACACACACTCACTGACCCTCCCATGCACCCCCATGCACCCCTTCGCTCCCTCCTCCACCTGGCAGTGCCTGGGGCTTACAACTTCCTGCCGGCTTCCCCATTCACTTGATTGCCTTGCCTAACAACTGGGATATTCACTTAATGACGGCAACTGGGACTGCCAGGATTGTGGCGACTAAGCAAATTGGTCACATGGTAATTCACTTAATGACCACATTGTGGTCCCAATTGTGGTCGTTAAGTGAGGACTACCTATACTATATAAACTCATTAATTCTTCACTTAAGTAACTCTACTTTTCATCTTCCTAAATTAACCCAAAGACATATCAATTTATTACTGTATGGCAATGATGCAGTAATTCTGTCATTAACTTCAACTGGCCTTAAAAGAGCTTTGAGATCACTTATGCATTATTGCACTGAGCATGAACTAATAATAAATTACACCAAGGTTAACTAAGATTCTTAATTTTTTGAAATGCCCAAAACAGAGAAACTGGAACTTAGGTGGGCAGTCCATTCAACAAGTTAAGATTTTTAGATATCTAGGGATAGTATTTCAAGCTTCAAGAAGCAGAAATCCCCACCTGGACTATATATCTCATAATGCACAGAGATCTGCATCAGCTATTCAATCTTACTATTTTTCCAGAGGAGCACAGTTTATCCTGGATGCAATTAAGTTGTCTGAAGCTAAAGCCTGAGCACAACTGCTATATGGAGCTCAATGAAGACCATATAATGGAATGATTACCTTAGTATTCAAACAATATTTCTAAGAAGCATCTTCTAAGTTACCCACTGTGCTCCAAATGCAGTTCTTGGAGGGGAAGCAGGGGTCAGTAAATGTGAATCTAATCTCTGGATCAATATCTTTAACTACTGGTTAAAACTACCCCACAACTCTAGTGGACTGACCCATCTAATATTGGCAGACAACCACAAATCTGTTTGGGAAAAGGCTACCCAAAAGAAACTGAGCCTCTATGGTTTTTCCAGTGATGCCATCTCAACTTTTGATTCAGATCAAGCTAATTCAATATTAAGGAAAAGGATCATCAATATAGAAGGCCAAACAGAAATTACTGCTTTTTTCATAATATAATTGCAAATAACCACATTTTAGCACCTAAACCAGCCTCATATTTATATCATATCACAGTTCCCGAATTCAGTAGAGCCTTATCTTTACCTCAGTTTAATGCTCTCCCTACAGCTGTTTTGAAGGGAAATATAGAAAAACCCCATATGAAACCCGAAACTGCCCTCTGATATAGGTGCCATAGAAACCACAGTTCACGTTCTGTATTGTCAGTTCCACAGGGAATTGATTCCCTCCCTTTTATTTAAATTTCCAGGGCACTCTGATTTGCATTATCTGTTAAACAACCAAGATAAATTTATTTCACTAAAAGTAGCAAAATTCTGCTGCATTATGTGTAAGCTTCACCCACAAACAGTTGCCAACAGTTATTAAAGTTAGGGGATAATTTTGCTTTGCTTGTTTCATTGAATGTATTTTTATTGGTCAATGACTGAAATAAAGTCCTGTCTCTCACTTTATATTGATGCAGAATCAAGACAGGATTATTTTGAATATCTTGAGTAAGAAGAATGCTGAATTCCATTTCCTGTCTGTTCCTTGGCTCCCTCTGCTCCCTATAGCAGAGGGAGCTTTGTATACCTAAGGACACAGATTTCTCAAGAAACTTTCTTTAAAATGGAACGTTGGAGGGAGGTCTACTGTTGTCAAAATCAGTTGGATTAAGAAGGCTTCCTGATCAGGGGGAAGTGATAGCCTCCTTCCTCCTGGCCCCCACATGGAAAATGCACCCTTTCTCCCCTCTTTGCATGAGCACCTGACTTCCACACAGAGTCCACCAGGGGGCTCCCTCTGCAAATGGAAGGAAACACCATGCAAGTCAGCATTGGGCCACTGGGGGGGGGGGAATGCCACAGGTGACTCTCCAGAGGAGGGGGGAAGGGAGTGACATCACTAAGTTGCCTCTCTAGGATGCTGCACTCTTTTTCTCTTTAACCCCTTGAGCTTCGCAGGAGGTAAACAGGTTGCAGGAAAGTCTTGCAGGGAAGAGATCCAGACTTGGACCTGGATGAGTGGGGGGCATCTTCCCGTGCAAAGAGAGGCAGAGGTTCCTGGCACTGCAGAAGAAAGAGACGCATGCCAAGTTCTCATCCAGGTTCAATCTTCTGAGTCCTGGGTGTTGGACCCAAAACGGAGTTCTTAGCCAGGAGATGACTGCCAATAACTTTGCCAGACACAGGAAATCCTTACAGCAAAATTCCTTTATTGGTGCGCAGCAGTAAAGGGGATACCTCTATGAAAAGAGGTTTCCCGAACACATAGAGATCAGGGTTTTTATACATTTTGCTTCAAGGAGATATAACATTTAGAGATTACTGATTGTTCAAGAAGTTCTTCATCACCTTAACTGGGATTTCCCTTTGATCTCTTCTGTCCAGTGGACCCATCCCCATATCTTTTGTTGCCTCAAGAGATCTCAACTACAGATGAATACAGTTAATAGGTCACCAAGTTTAGATGTACCCTAACCTAGAAGGGTCAGCTATGGGTGAATACATCCATGCTGTCTTGCAAGAATCACAGGAACAGTACTTTTCCATTCCATGCTCCTCATGGGAATGGAAGAGCCTAGATCCCATGTTCCCCTACAGCCCCTTTCTTGCCCTTAACAGGCATGGGGGGAAGCAGAGCTCCAGACTAGCCGTGTTGCCCCCAGGCACAAATCCAGGATCCCCAGGAAGGAGGAGGGGATGTTGGGAAGCCCTTCCTGCCCCATTTCCTGGGGAAAGCTCCTGAGAGGGGGAAGAGGGAAAATTTGCATTGCAAACTCTAGCAGGACTCATGCTGGTTTCAACCTGTTATTCAAATGCTGCTCATTAATATTTCTGGGTCAAACTGGAAAATAAAGAAATGGGCTGAAAGGAACAGAGAAGTTAATTCCAGTCTTTCTAAATGGCTTTTGAACCATTTTTTCCTCCTCAATTTAAATTCTTTGTTTTGCTAATTGTAGCTAAATCTATTTTTCTTCCATTGTCACCTCTAAATGCAGAGGACTCTTCAAACCAGTGGAGTCTTCAGCTCTTCTGGCTAGAACAAAATTTATACTTTTTTTTCTCTGTTTATTCGTCATCTATTCTGGTTGCCTTAAGTTCTCCGAAGTTCTTAAGCTTCCTACTCATATTTCCTGAGGCATATTCCCTACTTGACCCATAAGTATAAGAATTTTTCCCCCCCTTCATCATATTTGAGCTTTACATTCACTTTTCACTATTGCCTTCCCTCATTTTACACTTCCACCTTTTCTCCAGTCACAGGGGACGCCATTCTCCCACTCTTAATCTCTCCCCCTTGGTGCCTTGTTTTCAGGTAAAATTTTTACAATGTCCATGAGTTTGAGCTTTTTATTTGAAACTTGTTCCCTTTTGATCTTTCTTTTTCTTCAGGATTATTCTCATTGTCACAGGCTTGCTACTTGGAGTTTCAAACCATTATTAGCCACCTGGAGTCATGAATGTCAGAAGGGCAGCTGTATCAATTGAACTAACTAAATAAAGATCAACAGAGATCTTAATTTTCCTAACCCATCATCACTTCCCTCCCTGTATCCCTACCAGCCCCCATCTTCCATCGCTTAAGGCCTGAGTTTGCCAACAACCACAAGACACAGGCTGTGCTTCAAAGTTTGCCTCCTTGTTCTTTTTTTTTGACCGCCCTGGCATTTCTGACAGGATTTTCCTCTTTTTTCTGGCCTTCTTGAATCTCTAAAGATCTTTCGGAGCTGCTGTTCTTGAGGAAACAAGTTTTGATCCTGCAGAGAAATCTTCTCAATGTTCACAAGATCACAGACGGTTCCTCCACATTAATAAGAGGAAGATCTAGAGACCACAACATGCTGCAGACACCACCACCTTGCTTAGACAGGCAAAACGTTAGGCCCTTTCCTTCCACTCCGGTTGGAATATCTTCTTTATTTCCTTGCAGTGGTGGCTGTCCTTTTACAATATCGGGAGGAAAGAGAAAGGCATGCTTTAAAGACAATGGATCAGTCCTTCTTCACGGACATCCAATCCTCTCCCCCACCCCCCACCCCAATCATCCTTCTCAATCCTTGCAATTACAGATCAGTCTCCTCTCGGGGCACAGCCAGTGAAGAAGCAGCAGCAGCAGCCCTGGCATCAGTGACTCTCCATCTCACAAGGTTTGCCCGCTGCACAGGCAGAGACACTCACTGAAATCTTGGTGGAAAGTCACAAGAGTGGATTCCGGGGAGTATGAGGCTTGCAAAGCCAGGAGCCCATCCCAGGAAGTCATAAAGTAGAGTTTGTAGAAGTTGTGCAAATGTCCAGAAAGGGGGACGGGGCTTAGCTCACATCGCTGAAGGCTGAAGTGGGGACGTCGGATGGGGCAAGGAGCCCCAGCCTGGAGTTAGGGCAAGAAAACCGGGGTAAGAGGCCAGATGTCACCAACAAATCTCTTCTCCTTCTGAGGGCTGAAGCGGTTCAGTAGAGAAAGCAGACAGCTTGGTAATTACTCACAAGCCACACCTCTTAACAGGGCACAGGACTTCCCACATTTTTCAAACTTGCAACAAATGAGTTCACACACTTTCTCAAATACACTCTCCTAAGTACCACCCAAATGTTTTCCATGACATTCGCTCATTTATTTAACAAGATGCTTTATCCCTTGTTTTCTTCATGTATTCAATAACAAAGGGAAGGAGGAGCAGGAGCAGGAAGAATCCTAGGTTGATGGGAACCTGCACTCTTTCTCCCAAGTCCCAAGAAGCACACCCCACTGCGGCATGCACATTCTCCAATTCTTCCCAGGGAGCTGAGAAATCCTTCAAATCACCCTGACCAGCAGAGGTGACAGCTTCTCACATATACACACACAGCTTTTTTAGCGTGGCAGAGAGAGAGGTTGTTCAATATGGCATGAAAACAACACTCACACACATTTCGAACCATGAAAAGGAGATGGCAGAAAAGAAACAGCCTCCATAAAATAGGAGGGGAACAAGACACTTGTAGTAGCCCCATCGGGACACAGATCCTCACGGTTTGATTCAGAAAGTTGATGGGGACACACACAGACTCAGCGGGGTCAGTAAAAGATGCAGAGGCTCATTATTAATAACAAGCCAATGATTATTATTAATATCCCTAAGGGCCAAGAAGGTAGCCAGAGCAGAAAACAAGTTAGCTAGTACTGGAAGTGAGACGTGCACTAAAGGGGCCCTTCTCTTGCGACTTGGGCTCAATCAGCCGATGCAATTGTTGCTGAAATGCATTCTGTGCTTGCCTTCTGTGGTGGTTGTGCCCACGGGGGACCAAGATCCTAAACTGGCTTAAACCTATAAAGCACAAAAGGGTCTTCACTTCTCAAGTGATGGTCAGTCCGCAGAAAGTGAGGGGAAGAAATGATCAACCAGAAAAAAAGATTATATCTAGCATGGATGAAGGATGGAGATGAAGGGGAAGGAAGAGAGAAACTGGATGGAGGGAATCAAGGAGATTACAGGACAGCCCTTGGAAGAGCTACTGTATAATTTAATTAAACAAGAACCAAATAAATGTAATAGGTTAAAGATTGCAATTATGTTGAGAAGCTTACTCCTGTTTCAACTGAGTTTTAAAAGAACGTTTTCTGCAGCTTTGAGTTTTTCTTGCCTTCATAATTGCTTTTTGTCCTGAGGTGTAATTTAATATCTCTCCTGCTATTCTTTAGCCTACATCTCCAAAGGCAGAGGAGTGATTTCAGATGGAGAATTCCCTCCTGCTTCTTCCTGCAACCTGTCTTATATTGAGAAGTGGGTTTCTGTCATTAGGTAATGAGTGATCGAGAGCAGGGCCTCCCGGTGAATCTAGGAGAATTCCCAAATTGTGGCTCATTCATTGGTGCATCTCTGTTCAAAGTCAGACATGGAATTTCCCTGGAACTCACTACCTCAGGAAGGAGGAGAACTACCGCTAAACAGTGTACTTCCTCAGTGATCATGCATAAGAAGGCCAGGGTCAGTGGTATTGAAAGCCACTGAGTCTTCAGGGAGGGTTGCACTCCTCCAAACCCTCTCTCTCCATAACTCATCCATAAGTGCAACCAGGAGAATTTCGATGCTGTATCCTGGTTGGGAACAGATTGCCAAGGAGCCAAATAATCGGCTTCCTCTCAGGGTCTCTGCAGTGGCAGAATGTCAGTCCTTTCAGGCAAGCCAGGTCTCGGACACCAGAAAGCCTTCTGGAGCTCTACAATATTTTTGTGGGGTACAATACCAGAATCTGGAAAGCCTGACAGCCTTTCCCACTGACCTCTTTTACAGGATGCAGAATCAAGGCAGGATTATCTTTAGTCACTTGAGTATGGAGAAAGCTGCCTTCCATTTCCTGTCTGTTCCTGAGCTCCATCTCCTCCCTCTATTCAGGGATGGGACTTTCTCCAGAACCTTTCTTAAAAATAGAAGGTTGGCCATGGGTGTAACATTGTTAAAAGCTCCTGCCCCTCCCCATGGAAAATGCACCCTTTCTAACCCTCTTTGCATGAGCACCTGAGTTCCACACAGAGTCCACCAGGGGCTCCCTCTGGAAACGGAAGGAAACACCATGCACTTCAGCATTGGGCCACTGGAGGGAGAATGCCACACGTGACTCTCCAGAGGAAGGGGGGAAGGGAGTGACATCAGTAAGTCTTGCCCCTCTAGGATGCTGCACTCTCTTTCTCTTTAACCCGTTGAGCTCCGCAGGAGTTAAACAGATTGCAGGAAAGTCTTGCAGGGAAGAGATTCAGACTTGGCCCTGGGTGAGTGGGGGGCATCTTCCCGTGCAAAGAGAGGCAGAGGGTTCTTCACTGCAGAAGAAAGAGACGCATGCCGAGTTCTCATCCAGGTTCAATTCAATCTTCTGAGTCCTGGGAGTGGAGAGCCCAGATCCCATGTTCCCCTGCAGCATCTTTGCATGCAGGTAACAGGCGGGGGGGGGGGGAAGCAGAGCTGCAGACCAGCCATATTGCCCCCAGGCACAAATCGGGGATTCCCAGGAAAGAGGAGGGGATGTGGTGAAGCCCTTCCTGCCCCATTTCCGGGGAAAAGCCCCTGAGAGGGGGGAGGGGGAGAATTTCGATTCCAAACTCTACTAGGACATTAAAAAAAGGATTGCAAGGAAGGAGATGCAAAAGATTGTGCCTACATTCTCACCATTTGCTGGATGAGACTAAAACAGGGTTGGATCCTCTGCAGTTGAACAGGAGGGTGAGTGAACCAGGATATCATCTTAAGCTATGTTCTCTCAAGCCCTGTTTTCAGTGAACTTGGATCACCTGTTTGGGCTTAGGGCATCTTGTGAACCCGCCTGCCTAGTAATAGTGTGACTTGGCTCTTAAGAAACAAGCCCTGAAGAAAGGGAAGTGGAACATCCTAAGCCAGGGTAATTCCATTAGCATTTCATTTTATGGGAAGTGAACTTTCATGGTTTGTTTTGGCCTGTTTGGGGTTTGCCATATTGTATGAACCGTACTTGTACGTAAGTGTAGATCTAGGTTTCTAAAAAGCAAGGCCTTCCTTGTGAGAAAAAAGAAATAGAAAATGCTCCGCAATGCATTTATTCCATGTTCCTTCATAGAAGTCAATCCCATATTTTGCAACACACACACAGACATACACACACACACACACATACACACAGGGAAGATTTATCTGCTCAATGCCACTGCAATCCTGTACCAGCTCAGAAAAATACTTCCTTCCATGTGGATGAGTGTTGTTGAATGGTTAAATCCACCACCTTCTAATTCTTCTTTTCCATCTCAGATACACAAACTGAAAACAATTTGTACACCCTCACATACCGATTAATTTATTTCTTGGGCAAAGAGGGCTGAATGGCCTCCTGTGGTCATTCCTGCGGTTACAGTAACGTTCCTATGAATGACAAGGCTTTTGGAGATCCTCAAGATTCCTTGGACCCATTTGTAGTTGTGTTACAGGACAGAGAAAGAATGGAGACACAACCTTTAGCGAGTGAGAGAACTGGAAAAGGCCGTTGTGCTGTTGAGCCTGGGAGCTGTGGGGAGATCCAAGGAAGAAGTGGGCAGGAGATCCTGGAGGAGGAATCCATCCATTCAGAAGTTCAGCCCTGGAACTTCAGGAATGTTCAATACCGGGAGGCTGAGGGTCCCCGAGAACTTTGCAGCCGACTCCACTACTTTTGTAGTCGATGGTTGAGACCAGAAAAGCACACAAAAGCGCAGATGCTGGACCTGGTTGTTCTGGAGCAGTTCCTGGCCCTTCTGCCCCTGCAGATGGAGAGCTGGGTGCGGGAGTGTGGAGCAGAGACCAGCTCCCAAGCGGTGGCCCTGGTGGAAGGCTTCCTCCTGAGCCAGGCAGAGGAGCAGAAGGAGCAGGCCGAGTTGCAGGTGAGAGACCTTCATCTTGGGAGCCCAGAAGGGGTTTGAATGTCATAAACAATGTGTTTGAATTCTTAACCCCTCCCTACCAGAGTTTCCTGGCATTCATAATAAGTGGAAATATCTCACTCATTCTTGTAGGCCATTGTTCCACTATCCCTTCTAGAAGAGAGATTTGGGACAGGCTTTCTTTTCTTACTGTGCAGCCACACTGATGGACATTGGGGGCTTTGAAGTTCTGTTCAGAGAACAAGAATCCACTTCATGTTGTGTGATGTCCATTATTTCTTCTTCTTTTCTCCTGCCTACCATTTCAAGTCCCTTGTTGTGGATATCGGAGATCCTGAGGGAAGGAGGAATCCATCAGTTCCCTCTCAGGAGCTGTTTTTCAGGAGGATCTCCTTGGAAGATCCAAATCAGGACACCTCAGGAGGTAATACAAGGGATTATCCAGAAGGATAATGCCAGCTGTCTCATCTTCTCAGTGTCTTCTGTTCTGTAGAATTCCTCCTCCTATTTTATTAATTGTGCATTTTGAAATTCTGTCTCCCTCACAGGGAAGAATGGAAGAAAGTTGACTTCTCTGTATGGTGGAGCTCAAACCGTGGTTGAACCTCCAACTCAACAAGTAAGAGGAAGAAATTTATGTATTGGATTTGTATTCTCCCTTTCCTTCAGGAAGTCAAGCGGGGGTACTCAGCACTCTCTCCTTACATTTTTCCATCTTCTTTGGGCTCGGATATTTTCGTGTTCCTGAGCAATATGGCAGATTCAACTGAGAGTTTTATTGGGAAATCTCTTCTTTTAAGACCAGTACCTAACTCTCCTTGTGCTAGTTACTCTCCCTAGTTTTCAATAACTAATTTTTTACAAAATCCTTGAAGAGACTCATTCTTTTTATAACTCTTTGACTTGGAATTGTGCAAGGCTGTTCAGAAATAACTAAATATCACTCTGGCACATTACCATTTTTTAAAAGGCTTGTTTACAACCAGTGAAAAGAAAAATACGGACATCAGATTAAAAGATAACGGAGACTATTAAGATCGAATGAAGGTATATGGATAGAAGTCTCTGAGTACAAATTATTCTGAAAGAGCACATAATCAAGGCACTTTTTGTTGCAAAATAATTTCTAATCCTCTGATTTGTGCCTGGATTTGGAAGTCAAACAATACAGCTTTGCAACAGCTGAGAAATCTCCTTCTCAGGAAATTTCCTCTGCTTTCTTTTTTCCTGTTCAGCCAATGGCTCAGACTACTAGCAGTTTCCTTGAAATCTGAGGAGGAGCAGAAACTGGGTTGCCTGTCTCTGGATATTGAAGGGAGCCCACACACATCCCTGGCTGTGCTCTCCCAGCACTTTCATGAAGGTGCCCAGGATTGGTCCCACTGGGACACCATAAACCATTTCCAGAAATGCTAGAAAGAATCCCCCCTCTCCCCTCCATTTCCTTCTGCAAACACAGGAAGAATTGGAGTCCCTGATAGCTGGGGTTTCCTAGGCCCACCTGCCAGTTAATTCTCTCCAGGCGCTGAGAGTCTTTTCATGTTGCATGGATGGATCAATGCAGAAGGAAAGTGGGGTTGTTTTCACTGAATGGCACTGAAATCTCTCAACTTGATAAAACCTGCCTGAAATATTTTTTCAGTCAGAAGCTTTTGGCTCTGTCCATTTTCATATCCCAAACCTTGGAATCCTACCAGGCATAGCCATTTTACTTGGTATATATCTTTGCTCTGGGTATTTGTGAACAATACTGTAGATCTTGCAAATCCTCCTGGGCCTGTTCCCTTCTTTTTTTCCTTCTTCAGGAGCATCTTGTGTTCTTCAAGGACGTGGCCGTATGTTTCTCCGAGGAGGAGTGGTCTCAGCTGGATCCTCACCAAAAAGCGCTGCATTGGGAAGTCATGCTGGAAAACTATAGGAACGTGGCCTCTCTGGGTAAGGGTTTCCTACGCTCCAATCAGAGAGTTCAGCAAGACATTTTGTGCTTAGATGCCATCAGCTATTGCTTATTAAAAAGAACTTGATGTCAATTCTTCGGAGGGAGATGAGAAACATATGGTGTTCTTCTACTCCAGGGAAGGAAATAGGTCAATGGCCCTCTGCTTAGATGCATCCTGTGCCATTTCCCAGCTGGTGAATTTTTCCATTTGTTTTTGAACAGATCAGTGAGAAAGTAGCTCCTTGGCTTGAGGAGGAGCTAAACTCCATCACACTGATTTCAGCTTTTTGGACTGACATGCTTCTCTGTCTGTCCTCGGAAGGACTGTCATTTATTCAGGCTCTTGTTTTAGTGGCTTTTCTTCCTTTTCATTTCTATCTATTTGATTTCTTTTTTCCGTTGAAGGTAATCTTGGACAGGAGAACAAAGATTCCAGTGAACCATTCCAAATGATCTGGCATGGAGGTGGAACGGAGAAGCCTGCAATTCAAATGGAACTAGAAAGGCATGAGAGAAACCAGTCAAATACTGGGAATAAGGAAAGCTCAATTTCCACTGATACTGAGATTCAAGACTTTCTTGCCCCACAAGGAAAAATAAAGAAAAAAGGTATGGTGAAAAGTGTAGGCCTATTCAAAGACAAATTAGAAATAAATGAACACTATCCAATCCACACAAAAGAAGATTATATATCCAGAGACAATGGAAATAATTACAATAGCATTTTCACTCTTTCCCATGAAAATGGTTCCCTTACATCTCATAAAATGATCCCCACAGGAGAGAAGCCATACAAATGCATGGAGTGTGGAAAGACCTTCAGTTTTAATAGTTCTCTTACTATTCATCAAAGGATCCACACAGGGGAGAAGCCATATAAATGCATTGAGTGTGGGAAGGGCTTCAGCCAACACAGTAACCTAAATTGCCATAAATGGATCCATGCAGGAGGGAAGCCATATAAGTGCACCGAGTGTGGAAAAGGTTTCACTAAGAGCTGTTCCCTCACATCTCATAGAAGGATCCACGCAGGGGAGAAGCCATATAAATGCATGGAGTGTGGAAAGATCTTCAGTTACAACAGTTCTCTTACTGTTCATAAAAGGATCCACACAGGAGAGAAGCCACATAAATGCCTGGAATGTGGAAAGAGCTTCCGTGAAAACAGTTCTCTTACTGTTCATCAAAGGATCCACACAGGAGAGAAGCCATATAAATGCATGGACTGTGGAAAGAGCTTCCGTGAAAACAGTTCTCTTACTGTTCATCAAAGGATCCACACAGGGGAGAAACCGTATAAATGCATGGAGTGTGGAAAGAGGTTCCGTGCAAACAGTTCTATTACTGTTCATCAAAGGATCCACATGGGGGAGAAGCCATACAAATGTATGGAGTGTGGAAAGAGCTTTCATGAAAAGGACTATCTTACTATACATCAAAGGATCCACACAGGAGAGAAGCCATATAAATGCATGGAATGTGAGAAGGCCTTCAGGCAACACAGTAAGCTTACTTCCCATAAAAGGATCCACACAGGAGGGAAGCCATATAAGTGCACAGAGTGTGGGAAAAGTTTCACTAACAACTGTTCCCTCACATCTCATAGAAGGATCCACACAGGGGAGAAGCCATACCAATGCTTGGAGTGTGGAAAGAGCTTCAGTTTAAATAGTTCTCTTACTATTCATCAAAGGATCCACACGGGGGAGAAGCCATATAAATGCATGGAGTGTGGGAAGGCGTTCAGCCAGCACAGTAACCTAAGTTCCCATAAATGGATCCACGCAGGAGGGAAGCCATATAAGTGCACTGAGTGTGGAAAAAGTTTCACTCAGAGCTCTTCCCTCACATCTCATAGAAGGATCCACACAGGAGATAAGCCATATAAATGCATGGAGTGTGGAAAAAGCTTCATTTTTAATAGTTCTCTTATTATTCATCAAAGGATCCACACAGGAGAGAAGCCATATAAATGCATGGAGTGTGGGAAGGGCTTTCGCCAACACAGTAAGCTTACTTCCCATAAAAGGATCCACACAGGAGAGAAGCCATATAAGTGCATAGAGTGTGGAAAAAGTTTCACTGAGAGGTATTCCCTCACACATCATAGAAGGATCCACACAGGAGAGAAGCCATACAAATGCATGGAGTGTGGAAAGAGCTTCCGTGAAAACAGGTCTCTTACTGTTCATCAAAGGATCCACACAGGGGAGAAGCCGTATAAATGCATGGAGTGTGGAAAGAGCTTCTGTAAAAGCAGTTCTCTTACTGTTCATCAAAGGATCCACACAGGGGAGAAGCCATATAAATGCATGGAGTGTGGAAAGAGCTTCTGTAAAAGCACTTCTCTTACTGTTCATCAAAGGATCCACACAGGGGAGAACCCATATAAATGCATGGAGTGTGGGAAGGCCTTCAGCGAGAACAGTAAGCTCACTTCCCATAAAAGGATACACAAAGAAGAGAAGTCATATAAGTGCATAGAGTGCGGAAAAAGTTTTACTAAGAGCCATTCCCTCCTATCTCATGGATGTGTCCATGCAGGAGAGAAGCAGGATAAATGAATGGAGTGTGGAAAGAGCTTCAGGAGGAGCAGTCACCTAATTTCCAATACACAGACCCATTTGGGTGAGAATCCATGTAAATTCTAGCTATAGTTGGTTAAATCTATGCATTTCCTATTTGTTTAAACTGACTTGGAAAGGGATGTTTTTTGAGTCTGACCTTCACAACTGGCAGCCCCAGAGAAATGAATTTACCAACGGAAAGAAAAGCAATGGGTATGTGCCTTTTTAATTATGAACTGGATTTTTGAAGATACTGTCATTTGAAGGTGGCCAACGCTCTTGCACATCAGTAAGAGAAAAATCCTTTTTCTTAACTTTACCATTATTTTGGGCATCTCAGATTCTGGGCTACACAATTTAATGAAGATGTTGTCTTCATTGTGATTTTACAAGTGAGCTTCTCACTCGTGCATTGTTTGTTCTTCCCAGTTGAACATACTGCTGCGAGGGATGTGAACAGGCAGACGTTTGACAGGTGATGCTCCCCCAAGCAGCCAAAGAGCTGCATCTCCCTGATGCATCTCTTCAACACAAAGGTTTTTTAGTTTTCCTTCTGCTATACGACAAATGCAGATAGAAATTCAACTCAATCAATCACTTCACGAGTTTCAACTTTCCTTCTTTTGCTTGGACTTCTTACAATTGTTTCCCACTCTCTTTCTCATTCCTGAATACATTCAGAGGTCTGAAGCAGTATTATAATCCAAAGGTAACATAGGTTCCATCAAAGAATACGGAGAGATATGCAATGTGATATTGAATTGCCTCCTGAATAATTGTGGTATGAAATTAAAAGTGACAACTAAGAGGATTCTGCTTCTAACTTCTCCCTCCCTCCCTCCCTCCCTCCTCCCTCCTCCTTCTTCTTTCATCTTTCTTCTTACCTCTTGGAAGCAATATTATAATCCAAAGTTAACACAAGTTCCATCAAAGGATAGGGAGAAAGATGGAATGTGATATTGAATTCTCCCACTGAATAATTGTGATTTTCAATTAAAAGTGACAACTAAGAGGATTTGTGCTTCTAATTTTTCCCTCCCTCCCTCCCTCCCTCCCTTCCTCCCTCATTCCTCCCCACCCTCCTTTTTTCTTTCATCTTTCTTCTTAGGTCTCTTTCTTTTTGTCCCATGTTAGGGATACTCAGGAAAATGAGAATGAATGTGACTCCAGTGTGCTGACATTGCAAACAAGCAATACATGGATATTTGGGAATCAATGGGGACCAAAATAACATAATATAAAATTTAGAAAAATTACTTCAGAAAACTACTTCAGTTCCTCCAGACCGAACACACAAAATTGAGGAGGAGAACTACCTCTGGGATGTGAAGACACCGAAAAATAATCAGACTTGCCTCCATGGTGCAGAACTGAGAGTGGAGGTGACCAGGATGAATGCAGAACCATGGAACCATTTTCGGTCCAAGGCCTCTCCTTATGTGAGACAATTGTCACCTATGTATCAATGACTTATTTGTGGATGAGCTTCAGGGTGAAGAATTCCTCTTTCACAAAAGGAGCCAGAAAGACAAGAAGCCCTCGAAGCATGTGCAAAAACTTTTTTCAAGCATTAGACCTTTCTATGGTATGACGAGGGCAAAGAAAAGGCCTAAATTTGAGTTAAAGAAAATTAATTAAATATCAGTGGTGTGGTTACTTTCCAGGCATGTATTAAATTCTCCTTCTCTTTAGTTGCATTGAAAATTAGTAACCCAGGAAAAGTTTTGGAAGGATTTGGGTGGGGGGAGATTTCAGGGTTTCAGAGGCTCATGCCGGCTTGAAGCTGGTTATTCAAATGCTGCTCACCAATAGTTCTGGGTCAAAGTGGAGAATAAAGAAATGGGCTGAAAGGAACAGAGAGGTTAACTCCAGTCTTTCTAAATGGCTTTTTAACCACTTCCCCCCCCCCTCCATTTTTCTTCCATTGTCACCTCTAAATGCAGAGGAATCTCTTCAAACCAGCGGAGTCTTCAGCTCTTCTGGCTAGAAGAAAATTTATACTTTCTTTTTCTCTGTTTATTCATCAACTAAAGAAATTCCGGTTGCCTTAAATTCTCCAAAGTTCTTAAGCTTCCTGCTCATATTTCCTGAGGCATATTCCCTACTTGACCCATAAGTATAAGAATTATTTTTGTTGTTGCCTCATGGTATTTGAGCTTTATGTTCACATTTCACTAATCACCTTCCCTCATTTTCTAATTCCACCTTTTCTCCGTTCACAGGAGACGCCATTCTCCCACTCTTAATCTCTCCCCCATGGTGCCTTGTTTTCAGGTAAAATTTCTTCAATGTCCAGGAATTTGAGGTTTTCTGCAATTTGGAACTTTTTCTCTTCATCTTTCTTTTTCTCCAGGATTATTCCCATTGTAACAGGCTGCTACAAAGGAGTTTCAAACCTTTCTTAGCCGCCTAGAGTCATGAATGTGAGAAGGGCAGCTGTATCAATTGAACTAACTAAATAAAGATCAACAGAGATCTTAATTTTCCTAACCCATCATCACTTCCCTCCCTGTATCCCTACCAGCCCCCATCTTCCATCGCTTAAGGCCTGAGTTTGGTAACAACCACAAGACACAGGCTGTGCTTCAAAGTTTGCCTCCTTCTTGTTTTTTGACCGCCCTGGCATTTCTGACAGGATTTTCCTCATTTTTCTGGCCTCCTCGAATCTCTAAAGATCCTTCGGAGCTGCTGTTCTTGAGGAAATGAGTTTTGATCCTGCAGAGAGATCTCCTCAATGTTCACAAGATCACAGATGGTTCCTCCACATTAATAAGAGTGAAGGGCATTGTTTTTAGTACATGGTTTTGTACTATGTCTGTGTGTTTCACATAATGTATAACATCCATTTAAGAGTGCGTTTTATTTTATATTGTGTTTAAAACTTGCAACTTGCTTTTTGCCTTTTAAAGAGCACAGCATTCCCCCACCCCGTTTTCCTTTAGAGGCAGCCAGCCGTTAGATGCCTGACTGCCTTTGAATAAACAAGCTGTAAATTAGCTTGGTACCAGGCAAAGAAAGTTGCCAGGAGAGAGAGACCCTGAATTTCAAAGAGGAACAAAGGGATAAGAAAGACTGACAGGATGTTTCCTTGCTAACAAGAAAACGGAAGTTAAACTTGGATTCACCTCTTTCGGACCCACCATTATCCCCCCCACAGACCATCCCAAAAACCCTTTGTATGGGCATGAGAGGATGCAGTATCTGAGGTGAATTTTTTTACACCTGTACCTTCCTATCAAGCCTCTGATGTTTGCTTTGCAAGCTGTGGTTTCTTCAGCATTTCTTGCCGCGATGTTGATTGGGCCACCCAGATACATATTGATCAATAAATATCTCTTAAATTGTTACTGAAGTCTCATCTCAAGTTTTTGTTTGGCTCTCTGAAACGTGGGTAGCATAGAGTGCGTTACAAGAGGAAGATGTAGAGACCGCAACATGCTGCAGACGCCACCACCTTTCTTAGGCAGGCCATAAGTTAGAGGGGCCCTTTCCTTCCACTCCGGTTGGAATATCTTCTTTATTTCCTTGCAGTGGTGGCTGTCCTTTTACAATGTCGTGAGGAAAAAGAAAGGCTTGCTTTAAAGACAATGGATCAGTCCTTCTTCATGGACAGGTTTCCCCAACATCCAGTCCTCTCCCCCACCCCCCACCCCAATCATCCTTCTCAATCCTTGCAATTACAAATCAGTCTCCTCTGGGGGCACAGCCAGTGAAGAAGCAGCAGCAGCAGCCCTGGCATCAGTGATTCTCCATCTCACAAGGTTTGCCCTCTGCACAGGCAGAGACACTCACTGAAATCTTGGTGCAAAGTCACAAGAGTGGATTCCAGTGAGTATGAGGCTTGCAAAGCCAGGAGCCCATCCCAGGAAGTCATAAAGTAGAGTTTGTAGAAGTTGTGCAAATGTCCAGAAAGGGGGACGGGGCTTAGCTCACATTGGCTGCCTGAGGAGGCCTTGAACTCTCCCTCTGTCCTTCATCTTCCTCCCCATTACCTCCAACCCTGTAACTAGCAGGCAAGAAGCAGGCGTGGAGAGAGCACGTCCTGCAGAAGCTGAGGAAAACGGGAGAAATGCCAGGAAGAGGCTGAAGTGGGGAGGTCGGATGGGGCAAGGAGCCCCAGCCTGGAGTTAGGGTAAGAAAACCGGGGAAAGAGGCCAGATGTCACCAACAAATGTCTTCTCCTTCTGAGGGCTGAAGCTGTTCAGGAGAGAAAGCAGACAGCTAGGTATTTACTCACAAGCCACACCTCTTAACAGAGCACAGGACTTCCCACATTTTTCGAACTTGCAACCAATGAGTTCACACACTTTCCAAAATACACTCTACATGTTTTCCATGACATTTGCTGCTTTATTTAACAACAAGATACTTTATTCCTTGTTTTCCTCATGCATTCAACAACAAATGGAAGGAGGAGAAGGAGGAGAAGGAGAAGAAAGAATCCTAGGTTGATGGGAACACAGACCCTTTCTCCCAAGTCCCAACAAGCACAGCCCACTGGGGCACGTACAGTCTCCAATTCTTCCCAGGCAGCTGAGAAATCCTTCAAATCACCCTGACCAGCAGAGGGGACAGCTTGTCACATATACACACACAGCTTTTTTGGCGTGGCAGAGAGAGGTTGTTCAATATGGCATGAAAACAACACTCACACACATTTCGAACCATGAAAAGGAGATGGCAGAAAAGAAACAGCCTCCATAAAATAGGAGGGCAACAAGACACTTGTAGTAGCCCCATCAGGACGCAGATCCTCACGGTTTGATTCAGGAAGTTGATGGGGGCACACACAGACTCAGCGGGGTCAGTAAAAGATGCAAAGGCTCATTATTAATATTAAGCCAATGATGATTATTAATATCCCTAAGGGCCAAGAAGGTAGCCAGAGCAGAAAAGAAGCTAGCTAGTGCTGGAAGTGAGACGTGCACTAAAGGGGCCCTTCTTTTGGAAATTGGACTCAATCAGCCAATGCAATTGTTCCTGAAATGCATTCTGTGCTTGCCTTCCGTGGTGGTTGTGCCCACGGGGGACCAAGATCCTAAACTGGCTTAAACCTAGAAAGCCCAAAGGGGTCTTTATTTCTCAAGTGATGCTCAGTCTGCAGAAAGTGAGGGGAAGAAATGATCAACCAGAAAAAAAGGTTATGTCTAGCATGGATGATGGATGGAGGTAAAGGGGAAGGAAGAGAGAAAGTGGATGGAGAGAGTCAAGGAGATTACAGGACAGCCCTTTGAAGAGCTATAATTTAATTAAACAAGAACCACTTAAAGATAATAGGTTGAAGATTGCAATTATGATGAGAAGCTTACTCCTGTTTCAACTGAGTTTTAAAACAACATTTTTTGCAGCTTTGAGTTTTTCTTGCCTTCAAAATTGCTTTTTGTCCTGAGGTGTAATTTAATATCTTTCCTGCTATTCTTTAGCCTACGTTTCCAAAGGCAGAGGAGTCACTTCAGATGGAGAATTCCCTCCTGCTTCTTCCTGCAACCTGTCATATTGAGAAGTGCGTTCCTGTCATTAGGCAATGAGTGACCGAGAGCAGGGCCTCCCGGTGAATCTAGGAGAATCCCCAAATTGTGGCTCATTCATTGGTACATCTCTCTTCAAAGTCAGAGATGGAATTTCCCTGGAACTCTATGGTCTACAAACCCAACCGTATTGAATCTTGAAGAGATTCACTCCGTCTGTTCCTTCCCATCCGGACTCTGACGGCCTCTATGCCACCACTTCCAGCACATCACTTGTTTGGCCTGGGGATGTGAAAAATAACTGGATATCATCAGCATACAGAGGATACCAGACTCTAGGCCAAAAGATGACCTCCCCCAGAAGTTCCATGTATATCTTCAAAAGGAGTGGTAAGTGGGGAGAGCCCTGGATCACGCACAGAATAGCTGTCTCTGGACAGGTCTCTCTTCCACCATGACTACCTCAAGAAGGAGGAGAACTACCACTAAACTGTGCACTTCCTCAGAGACCGTGCATAAGAAGGTCATGGTCGATGGTATTGAAAGCCACTGAGTGATCAGGGAGGGTTGCACTCCTCCAAACCCTCTCTCTCCATAACTCATTCGTAAGTGCAACTAATAGAATTTCAATAATGTATCCTGGTTGGGAAGAGATTGCCAAGGAGCCAAATAATCGGCTTACTCTCAGGCTCTCTGCAGTTGCAGAAACTCAACCCTGTTATCCAACCCAGGTCAGAAATTGGACACCACAAAAGCTTCTGGAGCTCTACAATATTTTTATGGGGTATAATAACAGAATCTGGAAAGCCTGACAGCGTTTCCTACTGACCTCCTTTACAGGATGCAGAATCAAGGCAGGATTATTTTGACCCTCTTGAGTAAGTAGAAAGCTGAATTCCATTCCCACTCTGTTCCTTGGCTCCCTCTCCTCCCCCTATTCAGGGACCCGACTTTCTCCAGAAGGTTTCTTAAAAATGGAAGGTTGGAGATAGGTCTACTGTTGTCAAAACCAGTTGGATTCATAAGGCTTCCTGATCAGGGGGACACAACAGCCTCCTTCCTCCTGGCCCAACCCCATGGAAATTGCACCCTTTCTCCGCTCTTTGGATTAGCACCTACATTGCACAGAGGATCCAGCAGGGGGCTCCCTCTGCAAACAGAAGGAAACACCATGCACTTCAGCATTGGGCCACTGGAGGGAGAATGCCACAGGTGACTCTCCAGAGGAGGGGGAAGGAAGTGACATCATGTAGGTGTTGCCTCTCTAGGATGCTGTACTCTCTCTTTAACCCCTTGAGCTTCGCATGTAGTAAAAAGATTGCAGGAAGGTCTGTTGAAAGCAGAGCTCTGTTGCCCCGAGGAACCAATCCAGGAACCCCAGGAAGGAGGAGGGGATGTGGGGAAGCCCTTCCTGCCCCATTTCCTGGGAAAAGCCGCTGGGGCGGGGGGGGGGAGAATTTGCATTGCAAACTCTAGCAGGACATAAGAGAAGACGTCCAGGGACGGAGATACAAAAGACTGTGCTTGCATTCTCCCATGTGCTGCATGAGACTAAAATAGGGTTGGATCCTCTGCAGTTCAACAGGAGGGTGAGTGAACCAGGACATCATCTTAAGCTACGTTCTCTCAAGCCCTCTTTCATGTGAACAAGGTTGATCTGTTTGGGCTTAGGGCATCTTGAGAACCCGCCTGCATAGTAATAGTGTGACTTGGCTCTTAAGAAACAAGCCCTGAAGAAAGGGAAGGGGAACATCCTAAACCAGGGTAATTCCATTAGCATTTCATTTTATGTGAACTGAACTTTCATGGTTTGTTGGCCTGTTTGGGGTTTGGCTTATTGTGTGAACCCTGCTTGTAGGTAAGTGTAGATCTAGGTTTTTAAAAAGCAAGGCCTTCCTTGTGAGAAAAAAGAAATAGAAAATGCTCCAAAATACATTTATTCCGTGTTCCTTGATAGAAGTCAATCCCATATTTTGCAAGACACACACAGACATACCCACACACACAGGGAAGATTTACCTGCTCAATGCCACTGCAATCCTGTACCAGCTCAGAAAAATACTTCCTTCCATGTGGATGAGTGTTGTTGAATGGTTAAATCCACCACCTTCTAATTCTTGGAATTTATTTTTTTTTCCATCTCAGATACACAAACTGAAAACAATTTCATTGTTTTCAATTTCACCCTCACATACAGATTAATTTATTTCTTGGGCAAAGAGGGCTGAATGGCCTCCTGTGGTCATTCCTGCGGTTACAGTAACGTTCCTATGAATGACAACGCTTTTGGAGATCCTCAAGATTCCTTGGACCCATTTGTAGTTGTGTTACAGGACAAAGAATGGAGACACAACCTTTAGCGAGTGAGAGAACTGGAAAAGGCCGTTGTGCTGTTGAGCCTGGGAGCTGTGGGGAGATCCAAGGAAGAAGTGGGCAGGAGATCCTGGAGGAGGAATCCATCCATTCAGAAGTTCAGCCCTGGAACTTCAGGAATGTTCAATACCGGGAGGCTGAGGGTCCCCGAGGACTTTGCAGCCGACTCCACTACTTTTGTGGTCGATGGTTGAGACCAGAAAAGCACACAAAAGCGCAGATGCTGGACCTGGTTGTTCTGGAGCAGTTTCTGGCCCTTCTGCCCCTGCAGATGGAGAGCTGGGTGCGGGAGTGTGGAGCAGAGACTAGCTCCCAAGCGGTGGCCCTGGTGGAAGGCTTCCTCCTGAGCCAGGCAGAGGAGCAGAAGGAGCAGGCCAAGTTGCAGGTGAGAGACCTTCATCTTGGGACATTGGGGACTTTGAAGTTCTGTTCAGAGAACAAGAATCCACTTCATGTTGTGTGATGTCCGTTATTTCTTCTTCTTTTCTCCTGCCTACCATTTCAAGTCCCTTGCTGTGGATATCGGAGATCCTGAGGGAAGGAGGAATCCATCAGTTCCCTCTCAGGAGCTGTTTTTCAGGAGGATCTCCTTGGAAGATCCAAATCAGGACACCTCAGGAGGTAATACAAGGGATTATCCAGAAGGATAATGCCAGCTGTCTCATCTTCTCAGTGTCTTCTGTTCTGTAGAATTCCTCCTCCTATTTTATTAATTGTGCATTTTGAAATTCCGTCTCCCTCACAGGTAAGCATGGAAGAAAGTTGACTCCTCCTTATGGTGCAGCTGAAACCGTGGTTGAACCTACGACTCAACAAGTAAGAGGAGGAAATGTATTTATTGGATTTGTATTCTCCCTTTCCTTCAGGAAGTCAAGGGGGTGTACTCAGCACTCTCTCCTTCCATTTTTCCCTCCTGTTTGGGCTCGGATATTTTCGTGTTCCTGAGCAATATGGCAGATTCAGCTGAGTCTTATTGGGAAATCTCTTCTTTTAAGACCAGTACCTAACTCTCCTTGTGCTAGTTACTCTCCCTAGTTTTCAATAACTAATTTTTTACAAAATTCTTGAAGAGACTCATTCTTTTTATAACTCTTTGAATTGGAATTGTGCAAGACTGCTCAGAAATAATTAAATACTCACTCTGGCACATTACCATTTTTTAAAAGCCTTGTTTAAAACCAATGATAAGAAAAATACAGACATCAGATTAAAAGATAACGGAGACTATTAAAATGGAATGAATGTATATGGATAGAAGTCTCTGAGTACAAATTATTCTGAAAGAGCACATAATCAAGGCACTTTTTGTTGCAAAATAATTTCTAATCCTCTGATTTGTGCCTGGATTTGGAAGCCAAAGAATCCAGCTTTGCACAGGCTGAGAAATCTCCTTCTCAGGAAATTTCCTCTGTTTTCTTTTTTCCTGTTCAGCCAATGGCTCAGACTACTAGCAGCTTCCTTCTAGCTAGCAGAAACTGGGTTGCCTGTCTCTGGATATTGAAGGGAGCCCACACACATCCCTGGCTGTGCTCTCCCAGCACTTTCATGAAGGTGCCCAGGATTGGTCCCTCTGGGCCCACGATAAACCATTTCCAGAAATGCTAGCTAGAATCCCCCCTCTCCCCACCATTTCCTTCTGCAAACACTGGAAGAATTGGAGCCCCTGATAGTTGGGCTTTCCTAGGCCCGCCTGCCAGTTGATTCTCTCCAGGCGCTGAGAGTCTTTTCATGTTGCATGGAAGGATCGATGCAGAAGGAAAGTGGGGTTGCTTTCACTGAATGGCACTGAAATCTCTCAACTTGATAAAACCTGCCTGAAATATTTTTTCAGTCAGAAGCTTTTGGCTCTGTAAATTTTCATACCCTAAACCTTGGAATCCTACCAGGCATAGCCATTTTACTTGGTATATATCTTTGCTCTGGGAATTTGTGAACAACAGGACAGGTCTTGCAAATCCTCCTGGGCCTGTTCCCTTCTTTTTTTCCTTGTTCAGGAGGGTCTTGTGTTCTTCAAGGACGTGGCCGTATGTTTCTCCGAGGAGGAGTGGTCTCAGCTGGATCCTCACCAAAAAGCCCTGCATTGGGAAGTCATGCTGGACAACTGTAGGAACGTGGCCTGTCTGGGTAAGGGTTTCCTACGCTCCAATCAGAGAGTTCAACAAGACATTTTGTTCTTAGACGCTATCAGCTATTGCTTATTAAAAAGAACTTGATGTCAATTCTTCGGAGGGAGATGAGAAACATATGGTGTTCTTCTACTCCAGGGAAGGAAATAGGTCAGTGGCCCTCTGCTTAGATGCATCCTGTGCCATTTCCCAGCTGGTGACTTTTTCCATTTGTTTTTGAACAGATCAGTGAGAAAGTAGCTCCTTGGCTTGAGGAAGAGCTAAACTCCATCACACTGATTTCAGCTTTTTGGACTGACATGCTTCTCTGTCTGTCCTCGGAAGGACTGTCATGTTTAGGGTTAATGGAAAAACTGTAGGATTTTTTTTTGCAACCATGAGATTTGGGCAAGAAAAAAATGAACAGGAAATGGGAGGTAGTTTGGGTAGGACGAAAAGGATGAGTTTCAAAATCGATTTAGTTCTCACGGATCCCTGCAGTAATTCATCCCCCTCCAATAAATCTTAGGTTTTCCCCTAATACTTTCTTTGTTGTTTCCCCTGATTCTAGGTTAACTCAAAGCTGACTCTGTGTGAGATTTGAATATATAAGGATAATTATAAGCGAAAAGGTGCTTTGGATGTTTTGAAAGCATTTATGGCTCATAAATAGGGAAATTGTCATTTCTATACTATGCCATCGTAAGCATGCAAATGTGCAATATATTGGAATTTGGCCAAATTTCAGAAGGAGATTCGAATGACTTCCTACAGTTTGATGTTTTTCCCTAACCTTGTATCATTTTGATTTCTTTTTTCTGTTGAAGGTTATCTTGGACAGGAGAACAAAGATTCCAGTGAACCATTCCAAATGATCTGGCATGGAGGTGGAACGGAGAAGCCTGCAATTCAAATGGAACTAGAAAGGCATGAGAGAAACCAGTCAAATACTGGGAATAAGGAAAGCTCAATTTCCACTGATACTGAGATTCAAGACTTTCTTGCCCCACAAGGAAAAATAAAGAAAAAAGGTGTTGTGAAAAGTGTAGGCCTATTCAAAGACAAATTAGAAATAAATGAACACTATCCAGTTCAAACAGAAAAAGATTATATATCCAGAGACAATGGAAATAATTACAATAGCATTTTCACTCTTTCCCATGAAAATGGGTCCCTTACATCTCATAAAAGGATCCTCACAGGAGAGAAGCCATACAAATGCATGGAATGTGGAAAGAGCTTCCGTAAAAACAGTTCTCTTACTGTTCATCAAAGAATCCACACAGGGGAGAAGCCATATAAATGCACCAAATGTGGAAAAAGTTTCACTAACAACTGGTCCCTCACATGTCATAGAAGGATCCACACTGGAGACAAGCTATATAAATGCATGGAGTGTGGAAAGAGCTTCCATGGAAACTTGTCTCTTACTGTTCATCAAAGGATCCACACAGGGGAGAAGCCATATAAATGCATTGAGTGTGGAAAGAGCTTCCGTGAAAACAGGTGTCTTACTCTTCATAAAAGGATCCACACAGGGGAGAAGCCATATAAATGCATGGAGTGTGGAAAGAGCTTCCGTGAAAACAGGTCTCTTATTGTTCATCAAAGGATCCACACAGGGGAGAACCCATATAAATGCATGGAGTGTGGGAAGGGCTTCAGGCAACATAGTAAGTTGACTTCCCATAAAAGGATCCACACAGGAGAGAAGCCATATAAGTGCATAGAGTGTGGAAAAAGTTTTACTAAGAGCCATTCCCTCACCTCTCATGGATGTATCCACACAGGAGAGAAGCCATATAAATGCATGGAGTGTGGAAAGAGATTCTCTGCAAATAGTTATCTTACTGTTCACCAAAGAATCCACACAGGAGAGAAGCTGTCTAAATGCATGGAGTGTGGAAAGAGCTTCTCTACCTATAGTTATCTTACTGTTCACCAAAGGATCCATGCAGGAGAGAAGCCACATAAATGCATGGAGTGTGGAAAGAGCTTCTATGTAAATAGTCATCTTACTGTTCACCAAAGGATCCACACAGGGGAGAAGCCACATAAATGCATGGAGTGTGGAAAGAGCTTCCGTGGAAACTTGTCTCTTGTTGTTCATCAAAGGATCCACACAGGGGAGAAGCCATATAAATGCATGGAGTGTGGAAAGAGCTTCCGTGAAAACAGGTGTCTTACTCTTCATAAAAGGATCCACACAGGGGAGAAGCCATACAAATGCATGGAGTGTGGAAAGAGCTTCTGTCAAAAGAGTTCTCTTACTGTTCATCGAAGGATCCACTCAGGAGAGAAGCCACATAAATGCATGGAGTGTGGAAATAGCTTCTCTGCAAATAGATATCTTACTGTTCACCAAAGGATCCACACAGGGGAGAAGCCGTATAAATGCATGGAGTGTGGGAAGGCCTTCAGGCAACACAGTAACCTAAGTTCCCATAGACGGGTCCATACAAGAGACAAGCCATATAAATGCATGGAGTGTGGAAAGAGCTTCCGTGAAAACAGGTCTCTTACTGTTCATCAAAGGATCCACACAGGGGAGAAGCCGTAGAAATGCATGGAGTGTGGGAAAAGTTTCACTAACAGCTGTTCCCTCAGATCTCATAGAAGTATCCATACAGGAGAGAAGCTGTACAAATGCATGGAGTGTGGAAAGAGCTTCTGTCAAAACAGGTCTCTTACTGTTCATCAAAGGATCCACACAGGGGAGAAGCTGTACAAATGCATGGAGTTTGGGAAGGGCTTCAGGCAACACAGTAAGCTTACTTCCCATAAAAAGATACACTCAGGAGTGAAGCCATATAAGTGCATAGAGTGCGGAAAAAGTTTTACTAAGAGCCATTCCCTGATATCACATGGGTCTATCCACGGAGGAGAGAAGCCAGATAAATGAATGGAGTGTGGAAAGAGCTTCAGGAGGAGCAGTCACCTAATTTCCAACACACAGACCCATTTGGATGAGAATCCATGTAAATTCTAGCTATAGGTGGTTAAATCTATGAATTTTCTATTTGTGTATACTGACTAGGGAAGGAATGTTTTTTGAGTCTGACCTTCACAACTGGCAGCCCCAGAGAGATGAATTTACCAATAGAAACAAAAGCAATGGGTATGTGCCATTTTAATTATAACCTGTGGATTTTTGAAGGTACTGTAATTTGAAGGTGGCCAACGTTGTTGCTCGTCAATAAGAGAAAAATCCTTTTTCTTAACTTTACATTTATTTGGGGCATGTCATATTCTGGGCCGTACAATTTGATGAAGATGTTGTCTTCATTGTGGTTTTACAAGTGAGCTTCTTGCTCATGAATTGTTTGTTCTTCCCACTTGAGCATGCTGCTGGGAGGGATGTGTACAGGCAGACATGTAACAGGTGATGCTCCTCCAAGCAGCCGAAGGAGCTGCATCTCCCTGATGCATCTCTTCAAGACAAAGGTTTTTTAGTTTTCCTTCTGCTATACCAGAAATGCAGATAGAAATTAAACTCAACCAATCACTTCCCAGAGTTTCAACTTTCCTTCTTTTGCTTGGACTTCTTAGAATTGTTTCCCACTCCCTTTCTCATTCCTGAATACATTGAGAGGTCTGAAGCCATATTATAATCCAAAGGTAACATAAGTTCTATCAAAGAATTGTTAGGATTTTCTCATGGGAAGAAATGCACCTCACTATCTCCAAACATTGTTTAGAGTACATAAACAGGCCATCTGCAGTTATTTTTGTTAGTGTGCAGTATACTGCTATTTACTGCCACCTATTGGCGTCTGTACGCTAGTTACTCAAGGGGTGGTGCATAGTGTTAATAAAGTGTGAGGATTACATGTCTCACTGCTCAGTAGAATTTTAGCCATCATGTAATCAGTTTTATAGGTTATGTAGTAGTAACTAATAACCAAGTAGTGTACCTCTTCTCTGGGAGTTTTTGGCTAGAGACTTTGTTAAACTTGTGTAGTGGATAAGTCTTGGATGCCACATATATGAGAAGAAGTGATTTTTTTTCTATGTTTTGCATGAAAACTTGTATTTTATGTAGTTTTTATTTTTTCTCAATAAACAACCAGATATTTTATACTTTCTGGCTGGATTTCTTTGGAGAACAAGATAAGGACATTGCATCCTTTAAATCTCTCTAATGCTGGTGTGTATTTTTGGTATGAACTGTGATTATAGCTGCACTCTGCATAAAAGGTTATGGGCCCAGCGTGCCCAAAGTGCCCAGAGTGCCCGAGTGAAGAGAGATTTATGCCTGGATTTGTTGCTCTGCCTGTGTAACGTCTGGTACAACCTTCTTATTTATTATTTTATTTATTTATTTGACTTGTCCCCGCCCATCTCCCCACAACAACCTTCTTGTTTGAAGTTTGGATTTTTTCTCTGTGTTTTTGTGTGTGTGCCTGCAAGATGAAGCATGGCGACCACAACGGCAGTGAGCCTACCCTTTGAGAGGTTAAATCCGAAAAATTACCAGACTTGGAGTATAAAGATGAAATCTTTTTTCCTGAAGGAGGGTTTATGGCAGTTTATACAAAATGCCCTGCCAGGAGCACCTATGGCTGCAGAGCAAGTTATACTGGACCGTGCTTATGGTAACTTGATCCTGGGACTTGAATCTTCAGAATTAGTCCATATTCGTCATTTGGAGACTGCTCACGAATGCTGGGGAGCTTTGCGTGCTATTTATGCGAGACAAACCTCAGCTGCTATCGTAAGTTTATCAAAGCAGTTATATAATCTTAAACTGGATCAAGGAGCTAATGTAATTGAGCATTTACATAAGATGAAAACTTTGTTTGCTGAGCTGGAGGATCATGACGTGGCAATACCAGAGAGACAAAAAGCTTGCATCATTCTTTCGAGTTTGGATGATTCCTTTGATATGCTGGTTGAAGCAGCGCAGACTTTGACACCAGCAGATCTTACAGTGGATTATCTTATAAATCGCTTACAGGAAATTCAGAATGCTCGTGAATTGCAGAGTTCAAAGAAAAGGCTTGATAATGTGAGGCAGCGACCTTCTGCTGGCATAGAGACTGCATGTGTGGTAAGAAAGTGTTTTTGCTGTAATTCTACTAAGCATCTCATAAAAGACTGTCCTAAGAAAAATCAGCCAACTGATAGTTCCAGAAAGTTCGTCCGTCGTGGGATGGGACTGCCTGCCAAACAGCAAGCAAGTACTAGACTGGTATCTGCTTTGATTTCTAACAGAGACGCACATTCTTCTGATACGTGGTTACTGGACTCTGCTTGCGGTGAAATCACTGTAAATAATGAGCAGTTATTACTGACTAAATGCAAGCCTAGAATTCAGCAAGTTGCTTTGGCTGATGGTTCTGTAGCTAAAGTAACTTTGCAAGGTAAAGTTTTCATCCCTTGTTTGGGGGAAGTGGTTTCTGATGTACTCTGTGTTCCTACACTTGATTTTTCCCTTCTCAGCATTTCTGCATTAACTAGAACTGGGTATACTGTTACGTTCCAAGGTTCTGAATGTTATGTTAATAAAGATGGGGCTGAGTGTGCTAGAGGGGAATTGGTTAATCAATTGTATGAAATGGTTCCTAAACAAGATGTATTGATTGGAAGTTGTGTTGGTAATGTACCTCTACATAATGATTGTATTCATTATTATCACAGAGTGCTTGGTCATCCTGGATGGAAATGTTTGTCAGAAATGTCCAAGGTGTATCCAGAACTGAGATTTAAAAAGTGGGCAAAGTTTCTTGATTGTACTGTATGTAAGCAATCTAGGATTAGGTCTGCCCCTGTTGCTAGAAAAAGTGGTAGAGTATCCACTAGATTTTTTGCACTGGTACACGCTGATTTAGCTGGACCTTTTCCTCCAAGTGAAGGTGGAGCAAGATTTATGTTCGTTTTAGTAGATGATAAAATACGTTTTACGTTTTGTTATTTACTTAAACAGAAATCAGAAGCATTCTCTCGTTTCAAAGAGTTTGTTGTAGAGAGAAAACATGGGCATATAATCGGGAGCTTGCCAACAGATAGAGGGGGTGAGTTTATCAGCAATGAGTTTCAGAACTGGCTGCGTAAAAAAGGAATTTTTCACAGATTAACAAATGTTGGTATGTCTGCAGAAAATGGTATAGCTGAGAGAAAAATTGGTGTGTTAAAAGTCATTAAACAGAGTCTGATGTTAGATGCTCAAGTACCAGCCCATTTTTGGGGTGAAGCAATTCTAACAGCAGTATTTCTCACTAATAGACTCTGGAATTCAACTGTAAATGAAGTTCCTTATTTTTTGCTATATGGCAAGTATCCTTCTTTAGAGTGTAAGGTTTGCCCCGTTCGACAGAGAAACTCTCGTGACACGTGTGGTTCACAAAGAAGGTTTACTCATGCGTAACGTAGTAGTCACAAGCAAAGCCAGGACTGGCTTGGTACAACTGCATCACTTGTTATATTCCCCCCTTCCCGCGCTTTTTTCCCGCCCCGCGATCACGTTGCAGCTGCGGATTATTGGCCCCCAATAATCCCCCTTGATTGTTCATGATGGCAGGATCGGTCAGGGTCCATTGTCCTTGATTGCCAGTCCCCCTCCGGCTGGGTTGGTTCCTCCCCGTTACGTGCAAGCCCGCGGGTTCTGTGCTGCGTTGCGATCTTGTTTTGCTGCCTGCGGCCCCGTTCATTGCTGGCTCGCGCCGTTATCAGTTTATAGTTAAAAGCTTCCGCTGCGGTTTTCCTGTTTGGCTGGGCGCAGGTGGCCCGTTAATTAGCGGCGCTTTCAGTTCCTCTTTTCCCCGCTAGCTACCGCCGGTGGATTCCACGTGGTCTGGCTGTGAGCTTCCCTGAAGCCCCGTGCTTCCCTGAAGCCCCGTGCTGACCGAACCTGACATAGAGCACTTGCGTATGTTTGGAACTTTTGCTTAGGTACAAATTCCTAAGTCTCAAAGAAGGAAGAACCAACCAAAAGCACAACGTTTAAGGTTTGTTGGTTATTCAGCTGAATCTAAAGCCTATCGTTTTTCTTTAGGTCATGGTCAGGTTGTAATCTCTAGAAATGCTAATTTTGAAGAGCCTACTGATTGGAAAAGGCTGCACGCAAATTCAGAGGTTATTTTGCATTCAAACACAGAATTACCTAGAGAACAAACACCTTCTGCACCCACTTCTCCACAAGTCCTCAAAGAGCCTGCTCAAATGAAAAAAGAAGAAATTTCACCAAAACAAGTGCAGAGCCAAGGGGGGGAGTTAACAGAGTTAACTGAGTTAAAGCAGAAAAAAGAGGGAGAGGAGGAAAGTGTTATTGAAATTTCTCGTAGGTCTACCCAGACAACAAAGGGGGTTCCGCCTGAGAAATTTGTAATTCAACAAGAGTGTGTCAAATTACACGTGAGCCTCAATGTTTTAACAAAGTTTTAAGTTTGCCTATAGATGAACAAGAGAAATGGAATGTTGCTATGGATAATGAATTTGAAGCATTAATAAAGCAAAATGTTTTTGAAGTTACTGATTTACCTCCATCACAAAAGGCCATAGGTTCCAGATGGAAAAGAAGTATCATTTTACCTGATGATACTGTTCAGTTTAAAGCTAGATTAGTGGCACAAGGATATTCACAAGAGCAGTTTGTGAATTATAATCTCACATAGGCACCTACAGTTAGGCCTGAGTCATTGCATGTAATTTTGGCCTTAGCTGCACAAAGAGACATGATTGTTCATCATTTTGATGTGGATAGAGCTTATTTGAATGCTGAGCTTCCTGAAACTGTATACATGAAACAAGCACCAGGTTACATTTGTGGTAATTCCCAAAAAGTCTATAAGTTGCATAAAGCACTGTATGGATTGAAACAAGCTGGAAGATGTTGGCATCAATGTTTAGATAAAGTTTTGTTGGAAATTAGTTTCAAGAAATCATTAGCTGATCCATGTGTGTATACTAGAGGAACTGGAGAAGATTATACAGTATTTTTACTTATGTTGATGATTTCTGTCTTGCTACTGGTTCTTTAAATTTTGTAAAAGAATTTGCTAAACAAATGGAGCAATATTTTAAAATGAAGGATTTAGGTATGTTAAGATACTACCTTGGTATTGAAGTGTATAGATCTGAAAATGGAGAAATCTATCTAAGTCAAAAAAAAAAAAAAAGAACAGTTACTAACACAAATGGGAATGTTAGAAGCTAAACCTGTAAAAGCACCAATGGTTTGTGATTTTCTGAAAAATGAAACGTGAAGAATTGTGTGAAAAACCTGAAATGTATCATTCTGTAATAGGTTCTATCCTTCACCTAGCACAATGGACACGCCCTGATTTGTCATATGCTATAGGAGTTTTAAGTCGTAAAGTAGCCAAACCAACAGAGCATGACTGGCAAGGATTAAAAAGAATAATGAGATATTTAAAAGGCACAATAAACTTTTGTCTTAAAATGTCAACTATTGGGCCTGAAAGTCCTGTAATCTTTGCTGATAGTTCTTTTTCAGAGGAAGGAGACAGGAAATCTATGACTGGATTTATTTGTAAATTTGGTGAATCTACTATTGCTTGGAAACCAAAGAAACAAACATCAATAGGTCTTTCAACAGCAGAAGCTGAATTTGCAGCTTTGTCAGAAACACTCTGTGAATTAAGATGGTTTCATCAATTATTCACTGAGATATACATGTGTCATTAACTTATACAATATATGAAGATTCTCAAGCTTGTATAGGGTTAGCTAAAACAGAAAACCTAAGAGCTCGTACAAAGTATGTAGATGTCAAGTATAAAAATGTAAGACAAGCTATGTTAGAAAATTTCATTGATCTTGTATATTGTGTATCTGAATCAAATCTTGCAGATGTATTTACTAAACCATTGCCTATTGTACATGAAACAATGCTTACTAGACTTGGATTTGAACAAATGTAATTGTTACTGTATTGTAACCATTTGCCTGTACTACCCTGTAATGTGTATTGTTGTTTTCCGAAAGCGAGTTGAGAGGGGTGTTAGGATTTTCTCATGGGAAGAAATGCACCTCACTATCTCCAAACATTGTTTAGGCTACATAAACAGGCCATCTGCATTATTATTGTTAGTGTGCACGTGTACTGCTATTTACTACCACCTATTGGCGTCTGTACACTAGTTACTCAAGGGGTGGTGCATACTGTTAATAAAGTGTGAGGATTACATGTCTCACTGCTCAGTAGAATTTTAGCCATCATGTAATCAGTTTTATAGGTTATGTAATAGTAACTAATAACCAAGTAGTGTACCTCTTCTCTGGGAGTTTTTGGCTAGAGACTTTGTTAAACTTGTGTAGTGGATAAGTCTTGGATGCCACATATATGAGAAGAAGTGATTTTTTTCTATGTTTTGCATGAAAACTTGTATTTTATGTAGTTTTTATTTTTTCTCAATAAACAACCAGATATTTTATACTTTCTGGCTGGATTTCTTTGGAGAACAAGATAAGGACATTGTATCCTTTAAATCTCTCTAATGCTAGTGTGTATTTTTGGTATGAACTGTGATTATAGCTGCACTCTGCATAACAAGAATATGGAGGGAGATGGAATGTGATATTGAATTGCCCCCTGAATAATTGTGATATGAAATTAAAAGTGACAACTAAGAGGATTGTGCTTCTAATTTCTCCCTCCCTCCCTCCCTCCTTCCTCCCTCCTCCTTCTTTATTCTTTCATCTATCTTCTTGCCTCTCGGAAGCAATATTATAATCCAAAGGTAACACAAGTTCCATCAAAGGATAGGGAGAAAGATGGAATGTGATATTGAATTCTCCAACTGAATAAGTGTGATTTTAAATTAAAAGTGACAACTAAGAGGATGTGTGCTTCAAATTTTTCCCTCCCCCCCTCCCTCCCTCCCCCTTCCTCCTTTCTTCTTTTTTCTTTCATCTTTCTTCTTAGGCCTCTTTCTTTTTGTCCCATGTTAGGGATACTCAGGAAAATGCGAATGAAAGTGACTCCAGTGTGCTGACATTGCAAACAAGCAATTCATTGACATTTGGGAATCCATGGGGACCTAAATAACATAATATAACATTTAGAAAAACTACTTCAGAAAACTACTACTTACCAGACTGAACACACAAAAATGAAAAGGAGAACTACCTCTGGGATCTGAAGACACCAAGAAATAATCAGATTCGCATCCACGGCGCGGAACTGACACTGGAGACAACCAGGATGAACGCAGAATCATGGAACCGTTTTCGGTCCAAGGCCTCTCATTATGTGAGACAATTGTCACCTATGTATCAATGACTTATTTGTGGATGAGCTTCATGTGCAAGCATGTGCAAAAACTTTTTTCAAGCATTAGGCCTTTCTATGGTATGACAAGGGCAAAGAAAAGGCCTAGATTTGAGTTAAAGAAAACTAATTAAATATAAATGGTGTGGTTACTTCCCAGGCATGTATTAAATTCTCCTTCTCTTTAGTTGCATTGAAAATTAGTAACACAGGAAAAGTTTTGGAAGGATTTGGGTGGGGGGAGATTTCAGGGTTTCAGAGGCTCATGCCGGCTTGAAGATTCAAATGCTGCTCACCAATAGTTCTGGGTCAAATAAAGCTCACCAATAGTTCTGGAGAATAAAGAAATGGGCTGAAAGGAACAGAGAGGTTAACTCCAGTCTTTCTAAATGGCTTTTTAACCACTTCCCCCCCCCTCCGTTTTTCTTCCATTCTCACCTCTAAATGCAGAGGAATCTCTTCAAACCAGCGGAGTCTTCAGCTCTTCTGGCTAGAAGAAAATTTATACTTTCTTTTTCTCTGTTTATTCGTCATCTAAAGAAATTCCGGTTGCCTTAAATTCTCCAAAGTTCTTAAGCTTCCTACTCATATTTCCTGAGGCATATTCCCTGCTTGACCCATAAGTTTAAGAATTTTTCCCCCCCTCATGGTATTTCACCTTTATATTCACATTTCACTATTCACCTTCCCTCATTTTCTAATTCCACCTTTTCTCCAGTCACGGGAGACGCCATTCTCCCACTATTAATTTCTCCCCCCAAATTTCTTCACTGTCCAGGAATTTGAGTTTTTTCTGCAATTTGGAACTTTTTTTCTTTCGATCTTTCTTTTCTCCAGGATTATTCTCATTGTGACAGGTTGCTACTTGGAGTTTCAAACCATTATTAGCTGCCTGGAGTCATGAATGTGAGAAGGGCAGCTGTATCAATTCAACTAACTAAATAAAGATCAATATAAATCTTAATTTTCCTAACCCATCATCACTTCCCTCCCTGTATCCCTACCAGCCCCCATGAATGTCAGAAGGGCAGCTGTATCAATTGAACTAACTAAATAAATATCAATAGAAATCTTAATTTTCCTAACCCATCATCACCTCCCTCCCTGTATCCCTACCAGCCCCCATCTTCCATCGCTTAAGGCCTGAGTTTGCTAACAACCACAAGACACAGGCTGTGCTTCAAAGTTTGCCTCCTTGTTCTTTTTTTTTGACCGCCCTGCCATTTCTGACAGGATTTTCCTCATTTTTCTGGCCTCCTCGAATCTCTAAAGATCCTTTGGAGCTGCTGTTCTTGAGGAAAGTGAGATTTGATCCTGCACAGAGATCTTCTCGATGTTCACAAGATCACTGACGGTTCCTCCACATTAATAAGAGGAAGATCTAGAAACCACAACATGCTGCAGACACCAGCATCTTTCTCAGGCAGGCCATAAGTTAGAGGGGCCCTTTCCTTCCACTCTGGTTGGAATATCTTCTTTATTTCCTTGCAGTGGTGGCTGTCCTTTTACAATGTCATGAGGAAAAAGAAAGGCTTGCTTTAAAGACAATGGATCAGTCCTTCTTCACAGATTTCTCCGACATCCAATCCTCTCCCCCACCCCCCACCCCAATCATCCTTCTCAATCCTTGCAATTTCAAATCAGTCTCCTCTGGGGGCACAGCCAGTGAAGAAGCAGCAGCAACAGCCCTGGCATCAGTGACTCTCCATCTCACAAGGTTTGCCCTCTGCACAGGCAGAGACACTCACTGAAATCGTGGTGCAAAGTCACAAGAGTGGATTCCGGGGAGTATGAGGCTTGCAAAGCCAGGAGCCCATCCCAGGAAGTCATAAAGTAGAGTTTGTAGAAGTTGTGCAAATGTCCATAAAGGGGGACGGGGCTTAGCTCAAATCAGCTGCATCTGGAGGCCTTGAACTCTCCCTCTGTCCTTCATCTTCCTCCCCATTGGTCCCAACCTCCAACCCTGTAACTAGCAGGCAAGAAGCAGGCATGGAGAGAGCATGTCCTGCAGAAGCTGAGGCAAATGGGAGAAATGCAAGGAAAAGGCTGTAGTGGGGACGTTGGACGTTCTCATCCAGCTTCAATCTTCTGAGTCCTGGGAGTGGGAGAGCCCAGATCCCATGTTCCCCTGTAGCATCTTTCCGTGCAGGTGACAGGGAAGGGGGAAACCGGAGCTGCAGACCAGCCATGTTGCCCCCAGGGACAAATCTGGAATTCCTATGAAGGAGGAGGGGATGTGGCGAAGCCCTTCCTGACCCATTTCCGGGGAAAAGCCCCGGCGGGGGAGGGAGAATTTGCATTGCAAACTCTACTAGGACATAAAAAAAAGGTTTCCAAGGAAGGAGATGCAAAAGATTGTGCCTGCATTCTCACTATTTGCTGGATGAGACTAAAAGAGGGTTGGATCCTCTGCAGTTGAACAGGAGGGTGAATGACCCAGGACATCATCTTAAGCTATGTTCTCTCAAGCCCTGTTTTCAGTGAACGTGGATGACCTGTTTGGGCTTAGGGCATCTTGTGAACCCGCCTGCGTAGTAATAGTGTGACTTGGCTCTTAAGAAACAAGCCCTGAAGAAAGGGAAGTGGAACATCCTAAGCCAGGGTAATTCCATTACCATTTCATTTTACGTGAACTGAACTTTCTTGGTTTGTTGGCCGGTTTGGGGTTTGGAATATTGTGTGAACCCTGCTTGTAGGTAAGTGTAGATCTAGGTTTTTAAAAAGCAAGGCCTTCTTTGTAAGAAAAAGAAATAGAAAATGCTCCAAAATGCATTTATTCCATGTTCCTTGATAGAAGTCAATCCCATATTTTCTACCACACACACACACATACCCACACACAAAGGAACTATCTGCTCAATGCCACTGCAATCCTGTACCAGCTCAGAAAAATACTTCCATGGGGATGAGTGTTGTTGAATGGTTAAATCCACCACCTTCAAATTCTTGGAATTTATTTTCTTTTCCATCTCAGATACACAAACCGAAAACAATTTGTACATCCTCACATCAGACTAATGTATCTTTTGGGCAAAGAGGGCTGAATGCCTGCTGTGATCATTCCTGCGGCTACAGCAATGTTCCTATGAATGACAAGGCTTTTGGAGATTCTCAAGATTCCTTGGACCCATTTGGAGTTGTGTTTCAGGACAGAGAAAGAATGGAGACACAACCTTTAGCGAGTGAGGGAACTGGAAAAGGCTGTTCTGCTGTTGAGCCTGGGAGCTGTGGGGAGATCCAAGGAAGAAGTGGGCAGGAGATCCTGGAGGAGGAATCCATCCATTCAGAGGTTCAGCCCTGGAACTTCAGGAGTGTTCAGTATCAGGAGGCTGAGGGTCCCCGAGGACTTTGCAGCCGACTCCACTACTTTTGTAGTCGATGGTTGAGACCAGAAAAGCACACAAAAGCACAGATGCTGGACCTGGTTGTTCTGGAGCAGTTCCTGGCCCTTCTGCCCCTGCAGATGGAGAGCTGGGTGCGGGAGTGTGGAGCAGAGACCAGCTCCCAAGTGGTGGCCCTGGTGGAAGGCTTCCTCCTGAGCCAGGCAGAGGAACAGGAGGAGCAGGCCAAGTTGCAGGTGAGAGACCTTCATCTTGGGAGCCCAGAAGGGGTTTGAATGTCATAAACAATGTGTTTGAATTCTTAACCCTTCCCTACCAGAGTTCCCTGGCATTCATAATAGGTGGAAATATTTCAATCATTCTTGTAGGCCATTGTTCCATTATCCATTCTAGAAGATACATTTGGGACAGGCTTTCTTTTCTTACTTTGCAGCCACACTGATGGACATTGGGGGCTTTCAAGTTGTGTTTTTAGAGAACAAGAATCCACTTCATGTTGTGTGATGTCTGTTATTTCTTCTTCTTTACCATTTCAAGTCCCTTGCTGTGATTATTTAAATGTGACTCCCTTGCCTACCATTGCTGTGACTCCCTTGCCTACCATTTCAAGTCCCTTGCTGTGATTATTGGAGATCCTGAGGGAAGGAGGAATCCATCAATTCCCTCTCAGGAGCTGTTTTTCAGGAGGATCTCCTTGGAAGATCCAAATCAGGACACCTCAGGAGGTAATACAAGGTCCTCCCATTCCCCAGAGGGATCCCAGCTGTCTCATCTTCTCACTGTCTTCTGTTCTGTAGAATTCCTCCTCCTATTTTATTAATTGTGCATTTTGAAATTCTGTCTCCCTCACAGGGAAGAATGGAAGAAAGTTGACTCCTCCTTATGGTGGAGCTGAAACCATGGTTGAACCTACGACTCAACAAGTAAGAGGAGGAAATTTATTTATTGGATTTGTATTCTCCCTTTCCTTCAGGAAGTCAAGGGGGTGTACTCAGCACTCTCTCCTTCCATTTTTCCCTCTTGTTTGGGCTCGGATATTTTCGTGTTCCTGAGCAATATGGCAGATTCATCTGAGAGTCTTATTGGGAAATCTCTTCTTTTAAGACCAGTACCTAACTCTCCTTGTGCTAGTTACTCTGCCTAGTTTTCAATAACTAATTTTTTACAAAATCCTTGAAGAGACTCATTCTTTTTATCATTCTTTGACTTGGAATTGTGCAAAGCGGCTCAGAAATAACTAAATACTCACTCTGGCAAATTACCATTTTTTAAAAGCCTTGTTTACAACCAGTGAAAAGAAAAATACGGACATCAGATTAAAAGATAACGGAGACTATTAAGATCGAATGAATTTATGTGGATAGAATCTCTGAGTACAAATTATTCTGAAAGAGCACATAATCAAGGCACTTTTTCTTGCAAAATAATTTCTAATCCTCTGATTTGTGCCTGGATTTGGAAGCCAAAGAATCCAGCTTTGCAAAGGCTGAGAAATCTCCTTCTCAGGAAATTTCCTCTGTTTTCTTTTTTCCTGTTCAGCCAATCGCTCAGATTACTAGCAGCTTCCTTGAAATCTGAGGAGGAGCAGAAACTGGATATTGAAGGGAGCCCACACAAATCCCTGGCTGTGCTCTCCCAGCACTTTCATGAAGGTGCCCAGGATTGGTCCCTCTGGGCCCACGATAAACCATTTCCAGAAATGGTAGCTAGAATCCCCCCTCTCCCCGCCATTTCCTTCTGCAAACACAGGAAGAATTGGAGTCCCTGATAGCTGGGGTTTCCTAGGCCCACCTGCCAGTTGATTCTCTCCAGGCGCTGAGAGTCTTTTCATGTTGCATGGGTGGATCGATGCAGAAGGAAAGTGGGGTTGCTTTCACTGAATGGCACTGAAATCTCTCAACTTCATAAAACCTGCCTGAAATATTTTTTTCAGTCAGAAGCTTTTGGCTCTGTCCATTTTCATACCCTAAACCTTGGAATCCTACCAGCCATAGCCATTTTACTTGCTATATAACTTTGCTTTCGGAATTTGTGAAGAGTAGGACACGTCTTGCAAATCTTCCTGGGCCTCTTCCTTTCTTTTTTTCCTTGTTCAGGAGCATCTTGTGTTCTTCAACGACGTGGCCGTATGTTTCTCCGGGGAGGAGTGGTCTCAGCTGGATCCTCACCAAAAAGCGCTGCATTGGGAAGTCATGCTGGAAAACTATAGGAACGTGGCCTGTCTGGGTAAGGGTTTCCTACGCTCCAATCAGAGAGTTCAGCAAGACATTTTGTGCTTAGACGCCATCACCTATTGCTTATTAAAAAGAACTTGATGTCAATTCTTCAGAGGGAGATGAGAAACATATGGTGTTCTTCTGCTCCAGGGAAGGAAATAGGTCAATGGCCCTCTGCTTAGATGCATCCTGTGCCATTTCCCAGCTGGTGAATTTTTCCATTTGTTTTTGAACAGATCAGTGAGAAAGTAGCTCCTTGGCTTGAGGAGGAGCTAAACTCCATCACACTGATTTCAGCTTTTTGGACTGACATGCTTCCCTGTCTGTCCTCGGAAGGACTGTCATTTATTCAGGCTCTTGTTTTAGTGGCTTTTCTTCCTTTTCATTTCTATCCTGAGCCTTGAGATCAAGGGGGAAATGTCCCTGTTTTTCCATTGCAAAGATGTTGTTTAGGGTTAATGGAAGAACTCTAGGATATTTTTTTCAACCATGAGATTTGGGCAAGAAAAAATGAACAGGAAATGGGAGGTAGTTTGGGTAGGACGAAAAGGATGAGTTTCAAAATCGATTTAGTTCTCACAGATCCCTGCCGTAATTCATCCACCTCCAATAAATCTTAGGTTTTCCCCTAATAATTTCTTCGATGTTTCCCCTGATTCTTGCTTAACTTGAAGCTGACTCTGTGTCAGAGTTGAATATATAAGGATAATTATAAACGAAAAGTCCCTTTCGATTTTTTTGAAGCATTCATGGGTTATGAATAGGGAAATTATCATTTCTATACTATGCCATCGTAAGCATGCAAATGTGGAATGTATTACAATTGGTCAAAATTTCAGAAGGAAATTCATATGACTTCCTACAGTTTGATGTTTTTCCCTAACCTTGTATCATTTTGATTTCTTTTTTCCGTTGAAGGTTATCTTGGACAGGAGGACAAAGATTCCAGTGAACCATTCCAAATGATCTGGCATGGAGGTGGAACGGAGAAGCCTGCAATTCAACTGGAACTAAAAAGGCATGAGAGAAACCAGTCAAATACTGGGAATAAGGAAAGCTTATCTTCCACTGATGCTGAGATTCAAGACTTTCTTGCCCCACAAGGAAAAATAAAGGAAAAAGGTATTGTGAAAAGTGTAGGCCTATTAAAAGACAAATTAGAAATAAATGAACACTATCCAATCCAGACAAAAGAAGATTATATATCCAGAGACAATGGAAATAATTACAATTGCATTTTCACTCTTTCCCATGAAAATCGGCCCCTTACATCTCATAAAAGGATCCTCACAGGAGAGAAGCCGTACAAATGCATGGAATGTGGAAAGAGCTTCCGTGAAAACAGTTCTCTTACTGTTCATCAAAGGATCCACATGGGGGAGAAGCCATACAAATGCATGGAGTGTGGAAAGAGGTTTCATGAAAAGGACTATCTTACTATACATCAAAGGATCCACACAGGGGAGAAGCCATATAAATGCATGGAGTGTGGGAAGGGCTTCAGCCAACACAGTAACCTAAGTTCCCATAAATGGATCCACGCAGGAGGGAAGCCATATAAGTGCAGAGAGTGTGGAAAAAGTTTCACTCAGAGCTCTTCCCTCACATCTCATAGAAGGATCCACACAGGAGATAAGCCATATAAATGCATGGAGTGTGGAAAGAGCTTCATTTTTAATAGTTCTCTTATTATTCATCAAAGAATCCACACAGGAGAGAAGCCATATAAATGCATGGAGTGTGGGAAGGGCTTTCGCCAACACAGTAAGCTTACTTCCCAATTAAGGATCCACACAGGAGAGAAGCCATACAAATGCATGGAGTGTGGAAAGAGCTTCCGTGAAAACAGGTCTCTTACTGTTCACCAAAGGATCCACACGGGAGAAGCCGTATAAGTGCATGGAATGTGGAAAGAGCTTCTGTAAAAGCAGTTCTCTTACTATTCATCAAAGGATCCACACAGGGGAGAACCAGTATAAATGCATGGAGTGTGGGAAGGCCTTCAGCGAAAACAGTAAGCTCACTTCCCATAAAAGGATACACATAGGAGAGAAGCCATATACAGGTGAAACTCGAAAAATTAGAATATCGTGCAAATGTTCATTTATGTCAGTAGGGCAACTCAAAAGGTGAAACCAATATATGAGATAGACGCATTACATGCAAAGCGAGATATGTCAAGCCTTACTTTGGTATAATTGTGATGATTATGGCGTACAGCTTATGAAAACCCCAAATTCACAATCTCAGAAAATTAGAATATTACATGACATCAATAACACAAGGATTGGAAATAGAACAATATCGGACCTCTGCAAAGTATAAGCATGCATATGTACTCAGTACTTGGTTTGGGCCCCTTTTGCAGCAATGACTGCCGCAATGCGGCGTGGCATGGATGCTATCAGTCTGTGGCACTGCTGAGGTGTTATGGAAGACCAGGATGCTTCAATAGCGGCCTTCAGCTCCGCTGCATTGTTCGGTCTCATGTCCCTCATCTTTCTCTTGGCAATGCCCCATAGATTCCCTATGGGGTTCAGGTCAGGCGAGTTTGCTGGCCAATCAAGCACAGTAATCCCATGGTCATTGAACCAGGTTTTGGTACTTTTGGCAGTGTGGGCAGGTGCCAAGTCCTGCTGGAAAATGAAGTCAGCATCCCCATAAAGCTCATCTGCAGAAGGAAGCATGAAGTGCTCCAAAATCTCCTGGTAGACGGCTGCGTTGACCCTGGACTTAATGAAGCACAGTGGACCAACACCAGCAGATGACATGGCTCCCCAAATCAACACAGACTGTGGAAAATTCACACTGGACTTCAAGCATCGTGCATTGTGTGCCTCTCCATTCTTCCTCCAGACTCTGGGTCCTTGGTTCCCAAATGAGATGCCAAAGTTGCTCTCATCAGAAAAGAGGACTTTGGACCACTGGGCAACAGACCAGTTCTTTTTTTCTGTAGCCCAGGTAAGACGCTTCTGACGTTGTTTGTTGTTCAGGAGCGACTTGACAAGAGGAATACCACATTTGAACCCCATCAAAGTTCTCCTTCTCTCTCCTCCCACCCTCCCTCCTCCCTCCTCCTTCTTTCATCTTTCTTCTTACCTCTTGGAAGCAATATTATAATCCAAAGTTAACACAAGTTCCATCAAAGGATAGGGAGAAAGATGGAATGTGAAATTGAATTCTCCCACTGAATAATTGTGATTTTCAATTAAAAGTGACAACTAAGAGGATTTGTGCTTCTAATTTTTCCCTCCCTCCCCCCCTCCCTCATTTCTTATTCTTTTTTCTTTCATCTTTCTTCTTAGGTCTCTTTCTTTTTGTCCCATGTTAGGGATACTCAGGAAAATGAGAATGAAAGTGTGCAGAACTGAGAGTGGAGGTGACCAGGATGAATGCAGAACCTTGGAACCATTTTCAGTCCAAGGCCTCTCATTATGTGAGACAATTGTCCCCTATATATCAATGACTTATTTGTGGATGAGCTTCAGGGTGAAGAACTCCTCTTTCACAAAAGGAGCCAGAAAGACAAGAAGCCCTCAAAGCATGTGCAAAAACCTTTTTCAAGCATTAGACCTTTCTATGGTATGACGAGAGCGAAGAAAAGGTCTAAATTTGATTTAAAGAAAATTAAATAAATATCAATGGTGTGGTTACTTTCCAGGCATGTATTACATTCTCCTTCTCTTTAGTTGCATTGAAAATTAGTAACACAGGAAAAGTTTTGGAAGGAGTTGGGTGGGGGGAGACTTCAGGGTTTCAGAGGCTCATGCCGGCTTGAAGTTGTTTATTCAAAAACTAGTAACCGATTGTTCTGGCTCAAAGTGGAGAATAAGAAATCGGGTGACTTCCTGTGAGTGCCGTGTTGAGCTGATATCCTGCTGGCAGTGGGACCACATTTATGAGGAGTATGATGGCTGGATGCTGGATCTGGACTGGCAAAATCTTTCCAGAAGAATGAGAGATTGTTGAGATTTATCCACGTGCCTCTGGATAGCTGCTCCTTGTGAGTAGACCACGGGAGCTGCCGTTTTGCGGTTGGCTTTGGAGATGAGGTGCTGGGATGCTCACTCCCAGGCCCTGGTCAGCAGGTTCATAGGAGCCCTGGCCTCCGGCTGTTGCTGCTTAATGCCAGGTCGGTTAAAAACAAGGCCCCCCTCATATGTGACTTGATGACTGAGGAGGGGTGGACTTGGCATGTATTACAGAGACCTGGCTGGGGCACGAGGGGGGGGGCCCTCTCGGAAATGTGCCCCGCTGGGTTCATGGTGTGGCACCAGTCGAGATGCCAGGGCAGGAGAGGAGGGGTTGCTGTCATCATCCGAGAGTCCTTGGTGGCCTTCAGGGGCATTGCTCCACAAGTCTCTGGCTGTGAGACACTGTTTCTTACGTTGGGCTCCCGTGAATAGTTGGGAGTGCTGCTACTGTACCAGCCTCCCTGCTTGTCATCTGGACCCATGCCCCTCCTGGCTGGTGAAAGCAGCTCAGGAGGTGACATATGGTTGGATCCAGGCGAGAGTTAATACATCCTTGAGGGAGGGAGTGTTTCCAGCTGCCTTTAAAGATGCGTTGGTACACCCCCTCCTCCAGAAACCCTCCCTGGATCCTACTGGACTGGACAATTTCCGTCCAGTCTCCCACCTCCCCTTTTGGGGGAAGGTGGTTGAGAAAGTGGTGGCATAACAGCTTCAAAGGATTCTGTAGGAAACGGCTTATCTGGACCCCTTCCAGTCAGGATTCAGGCCTGGTGATGGAACAGAAGCAGCATTGGTCACACTTATGTATGACCTCTGGCGGGAGCTGGATGGTGGAAGTGCAATCATCCTTGCTCTCCTTGATCTCTCAGCGGCTTTCGATACCATCGACCACGGTATCCCATTGGGACGACTCAGGGAATTGGGGGTGGGCAGCACGGTCTTGTGCTGGTTAACCTCCTTTCTTCAGGGCCAATCCCAATAGGTAGTAATAGGGAGCAAGAGGTCCCATCCTCGGCCCCTCCTTTGTGGGGTGCCGTAGGGTTTGGTTCTCTCTCCGCTCCTTTTCAACATCTACATGAAACCGCTGGGTGAGATCATACGTCATCATGGGATGAGGTATCATCAGTATGCTGATGATACTCAATTATACATCTCCATCCCAGGTGAGGTAAGTAATGCCGTGACCGCCCTTTCGCGGTGCCTGGAGGCTGTGAGGGTCTGAATGGGGAACAACAGGCGTCAGCTGAACCCTGGTAAGATGGAGTGGCTGTGGATTAATGGCTCCTCTCTATCTGAGACTTTGTCATCGTTGGTGCTGGATGGAGTAGCACTGCCCCAGACAGACCCAGTGCGTAATCTGGGGGTCCTCCTGGACTCACGACTCGTGCACGGAGAACAGGTGGCAGCCATGGCCAGCAGGGCTTTTGCACAACTTCGGGTTGTGTACCAGTTACACCCTTTCCTGGATTGGGATGCCCTTCGGTCACTCATGCCCTTCTTATCTCCCAGATAGACTCCTGCAATACGCTCTATATGGGGCTACCCTTGAAGAGTATCCGGAAGCTTCAGCTGCTCCAGAACGCAGCTGTGCGAGCTACTTTTGGGGCCTGAAGAAGGACCCACGTAACACCATTGCTTCGGGAGCTGCATTGGGTACCGGTTTGCTTCCGGGTCCAATTCAAGGTGTTGGTTATCATCTTTAAAGCCCTACATGGCATGGGACCGGGTTACCTGAGAGACCTTCTCTCCCCCACGTCTTCATCCCATCCCACCCAATCACACAGAGAGAATATGCTCTGGACCCCCTTGGCAAAAGAGGTCCGACTGGCGGGGTCCAGAAGGCGGGCCTTCTCTGCTGCAGCCCCCGCCCTTGGGAATATCCTGCCCCCGGAGGTGAGATTGGCCCCCTCACTCCCGGCCTTTTGGAGGGATCTGAAGACCTGGCTCTGCCATCTGGCCTGGGGCGAGGAGGGGCACCATCAAGTGTGGGGTTGGCTGGTCCCTTAGAGGCCTGGCGTTGCTGCCTTGAACCATCGGCCTCCTGGATTTTTTCCTTTTATTTTTGTAAATGTGAATTATTATAGGTTTTTAATTGTGTATTTATGTATTGCTTTTAACGTGTTGTGAGCCGCCCAGAGTCCCCCATTGGGGGGTGATGGGTGGTGGACAAATTTAATTAATTAATTAATTAATTAATTGTGACCTGTAAATGCAGAGGAATCTCTTCAAACCAGTGGAGACTTCAGCTCTTGTGGCTAGAACAACATTTATACTTTCTTTTCCTGTCTTTATTCATCATCTAAAGAGGCATATTCCCTACTTGACTCAGAAATATAAAAAAAACTATTTTTTTTGCCTCATGGTATTTGAGCTTTATATTCACTTTTCACTATTGCCTACCCTCATTTTATAATTCAACCTTTTCTCCAGTCACAGGAGATGCCATTGTCCCACTCTTAATCTCTCCCCCTTGGTGCCTTGTTTTCAGGTAAAATTTCTACAACGTCCATCACTTTGAGTTCTTTATTTGGAACTTTTTTTCGTTTGATCTTTCTTTTTCTCCAGGATTATTCCCATTGTAACAGGCTGCTACAAAGGAGTTTCAAACCTTTCTTAGCCGCCTAGAGTCATGAATGTGAGAAGGGCAGCTGTATCAATTGAACTAACTAAATAAAGATCAACAGAGATCTTAATTTTCCTAACCCATCATCACTTCCCTCCCTGTATCCCTACCAGCCCCCATCTTCCATCGCTTAAGGCCTGAGTTTGGTAACAACCACAAGACACAGGCTGTGCTTCAAAGTTTGCCTCCTTCTTGTTTTTTGACCGCCCTGGCATTTCTGACAGGATTTTCCTCATTTTTCTGGCCTCCTCGAATCTCTAAAGATCCTTCGGAGCTGCTGTTCTTGAGGAAATGAGTTTTGATCCTGCAGAGAGATCTCCTCAATGTTCACAAGATCACAGATGGTTCCTCCACATTAATAAGAGTGAAGGGCATTGTTTTTAGTACATGGTTTTGTACTATGTCTGTGTGTTTCACATAATGTATAACATCCATTTAAGAGTGCGTTTTATTTTATATTGTGTTTAAAACTTGCAACTTGCTTTTTGCCTTTTAAAGAGCACAGCATTCCCCCACCCCGTTTTCCTTTAGAGGCAGCCAGCCGTTAGATGCCTGACTGCCTTTGAATAAACAAGCTGTAAATTAGCTTGGTACCAGGCAAAGAAAGTTGCCAGGAGAGAGAGACCCTGAATTTCAAAGAGGAACAAAGGGATAAGAAAGACTGACAGGATGTTTCCTTGCTAACAAGAAAACGGAAGTTAAACTTGGATTCACCTCTTTCGGACCCACCATTATCCCCCCCACAGACCATCCCAAAAACCCTTTGTATGGGCATGAGAGGATGCAGTATCTGAGGTGAATTTTTTTACACCTGTACCTTCCTATCAAGCCTCTGATGTTTGCTTTGCAAGCTGTGGTTTCTTCAGCATTTCTTGCCGCGATGTTGATTGGGCCACCCAGATACATATTGATCAATAAATATCTCTTAAATTGTTACTGAAGTCTCATCTCAAGTTTTTGTTTGGCTCTCTGAAACGTGGGTAGCATAGAGTGCGTTACAAGAGGAAGATGTAGAGACCGCAACATGCTGCAGACGCCACCACCTTTCTTAGGCAGGCCATAAGTTAGAGGGGCCCTTTCCTTCCACTCCGGTTGGAATATCTTCTTTATTTCCTTGCAGTGGTGGCTGTCCTTTTACAATGTCGTGAGGAAAAAGAAAGGCTTGCTTTAAAGACAATGGATCAGTCCTTTTTCATGTACAGGTTTCCCCAACATCCAGTCCTCTCCCGCACCCCCCACCCCAATCATCCTTCTCAATCCTTGCAATTTCAAATCAGTCTCCTCTGGGGGCACAGCCAGTGAAGAAGCAGCAGCAGCAGCCCTGGCATCAGTGATTCTCCATCTCACAAGGTTTGCCCTCTGCACAGGCAGAGACACTCACTGAAATCTTGGTGCAAAGTCACAAGAGTGGATTCCAGTGAGTATGAGGCTTGCAAAGCCAGGAGCCCATCCCAGGAAGTCATAAAGTAGAGTTTGTAGAAGTTGTGCAAATGTCCAGAAAGGGGGACAGGGCTTAGCTCACATCGGCTGCCTGAGGAGGCCTTGAACTCTCCCTCTGTCCTTCATCTTCCTCCCCATTACCTCCAACCCTGTAACTAGCAGGCAAGAAGCAGGCGTGGAGAGAGCACGTCCTGCAGAAGCTGAGGCAAATGGGAGAAACGCCAGGAAAAGGGTGAAGTGGGGACGTCGGATGGGGCAAGGAGCCCCAGCCTGGAGTTAGGGCAAGAAAACCGGGGAAAGAGGCCAGATGTCACCAACAAATCTCTTCTCCTTCTGAGGGCTGAAGCTGTTCAGGAGAGAAAGCAGACAGCTAGCTATTTACTCATAAGCCACACCTCTTAACAGGGCACAGGACTTCCCACATTTTTCGAACTTGCAACGAATGAGTTCACATACTTTCCAAAATACACTCTACATGTTTTCCATGACATTTGCTGCTTTATTTAACAAGAAGATCCTTTTTTCCTTGTTTTCCTCATGCATTCAATAACAAAGGGAAGGAGGAGAAGGAGGAGAAGGAGGAGAAGAAAGAATCCTAGCTTAATGGGAACAAAGACCCTTTCTCCCAAGTCCCAACAAGCACAGCCCACTGGGGCATGCATATTCTCCAATTCTTCCCAGGCAGCTGAGAAATCGTTCAAATCACCCTGACCAGCAGAGGTGACAGCTTCTCACATAGACACACACAGCTTTTTTAGCATGGCAGAGAGAGAAGTTGTTCAATATGGCATGAAAACAACACTCACACACATTTCAAACCATGAAAAGGAGATGGCAGAAAACAAGCACCCTCCAGAAAATAGGAGGGCAACAAGACACTTGTAGTAGCCCCATCAGGACACAGATCCTCACGGTTTGATTCAGAAACTTGATGGGTGCACACACAGACTCAGCGGGCTCAGTAAAAGATGCAAAGGTTCATTATTAATAATAAGCCAATGATTATTATTAATATCCCTAAGGGCCAAGAAGGTAGCCAGAGCAGAAAACAAGCTAGCAAGTGCTGGAAGTGAGACCCTTCTTTTGGAAATTGGACTCAATCAGCCGATGCAATTGTTGCTGAAATGCATTCTGTGGTTGCCTTCCGTGGTGGTTGTGTCCACTGGGGACAAAGAACCTAAACTGGCTTAAACCTAGTAATCCCAAAGGAGTCTTTATTTCTCAAGTGATGGTCAGTCTGCAGAAAGTGAGGGGAAGAAATGATCAACCAGAAAAAAAGGTTATGTCTAGCATGGATGAAGGATGGAGATGAAGGGGAAGGAAGAGAGAAACCGGATGGAGAGAATCAATGAGATTACAGGACAGCCCTTGGAAGAGGTATAATTTAATTAAACAATAACCAAATAAATGTAATAGGTTGAAGATTGCAATTATGTTGAGAAGCGTACTCCTGTTTCAACTGAGTTTTAAAAGGACGTTTTTTGCAGCTTGGAGTTTTTCTTGCCTTCAAAATTCCTTTTGGTCCCGAGGTGTAATTTAATATCTCTCCTGCTATTCTTTAGCCTACATCTCCAAAGGCAGAGGAGTGACTTCAGATGGAGAATTCCCTCCTGCTTCTTCCTGCAAGCTGTCTTATATTGAGAAGTGCATTCCTGTGATTAGGTAATGAGTGACCAAGAGCAGGGCCTCCCGGTGAGTCTAGGAGAATTCCCAAATTGGGGCTCATTCATTGGTGCATCTCTGTTCAAAGTCAGAGATGGAATTTCTCTGGAACTCTATGGTCTACAAACCCAACCGTATTCAATCTTGCAGAAATTCACTCTGTCTGTTCCTTCCCATCCGGACTCTGACAGCCTGTATGCCACCACTTCCAGCACATCACTTCTTTGGCCTGGGGATGTGAAAAATAACTGGATACCATCAGCATACGGAGGATACCAGACTCTAGGCCAAAAGATGACCTCCCGCAGGAGTTCCATGTATATCTTCAAAAGGAGTGATAACTGGGTAGAGTCCTGGATCACGCACAGAATAGCTGTCTCTGGACAGGTCTCTCTTCCACCATGACTACCTCAAAAGGAAGGAGAACTACCGCTAAACAGTGCCCTTCTCGGTGATCATGGATAAGAAGGTGATGGTCGGTGGTATTGAGAGCCATTGAGTGATCAGGGAGGGTTGCATGCCTCCAAACCCTCTCTCTCCATAACTCATTCGTAAGTGCAACTAATAGAATTTTGATGCTGTATCCTGGTTGGGAACAGATTGCCAAGGAGCCAAATAATCGGCTTCCTCTCAGGCTCTCTGCAGTTGAAGAAACCCACCCTGTTATCCAAGCCAGGTCAGAAATTGGACACCACAAAAGCTTCTGGAGCTCTACAATATTTTTATGGGGTATAATAACAGAATCTCAAAAGCCTGACAGCGTTTCCTACTGACCTCCTTTACAGGATGCAGAATCAAGGCAGGATTATTTTGACCCTCTTGAGTAAGTAGAAAGCTGAATTCCATTCCCACTCTGTTCCTTGGCTCCCTCTCCTCCCCCTATTCAGGGATGCGACTTTCTCCAGAAGGTTTCTTAAAAATGGAAGGTTGGCGATAGGTCTACTGTTGTCAAGACCAGTTGGATTCAGAAGGCTTCCTGATCAGGGGGACACAACAGCCTCCTTCCTCCTGGCCCAACCCCATGGAAATTGCACCCTTTCTCCCCTCTTTGGATTAGCACCTACATTGCACAGAGGATCCAGCAGGGGGCTCCCTCTGCAAACAGAAGGAAACACCATGCACTTCAGCATTGGGCCACTGGAGGGAGAATGCCACAGGTGACTCTCCAGAGGAAGGGGAAGGAAGTGACATCAGTAGGTGTTGCCCCTCTAGGATGCTGCACTCTCTTTCTCTTTAACTCTTTGAGCTCCGCAGGAGTTAAACAGATTGCAGGAAAGTCTTGCAGGGAAGAGATTCAGACTTGGCCCTGGGTGAGTGGGGGGCATCTTCCCGTGCAAAGAGAGGCAGAGGGTTCTTCACTGCAGAAGAAAGAGACGCATGCCAAGTTCTCATCCAGTTTCAATCTTCTGAGTCTTAGGAGTGGAAGAGCCCAGATCCCATGTTCCCCTGTAGCATCTTTCCATGCAGGAAACAGGGAAGGGGGAAACCAGAGCTGCAGACCAGCCTTGTTTTCCCCGAGGAACAAATCCGGGATCCCCAGGAAGGAGGCGAGGATGCAGCTAAGCCCTTCCTGCCCCGTTTCCGGGGAAAAGCCCCTGAGAGGTGGGAGAGGGAGAGTTTGCATTGCAAATCTCAAGCAGGACATAAGAAAAGGTTTCCAAGGAAGGAGATGCAAAAGATTGTGCCTGCATTCTCCCATGTGCTGGATGAGACTAAAACAGGGTTGGATCCTCTGCAGTTCAACAGGAGGGTGAATGAACCAGGACATCATCTTAAGCTACGTTCTCTCCAGCCGTCTTTTATATGAACAAGGTTGATCTGTTTGGGCTTAGGGCATCTTGTGAACCCGCCTGCGTAGTAATAGTGAGACTTGGCTCTTAAGAAACAAGCCCTGAAGAAAGGGAAGGGGAACATCCTAAACCAGGGTAATTCCATTAGCGTTTCATTTTACGTGAACTGAACTTTCTTGGTTTGTTGGCCTGTTTGGGGTTTGGAATATTGTGTGAACCCTGCTTGTAGGTAAGTGTAGATCTAGGTTTTTAAAAAGCAAGGTCTTCCTTGTGAGAAAAAAGAAATAGAAAATGCTCCAAAATACATTTATTCCATGTTCCCTGATGGAAGTCAGTCCCATATTTTGCAACACACACAGACATACCCACACACAAAGGTAGGAATTATCTGCTCATTGCCACTGCAATCCTGTACCAGCTCAGAAAAATACTTCCTTGCATGGGGATGAGTGTTGTTGAATGGTTAAATCCACCACCTTCGAATTCTTGGAATTTATTTTCTTTTCCATCTCAGATACACAAACCGAAATCAATTTCTACATCCTCACATCAGACTAAGTTACCTCTTGGGCAAAGAGGGCTGAATGGCCTCCTGTGGTCATTCCTGCGGATACAGTAACGTTCCTATGAATGACAAGGCTTTTGGAGATCCGCGAGATTCCTTGGACCCATTTGGAGTTGTGTTTCAGGACAGAGAAAGAATGGAGACACAACCTTTACCGAGTGAGGGAACTGGAAAAGGCCGTTGTGCTGTTGAGCCTGGGAGCTGTGGGGAGATCCAAGGAAGAAGTGGGCAGGAGATCCTGGAGGAGGAATCCATCCATTCAGATGTTCTGCCCTGGAACTTCAGGAGTGTTCAATACCAGGAGGCTGAGGGTCCCCGAGGACTTTGCAGCCGACTCCACTACTTTTGTAGTCGATGGTTGAGACCAGAAAAGCACACAAAAGCACAGATGCTGGATCTGGTTGTTCTGGAGCGGTTCCTGGCCCTTCTGCCCCTGCAGATGGAGAGCTGGGTGCGGGAGTGTGGAGCAGAGACCAGCTCCCAAGCGGTGGCCTTGGTGGAAGGCTTCCTCCTGAGCCAGGCAGAGGAGCAGAAGGAGCAGGTCGAGTTGCAGGTGAGAGACCTTCGTCTTGGGAGCCCAGAAGGGGTTTGAATGTCATAAACAATGTGTTTGAATTCTTAACCCCTCCCTACCAGAGTTTCCTGGCATTCATAATAAGTGGAAATATCTCATTCTTGTAGGCCATTGTTCCACTATGCCTTCTAGAAGATAGATATGGGACAGGCTTTCTTTTCTTACTGTGCAGCCACACTGATGGACATTGGGGGCTTTGAAGTTGTGTACAGAGAACAAGAATCCACTTCATCTTGTGTGATGTCAGTTATTTCTTCTTCTTTTCTCCTGCCTACCATTTCAAGTCCTTCGCTGTGGAGATCCGAGAACCTGCGGGAAGGAGGAATCCATCAATTCCCTCTCAGGAGCTGTTTTTCAGGAGGATCTCCTTGGAAGATCCAAATCAGGACACCTCAGGAGGTAATACAAGGTCCTCCCATTCCCCAGAGGGATAATCCCAGCTGTCTCATCTTCTCAGTGTCTTCTGTTCCGTAGAATTCCTCCTCCTATTTTATTAATTGTGCATTTTAAAATTCTGTCTCCCTCACAGGGAAGAATGGAAGAAAGTTGACTCCTCCTTATGGTGGAGCTGAAACCGTGGTTGAACCTCCAACTCAACAAGTAAGAGGAAGAAATTTATATATTGGATTTGTATTCTTCCTTTGCTTCAGGAAGTCAAGCGGGTGTACTCAGCACTCTTTCCTTCCATTTTTCCCTCTTGCTTGGGCTGGGTTATTTTTGTGTTCCTGAGCAATATGGCAGATTCAACTGTGGGATCAAAACGCAGGACACAAATGCAGAATAATCAAGGCTTCACTTCAGTGCTTATTGAGCAGTACGCACTGGACGGGGACCCCACCAGAAGTTAGTGGGAGGCACTCCCCTACAGGCAAAATGGATGCTCTGATATTTATACAGTTCTACAAGAAGGGGAAGGGAAAAAGAACATATACGTATACACATACATATTCATATGATGATGCAGCCATGCCTAAATAAGCAATAGTTCTCAAGTTACTCTCTGCCCCTCTGTTATCTGCTAGTAAAACAATAGTGTCACAGAGAAGAAGATGCAAATTAGTTCAAGGTGCCAAATGCCAGGAAGAAGGCATCCTCCCTCAGGGCAGATGCCCAAGTTCCTATGGGAATGTTTGTGATAAGGAGTTTGGAACCGGCCTGGTTCACATCAGCTTCAAGGATGCTTCCACATGCCTTTATGTTTCAATCGTATTAAGGCGATCCCATTCATCTGAGGCCTCTAAAAACTTGTCTTTTTCACCCAAAGATTCATTTTTCTCACAGTCCTCTCCCCCCTTTTGACCTTCAGAAAGGTCAAATTCCAGGTCAGAGTGGAGAACTGGATTGAGCGTTACACTCTTCTGGAGGCAATGGTTAAAAAGACCCATTAAATATTGTCCAGTACACAGTAATAGGATTACTAGGGCCAGAAGAGCTAGGCATCCTAATGGTAAATTTCTCAGCCACCCAGTTCCAGGCAACCAAGAGGTGAGCCAATTCTACAGATTACTGGGGGCTTGCTCAGTGATATGTTTTGCCAGATCCTTTAAATTTTGCACAGTGGCTTTCACACACAAGGAATTGTCTGTCAGTTAAAGCACCACATACCTGGAAATTCCTCGCACCCATAGGCCATTTTGAATAGCACAAAATCAATGGCCAATCTATTTTGTAAGATTGCTGTTTTTAATTGTTCCTGGTCTTCATTTAGGAGAGCTATAGCACTTGAGGACTTGTTGATGCTTTTTATAACTAAACAGGCCAATTTTCTGAGATCCAGGTAAGCATGCGTTGCTAGACCTGGTGTTCCAATTATGGATACAGCAAGCCCATACTGTAAACATCTTTGGTATTCAATAGCCCTATGTGGTCATCACAGGTACTGTCAAGTAGGGGGCCCTCTATTTGATATCTGTGCGATCGCCTGGGCTTATGATGAGTGTAATTTTGAACAAGTGGTACTGCATGAAATGAAGTTAAATGCCCAACTGCGCAGGCGCTTCCCGAGGATTGTGCTGGGAAGTATGAAAAGGCATAGTTTCCACACAATAGATACCAGCCCTTTGATAAGTAGCGAGAAACTCTTACAGAGGTGAGGTGTATTACCCCTGAGCATTTTTCAAGAGCTGGTAGGGAAAGGCATGTCTTTTTTGTCTTCACAGCCAACTACTCACACAGAGTTGGTCCCTGGCAAATTGCCCTTGGTTTTTACCCTGTATAATGCTTGGTTGGTCCACTGGTGTTTGGTGGTTGTGGACTGATAGTACAGGAGGGTTTTCCCTATGTAATCAAGGGTAAGTGGATTATGTGTAGTGAGTGGTACAGCAATGGTACAGAGCACGTTTAGAAACAGGTCAGGTACTCCTACAAAACATGTTTTAAACACAGACTCCCAGTTGGTTCCCTCGAGAGCACAGAAGGGTTCACCAGGTGGGATTATTGAATGAACCAAAGTCAGATAGGAATTGATAGTAGGCAACCAATCTAGTGGGTATTGCATCTTATATCCTGGCATTTGCAGATAAGCTATAATAAACATAAAAGTAAACAGAGCCATAGTTTTGCTGTGAGGCAGAAAGTAAAGAAAGAGAAACACAGTAAACAGTAAACAATTTAAATGACTGCAGGACCCCAAGTATTAATATTAAACTAGCAACAAGAGTCCATTTTAAAACTTATCTTCAGAGCTCTTCGGGGTTTCGTAGTCAAAACTTCACCCTTCTTCTTTCTTCTTTTAATCTGTTTGTTTCCCGGGAGCTTTGAACACAGTCCTTGGTATTGCTTGCTTCTGGGGCTGGAGCTGGAGCGCGCCTGAGATGACTTAAGTGAACCCACAAGGTCAGACTTTGCACTGCTGTGAGCTACTAACAGCACTTGTTTTATTTTATTTTCACTGGGCCCATTGACTGCTGAACATGCTTTTCTTATTGGCACTGATGGATCCCCAAACCTATTGGGAAGGGAGCTCTTGCGTAAATGGAAGTGTATCCATAATTGGAACACCAGGTCTAGCAACCCGTGCTTACCTGGATCTCAGAAAATTGGCCTGTTTAGTTATAAAAAGCATCAACAAGTCCTCAAGTGCTATAGCTCTCCTAAATGAAGAGCAGGTACGGGCCTTTCCACCTTGGAGAGAGACAGTCTTTCCTTTGATGCACTTTGCGATACACTCAGTCTCCTGCTTGGAACTGGTCAAATGGTTCAGTTTCAGGTAGCCCGCTCTGATTATGATGTTGTCTGACTCACTCTTGGGTTTGGCGCTGCTCCTGTTGAAAAGATTGTATAGCATGTAAGTAATTTGACCATGGGTCAGGGTGAACGCTTTCTGGAATGGGGAGCGAGCCAAGGCCCAGAGGCATTGGTCACCCATATACCATTTCATAGGGAAACAGTTTCAGTTCCTTTAGGGGTGAGCTTCTGATGGCCAACAGTGCCATGGGGAGTACATCTACCCAGCCCCAACCAATTGCTTCTACATAGTTACTGAAGGTGCATATTACAATCAATAGGTGCTTCTTCTGTTTACACGGAGGCATGTCAGCAAAGTCAGTCTGTATCATTTGGAAAGGATACTGCCCTCTAGGCAGTTGGGAAGGACATGGCCTCAGTCCTCTCCCTTTAGAATGGGCCAGGCAAACTGCACAGTTGCCAACTATCTTCTGTGCTTCTGCATTAATCCCTTTGCCTGCCCAATGTTGCTTAAATCTCTGAGCTAACGCTTCTGCTCTTTCATGACCTTGATCATGTAGCAACTTTAAAATGTGCTTAACTGCCATCCTGGGAATGATTACTTTCCCTTTTAATTTCCAGACTCCTTCTTCCTCCTTTGCTGCTTGGTTCTGTTTCCATTTCTTTTTCTCTTAGTGGCATATTCCTGCACCTAAGCTGCATCTGCAGGTACAGTGCAGGGTAACAATTGCAAAAATTTCTGCTCTGGCTGTGGTTTGAGAGCAGCTTGCTTTGCTGTCCCCTCAGCCAATTCATTGCCTTTAACTCCTGAATGTGCTTTAACCTTGACTATTGCTAAAGCTTTTGGGTTCTGGATGAAATTTAAAATAGCACGAATTAATGGGGCATGTTTAATCTCTGTTCCATTGCTTGTCAGGAATCCCCCGTTTTTCCATAGTTGACTGTAATCTTGAGCTATTCCCCATGCATATCTTGAATCAGTATAGATGTTAGCTGATTGTGTCCTTACATAAGACAAGGCTTGATGTCTGCCACTTGAGCTGAAACGGGGGGTCAATGCTGTCGGCTTCTATAACGGAATGTTCTGTGGTGACTGCATAGCCTGCCTTGCGCTCTCCCCCCTCTGTGATGAAACTAGTACCATCACAGTAAATTTCAAAGTCTGCTGGATTCTGGAGAGGAGTTTTAGAAAGTGTTACACCTGGATTCTGCAAAAGTTGCATGTCATATGATGTGAGGCGGGATGCTGAAATAGATAGCAGATGCCCATGGTTTAAAAGGGCCTGTACCTCATGAATCGTAGACAAGGTGGATATGCTTGGGCTACTAGATCCAACTTGTAAGACAAATAAGCTACTGGTCTTTTTGAGTCCCCATGTTGCTGAGTTAAAACTTGGGGGGATCACTTCTTGTTTTCTTTACAGGAAATATCGGCACATTATATGAGCTGGAGGTCTCTTTAAGTACCTGTTGCCTGAGCAACGAATCAGTCACAGGCGCTATGCCCTGCTCTGCTTCTGGCTTTAGTGGATATTGGGGCAGACATGGCCCAGATTTCCCTGGAAGGAGCTCCAATTTAAATGAACTAGCCCTTTTTATTAAACCACAATTCCCTTCTGCAGTTGCCCACACACCCCTTTGCACTGCTAGTAGATATGAAGGCAGGGGCAGTGTGACAACTTTAGCAGATAAAAGCTGAAACACTGCTTCACGAACCTCTTGTACATTAATGTCATCCTCTGAAATTAACAATTCCAATTTACCATTAGGATGACAAGCAACCTGGCACTTCCATTTACACAAGAGGTCCCTTCCCAATAGGTTTGGGGATCCATCAGTGCCAATAAGAAAAGCATGTTCAGCAGTCAATGGGCCCAGTGAAAATAAAGCTGGCTCCAACCAAACATATTTAACAGGAATGCCAGAAATTCCTGTGGCTACAACTCCTCTTTTTGTGGGCTGGAGTATTCCCTTAGCATCCTGGGCTCTTATCACCGACAAGTCTGCTCCAGTATCCACCAATGCCTTAATATTTTGAGACCCCAATTTAATATTCACTTCCCCCTGACCAGTGGTTGTGACTCGAAGAGGAGCGACAATTGCCCTCCTGGGAACTCCTAATCAAATAAATCCTCAGTGGGAGCAGTAGCAATATGTCCCACAGAAGCTTGATTCTGGGGACACTCCTTTCGCCAGTAGCCTTGTGTGGAAGGAAACATCGTGAATTCCTTCCCTTATTCTGAAAACTTCTTCTTCCTCGCCTCATGCTTCTTCTCCATCCAGATCCTCTTTTCCTGTCATAGACATATTTATCTTGAGGATTTCTGGTGGGCCCTTGACTCATATCTAATTGCAAGGCAGCTATTCTGACTTTATGCTTTTCCTTTTTCTCCAGAAGTATTTGCCGACACCAGTGATGGGTGGCTCCATCCCTGATCTCATTGAGAGATCCACTTTCCCATCCTCAGAGATGGATTCTTAGAATCTGTTTCCTAGCCATGGGTCTAGCTGATTAACAAAGTGCTGACGAACAGCATTCAGCATTTCTGTTTCAGGGTCCTGAGTTCCCCCATATTTCTTAAAGGCAGCTATCAGTCTGTCATAAAAATTACCAGGGCTTTCATCTGTTTTTTGTTTAAATCAGTGATTTTAGTCCAATCCATTACTGTTGGATAAATAACTGCAATAGCAACAGCAAAGGAATGTGCATTTGCAAATGATTGCTGAAAATTCTCTGCTCCATTAGCAAGCTTTGGAGCTTCTGTTGGCCAGTTGGATTCTAGGGGATTCCAAGGAACGTGTACTTTTGTGACTTCCCCTATGTCACTTGGAACTTGCCTCATAGGATATACAGTAAATGAGTGTGAGATCTAGTGTGACTTGCCACGGAGCTGCTAATGGTGGAATCTGCTGGTCCAGGTGGGGAAAGGGGGCTGTAGCAGCTCTTTCCCCTACACTTGCTTCAACCGCTGGTTGAGCAAATTGCCTGTCTTGCAAAGTTTCCCTTTGTTGATTAAGAGGAGGGGCTGTTAGCATGTTTTCCAGGAGAGGGTCTTCCTATTGTAGTAAAGTTAACTCTCTCTCCTCAATTAATTTTGACAAGTGGGGATAAAGTTGTACTAAAGATTGAAATCTTTCCATCTCTGTTGATGGTTTGCTAGCAGTTTCTTTGTTTTCCCTGTTAACTTTTTCCTCTCCATCTGGTTGTGTGTCTGACTGCAGCTTTTGAAAGTTATTTTTCCAGCTGCTGGCTCTGCTTTCTGCTTTTCACCTATCAATTTCTGTATTCCAAATAGCAAATAGCTTTGTTATTCTTTGTCTTTGGGTGGGAGACTCAAAAAGTCTGTTTTTCTCCCAACTTCGCAAAGTGGCCACTGAGCACAGCTGTAACCCTTAGTACCATTATGCCATTGTTACATATATTTAATTACTTCTAAACCAAACTTTTGCTGCATAAATCTAACAGGAGCTCCTTGTGGAGCTTCCTTCAAAGCATGCTTTGTTTGCAAATCACCCATTTTTGTTTCCCTTCCCTTTCCTCCCAGAGACCCTTTTTAAACTTTAAATTTACTTATCCTTAATTTTCAATCTCTGCCCGCGTCCGGGATGTGAAGGTTCCTCTTTTGCCGGCTTTTCCCTTCCTGCGTTGATTATTCTGGTCCTTTGATTCACGTGTACGGGCTGTTACAACCGGGGAGGATCAGCTTTTATGTGATCCTTAACACTTTCACTCAAAAACCTCTCACAGCCTGTCTGGACACCGTTAACATTTCCCTCCTTTACCTATCAGCAGCTTAAAGCAACTTCATTCAAAGAAAAACAATAGGGAAAGGAAGTTTCCTATGGGAATGTTTGTGATAAGGAGTTTACAACTGGCCTGGTTCACATCAGCTTCAAGGATGCTTCCACATGCCTTTATGTTTCAACCGTGTTAAGGCGATCCCATTCATCTGAGGCCTCTAAAAACTTGTCTTTTTCACCCAAAGATTCATTTTTCTCACACAACTGAGAGTCTTATTGGGAAATCTCTTCTTTTAAGACTAGTACCTAACTCTCCTTGTTCTAGATACTCTCCCTAGTTTTCAATAACTAGTTTTTTACACAATCCTTGAAGACACTCATTCTTTTTAGAATTCTTTGACTTGGAATTGTGCAAGGCTGCTCAGAAATAACTAAATACTCACTCTGGCACATTACCATTTTTTAAAAGCCTTGTTTACAACCAGTGAAAAGAAAAATGCGGACATCAGATTAAAAAATAACAAAGACTATTAAAATGGAATAAAGGTAGATAGATAGAAGTCTCTGAGTACAAATTATTCTGAAAGAGCACATAATCAAAGCACTTTTTCTTGCAAAATAATTTCTAATCCTCTGATTTGTACCTGGATTTGGAAGCCAAACAATACAGCTTTGCAAAGGCTGAGAAATCTGCTTCCCAGGAAATTTCCTCTCTTTTCTTTTTTCCTCTTCAGCCAATGCCTCGGATTACTAGCAGCTTCCTTGAAATCTGAGGAGGAGCAGAAACTGGGTTGCCTGTCTCTGGATATTGAAGGGAGCCCACACACATCCCTGGCTGTGCTCTCCCAGCACTTTCATGAAGGTGCCCAGGATTGGTCCCTCTGGGACACCATAAACCATTTCCAGAAATGCTAGAAAGAATCCCCCCCTCCCCCACCATTTCCTTCTGCAAACACAGGAAGAATTGGAGTCCCTGATAGCTGGGGTTTCCTAGGCCCACCTGCCAGTTGATTCTCTCCAGACGCTGAGAGTCTTTTCATGTTGCATGGGTGGATCGATGCAGAAGGAAAGTGGGGTTGCTTTCACTTAATGGCACTGAAATCTCTCAACTTGATAAAACCTGCCTGAAATATTTTTTCAGTCAGAAGCTTTTGGCTCTGTCCATTTTCATACCCTAAATCTTGGAATCCTACCAGACATAGCCATTTTACTTGGCATATATCTTTGCTCTGGGAATTGGTGAACAATAGGACAGGTCTTGCAAATCCTCCTGGTCCTGTTCCCTTCTTTTTTTCTTTCTTCAGGAGGGTCTTGTGTTCTTCAGGGACGTGGCCGTATGTTTCTCCGAGCAGGAGTGGTCTCAGCTGGATCCTCACCAAAAAGCGCTGCATTGGGAAGTCATGCTGGAAAACTATAGGAATGTGGCCTCTCTGGGTAAGGGTTTCCTACCCTCCAATCAGAGAGTTCAGCAAGACATTTTGTGCTTAGATGCCATCAGCTATTGCTTATTAAAAAGAACTTAATGTCAGTTCTTCAGAGGGAGATGAGAAACATATGGTGTTCTTCTGCTCCAGGGAAGGAAATAGGTCAGTGGCCCTCTGCTTAGATGCATCCTGTGCCATTTCCCAGCTGGTGAATTTTTCCATTTCTTTTTGAACAGATCAGTGAGAAAGTAGCTCCTTGGCTTGAGGAGGAGCTAAACTCCATCACACTGATTTCAGCTTTTTGGACTGACATGCTTCCCTGTCTGTCCTCGGAAGGACTGTCATTTATTCAGGCTCTCAGTTTAGTGGCTTTTCTTCCTTTTCATTTCTATCCTGAGCCTTGAGATGGAGGGGGAAATGTTGCTGTGTTTCCATTGCAAACATGTTGTTTAGGGTTAATGGAAGAACTCTAGGATTTTTTTTTCAACCATGAGATTTGGGCAAGAAAAAATGAACAGGAAATGGGAGGTAGTTAGGGTAGGATGAAAAGGATGAGTTTCAAAATCGATTTAGTTCTCACAGATTCCTCCTGTAATTCATCCCCCTCCAATAAATCTTAGGTTTTCCCCTAATAAACAAAAAGGTCCTTTAGATGTTTTGAAAGCTTTTATGGCTCACGAATATACAATTATCATTTCTATACTAGGCCATCGTAAGCATGCAAATGTGTAATGTTTTGGAATTGGGCAAAATTTCAGAAAGAAATTCATCTGACTTCCCACAGTTTGATGTTTTTCCCTAACCTTGTATCATTTTGATTTCTTTTTTCTGTTGAAGGTAATCTTGGGCAGGAGAACAAAGATTCCAGTGAACCATTCCAAATGATCTGGCATGGAGGTGGAACGGAGAAGCCTGCAATTCAAATGGAACTAAAAAGGCATGAGAGAAACCAGTCAAATACTGGGAATAAGGAAAGCTCAATTTCCACTGATGCTGAGATTCAAGACTTTCTTGCCCCACAAGGAAAAATAAAGGAAAAAGGTATGGTGAAAAGTGTAGGCCTATTCAAAGACAAATTAGAAATAAATGAACACTATCCAATCCAAACAAAAGAAGATTATATAACCAGAGACAATGGAAATAATTACAATTTCATTTTCACTCTTTCCCATGGAAATGGATCCCTTACATCTCATAGAAGGATCCACACAGGAGAGAAGCCATACAAATGCATGGAGTGTGGAAAGAGCTTCAGTTTTAATAGTTCTCTTACTATTCATCAAAGGATCCACACAGGAGAGAAGCCATATAAGTGCATGGAGTGTGGAAAGAGCTTCTCTAAAAACAGTTCTCTTACTGTTCATCAAAGGATCCACACAGGGGAGAAGCCATATAAATGCATGGAATGTGGAAAGAGCTTCCATGGAAACAGTTCTCTTACTGTTCATCAAAGGATCCACACGGGGGAGAAGCCATACAAATGCATGGAGTGTGGGAAGGGCTTCAGCCAACACAGTAACCTAAGTTCCCATAAACGGATTCACGCAGGAGGGAAGCCATATAAATGCACAGAGTGTGGAAAAAGTTTCACTAATGGCTGTTCCCTCAAATCTCATAGTAGGATCCACACAGGAGAGAAGCCATATAAATGCTTGGAATGTGGGAAGGGCTTCAGGCAACACAGTAAGTTGACTTCCCATAAAAGGATCCACACAGGAGAGAAGCCATATAAGTGCATAGACTGCGGAAAAAGTTTTACTAAGAGCTGTTCCCTCACATCTCATAGAAGGATCCACACAGGAGAGAAGCCATACAAATGCATGGAGTGTGGAAAGAGCTTCAGTTTTAATAGTTCTCTTACTATTCATCAAAGGATCCACACGGGGGAGAAGCCATACAAATGCATGGAGTGTGGGAAGGGCTTCAGCAAACACAGTAACCTAAGTTCCCATAAACGCATCCACACAGGGGAGAAGCCATATAAGTGCACAGAGTGTGGAAAAAGTTTCACTAAGGGCTGTTCCCTCAAATCTCATAGTAGGATCCACACAGGGGAGAAGCCATACAAATGCATAGAGTGTGGAAAAAGTTTTACTAAGAGCCATTCCCTCATATCTCACGGATGTATCCACGCAGGAGAAAAGCCGGAAAAATGAATGGAGTGTGGAAATAGCTTCAGGAGGAGCAGTGACCTAATTTCCAACACACAGACCCATTTGGGTGAGAATCCATGTAAATTCTAGCTATAGTTGGTTAAATCTATGCATTTCCTATTTGTGTATACTGACTAGGAAAGGAATGTTTTTTGAATCTGACCTTCACAACTGGCAGCCCCAGAGAAATGAATTTACCAGGGGAAACAAAAGCAATAGGTATGTGCCTTCTTAATTATGAACTGTGGATTTTTGAAGGTACTGTCATTTGAAGGTGGCCAACGCTGTTGCTTGTCAATCAGAGAAAAATCCTTTTTCTTTACTTTACATTTATTTTACGCATCTCACATTCTGGGTTGTACAATTTGATGAAGATGTTGTCTTCATTGTGGTTTTACAAGTGAGCTTCTTGCTCGTCAACTGTTTGTTCTTCCCACTTGAGCATGCTGCTGGGAGGGATGTGAACAGGCAGACATTTGACAGGAGATGCTCCCCTAAGCAGCCAAAGAGCTGCATCTCCCTGATGTATCTTTTCAAGACAAAGGTTTTTTAGTTTTCCTTCTGCTAAACCAGAAATGCAGATAGAAATTCAACTCAGCCAATCACTTCCCAGATTTTAAACTTTCCTTCTTTTGCTTAGACTTCTTACAATTGTTTCCCACTCCCTCTCTCATTCCTGAATACGTTCTGAGGTCTCGAGCAATATTAAAATCCTAAGGTAACACAGGTTCCATCAAAGAATAGGGAGAGAGATGGAATTTGATATTGAATTGCCCCCTGAATAATTGTGATATGAAATTAAAAGTAACAACTAAGAGGATTTGTGCTTCTAATTTTTCCCTCCCTCCCCTTCCTACTTCTTTCCTCTTCTTTTTTCTTTCGTTTTTCTTCTTGGGTCTCTTTCTTTTTGTCCCATGTTAGGGATACTCAGGAAAATGAGAATGAAAGTGACTCCAGTGTGCTGACATTGCAAACAAGGAATTTATTGACATTTGGGAATCCATGGGGACCAAAATGACATAATATAGCGAACACACAAAAATGAGAAGGGGAACTACCTCTGGGATGTGAAGACACTGAAAAATAATCAGACTCGCATCCACAGTGCAGAACTGAGAATGGAGGTGACCAGGATGAACACAGAACCATGGAACCGTTTTCGGTCTAAGGCCTCATTATGTGAGACAATTGTCACCTATGTATCAATGACTTATTTGTGGATGAGCTTCAGGGTGAAGAATTCCTCTTTCACAAAAGGAACCAGAAAGGCAAGAAGCCCTCGAAACATGTGCAAAAACATTTTTCAAGCATTAGACCTTTCTATGGTATGACGAGGGCAAAGAAAAGGTCAAAATTTGATTTAAAGAAAATTAATTAAATATCAATGGTGTGGTTACTTTCCAGGCATGTATTACATTCTCCTTCTCTTTAGTTGCATTGAAAATTAGTAACACAGGAAAAGTTTTGGAAGGAGTTGGGTGGGGGGAGACTTCAGGGTTTAAGAGGCTCATGCTGGCTTGAAGTTGTTTATTCAAAAACTGGTCACCGATTGTTCTGGCTCAAAGTGGAGAATAAGAAATCGGGTGACTTCCTGTGAGTGCCATGTCGAGCTGATATCCTGCTGGCAGCGGGACCACATTTATGAGGAGTATGATGGCTGGATGCTGGATCCGGACTGGCAAAATCTTTCCGGAAGAATGAGAGATTGTTGAGATTTATCCGCGTGCCTCTGGATAGCCGCTCCTTGTGAGTAGACCACGGGAGCTGCCGTTTTGCGGTTGGCTTTTGAGGTGAGTGGCTGGCATGCTTGCTCCCAGGCCCTGGTCAGCAGGTTCATAGGGGCCCTTGCCTCTGGCTGTTGCTGCTTAATGCCAGGTTGGTTAAAAGCAAGCTCCCCCTCATATGTGACTAGATCACTGAGGAGGGGTGGACCTGGCACGTATTACAGAGACCTGGCTGGGGCACGAGGGGGGGTGCCCCTCTCGGAAATGTGCACCGCTGGGTTCATGGTGTGGCACCAGCCAAGATGCCAGGAGAGGAGGGGTGGCTGTCGTCATCCGAGAGTCCTTGGTGGCCTTCAGGGGCATTGCTCCACAAGTCTCTGGCTGTGAGACACTGTTTCTTACCTTGGGCTCCCGTGAATAGTTGGGAGTGCTGCTACTGTACCAGCCTCCCTGCTGCATGGCAACCTCCCTGCCTGAGCTGCTGGAGGCTGTCTCGGGGCTGGTGGTGGAGTTCCCCAGGCTTATGGTTCTGGGGGACTTCAACTTGCCGTCCCCGGGACGGACCTCGGAGGTGGCTCGGGAGTTCACGGCTACCATGGCAGCCATGGGCCTGTGTGACGGAGGTCCGGGATTATGGGAACTAACCTGTTTTTATGTGTAATTCCTTGTCCAAATTAGTAGATGAAGAAGCTTCCTCAATCCACTTTGAAGTAATGGGAATGAGGTTTTTATCACGGGGAGAAGGAAGACAGGCTTTAGATGTTAGTAAGCTATAAATTGTTGTAACCAGATAAGATCTTGTGGAGAAACCCCAGTTGTATGTTGATTTGTAGCTGTTGAAACCTTTGTTAATTAAAATCAAAGCTGTATCCTTAACTGTTGTCACCTGTGAAGAGGGGTGGAGGCCAGCCTGGAAAGAGTACTTAAGATAAGCCCTGAAGCCATAGAAGGAGGACGATGGAGCTTTGGAAGAAGACATCGGCTTTGTATCTTTGTTGATCTGCGGAATCCACTTTCTTCAACGAAGCTGCGAATCTCAAGCCTTGATCTCATTCGAATCTCAAGCCTTGATCTCATTCGTGGGAGGGTGGGAGGGAGAACGGCTCACTTGGAAGGCTACTTCACGTGAGGCTGCTCAGGCGGAAAAGGGACTTATCTATCTGCTTTTTACTTCTATGGGACTGCTTGCTTTCATTGAGCAAGTTTTAATTTGCAGCTTAAAATATTTTTGTATTCAATCCTTTCTTTTCGAGCAGTGAGTAAAGAGCCTCATTTTGGAAAGTATTTACTTGTTTCTTGAGCTGTTTTTGGCATTGCACACAACCAGTAACGGAAAGGACCCAGAGAGAGATGTACCAGCCCCGGGGGTGGTTGTCACAGCCTGTCACAAATTGTACGGGAACCAACCCGAGACAGTGGCCACATGCCGGATTTGGTTTCTTGTTGGAGCAATGGCAAAGTGATCTGACGGGAAATTTACAGCTGTCCCCATTGTCATGGTCAAATCACGTCCTGGTGACCCTGAGCTTCTCCTATTCCAACCGCCTCCGCTTGGTTCTGCCCTGCGCCTGATGGACCCGTCAGGGTTTCAGAGGGAGCTGGGGGGTATTCTCGTGGATCTGCTGCACGGTCCAGCGGAGGCCTTGGCAACTGCTTGGAATAGGGAGGCAGCTGGGGCCTTGGATAGGATCGCTCCTATGCCACCTCTCTTGCCACATCAGCCCCGACACTCCCCGTGGTTTACGGAGGAGTTGAGGGTGCTGAAGAGGGTCAAGAGATGTCTAGAGCACTGCTGGAGGAAGACAAAGACCGAATCCGACCGAACACAGTTTAGAGCCGCTATCAAGGCCTACATTGTGGCGATAAGAGTGGCGAAATGCCAATAGTTCTCCGCCCTTATTGCATCCTCAGAGTGCCGCCCGGCGGCCCTGTTTGGGATCACTAGATCCCTCCTTGGTAAGGGGGATCTGGGGATTCATTTGCAGGGCCGCATGGAGGAATTTTCAGAGCATCTGCAGGATAAAATCGCTTGGATTCGTTCCAAGTTAGACTCCGAGCGTGGCGCAGGGTCTCGGGAGATACCATAGGATTGTTCTTGCCCAGTTATCTGGGAACGGTTTGATCCTGTTGTTCCTGAGGAAGTGGACAGGATCCTCTGGACTGTGAAGGCTACCGCTTGTAATCTGGACCCATGCCCCTCCTGGCTGATGAAAGCAGCTCAGGAGGTGACGTACGGTTGTATCCAGGCGAGAGTTAATACATCCTTGTGGGAGGGAGTGTTTCCAGCTGCCTTTAAAGAGGCGTTGGTACACCCCCTCCTCCAGAAACCCTCCCTGGATCCTACCGTATTGGACAATTTCCGTCCAGTCTCCCACCTCCCCTTTTGGGGGAAGGTAGTTGAGAAAGTGGTGGCATCACAGCTCCCAAGGGTTCTGGAGGAAACGGCTTATCTGGACCCCTCCCAGTCAGGTTTCAGGCCTGGTGATGGAACAGAAACAGCATTGGTCACATTTATGGATGACCTCTGGCGGGAGCGGGATGGTGGAAGTGCAATCATCCTTGCTCTCCTTGATCTCTCAGCGGCTTTCGATACCGTCGACCACGGTATCCCGTTGGGACGACTCAGGGAATTGGGGGTGGGCAGCACAGTCTTGTGCTGGTTCACCTTCTTTCTGCAGGGCCGATCCCAATAAGTGGTGATAGGGGGAGAGAGGTCCCATCCTCGGCCCCTCCTTTGTGGGTTGCTGTAGGGTTCAGTTCTCTCTCTGCTCCTTTTCAACATCTACATGAAACTGCTGGGTGAGATCATACGTCATCATGGGATGAGGTATTATCAGTATGCTGATGATACTCAATTATACATCTCCATCCCAGGTGAAGTAAGTGTTGCCGTGACCGCCCTTTCGCAGTGCCTGGAGGCTGTGAGGGTCTGGATGGAGAACAACAGGCTTCAGCTGAACCCTGGTAAGACAGAGTGGCTGTGGGTTAATGGCTCCTCTGTATCTGAGACTTTGTCATCGTTGGTGCTGGATTGAGTAGCACTGTCCCAGACAGACCCAGTGTGTAATCTGGGGGTCCTCCTGGACTCATGACTCCTGCGCGTAGAGAGGTGGTAGCCATGGCCAACAGGGCTTTTGCACAACTTCGGGTTGTGCACCAGTTACACCCTTTCCTGGATCGGGATGCCCTTCGGTCACTCATGCCCTTCTTATCTCCCAGATAGATTACTGCAATACGCTCTACATGGGGTTACCCTTGAAGAGTATCCGGAAGCGTCAGCTGGTCCAGAATTCAGCTGCACAAGCTACTTTTGGGGCCTGAAGAAGGACCCACGTAACACCATTGCTTCGGGAGCTGCATTGGGTACCGGTTTGCTTCCGGGTCCAATGCAAGGTGTTGGTTATCACCTTTAAAGCCCTACATGGCATGGGACCGGGTTACCTGAGAGACCGTCTCTCCCCCACGACTTCATCCCGTCCCACCCAATCACACAGAGAGGGCATGCTCCGGACCCCCTCGGCAAAAGAAGTCCGACTGGCGGGGTCCAGAAGGCGGGCCTTCTCTGCTGCAGCCCCCGCCCTTGGGAATATCCTGCCCCCGGAGGTGAGATTGGCCCCCTCACTCCCGGCCTTTTGGAGGGATCTGAAGACCTGGCTCCGCCATCTGGCCTGGGGCGAGGAGGGGCACCATCAAGTGTGGGGTTGGCTGGTCCCTTAGAGGCCTGGCGTTGCTGCCTTGAACCATCGGCCTCCTGGATTTTTTCCTTTTATTTTTGTAAATGTGAATTATTATAGGTTTTTAATTGTGTATTTATGTATTGATTTTAACGTGTTGTGAGCCGCCCAGAGTCCCCCATTGGGGGGAGATGGGTGGCGGACACATTTAATTAATTAATTAATTGTGACCTGTAAATGCAGAGGAATCTCTTCAAACCAGTGGAGACTTCAGCTCTTGTGGCTAGAACAACATTTATACTTTCTTTTCCTCTCTTTATTCATCATCTAAAGAGGCATGTTCCCTACTTGACTCAGAAGTATAAAACAAATTTTTTTTATCTCATGGTATTTGAGCTTTATATTCACATTTCACTATTCACCTTCCCTCATTTTCTAATTCCACCTTTTCTCCAGTCACAGGAGACACCATTCTCCCACTCTTAATCTCTCCCCCTTGGTGCCTTGTTTTCAGGTAAAATTTCTACAACGTCCATCACTTTGAGTTCTTTATTTGGAACTTTTTTTCTTTTGATCTTTCTTTTTCTTCAGGATTAATCAAATTGTAACAGGTTGCTACTTGGAGTTTCAAACCTTTCTTAGCCGCCTAGAGTCATGAATGTGAGAAGGGCAGCTGTATCAATTGAACTAACTAAATAAAGATCAGCAGAGATCTTAATTTTCCTAACCCATCATCACTTCCCTCCCTGTATCCCTACCAGCCCCCATCTTCCATCGCTTAAGGCCTGAGTATGGTAACAACCACAAGACACAGGCTGTGCTTCAAGGTTTGCCTCCTTGTTCTTGTTTTTTGACCGACCTGCCATTTCTGACAGGATTTTCCTCATTTTTCTGGCCTCCTGGAATCTCTAAAGATCCTTCAGAGCTGCTGTTCTTGAGGAAGCGAGTTTTGATCCTGCACAGAGATCTCCTCAATGTTCACAAGATCACAGACGGTTCCTCCACATTAATAAGAGGAAGATCTAGAAACTGCAACATGCTGCAGACGCCACCACCCTGCTTAAACAGGCCATAAGTTAGAGGGGCCCTTTCCTTCCACTCTGGTTGGAATATATTCTTTATTTCTGTCAGGGGAAAATCCTCGTTAACGACGAGAGACATATACACCAAAACACTGACCACTTCAATTCCAAACTCTCACTTCTTACTACCTTCCCCCCCCCTTTTGTTACGAAATACACCTCAGGGTGCAACCCTGAACTTCCACACTTCACTGGGGTTGATCAGACCCCAATAAACGCCAGCTCCCCTTCGGGTCCCAGCCACGGAAACACCGGACTGTTTTGCCTCCAGGGCACGGCAAATTCCACAACCTTCAATACCACAAATCTCCCACCCTCCTAGGGAGTTCCTTCTTACCTCAGAACCTGAAGCGGCAGTGTGGGCGAACGCTGGAAAGGAGCAGCTGTTTCAGCATGTCCTTTCCTGGGCAATGCACCAAAACTGTCAGAGGAAAAACCTCGTTAAGTACGAGAGACATACACACCAAAACACTGACCACTTCGAAGTTCTAAAGGTTTTATTAAATGTTAGTTCAATAAACAAAACTGAGTTCAAGAAGCAAACCATTACATACTTCCTTAACTTCCCATTGCAGTGAGGTCCAGCACGAGCAAGCGGTCAGGTAGACAGCTTAGCCGTGCGGCCCCGAGCCCCTCCCAACAAACCTTTTTATTCTTCAAAACCACACACCACAATTATGACGCCCAGGATGAGCTACCATCCTTGGTGCTAATTATTCACCCCTTCCCTGTTCCTAACCCTAACCCTAACCCACAGACCTTCTATCAGCACTTTACTTTGTCCATCTATTTCCAGGATTCCGGTCCATGACTGGAAACTTTAGTCCACATAGCAATTTTCTTTATTGCTCTGTAAGCTTGTTTTATTTGGTGTTAGCATTTATTGCTTTATAGCTAGTTTTATTAGTATGTTTCAATTAACAAAGACCTTAAGCATTAATAAATCATTTTTTCCCCCTCACATTTCCTTGCAGTGGTGGCTGTCCTTTTACAATGTCGTGAGGAAAAAGAAAGGCACGCTTTAAAGACAATGGATCAGTCCTTCTTCAGGGACAGGTTTCCCCAACATCCAATCCTCTCCCCCACCCCCCACCCCAATCATCCTTCTCAATCCTTGCAATTTCAAATCAGTCTCCTCTGGGGGCACAGCCAGTGAAGAAGCAGCAGCAGCAGCAGCAGCAGCAGCCCCGGCATCAGTGATTCTCCATCTCACAAGGTTTGCCCTCTGTACAGACAGAGACACTCACTGAAATCTTGCTTCAAAGTCACAAGAGTGGATTCCAGTGAGTATGAGGCTTGCAAAGCCAGGAGCCCATCCCAGGAAGTCATAAAGTAGAGTTTGTAGAAGTTGTGCGAATGTCCTGAAAGGGGGACGAGGTTAGCTCACATCGGCTGCCTGAGGAGGCCTTGAACTCTCCCTCTGTCCTTCATGTTCCTCCCCATTACCTCCAACCCTGTAACTAGCAGGCAAGAAGCAGGTGTGGGGAGAGCACGTCCTGCAGAAGCTGAGGCAAATGGGAGAAACGCCAGGAAAAGGGTGAAGTGGGGACGTCGGATGGGGCAAGGAGCCCCAGCCTGGAGTTAGGGGAAGAAAACCGGGGCAAGAGGCCAGATGTCACCAACAAATCTCTTCTCCTTCTGAGGGCTGAAGCGGTTCAGGAGAGAAAGCAGGCAGCTTGGTATTTACTCACAAGCCCCACCGCTTAACAGGGGACAAGACTTCCCATATTTTTCGAACTTGCAATCAATGAGTTCACAGACTTTCCAAAATACACTCTCCTAAATACCACCCAAATGTTTTCCATGACAAAGGGTAGGAGGAGCAGGAGGAGAAGGAAAAGGAGAAGGAGAAGGAGAAGAAAGAATCCTAGGTTGATGGGAACACAGACCCTTTCTCCAACTCCCAGCAAGCACAGCCGACTGGGGCAGGTAGAGTCTCCAATTCTTCCCAGGCAGCTTAGAAATCCTTCAAATCACCCAGACCAGCAGAGGTGACAGGTTCTCACATATACACACACAGCTTTTTTAGCATGGCAGAGAGAGAGGTTGTTCAATATGGCATGAAAACAACAGACACAAGTTTGAAACCATGGAAAGGAAATGGCATAAAAGAAACAGCCTCAGAAAATAGGAGGGCATCAAGACACTTGTAGTAGCCCCATCAGGACACAGATCCTCACGGTTTGATTCAGAAACTTGATGGGTGCACACACAGACTCAGCGGGCTCAGTAAAAGATGCAGAGGCTCATTATTAATAACAAGCCAATTATTATTATTAATATCCCTAAGGGCCAGGAAGGTAGCCAGAGCAGAAAACAAGCTAGCTAGTGCTGGAAGTGAGACTTGCACTAAAGGGGCCCTTCTCTTGGAAATTGGACTCAATCAGCCGATGCAATTGTTGCTGAAATGCATTCTGTGCTTGCCTTCCGTGGTGGTTGTGCCCACTGGGGACAAAGAACCTAAACTGGCTTAAGCTTAGAAAGCCCAAAGGGGTCTTTATTTCTCAAGTGATGGTCAGTCTGCAGAAAGTGAGGGGAAGAAATGATCAACCAGAAAAAAAGGTTATGTCTAGCATGGATGATGGATGGAGGTAAAGGGGAAGGAAGAGAGAAAGTGGATGGAGAGAGTCAAGGAGATTACAGGACAGCCCTTGGAAGAGCTATAATTTAATTAAACAAGAACCAGAAAAATGTAATAGGTTGAAGATTGCAATTATGTTGAGAAGCTTACTCCAGTTTCAACTGGAGTTTTAAAAGAACGTTTTTTGCAGCTTGGAGTTTTTCTCGCCTTCAAAATTGCTTTTTGTCCCAAGGTGTAATTTAATATCTCTCCTGCTATTCTTTAGCCTACATCTCCAAAGGCAGAGGAGTGACTTCAGATGGAGAATTCCCTCCTGCTTCTTCCTGCAACCTGTCTTGTATTGAGAGGTGCATTTCTGTGATTAGGTACTGAGTGACCGAGAGCAGGGCCTCCCGGAGAGTCTAGGAGAATCCCCAAATTGTGGCTCATTCATTGGTGCATCTCTGTTCAAAGTCAGAGATGGAATTTCTCTGGAACTCTATGGTCTACAAACCCAACCGTATTCAATCTTGCAGAAATTCACTCCGTCTGTTCCTTTCCATCCGGATTCTGATGGCCTCTATGCCACCACTTCCAGCACATCACTTGTTTGGCCTTGGGATGTGAAAAATAACTGGATACCATCAGCATACGGAGGATACCAGACTCTAGGCCAAAAGATGACCTCCCGTAGGAGTTCCATGTACATCTTCAAAAGGAGTGATAACTGGGGAGAGTCCTGGATCACGCACAGAATAACTGTCTCTGGACAGGTCTCTCTTCCACCATGACTACCTCAAAAAGAAGAACTACCACTAAACAGTGCACTTCCTCGGTGATCGTGGATAAGAAGGTGATGGATGGTTGGTGGTACTGAGAGCCATTGAGTGATCAGGGAGGGTTGCACTCCTCCAAACCCTCTCTCTCCATAACTCATTCGTAAGTGCAACTAATAGAATTTCGATGCTGTATCCTGGTTGGGAACATATTGCCAAGGAGCCAAATAATCGGCTTCCTCTCAGGCTCTCTGCAGTTGAAGAAACTCACCCTGTTATCCAAGCCAGGTCAGAAATTGGACACCACAAAGGCTTCTGGAGCTCTACAATATTTTTATGGGGTATAATAACAGAATCTCGAAAGCCTGACAGCGTTTCCTACTGACCTCCTTTACAGGATGCAGAATCAAGGCAGGATTATTTTGACCCTCTTGAGTAAGTAGAAAGCTGAATTCCATTCCCACTCTGTTCCTTGGCTCCCTCTCCTCCCCCTATTCAGGGATGCGACTTTCTCCAGAAGGTTTCTTAAAAATGGAAGGTTGGCGATAGGTCTACTGTTGTCAAGACCAGTTGGATTCAGAAGACTTCCTGATCAGGGGGACACAACAGCCTCCTTACTCCTGGCCCAATCCCATGGATTTGCACCCTTTCTCCCCTCTTTGGATTAGCACCTACGTTGCACAGAGGATCCAGCAGGGGGCTCCCTCTGCAAACAGAAGGAAACACCATGCACTTCAGCATTGGGCCACTGGAGGGAGAATGCCACAGGTGACTCTCCAGAGGAGGGAGAAGGAAGTGACATCATGTAGGTGTTGCCTCTCTAGGATGCTGCACTCTCTCTCTCTTTAACCCTTTCAGCTTCACAGGAACTAAAAAGATTGCAGGAAGGTCTATTGAAAGCAGAGCTGTGTTGCAAATCCAGGATCCCCAGGAAGAAGGTGGGGATGTGGGGAAGCCTTTCCCACACCATTTCCTGGAAAAAGCCCCTGAGAAGGGGGAGGGGGAGAATTTGCATTGCAAACTCTAGCGGGATATAAGAAAAGGTTTCCAAGGAAGGAGATACAAAAGATTGTGCCTGCATTCTCGCCATGTGCTGCATGAGACTAAAATAGGGTTGGATCCTCTGCAGTTGAACAGGAGGGTGAGTGAACCAGGACATCAACTTAAGCTATGTTCTCTCAAGGCCTGTTTTATGTGAACTAGGTTGATTTGTTTAGGCTTAGGGGATCTTGTGAACCCGCCTGCGTAGTAATAGTGTGACTTGGCTCTTAAGAAACAAGCCCTGAAGAAAGGGAAGGGGAACATCCTAAGCCAGGGTAATTCCATTAGCATTTCATTTTATGTGAACTGAACTTTCTTGGTTTGTTGGCCTGTTTGGGGTTTGGCATATTGTATGAACCGTGCTTGTACGAAAGTGTAGATCTAGGTTTTTAAAAAGCAAGGCCTTCTTTGTAAGAAAAAGAAATAGAAAATGCTCCGCAATGCATTTATTCCATGTTCCTTGATAGAAGTCAATCCCATATTTTGCAACACACACACAGACATACACACACACACGCATACACACAGGGAAGATTTACCTGCTCAATGCCACTGCAATCGTGTACCAGCTCAGAAAAATACTTCCTTGCATGGGGATGAGTGTTGTTGAATGGTTAAATCCACCACCTTCAAATTCTTGGAATTTATTTTCTTTTCCATCTCAGATACACAAACCAAAAACCATTTGTACACCCTCACATACAGACTAATTTATCTCTTGGGCAAAGAGGGCTGAATGTCTGCTGTGGTCATTCCTGCGGCTACAGTAATGTTCCAATGAATGACAAGGCTTTTGGAGATCCGCAAGATTCCTTGGATCCATTTGGAGTTGTGTTACAGGACAGAGAAAAAATGGAGAGACAACCTTTAGCGAGTGAGAGAACTGGAAAAGGCCGTTGTGCTGTTCAGCCTGGGAGCTGTGGGGAGATCCAAGGAAGAAGTGGGCAGGAGATCCTGGAGGAGGAATCCATCCATTCAGAAGTTCAGCCCTGGAACTTCAGGAGTGTTCAATACCAGGAGGCTGAGGGTCCCCGAGGACTTTGCAGCCGACTCCACTACTTTTGTAGTCGATGGTTGAGACCAGAAAAGCACACAAAAGCACAGATGCTGGACCTGGTTGTTCTGGAGCAGTTCCTGGCCCTTCTGCCCCTGCAGATGGAGAGCTGGGTGCAGGAGTGTGGAGCAGAGACCAGCTCCCAAGCGGTGGCCCTGGTGGAAGGCTTCCTCCTGAGCCAGGCAGAGGAGCAGAAGGAGCAGGTCGAGTTGCAGGTGAGAGACCTTCATCTTGGGAGCCCAGAAGAGGTTTGAATGTCATAAACAATGTGTTTGAATTCTTAACCCTTCCCTACCAGAGTTTCCTGGCATTCATAATAGGTGGAAATATTTCACTCATTCTTGTAGGCCATTGTTCCACTATCCATTCCAGAAGATAGATTTGGGACAGGCTTTCTTTTCTTACTGTGCAGCCACATTGATGGACATTGGGGGCTTTGAAGTTGTGTTTTTAGAGAACAGGAATCCACTTCATCTTGTATGATGTCGGTTATTTCTTCTTCTTTTCTCCTGCCTACCATTTCAAGTCCTTTGCTGTGGAGATCCGAGATCCTGCGGGAAGGAGGAATCCATCAATTCCCTCTCAGGAGCTGTTTTTCAGGAGGATCTCCTTGGAAGATCCAAATCAGGACACCTCAGGAGGTAATACAAGGTCCTCCCATTCCCCAGAGGGATAATCCCAGCTGTCTCATCTTCTCAGCATCTTCTGTTCTGTAGAATTCCTCCTCCTATTTTATTAATTGTGCATTTTGAAATTCTGTCTCCCTCACAGGGAAGCATGGAAGAAAGTTGACTCCTCCTTATGGTGGAGCGGAAACCGTGGTTGAACCTCCAACTCAACAAGTAAGAGGAAGAAATTTATGTATTGGATTTGTATTCTCCCTTTCCTTCAGGAAGTCAAGTGGGTGTACTCAGCACTCTCTCCTTCCATTTTTCCCTCTTGTTTGTGCTGAGTTATTTTCGTGTTCCTGAGCAATATGGCAGATTCAACTGAGAGTCTTATTGGGAAATCTCTTCTTTTAAGACCAGTACCTAACTCTCCTTGTTCTAGTTACTCTCCCTAGTTTTCAATAACTACTTTTTACACAATCCTTGAAAAGACTCATTCTTTTTGATTCTCTTTGAATTGGAATTGTGCAAGACTGCTCAGAAATAACTAAATACTCACTCTGGCACATTACCATTTTTTAAAAGCCTTGTTTAAAACCAATGATAAGAAAAATACAGACATCAGATTAAAAGATAACGGAGACTATTAAAATGGAATGAAGGTATATGGATAGAAGTCTCTGAGTACAAATTATTCTGAAACAGCACATAATCAAGGCACTTTTTGTTGCAAAATAATTTCTAATCCTCTGATTTGTGCCTGGATTTGGAAGCAAAAGAATCTAGCTTTGCAAAGGCTGAGAAATCTCCTTCTCAGGAAATTTCCTCTGCTTTCTTTTTTCCTGTTCAGCCAATGGCTCAGACTACTAGCAGTTTCCTTGAAATCTGAGGAGGAGCAGAAACTGGGTTGCCTGTCTCTGGATATTGAAGGGAGCCCACACACATCCCTGGCTGTGCTCTCCCAGCACTTTCATGAAGGTGCCCAGGATTGGTCCCTCTGGGACACCATAAACCATTTCCAGAAATGCTAGAAAGAATCCCCCCTCTCCCCTCCATTTCCTTCTGCAAACACAGGAAGAATTGGAGTCCCTGATAGCTGGGGTTTCCTAGGCCCACCTGCCAGTTGATTCTCTCTAGACATTGAGAGTCTTTTCATGTTGCATGGATGGATCGATGCAGAAGGAAAGTGGGGTTGCTTTCACTGAATGGCACTGAAATCTCTCAACTTGATAAAACCTGCCTGAAATATTTTTTCAGTCAGAAGCTTTTGGCTCTGTCCATTTTCATACCCTAAACCTTGGAATCCTACCAGGCATAGCCATTTTACTTGGTATATATCTTTGCTCTGGGTATTTGTGAACAATAGGACAGGTCTTGCAAATCCTCCGGGGCCTGTTCTCTTCTTTTTTTCTTTCTTCAGGAGGGTCTTGTGTTCTTCAAGGACGTGGCCGTATGTTTCTCCGGGGAGGAGTGGTCTCAGCTGGATCCTCACCAAAAAGCGCTGCATTGGGAAGTCATGCTGGAAAACTATAGGAACGTGGCCTCTCTGGGTAAGGGTTTCCTACCCTCCAATCAGAGAGTTCAGCAAGACATTTTGTGCTTAGACGCCAGGAGCTATTGCTTATTAAAAAGAACTTGATGTCATTTCTTGGGAGGGAGATTTAAAACATTTGGTGTTTTTCTGCTCCAAGGAAGGAAATCAATCACTGGCCCTCGGCTTAGATGCATCCTGTGCCATTTCCCAGCTGGTGACTTTTTCCATTTTTTTTTGAACAGATCAGTGAGAAAGTAGCTCCTTGGCTTGAGGAGGAGCTAAACTCCATCACACTGATTTCAGCTTTTTGGACTGACATGCTTCCCTGTCTGTCCTCGGAAGGACTGTCATTTATTCAGGCTCTTGGTTTATTGACTTTTCTTCCTTTCCATTTCTATCCTGAGCCTTGAGATGGAGGGGGAAATGTTGCTGTGTTTCCATTGCAAACATGTTGTTCAGGGTTAGTGGAAGAACTCCAGGATTTTTTTTTGCAACCATGAGATTTGGGCAAGAAAAAAATGAACAGGAAATGGGAGATAGTTTGGGTAGGACGAAAAGGATGAGTTTCAAAATCGATTTAGTTCTCACAGATTCCTCCTGTAATTCATCCCCCTCCAACAAATCTTAGGTTTTCCCCTAATAATTTCGTTGATGTTTCCCCCAATTTTTGCTTAACTCAAAGCTGACTCTGTGTGAGATTCAAATATATAAGAATAATTATAAACGAAAAGCTGCTTTAGATTTTTTTGAAGCATTTATGCCTCATGGATAGGGAAATTATCATTTCTATACTATCCCATCATAAGTATGCAAATGTGCAATATATTGGAATTTAGCCAAATTTCAGAAGGAGATTTATATGACTTCCTACAGTTTGATGTTTTTCTATAACCTTGTATCATTTTGATTTCTTTTTTCTGTTGAAGGTAATCTTGGACAGGAGAACAAAGATACCAGTGAACCATTCCAAATGATCTGGCATGGAGTTGGAACGGAGAAGCCTGCAATTCAAATAGAACGAGAAAGTCATGAGAGAAACCAGTCAAATACTGGGAATAAGGAAAGCTTATCTTCCACTGATGCTGAGATTCAAGACTTTCTTCCCTCACAAGGAAAAATAAAGAAAAAATGTATCATGAAAAGTGTACGCCTATTCAAAGACAAATTAGAAATAAATCAACACTATCCAGTCCAAACAAAAGAAGATTATATGTCCAGAGACAGTGGTAATAATTACAATTGCATTTTCACTCTTTCCCATGAAAATGGGTCCCTTACATCTCATAAAAGAATCCACACAGGAGAGAAGCCATACAAATGCATGGAGTGTGGAACGAGCTTCAGTTTTAATAGTTCTCTTACTGTTCATCAAAGGATGCACACAGGGGAGAAGTCATATAAATGCATGGAGTGCGGAAAGAGCTTCTGTAAAAACAGTTCTCTTACTGTTCATCAAAGGATCCACACAGGAGAGAAGCCGTATAAATGCATGGAGTGTGGGAAGGGCTTCAGCCAAAACAGTAAGCTCACTTCCCATAAAAGGATCCACACAGGAGGGAAGCCATATAAGTGCACAGAGTGTGGGAAAAGTTTCACTAACAGCTCTTCCCTCACATCTCATAGAAGGATCCACACAGGAGAGAAGCCATATAAGTGCATGGAGTGTGGAAAGAGCTTCTGTGAAAATAAGTCTCTTACTGTTCATAAAAGGATCCACACAGGGGAGAAGCCATATAAATGCATGGAGTGTGGAAAGAGCTTCCGTGAAAACTCATATCTTACTCTTCATAAAAGGATTCACACAGGGGAGAAGCCATATAAATGCATGGAGTGTGGGAAGGCCTTCACGCAACACAGTAGCCTAAGTTCCCATAAACGGATGCACACAGGAGGGAAGCCATATAAGTGCACAGAGTGTGGAAAAAGTTTCACTAACAGCTGTTCCCTCACATCTCATAGAAGGATCCACACAGGAGAGAAGCCATACAAATGCATGGAGTGTGGAAAGAGCTTCCGTGAAAACTCATCTCTTACTGTTCATCAAAGGATCCACACAGGGGAGAAGCCATATAAATGCATCGAGTGTGGGAAGGCCTTCAGGCAACAGAGTAAGTTTACTTCCCATAAACGGATCCACACCGGAGAGAAGCCATATAAGTGCATAGAGTGTGGAAAAAGTTTCAGTGAGGGCTTTTCCCTCACATCTCATAGAAGGATCCACACAGGAGAAAACCCATACAAATGCATGGAGTGTGGAAAGAGCTTCTGTGGAAATAGTTCTCTTACTGTTCATCAAAGGATCCACACAGGGGAGAAGCCATATAAATGCATGGAGTGTGGAATGAGCTTCCGTGAAAACAGGTCTCTTACTGTTCATCAAAGGATCCACACAGGAGAGAACCCATACAAATGCATCGAGTGTGGAAAGAGCTTCTGTGAAAATAAGTCTCTTACCATTCATAAAAGGATCCATACAGGAGAGAAGCCATATAAATGCATGGAGTGTGGAAAGAGCTTCCGTGAAAATTCGTCTCTTACTCTTCATAAAAGGATCCACACAGGGGAGAAGCCATATAAATGCATGGAGTGTGGGAAGGCCTTCAGGCAACACAGTAACCTAAGTTCCCATAGACGGATCCACACAGGAGGGAAGCCATATAAGTGCACAGAGTGTGGAAAAAGTTTCAGTAAGAGATGTTCCTTCACATCTCATCGAAGAATCCACACAGGAGAGAAGCCATACAAATGCATGGAGTGTGGAAAGAGCTTTCGTGAAAACAGGTCTCTTATTGTTCATCAAAGGATCCACACAGGGGAGAAGCCATATAAATGCATGGAGTGTGGGAAGGCCTTCAGGCAACACAGTAAGTTTACTTCCCATAAACGGATCCACACAGGAGAGAAGCCGTATAAGTGCATAGAGTGCGGAAAAAGTTTTACTAACAGCCGTTACCTCAAATCTCATGGATGTATCCACGCAGGAGAGAAGCCACATAAATGCATGGAGTGTGGAAAGAGCTTCTCTGCAAATACTTCTCTTACTGTTCACCAAAGGATCCACGCAGGAGATAAGCCACATAAATGCATGGAGTGTGGGAAGAGCTTCTCTGCAAATAGTTATCTTACTGTTCACCAAAGGATCCACACAGGGGAGAAGCCATATAAATGCATGGAGTGTGGGAAGGCCTTCAGGCAACACAGTAACCTAAGTTCCCATAGACGGATCCACACAGGAGAGAAGCCATATAAGTGCACTGAGTGTGGAAAAGGTTTCACTAACAGCTGTTCCCTCACATCTCATAGAAGGATCCATACAGGAGAGAACCCATACAAATGCATGGAGTGTGGAAAGAGCTTCTGTAAAAACAGTTCTCTTACTGTTCACCAAAGGATCCACACAGGAGAGAAGCCGTACAAATGCATGGAGTGTGGAAAGAGCTTCCGTGAAAACAGGTCTCTTACAGTTCATCAAAGGATCCACACAGGGGAGAAGCCGTATACATGCATGGAGTGTGGGAAGGGCTTCAGCCAACACAGTAACCTAAGTTCCCATAAACGGATCCACACAGGAGAGAAGCCATATAAGTGTATAGAGTGCGGAAAAAGTTTTACTAAGAGCCATTCCCTCCTATCTCATGGATTTATCCATGCAGGAGAGAAGCCAGATAAATGAATGGAGTGTGGAAAGAGCTTCAGGAGAAGCAGTGACCTAATTTCCAACACACAGACCCATTTGGGTGAGAATCCATGTAAATTCTAGCTATGGTTGGTTAAATCTATGCATTTCCTCTTTGTGTATACTGACTCGGGAAGGAATGTTTTTTGAGCCTGACCTTCACAACTGGCAGCCCCAGAGAGATTAATTTACCAATGGAAATAAAAGCAATGGGTATGTGCCTTCTTAATTATGAACTGTGGATTTTTGAAGGTACTATCATTTGAAGGTGGCCAACGCTCTTGCACGTCAGTAAGAAAAATCCTTTTTCTTCACTTTACCTTTATTTTGGGCATGTCAGATTCTGGGCTGTACAATTTGATGAAGATGTTGTCTTCATTGTGGTTTTACAAGTGAGCTTCTTGCTTGTCAATTGTTTGTTCTTCCCACTTGAGCATGCTGCTGAGAGGGATGTGTACAAGCAGACATGTAAGAGGTCCCCCAAACAGCCGAAGGAGCTGCATCTCCCTGATGCATCTCTTCAAGACAGGTTTTTTAGTTTTCCTTCTGCTATACCAGAATGCAGATAGAAGTTCAACTTCCCAGAGTTTAAACTTTCCTTCTTTTGCTTAGACTACTTACAAGTGTTTCCCACTCCCTCCCTCATTCCTGAATATGTTCAGAGGTCTCAAGCAATATTAAAATCCTAAGGTAACACAGGTTCCATCAAAGAATAGGGAGAGAGATGTTATGTGCTATTGAATTGCCCCCTGAATAATTGTGATATGAAATTAAAAGTAACAACTAAGAGGATTTGTGCTTCTAATTTCTCCCTCCCTCCCTCCCTCCCTCCTTCCTCCCTCCCCCCCCCTTCCTCCTTTCTTCTTCTTTTTTCTTTCATCTTTCTTCTTAGGTCGCTTTCTTTTTGTCTGAGTATTGTTAGGGATACTCAGGAAAATGAGAATGAAAGTGACTCCAGTGTGCTGACATTGTAAACAAGCAATTTATTGACATTTGGGAATCAATGGGGACCAAAATAACATAATATACCAAACACACAAAAATGAGAAGGGGAACTATCTCTGGGAAAAATAATCAGACTCGCATCCACGGTGCAGAACTGAGAGTGGAGGTGACCAAGATGAACGCAGAACCATGGAACTGTTTTCGGTCGAAGGCGTCTCATTATGTGAGACAATTGTCACCTATGTATCAATCACTTATTTGTGGATGAGCTTCAGGGTGAAGAATTCCTCTTTCACAAAAGGAACCAGAAAGACAAGAAGCCCTCAAAGCATGTGCAAAAACCTTTTTCAAGCATTAGGCCTTTCTATGGTATGACGAGGGCGAAGAAAAGGTCAAAATTTGATTTAAAGAAAATTAAATATAAATGGTGTGGTTACTTTCCAGGCATGTATTAAATTCTCCTCCTCTTTAGTTGCATTGAAAATTAGTAACACAGGAAAAGTTTTGGAAGGAGTTGGGTGGGGGGAGACTTCAGGATTTCAGAGGCTCATGCCGGATTGAAGATTTGTTTGATTGTTGAGATTTATCCGCGTGCCTCTGGATAGCCGCTTCTTGTGAGTAGACCAAGGGAGCTTCCGTTTTGTGGTTGGCTTTTGAGGTGAGTGGCTGGCATGCTCGCTCCCAGGCCCTGGTCAGCAGGTTCATAGGGGCCCTTGCCTCTGGCTGTTGCTGTTTAATGCCAGGTTGGTTAAAAACAAGCCCCCCCCAGTGAGGTCCTCCTCACTGAGGAGGGGTGGACTTGGCATGTATTACAGAGACCTGGCTGGGGCACGAGGGGGGGGGCCCTCTCGGAAATGTGCCCTGCTGCATTCATGGTGTGGCACCAGCCGAGATGCCAGGGCAGGGGAGGAGGGGTTGCTGTCATCATCCGAGAGTCCTTGGTGGCCTTCAGGGGCATTGCTGCACAAGTCTCTGGCTGTGAGACACTGTTTCTTATGTTGGGCTCCCAGGAGCAGTTCGGAGTGCTGCTACTGTACCAGCCTCCCTGCTTGTCATCTGAGCCCATGCCCCTCCTGGCTGGTGAAAGCAGCTCAGGAGGTGACATGCGGTTGTATCCAGGCGAGAGTTAATACATCCTTGCGGGAGGGTGTGTTTCCAGCTGCCGTCATCATGGGATGAGGTATCATCAGTATGCTGATGATACTCAATTATACATCTCAATCCCAGGTGAGGTAAGTAATGCCGTGACCGCCCTTTCGCGGTGCCTGGAGGCTGTGAAGGTCTGAATGGGAAACAACAGGCATCAGCTGAACCCTGGTAAGATGGAGTAGCTGTGGATTAATGGCTCCTCTCTATCTGAGACTTTGTCATCGTTGGTGCTGGATGGAGTAGCACTGCCCCAGACAGACCCAGTGCGTAATCTGGGGGTCCTCCTGGACTCACGACTCGTGCACGGAGAACAGGTGGCAGCCATGGCCAGCAGGGCTTTTGCACAACTTCGGGTTGTGTACCAGTTACACTCTCCTGGATCGGGATGCCCTTCGGTCACTCATGCCCTTCTTATCTCCCAGATAGACTCCTGCAATACGCTCTACCTGGGGCTACCCTTGAAGAGTATCCGGAAGCTTCAGCTGCTCCAGAACGCAGCTGTGCGAGCTACTTTTGGGGCCTGAAGAAGGACCCACGTAACACCATTGCTTCGGGAGCTGCATTGGGTACTGGTTTGCTTCCGGGTCCAATTCAAGGTGTCGGCTTTCATCTTTAAAGCCCTACATGGCATGGGACCGGGTTACCTGAGAGACCTTCTCTCCCCCACGTCTTCATCCCGTCCCACCCGATCACACAGAGAGAATATGCTCCGGACCCCCTCGGCAAAAGAGGTCCGACTGGCGGGGTCCAGAAGGCGGGCCTTCTCTGCTGCAGCCCCCGCCCTTGGGAATATCCTGCCCCCGGAGGTGAGATTGGCCCCCTCACTCCCGGCCTTTTGGAGGGATCTGAAGACCTGGCTCCGCCATCTGGCCTGGGGCGAGGAGGGGCACCATCAAGTGAGGGTTTGGCTGGTCCCTTAGAGGCCTGGCGTTGCTGCCTTGAACCATCGGCCTCCTGGATTTTTTCCTTTTATTTTTGTAAATGTGAATTATTATAGGTTTTTAATTGTGTATTTATGTATTGATTTTAACGTGTTGTGAGCCGCCCAGAGTCCCCCATTGGGGGGAGATGGGTGGCGGACACATTTAATTAATTAATAGTGACCTGTAAATGCAGAGGAATCTCTTCAAACCAGTGGAGACTTCAGCTCTTGTGGCTAGAACAACATTTATACTTTCTTTTCCTGTCTTTATTCATCATCTAAAGAGGCATATTCCCTACTTAACTCAGAAGTATAAAACAAATTTGTTGGGGGAGGGGCGGTCTCATGGTATTTGAGCTTTATATTCACTTTTCACTATTGCCTTCCCTCATTTTACGATTCCACCTTTTCTCCAGTCACAGGAGACGCCATTGTCCCACTCTTAATCTCTCCCCCTTGGTGCCTTGTTTTCAGGTAAAATTTCTACAACGTCCATCACTTTGAGTTCTTTATTTGGAACTTTTTTTCTTTTGATCTTCCTTTTTCTTCAGGATTATTCCCATTGTAACAGGCTGCTACAAAGGAGTTTCAAACCTTTCTTAGCCACCTGGAGTCATGAATGTCAGAAGGGCAGCTGTATCAATTGAACTAACTAAATAAAGATCAATAGAGATCTTAATTTTCCTAACCCATCATCACTTCCCTTCCTGTATCCCTACCAGCCCCCATCTTCCATCGCTTAAGGCCTGAGTATGGTAACAACCACAAGACACAGGCTGTGCTTCAAAGTTTGCCTCCTTGTTCTTGTTTTTTGACCGACCTGCCATTTCTGACAGGATTTTCCTCATTTTTCTGGCCTCCTCGAATCTCTAAAGATCCTTCAGAGCTGCTGTTCTTGAGGAAGCGAGTTTTGATCCTGCACAGAGATCTTCTCAATGTTCACAAGATCACAGACGATTCCTCCACATTAATAAGAGGAAGGTCTAGAGACCGCAACATGCTGCAGACGCCACCACCTTTCTTAGGCAGGCCATAAGTTAGAGGTGCCCTTTCCTTCCCCTCCGGTTGGAATATCTTCTTTATTTCCTTGCAGTGGTGGCTGTGGTTTTACAATGTCGTGAGGAAAGAGAAAGGCTTGCTTTAAAGACAATGGATCAGTCCTTGTTCACCGACAGGTTTCTCCGACATTCAATCCTCTCTCCCACCCCCCACCCCAATCATCCTTCTCAATCCTTCCAATTTCAAATCAGTTTCCTCTGGGGGCACAGCCAGTGAAGAAGCAGCAGCAGCAGCCCTGGCATCAGTGACTCTCCATCTCACAAGAGTATGAGGCTTGCAAAGCCAGGAGCCCATCCCAGGAAGTCATAAAGTAGAGTTTATAAAAGGTGTGCAAACGTCCTGAAAGGGGGACGGGGCTCTGCTCACATCGGCTGCATGTGGAGGCCTTGAACTCTCCCTCTGTCCTTCATCTTCCTCCCCATTACCTCCAACTCTGTAACTAGCAGGCAAGAAGCAGGTGTGGGGAGAGCACGTCCTGCAGAAGCTGAGGCAAACGGGAGAAACGCCAGGAAAAGGCTGAAGTGGGGATGTCGGATGGGGCAAGGAGCCCCAGGCTGGAGTTAGGGCAAGAAAACCGGGGCAAGAGGCCAGATGTCACCAACAAATCTCTTCTCCTTCTGAGGGCTGAAGCTGGCAGGCAGCTTGGTATTTACTCACAAGCCCCACCGCTTAATAGGGCACAGGACTTCCCACATTTTTCGAAGTTGCAACCAATGAGTTCACACACTTTCTCAAATACACTATCCTAAGTACCATCCAAATGTTTTCACATTCGCTCATTTATTTAACAAGATGCTTTATTCCTTGTTTTCCTCATGTATTCAATAACAAAGGGAAGGAGGAGAAGGAGAAGAAAGAATCCTAAGTTGATGGGAACACAGACCTTTTCTTCCAAGTCCCAATAAGCAGAGCCCACTGGGGCATGTACAGTCTCCAATTCTTCCCAGGCAGCTGAGAAATACTTCAAATCACCCTGACCAGCAGAGGTGACAGCTTCTCACATATACACACACAGCTTTTTTAGCGTAGCAGAGAGAGAGGTTGAAAAGAGACAGAGAGCGAGAGGGAAAGAGAGAGAGAGAGATTTTCATGGCATGAAAACAACACTCACACACATTTCAAACCATGGAAAGGAAATGGCATAAAAGAAACAGCCTCCAGAAAATAGGAGGGCAACAAGACACTTGTGGTAGCCCCATGAGGACACAGATCCTCATGGTTTGATTCAGAAAGTTGATGGGTGCACACACTCAGTGGGCTCAGTAAAAGGTGCAGAGGCTCATTATTAATAACAAGCCAATGATTATTATTAATATCCCTAAGGGCCAAGAAGGTAGACAGAGCAGAAAACAAGCTAGCTAGTGCTGGAAGTGAGACTTGCACTAAAGGGGCCCTTCTCTTGGAAATTGGACTCAATCAGCCGATGCAATTGTTGCTGAAATGCATTCTGTGCTTGCCTTCCGTGGTGGTTGTGCCCACTGGGGACAAAGAAGCTAAACTGGCTTAAGCCTTGAAAGCCTAAAGGGGTCTTTATTTCTCAAGTGATGGTCAGTCTGCAGAAAGTGAGGGGAAGAAATGATCAACCAGGAAAAAAGGTTATGTCTAGCATGGAAGAAGGATGGAGATGAAGGGTAAGAAAGAGAAAAAGTGGATGGAGAGAATCAAGGAGATTACAGGACAGCCCTTGGAAGAGCTATAATTTAATTAAACAAGAACCAATTAAAGGTAATAGGTTGAAGATTGCAATTATGATGAGAAGCTTACTCCTGTTTCAACTGAGTTTTAAAAGAATGTTTTTTGCAGCTTTGAGTTTTTCTTGCCTTCAAAATTGCTTTTTGTCCCAAGGTGTAATTTAATATCTCTCCTGCTATTCTTTAGCCTACATCTCCAAAGGCAGAGGAGTGACTTCAGATGGAGAATTCCCTCCTGCTTCTTCCTGCAACCTGACTTATATTGAGAGGTGCATTCCTGTGATTAGAAATTCACTCCGTCTGTTCCTTCCCATCTGGACTCTGATGGCCTGTATGCCACCATGTCCAGCACATCACTTGTTTGGCCTTGGGATGTGAAAAATAACTTGATATCATCAGCATACGGAGGATACCAGACTCTAGGCCAAAAGATAACCTCCCACAGGACTTCCATGTACATCTGAAAAAGGAGTGGTAAGTGGGGAGAGCCCATGAGCATGTACAAATTAGCTGTCTCTGCATAGGTCTCTCTTCCACCATACCTCAAGAAGGAGGAGAACTACCGCTTAAGAGTGTACTTCCTCAGTGATCGTGTATAAGAAGGCCACGGGCAGTGGTATTGAGAGCCATTGAGTGAACAGGGAGGGTTGCACTCCTCTAAACCCTCTCTCTCCATAACTGATCCATAAGTGGAACTAATAGAATTTCGATGCTGTATCCCGGTTGGGAACTGATTGCCAAGGAGCCAAATAATTGGCTTCCTCTCAGGCTCTCTGCAGTTGCAGAATGTCAGTCCTTTCAGGCAAGCCAGGTCAGGAACTGGACACCACAAAGCCTTCTGGAGCTCTACAATATTTTTGTGGGGTATAACAACAGAATCTGGAAAGCTGGACAGCCTTTCCCACTGACCTCTTTTACAGGATGCAGAATCAAGGCAGGATTATCTTTAGTCACTTGAGTAAGGAGAAAACTGCCTTCCATTTCCTGTCTGTTCCTGGGCTCCATCTCCTCCCTCTGATCAGGGACGCGACTTTCTCCAGAACCTTTCTTAAAAATAGAACGTTGGACATGGGTCTAACCTTGTCAAAAGCATTTGAATTCAAAGAGCTTCCTGATCAGGGGAAGACAACAGCCTCCTTCCTTTTGGCCCCACATGGAAAATGCACCCTTTCTCCCCTCTTTGCATGAGCACATAAAATCCACACAGAATCCAGCAGGGGGCTCCCTCTGCAAACAGAAGGAAAGTCCATGCACTTCATCATTGGGCCACTGGAGGGAGAATGCCACAGGTGACTCTCCAGAGGAGGGGGGAAGGGAGTGACATCACTAAGTCTTGCCCCTCTAGGATGCTGCATTCTCTTTCTCTTTAACCCTTTGAGCTTCGCAGGAGGTAAACAGATTGCAGGAAAGTCTTGCAGGGAAGAGATCCAGACTTGGCCCTGGGTGAGTGGGGGTGTGAGAGATGGTTAAAATATCTGTTATTATTGACAAATAGTAACTTGAGCATGCTAAGAGTGCAGCTGTGTGAGAGATAAGGAAGTAGTGTTAAGTGTTATGGTTATCAAATAGTGGCAGATGGAGAGGAAGTTGTCTCCTGATGTGGGACAATGTAAATACAAATGAATTTGGAGCGATCTTTATCAGTATAATGCAATTAGCTGAAACCTTGAGCAATTACCTCAATTAATTAATTAATTTAAATAAAAGGTTAAAGATGAGGTGGGAGGGACCAGGAAGAAATCCTAGAGCGGCCGGAAATACTGTACACCCAGAGTACCTTAGCCAATGGAGAAAAGGGGAAGGACTTGCAATCGGTAATGTATATAATTAAGCCGGAGTTTGTATGTGGGTGTGGCTTCTTATTTGCAAAGAAGTCCACTAGCCTTTGCAAAGGCTTCCAATAAAACTTTATTTCTGACTAACCCAGAGAGAGATTTGTGGTGCTTGTTTCACATAATTGGGGGCTCATCCAGGATCCCAACGGTCTCTGGGTAGCCTGGGGGCACCCCAGAGAAGGAAGGCATGCTGTGCTGAGTTCAGCAGTCCTTCAACAGGATTTGCTCCAGGTCCAGTACCCATGAAGAATCCCAGGCTGCTAAATAGAGGTTGGTGAAGAAGTAAAGTAAAGTGACCCCCGGAAAAGAGAGCCTCAGAGAAATCAACCGGGCAACTTTGTGCACAAACCCAGGTGAGAAATTGTGAACGGCAAAAGAAAGTATCTCCTGGGCGGTTGGCGGGTTGGGTAGTCCTGTGGGAAGGGACCTGAATGGTGAGATGTACCTAGGGATTGTGAAAATCCTGGTAAAGTGCAAAGAGAGCGTGAAAGTGAAGCGGTGTGTGTGTCTAAGTCTCTGTAGAAGTGGAATGGTTGGTCTTTAAAAGTAGTCAGCGCGTGCTGGGAGACTAACAGTGAACGGCAACCGTAAAAGTGGGTCCCTTAAACTCACTAATGGTGAATCCAACGTCTGTTGGAGGTGCTCAGACAGGAGGGCAACACGAAGAAGGTCTACAGAGGGTGCAGTTTCAGGTCAGGGAAGTGCCTAGCAAACTATGGTAAAGCACTGTGGGGGATTGCCTAGTAGTTTGTGGTAAAGCAGTCCACAGTAACCAACCTGTGTGCCTAGCAAACTGTAGTTTGTGGTAAAGCACTGTAGAAGGAGGTTGGAGTAAGGAAAATATGTTAAGAAGATCCAGAAAAACCCTGAATTTAAGATTGATCCAGAGGGCCCTTTAGGAAAATTATTACAAGGGTGGACCTCTTTTCCTTATAAGGAAATAATAGAAAAGTTGAAATTGAATAAAGACGATATGGTAAATTTGTGTTGTTATGTGTGGTGGGAAGACAAACAAGTTGCATGGCCCCATGATGGGTCTAACGACTACTTCCAGTGCCATGCTTTATATGAATATGTAAAACAAAGAGAGTGTAAGTCACTAGAAAATGAATTGAATTAGGCTTTAATCTGGACTCCTGAACAGTGGCCTGAGTCAAGCAATAGGAGGAATAGTGAGTCCCTCATGTTGCTCAATGAGGCAGTGGAGGAGGAGAGAAAACTCTTGCCACCACCATACAACCCAGAATATACCCAGGCCAATAACCAGTACCCTAAGCTCAGGAAAGAGCTTGAACAATGTCAGATCTCAAAAATTTACCCTTTTATGACAAAGAAACTGAAACAGGGGCAGAGTGTGCATAGACCTGAAACAGCAACGGCCCCTTTGTATCCAATATTGCAACAAGAGTTAAGACAATGCCAGATGAATTTAATTAATTTTCCCCTGGTGTCTGGAACTAAGAACATTGAGAAAAATAAAATGTGTCCCTTAAGAGAAGTACCTATGGGACAGGGGCAAATTGGATATGTAAATGCCCCTTTAAGTGCTGCAGAAGTAAGGAATTTTAAAAAGGAAATGAGGAATCTCATAGAGGTTCCAGTAGGATTGGCAGAACAATTTGATCAGTTTTTGGGACCAAATTTATATACTTGGTCCTAGTTGATGTCTGAGTATTCTGTTCAGTGGAGAAGAGAGGGGATTAATTAGACATGCAGCTATTGTGGAATGGGATAGGAGAAATTCCCCAGGGGAGGGAATAGTAGCAGGAGGTCAGAAGTTCCCAAGTATAGACCCTAACTGGGATAACAGCAATCCAAATGGGAGAAATAATATGAAAGATCTAAGAAATATGGTGATTCACGGCATAAGGAATGCTGTGCCTAAGTCTCAAAATTTTAATAAAGCATTTGAGATACAACAGGAAAAAGGAGAGGCACCCTCAGTGTTTTTACAGCATCTGAGAGATCAAATCAGGAAATATTTATATACTTCCAGAGGAAGTATGAATCCAGAGGACCCAGTAAATCAAAGTTTGTTAAAAGTCCATTTAGTTTCCAAAGCATGGCCTGATATTCAGAAAAAGATTCAGAAAATAGATGCTTGGAATGAGAAACCACTTGAAGAATTGTTAAAAGAAGCTCAGAAAGGATTTGTTAAAAGGGAGGTGTTGCACATGCTCCTCCCGGGTTCGGCTTATGGCCACTCACTCACACACTCACAGCCTGTCAAGGCACTTCGATCTTGTCAGCCACCTTGCTTTCTACCTGGGTTTTCCAGATCGGTGTGGCTGGAGCAGACAGACACACAGCCCTGGTCAACAGCCGGGAAATAATTAGGGATACACGCAAATCACTTCCAACCGAACACTGAGGCACAAGAGGTTCTTTGTAATACACAGAGACCCAGTGAATTTAAAGTAACAGTAAAACTTTACTGGTTGCAAGGTACATTTGCTCTTTCTCATACACACACGCACGCGCTCATCCACACTTACCCAAGTCCTTCCCAGCTGGGCTGCCAGGCACTAGCTAGGGAGAGGGAAACTGCCAAGTCTGGATCCAAAGGTGACTCAGATGACTCAGAGTGGGCAGGCTTTGGGACCCCTTTCATCCCCAAAAGTCCATGCTGGGTTGATTTCAAGTTGATGGGACTGGGGTCAGGGTTTCCATGTGCTCAGGCCCAACTTCCTTTTTTTGGTTCAGGTCCTTTGTTCCTTAACAACTTGCTTCCTTCTTATCTACCTCCCTGAAGGGATCTCATAGATAAATTTCCTGGCTTTTGTCCTCTCTGCTTACCTGCCTGCTTCATCTTTAGGTTATGGCAGCTTCAGCCTAGTCTCACAGAGGTTGAGAGAATAGAGGAAGAGAGATGGGAATGAGAAGGGAGGAGACATGAGATGGGGAAATCGAACAGGGCCCATTCGACCCCCAGCAAAGTGTTTCCATTGTGGGGAGCGGGGCATTTTATGCACCATTGCCCTAAATTACAGAGGGAAGAGAGAGTCATTCCATTGGTGACATTTGGGGATGGTGAATAGGGGAGTCAGGAGTTTCTTAAGGTCCCACCAAGAACCCTTGAAAAATTTAAAGGTGGGACCTCATGAGGAAGAATTGGTGCTTAATTTAAAACAAAGTTTGATTACTGCCCTCGTGTTGGCTTTACTGTCCCTAAACAAGCCCTTCCATCTGTTTGCAAGGGTAAGCAGAGGAACAGCTTCAGGAGTCTTAACTCAAAATTGGGGAGGTAAGTGACAACCGGGGGCTTATTTGTCTAAACTATTAGACCCAGTAATCAGAGGATGGCCAGTTTGTGTACAGGCAAGTTGCAGCCACTGCTATTTTGGTGCAGGAAAGCAGAAAGTTAACTTTTGAGGAGCATTAGTGGTAAGCACCCCCACCAAGTCAGAACAATTCTACCTCAAAGGGCAGGCAGGTGGCTTACAGATTCAAGGATTCTAAAATATGAGGCAATTTTGATGGAAAAAGATGATTTAGTTTTAACTACTGATTCCTGCCTCAATCCAGCCACCTTCATGTGGAAAGGAGAAATAGAGAACCAAGATCTTGAACATGATTGTTTATATGCAATTGTTAATGGGGAAGCTCAAAATATAGAGGAGGCAGGGTGACTACCAAACACATGGTCTGCTCAAACCTGTGAATTGTATGCTTTAAATCAAGCCTTGCAATTAAAAAAAGAAGGAGAAGAAGAAGGGTACTATTTATATAGACTCAAAGTATGCATTTGGAGTGGTCCAAACATTTGAAAAATTTGGGATGAATGAGGAATGATCAACAATAAGGGAAAGGAGCTAATTCATGGAGAATTAATAAAGCAAGTTTTAAAAAATTTACTTCTTCCTAGAGAAATAGCAGTAGTTCATGTAAATGGACACCAGAAGGGAGACTCTCTAGAAGCTAGAGGAAATAAGTGAGCAGATGAAATTGCTAAGGAGGCAGCTTTAGAACCAGAGGGTGTAAAAATATGCAATCTCATTGCTAGAATACCCACAATAGAGAAGGCTCCCGTTTTTACCAAAAAGGAGGAGAAGGGGTTAAAAGACCCAGGAGCCATTAAAACAGAGAAAGGGAAATGGGTTCTCCTAGACAGAAGAGAAATGGTAAACAAACAAATAATGGAATTAATGGCTATTCTATATCAAGGAAGCCAAAGGGGGGGGGGCACAAGCAATGAATGATCTAATGCTTAGGAAGTATGGCTGTGTTGGAATATATATTGGGGTTGTCCTCTTCTTTATCTTTTCTCAGAAATAAAGGACTTCTAGCACAAACACCACCCTTAGAATTTGCAATCCACAATATCCAACCAGGAGAGTGGGTCCTGATCAAGTCCTGAAAAGAGTCTACACTGCAACCAGAGTGGGGAGGCCCGTTCCAAGCGCTCCTCACCACTGAGACATCTGTAAGGACAAGAGAAAAAGGGTGGACCCACTGCACCAGAGTCAAGGGCCCAATGGAAGAGCCAGAACCTGAGTGGACAATCCAAACCTTAAGAGGACCCGATGGACCTGAAGTTCCAGAGAAAATAAAGTCACGCTGGAGTATGGTGTCCTGGGGATGGGGAGTTTGTTCTATTAGTCATTATTGGGTTGATTGTGGTTTGCTGTGTGGAACGTCAGTTCTTTTGTGGGGAAGAAGTGAAAGAGGAAACAGATCGTGTGGAAATGACCAATGTGTGTGAATGTGTGTGTTTTGTGATTGTAAGTGTATAACTGATTGCTGTTGTTGTGCTCAGTGTGTAGACTGTTGTGTGGTAAGAGGAGGTGTGACGACATGGATTTAAATATCATTAAGGTATAGGAGAAGGAGAATTGGAAAATGTGGAGTTATCTGACACTCCTTCTGAGCCTGATCAAGGTGAATCAAATTAAATGTTCATGGGATGATGAACTATTCCAAGAACATCCTGTGAAGTTCACAATACTTTTAGATTATGGGGATAATGACAAACAAAAGAGTTATGCAGTTTTAGAGAAGTACATGTGCACCTACAGGCCCTGTCCCAATTGGGACCAGGTCTGGTAGACTACTGAAATTGGTGGGTGGACAGGTAGCACTTCCGCCCAAATAAAGGGACTTATAGATATAAAGAAGAGAATTCCTGCTCCAAATTCTGGTGATAAAAACTGTAATCCAATTATAATTACTATAAGAAGTACCTCCTGGCAGGAACAGGGTATGGAGATGCAAATGTCTGGGTAGAATGGGTTAAGTATACTGTAAAAACCTTAAACAAAAACAATTGTTATGCCTATGCATCTGGGAAACCGGTGGTCCAAGTGGTCCCCTTTCCTTTGGGATGGAAAAAGAATTTAAGAGGAAAATGCCACCCTCATTCTCTGCAGCGTATGGAAACCACATGGCATGCCTTACCAGGCAAGGTGTAGGAATCACCACAGCTGTAGGAGAATTAGAATCCTGCACTATAATTGATGGACATGGGAATTACTCTAACCTGAAAATTCCCAGGGCTGATTTATGGTGCTATTGTGGGGGGGAGACCTTGAGATCCACACTTCCTCCCTTCTGGACAGGCACTTGTGCAATTGTACAATTGGCTATCCCATTCACCATGGCATTTGAAAAAGAAGCAATAGCTAAAGGGGCATCCCTAGCAACATCTTTTGGTGACAGAATTTATATTGACGCTATAGGGGTACCCAGGGGAGTTCCTGATGAGTTCAAGGCTAGGAATCAAATAGCTGCAGGATTTGAATCATTCTTGTTTTGGTGGGTAACCATAAATAAGAATGTGGACTGGATAAACTACATTTATTACAATCAGCAACCGCTCCTGATGGAACAATAACTAAAGCCTTACAGGGGCTAACCACTTAGGCAGAGGAATTAGCTGAGAATTCAGGGATAGATACTTCCCTGACAGGATGGCTACAATCTTGGTTTGGGAAGTGGAAAGATATGGTGGTATCAATACTAGCTTCCCTGATAGTAGTGATAGGGATTTTAACTGCATTGGGATACTGTATAATCCCCTGTGTTAGGGGCTTAGCCCAGAGGCTGAATGAAAGAGCTATATCCAAACAAATGCCTCTGAAACCACCACCTTGCAGAGAGAGTGTGTTCCCCTTAGAGGATTTAGCAGAGAACCCCAGAGAAAGGGAATGTGAAAATACGCTTTCCCAACTGGAAGGGGGGTTGGTAGCTCATCACACACTCAAGAGATGTTAGGAGCCAAAGGCAACAGGAAGCTACAATAATGTTACAAGAGCTTGACAGAAATTAATAAGTGTCAATAATAAGAGAATAAAAAGAAAAAAGGTGGATTGTGAGAGATGGATAAAATATCTGTCGTTATTGACACAGAAATACTAACTTTAGCATGCTAAGAGTGCAGCTGTGTGAGAGATAAGGAAGTAGTGTTAAGTGTTATGGTTATCAAATAGTGGCAGATGGAGAGGAAGCTTTCTCCTTATGTGGGACAATGTAAATACAAATGAATTTGGAGTGATCTTTATCAGTATAATGCAATTAGCTGAAACCTTGAGCAGTTACCATAGATGATGTGGGAGGGACCAGGAAGAAATCCTAGAGTGGCTGGAAAGACTGTACACCCAGAATACCTTAGCCAATGGGGAAAAGGGGAAGGACTTGCAATCGGTAATGTATATAATTAAGCCGGAGTTTGTAAGTGGGTGTGGCTTCTTATTTGCGACAAAGTCCACCAGCCTTTGCAAACGCTTCCAATAAAACTTTACTTCTGACTAACCCAGAGAGAGATTTCTGGTGCTTGTTTCACACAGGGGGCATCTTCCTGTGCAAAGACAGAGGGTTCTGGCACTGCAGAAGAAAGACGCATGGCAAGTATTCATCCAGCTTCAATCTTCTGAGTCCTGGGAGTGGAAGAGCCCAGATCCCATGTTTCCCTGTAGCATCTGCAGGTATCAGGAAAGGGGGAAACCAGAGCTGCAGAACAGCCCTGTTGCCCCCAGGCATAAATCTGAGATCCCCAGGAAGGAGGAGGGGATGTGCCAAAACCCTTCCTGCCCCGTTTCTGGGGAAAAGCCCCTGCGGGGGAGGGAGAATTTGCATTGCAAACTCTAGCAGGACATAAGAGAAGGTCTCCAAGGAAGGAGATGCAAAAGATTGTGCCTGCATTCTCGCCATGTGCTGGATGAGACTAAAACAGGGTTGGATCCTCTGCAGTTGAACAGGAGGGTGAGTGAACCAGGACATCATCTTAAGCTATGTTCTCTCAAGGCCTGTTTTATGTGAACTAGGTTGATTTGTTTAGGCTTAGGGGATCTTGTGAACCCGCCTGCGTAGTAATAGTGTGACTTGCCTCTTAAGAAACAAGCCCTGAAGAAAGGGAAGGGGAACATCCTAAGCCAGGGTAATTCCATTAGCATTTCATTTTATGGGAAGTGAACTTTCTTGGTTTGTTGGCCTGTTTGGGGTTTGGCATATTGTGTGAACCCTGCTTGTAGGAAAGTGTAGATCTAGGTTTTTAAAAAGCAAGGCCTTCCTTGTGAGAAAAAAGAAATAGAAAATGCTCCGCAATGCATTTATTCTATGTTCCTTGATAGAAGTCGATCCCATATTTTGCACCACACACATACAAACATACCCCCCCCACACACAAAGGGAGGAACTATCTGCTCAATGCCACTGCAATCGTGTACCAGCTCAGAAAAATACTTCCTTCCATGGGGATGAGTGTTGTTGAATGGTTAAATCCACCACCTTCAAATTCTTGGAATTTATTTTCTTTTCCATCTCAGATACACAAACCAAAATCAATTTCTACATCCTCACATCAGACTAAGTTACCTCTTGGGCAAAGAGGGCTGAATGTCTGCTGTGGTCATTCCTGCGGATACAGTAACGTTCCTATGAATGACAAGGCTTTTGGAGATCCGCAAGATTCCTTGGACCCATTTGGAGTTGTGTTACAGGACAGAGAAAGAATGGAGACACAATCTTTAGCGAGTGAGCGAACTGGAAAAGGCCGTTGTGCTGTTGAGCCTGGGAGCTGTGGGGAGATCCAAGGAAGAAGTGGGCAGGAGATCCTGGAGGAGGAATCCATCCATTCAGATGTTCAGCCCTGGAACTTCAGGAGTGTTCAATACCAGGAGGCTGAGGGTCCCCGAGGACTTTGCAGCCGACTCCACTACTTTTGTAGTCGATGGTTGAGACCAGAAAAGCACACAAAAGCACAGATGCTGGACCTGGTTGTTCTGGAGCGGTTTCTGGCCCTTCTGCCCCTGCAGATGGAGAGCTGGGTGCGGGAGTGTGGAGCAGAGACCAGCTCCCAAGCGGTGGCCCTGGTAGAAGGCTTTCTCCTGAGCCAGGCAGAGGAGCAGAAGGAGCAGGTCGAGTGGCAGGTGAGAGACCTTCATCTTGGGAGCCCAGAAGGGGTTTGAATGTCATAAACAATGTGCTTGAATTCTTAACCCCTCCCTACCAGCGTTCCCTGGCATTCATAATAGGTGGAAATATCTCACTCATTCTTGTAGGCCACTGTTCCACTATGCCTTCTAGAAGATAGATTTGGGACAGGCTTCCTTTTCTTACTGTGCAGCCACACTGATGGACATTGGGGGCTTTGAAGTTGTGTTCAGAGAACAAGAATCCACTTCATCTTGTGTGATGTCCGTTATCTCTTCTTCTTTTCTCCTGCCTACCATTTCAAGTCCCTTGCTGTGGATTTTGGAGATCCTGCCGGAAGGAGGAATCCATCAATTCCCTCTCAGGAGCTGTTTTTCAGGAGGATCTCCTTGGAAGATCCAAATCAGGACTCCTCAGGAGGTAATACAAGGTCCTCCCATTCCCCAGAGGGATAATCCCAGCTGTCTCATCTTCTCAGCATCTTCTATTCTGTAGAATTCCTCCTCCTATTTCATTAATTGTGCATTTTGAAATTCTGTCTCCCTCACAGGGAAGCATGGAAGAAAGTTGACTCCTCTTTATGGTGGAGTGGAAACCGTGGTTGAACCTCCAACTCAACAAGTAAGAGGAGGAAATTTATGTATTGGATTTGTATTCTCCCTTTCCTTCAGGAAGTCAAGCGGGTGTACTCAGCACTCTCTCCTTACATTTTTCCCTCTTGTTTGGGCTGAGTTATTTTTGTGTTCCTGAGCAATATGGCAGATCCAAGTGAGAGTCTTATTGGGAAATCTCTTCCTTTAAGACCAGTACCTAACTCTCCTTGTTCTAGTTACTCTCCCTAGTTTTCAATAACTACTTTTTACACAATCCTTGAAAAGACTCATTCTTTTTATAACTCTTTGAATTGGAATTGTGCAAGACTGCTCAGAAATAACTAAATATTCACTCTGGCACATTACCATTTTTTAAAAGCCTTGTTTAAAACCAATGATAAGAAAAATACGGAGATCAGATTAAAAGATAACGGAGACTATTAAGATCGAATGAATGTATGTGGATAGAAGTCTCTGAGTACAAATTATTCTGAAAGAGCACATAATCAAGGCACTTTTGGTTGCAAAATAATTTCTAATCCTCTTATTTGTGCCTGGACCTGGAAGCCAAAGAATCCAGCTTTGCAAAGGCTGAGAAATCTCCTTCTCAGGAAATTTCCTCTGTTTTCTTTTTTCCTGTTCAGCCAATGGCTCAGACTACTAGCAGTTTCCTTGAAATCTGAGGAGGAGCAGAAACTGGGTTGCCTGTCTCTGGATATTGAAGGGAGCCCACACACATCCCTGGCTGTGCTCTCCCAGCACTTTCATGAACGTGCCCAGGATTGCTCCCTCTGGGGACACCGTAAACCATTTCCAGGAATGCTAGAAATAATCCCCCCTCTCCCCACCATTTCCTTCTGCAAACACAGGAAGAATTGGAGTCCCTGATAGCTGGGGTTTCCTAGGCCCACCTGCCAGTTGATTCTCTCCAGACGCTGAGAGTCTTTTCATGTTGCATGGATGGATCGATGCAGAAGAAAAGTGGGGTTGCTTTCACTGAATGGCACTGAAATCTCTCAACTTGATAAAACCTGCCTGAAATATTTTTTCAGTCAGAAGCTTTTGGCTCTGTCCATTTTCATACCCTAAACCTTGGAATCCTACCAGGCATAGCCATTTTACTTGGTATATATCTTTGCTTTGGGAATTTGTGAACAACAGGACAGGTCTTACAAATCCTCCGGGGCCTGTTCCCTTCTTTTTTTCTTTCTTCAGGAGGGTCTTGTGTTCTTCAAGGACGTGGCCATATGTTTCTCCGGGGAGGAGTGGTCTCAGCTGGATCCTCACCAAAAAGCGCTGCATTGGGAAGTCATGCTGGAAAACTATAGGAACGTGGCCTCTCTGGGTAAGGGTTTCCTACCCTCCAATCAGAGAGTTCAGCAAGACATTTTGTGCTTAAATGCCACCAGCTATTGCTTACTAAAAAGTCTCCAACTCGATGTCATTTCTTTGGAGTGAGATCAAAAAGATATGGTGTCCTTCTGCTCCAAGGAAGGAAATAGGTCAATGGCCCTCTGCTTAGATGCATCCTGTGCCATTTCCCAGCTGGTGAATTTTTCCATTTCATTTTGAACAGATCAGTGAGAAACAAGCTCCTTGGCTTGAGGAGAAGTTAACCTCCATCACTGTGATGGAATGGAATTATAAAGGCCAGGCTCAGGGAGATAAACATTTGCTTAGCTCGCCAGAGGAGTGTGGGAGATACAAGAGGATGAGACTGGCACCTCCTTGAGGAATTCACACTATTGTGGCTGGCTGACTTGGGAGCTGGGGTTTCAGTCTGGGAAGATTCTTGCTGGAGGTTGTAAGTAATAAACATAGCTGAACTGAACTTGCATTGTCTCTTGGAGTTCCTTGGGCTAGGCCTGACAACAGTCTTCCCACACTCAAACCCCAGCTCCCAAGTCAACCAGCCACAACAGTGTGAATTCCTCTAGGAGGTGCCAGTCTCATCCTCTTGTAGCTCGCACGTCCCTCTGGCCAGCTAAGCAAATGTTTATCTCCCTGAGCCTGGCCTTCATAATTCCATTCCATCACAATCACACCGATTTCAGCTTTTTGGACTGACATGCTTCCCATTCTGTCCTTGGAAGGACTCTCATTTATTCAGGCTCTTGGTTTAGTGACTTTTCTTCCTTTTCATTTCTATCCTGAGCCTTGAGATGGAGGGGGAAATGTTGCTGTGTTTCCATTGCAAACACGTTGTTTAGGGTTAATGGAAGGACACTAGGATTTTTTTTTTGCAATCATGAGATTTGGGCAAGAAAAAAATGAACAGGAAATGGGAGGTAGTTTGGGTAGGAAGAAAAGGATGAGTTTCAAAATCGATTTAGTTTTCACAGATACCTGCTGTGATTCATCCCCCTCCAATAAATCTTAGGTTTTCCCCTAATACTTTCTTTGATGTTTCCCCGATTCTTGCTTAACTCAAAGCTGACTCTGTGTGACATTTGAATATATACGGATAATTATAACCGAAAAGGTGCTTTAGATTTTTTTGAAGCATTTATGGCTCATGAATAGGGAAATTATCATTTCTATACTATGCCATCGTAACATCCAAATGTGCAATATATTGGAATTTGCCCACACGTCAGAAGGAGATTCCTATGACTTCCTACAGTTTGATGTTTTTCCCGAACCTTGAATCATTTTGACTTCTTTTTTCTGTTGAAGGTAATCTTGGACAGGAGAACAAAGATTCCAGTGAACCATTCCAAATGATCTGGCATGGAGGTGGAACAGAGAAGCCTGCAATTCAAATGGAACTAGAAAGGCATGAGAGAAACCAGTCAAATACTGGGAATAAGGAAAGCTCAATTTCCACTGATACTGAGATTCAAGACTTTCTTGCCCCACAAGGAAAAATAAAGAAAAAATATATTATGAAAAGTGTAGGCCTATTCAAAGACAAAATAGAAATAAATGAACACTATCCAATCCAAACAAAAGAAGATTGTATATCCAGAGACAATGGAAATAATTACAATAGCATTTTCACTCTTTCCCATGAAAATGGGTCCCTTACATCTCATAAAAGGATCCTCACAGGAGAGAAGCCATATAAATGCATGGAATGTGGAAAGACCTTCCGTGAAAACAGGTATCTTACTGTTCATCACAGGATCCACACAGGAGAGAAGCCATATAAATGCATGGAGTGTGGGAAAGGCTTCAGCCAACACAGTAACCTAAGTTCCCATAAATGGATGCACACAGGAGAGAAGCCATATAAGTGCACAGAGTGTGGGAAAAGTTTCAGTAAGAGATGTTCCCTCACATGTCATAGAAGGATCCACACAGAAGAGAATCCATATAAGTGCATGGAGTGTGGAAAGAGCTTCCGTGAAAATAAGTTTCTTACTGTTCATAAAAGGACCCACGCAGGAGACAAGCCATATAAATGCATGGAATGTGGAAAGAGCTTCAGTATTAATAGTTCTCTTATTATTCATCAAAGAATCCACACAGGAGAGAAGCCATACAAATGCATGGAGTGTGGAAAGAGCTTCCGTGAAAACAGGTCTCTTACTGTTCATCAAAGGATCCACACAGGGGAGAAGCCATATAAATGCATGGAGTGTGGGAAGGCCTTCAGGCAACAGAGTAAGTTTACTTCCCATAAACGGATGCACACAGGAGAGAAGCCATATAAGTGCACAGAGTGTGGGAAAAGTTTCAGTAAGAGATGTTCCCTCACATCTCATAGAAGGATCCACACAGAAGACAAGCCATACAAATGCATGGAGTGTGGAAAGAGCTTCCATGAAAACAGGTCTCTTACTGTTCATCAAAGGATCCACACAGGAGAGAAGCCATATAAATGCATGGAGTGTGGAAAGAGCTTCCGTGAAAACAGGTATCTTACTGTTCATCACAGGATCCACACAGGAGAAAAGCCATATAAATGCATGGAGTGTGGGAAAGGCTTCAGCCAACACAGTAACCTAAGGTCCCATAAATGGATGCACACAGGAGAGAAGCCATATAAGTGCACAGAGTGTGGGAAAAGTTTCAGTAAGAGATGTTCCCTCACATCTCATAGAAGGATCCACACAGGAGAGAATCCATATAAGTGCATGGAGTGTGGAAAGAGCTTCTATGAGAAAAGCTATCTTACTGTTCACCAACGGATCCACACAGAAGACAAGCGATACAAATGCATGGAGTGTGGAAAGAGCTTCCGTGAAAACAGGTCTCTTACTGTTCATCAAAGGATCCACACAGGGGAAAAACCATATAAATGCATTGAGTGTGAGAAGGCCTTCAGGCGACACAGTACGTTTAATTCCCATAAACGGACCCACACAGGAGAGAAGCCATATGAGTGCACAGAGTGTGGAAAAAGGTTCAGTGAGGGCTCTTCCCTCACATCTCATAGAAGGATCCACACAGGAGAGAAGCCATATAAATGCATGGAGTGTGGGAAGGGCTTCAGCCAACACAGTACCCTAAGTTCTCATAAATGGATCCACACAGGAGGGAAGCCATATAAGTGCACAGAGTGTGGGAAAGGTTTCAGTACGAGTTCTTCCCTCACATCTCATAGAAGGATCCACACAGGAGAGAATCCATATAAGTGCATGGAATGTGGAAAGAGCTTCTATGAGAAAAGTTATCTTACTGTTCACCAAAGGATCCACACAGGAGAGAAGCCATATAAATGCATGGAGTGTGGAAAGAGCTTCCGTGAAAACTCGTCTCTTACTTTTCATAAAAGGATCCATACAGGGGAGAAGCCATATAAATGCATGGAGTGTGGGAAGGCCTTCAGGCAACACAGTCACCTAAGTTCCCATAAACGGATCCACACAGGAGGGAAGCCATATAAGTGCATAGAGTGCAGAAAAGGTTTTACTAAGAGGCATTCCCTCCTATCTCATGGATCTATCCACGCAGGAGAGAAGCCGGATAAATGAATGGAGTGTGGAAAGAGCTTCAGGAGGAGCAGTGACCTAATTTCCAATACACACACCCATTTGGGTGAGAATCCATGTAAATTTTAGCTATAGTTGGTTAAATCTATGCATTTCCTTTTTCTGTATACTGACCAGGAAATAATGTTTTTTGAATCTGATCTTCACAACTGGCAGCCCCAGAGAGATGAATTTACCAATGGAAAGAAAAGCAATGGGTATGTGCCTTTTTAATTATGAACTGTGGATTTTTTAAGGTTCTGTCATTTGAAGGTGGCCAACGCTCTTGGACATCAGTAAGAGAAAAATCCTTTTTCTTAACTTTACCTTTATTTTTGGCATCTCAGATTCTGGGCTGTACAATTTGATGAAGATGTTGCCTTCATTGTGGTTTTACAAGTGTGCTTCTTGCTCGTCAACTGTTTGTTCTTCCCACTTGAGCATGCTCCTGGGAGGGATGTGTACAGGCAGACATTTGACAGGTAATGCTGCCCCAAGCAGCCAAAGAGCTGCATCTCCCTGATGCATCTCTTCAAGACAAAGGTTTTTTAGTTTTCCTTCTGCTATACCAGAAATGCAGATAGAAATTCAACTCAACCAATCACTTCCCAGACCTTAAACTTTCCTTCTTTTGCTAAGACGTCTTAGAATTGTTTCCCACTCCCTTTCTCATTCCTGAATACATTCAGAGGTCTGAAGCAATATTATAATCCTAAGGTAAGACAAGTTCCATCAAAGAATAGGGAGAGAGATGGAATTTGACATTGAATTGCCCCCTGAATAACTGTTCTATGAAATTAAAAGTGACAACTAAGAGGATTTGTGCTTCTAATTTTTCCCTCCCTCCTTCCCTTGCAACCTTCCTCCTTCTTTCTTGTTCTTTTTTCTTTCATCTTTCTTCTTAAGTCTCTTTCTTTTTGTCCCATGTTAGGGATACTCAGGAAAATGAGAATGAAAGTGACTCCAGTTTGCTGACATTGCAAACAAGCAATTCATTGATATTTGGGAATCAATGGGGACCAAAATAACATAAGATTTAGAAAAACTACTTCAGAAAACTACTTCAGTTCTTCCAGACCGAACACACAAAAATGAGGAGGAGAACTACCTCTGGAATGTGAAGACACCAAAAAATAATAGACTCGCATCCACGGTGCAGAAGTGAGAGTGGAGGCGACCAGGATGAACACAGAACCATGGAACCGTTTTCGGTCTAAGGCCTCATTATGTGAGACAATTGTCACCTGTGTATCAATGACTTCTTTGTGGATGAGCTTCAGGGTGAAGAATTCCTCTTTCACAAAAGGAGCCAAAAAGACAAGAAGCCCTCCAAGCATGTGCAAAAACTTTTTTCAAGCATTAGACTTTTCTATGGTATGACGAGGGCGAAGAAAAGGTCTAAGTTTGATTAAAAGAAAATTAATTAAATATCAATGGTGTGGTTACTTTGCAGGCATGTATTAAATTCTCCTTCTCTTTAGCTGTATTGAAAATTAGTAACACAGGAAAAGTTTTGGAAGGATTTGGGTGGGGGGAGATTTCAGGGTTTCAGAGGCTCATGCCGGCTTGAAGCTGGTTATTCAAATGCTGCTCACCAATAGTTCTGGGTCAAAATGGAGAATAAAGAAATGGGCTGAAAGGAACAGAGAGTTAACTCCAGTCTTTCTAAATGGCGTTTTAACCACTCCCCCCCCCCTCCATTTTTCTTCCATTGTCACCTCTAAATGCAGAGGAATCTCTTCAAACCAGCGGAGTCTTCAGCTCTTCTGGCTAGAAGAAAATTTATACTTTCTTTTTCTCTGTTTATTCATCAACTAAAGAAATTCCGGTTGCCTTAAATTCTCCAAAGTTCTTAAGCTTCCTGCTCATATTTCCTGAGGCATATTCCCTACTTGACCCATAAGTATAAGAATTTTTTTTGTTGTTGCCTCATGGTATTTGAGCTTTATATTCACATTTCACTAATCACCTTCCCTCATTTTCTAATTCCACCTTTTCTCCGGTCACAGGAGACGCCATTCTCCCACTCTTAATCTCTCCCCCTTGGTGCCTTGTTTTCAGGGAAAATTTCTTCAATGTCCAGGAATTTGAGGTTTTCTGCAATTTGGAACTTTTTCTCTTCATCTTTCTTTTTCTTCAGGATTATTCTCATTGTAACAGGTTGCTACTTGGAGTTTCAAACCTTTCTTAGCCGCCTAGAGTCATGAATGTGAGAAGGGCAGCTGTATCAATTGAACTAACTAAATAAAGATCAACAGAGATCTTAATTTTCCTAACCCATCATCACTTCCCTCCCTGTATCCCTACCAGCCCCCATCTTCCATCGCTTAAGGCCTGAGTTTGGTAACAACCACAAGACACAGGCTGTGCTTCAAAGTTTGCCTCCTTGTTCTTGTTTTTTGACCGACCTGCCATTTCTGACAGGATTTTCCTCATTTTTCTGGCCTCCTTGAATCTCTAAAGATCCTTCGGAGCTGCTGTCCTTGAGGAACGCGAGTTTTGATCCTGCACAGAGATGATCTCAATGTTCACAAGATCACAGACGGTTCCTCCACATTAATAAGAGGAAGATCTAGAGACCGCAACATGCTGCAGACGCCACCACCTAGCTTACACAGGCCATATCTTAGAGGGGCCCTTTCCTTCCGGTCCGGTTGGAATATCTTCATTTCCTTGCAGTGGTGGCTGTCCTTTTACAATGTCGTGAGGAAAAAGAAAGGCTTGCTTTAAAGACAATGGATCAGTCCTTCTTCAGGGACAGGTTTCCCCAACATCCAATCCTCTCCCCCACCCCCCACCCCAATCATCCTTCTCAATCCTTGCAATTACAAATCAGTCTCCTCTGGGGGCATAGCCAGTGAAGAAGCAGCAGCAGCAGCCCTGGCATCAGTGACTCTCTATCTTACAAGGTTTGCCCTCTGCACAGGCAGAGACACTCACTAAAATCTTGGTGCAAAGTCACAAGAGTGGGTTCTGGGGAGTATGAGGCTTGCAAAGCCAGGAGCCCATCCCAGGAAGTCATAAAGTAGAGTTTGTAGAAATTGTGCAAATGTCCTGAAAGGGGGACTGGGCTTTGCTCACATCGGCTGCATGTGGAGGTCTTGAACTCTCCCTCTGTCCTTCATCTTCCTCCCCATTGGTCCCGACCTCCAACCGTGTAACTAGCAGGCAACAAGCAGGCGTGGCGAGAGCATGTCCTGCGGAAGCTGAGGCAAATGGGAGAAACGCCAGGAAAAGGGTAAAGTGGGAACATCGGATGGGGCAAGGATCCCCAGCCTGGAGTTAGGGCAAGAAAACCGGGGCAAGAGGCCAGATGTCACCAACAAATCTCTTCTCCTTCTGAGGGCTGAAGCTGTTCAGGAGAGAAAGCAGGCAGCTAGCTATTTACTCACAAGCCACACCTCTTAACAGGGCACAGGACTTCCCACATTTTTCGAACTTGCAACCAATGAGTTCACACACTTTCTCAAATACACTCTCCTAAGTACCACCCAAATGTTTTCCATCACATTCACACATTATTTAAAAAGAAGATGCTTTAACCCTTGTTTTCTTCATGTATTCAATAACAAAGGGAACAAGGAGAAGGAGGAGAAGGAGAAGAAAGAATCCTAGGTTAATGGGAACACAGACCTTTTCTCCCAAAACCCCACTGGGGCATGCACATTCTCCAATTCTTCCCAGGCAGCTGAGAAATCCTTCAAATCACCCTGACCAGCAGAGGTGACAGCTTCTCACATATACACACACAGCTTTTTTAGCGTGGTAGAGAGAGAGAGGTGGTTCAATATGGCATGAAAACAACACTCACACACATTTCAAATCATGGAATGGAAATGGCAGAAAACAAACAGCCTCCAGAAAATAGGAGGGGAACAAGACACTTGTAGTACCCCATCAGGACACAGATCCTCGCGGTTTGATTCAGAAACTTGATGGGTGCACACACAGGCTCAGCGGGCTCAGTAAAAGATGCAGAGGCTCATTATTAATAATAAGCCAATGATGATTATTAATATCCCTAAGGGCCAAGAAGGTAGCCAGAGCAGGAAACAAGCTAGCTAGTGCTGGAAGTGAGACGTGCACTAAAGGGGCCCTTCCCTTGGAACTTGGACTAAATCAGCCAATGCAATTGTGGCTGAAATGCATTCTGTGCTTGCCTTCCGTGGTGGTTGTCCCCACTGGGGACAAAGAAGCTAAACTGGCTTAAACCTAGAAAGCCCAAAGGGGTCTTTATTTCTCAAGTGATGGTCAGTCTGCAGAAAGTGAGGGGAAGAAATGATCAACCAGAAAAAACGGTTATGTCTAGCATGGATGAAGGATGGAGATGAAGGGGAAGGAAGAGAGAAAGTGGTTAGAGAGGATCAGGGAGATTACAGGACAGCCCTTGGAAGAGCTATAATTTAATTAAACAACCAATTAAAGATAATAGGTTGAAGATTGCAATTATGATGAGAAGCTTACTCCTGTTTCAACTGAGTTTTAAAACAACAACATTTTGTGCAGCTTTGAGTTTTTCTTGCCTTCAAAATTGCTTTTTGAACTGAGGTGTAATTTAATATCTTTCCTGCTATTCTTTAGCCTACGGTTCCAAAGGCAGAGGAGTCACTTCAGATGGAGAAATCCCTCCTGTTTCTTCCTGCAACCTGTCATATTGAGAAGTGGGTTTCTGTCATTAGGTACTGAGTGACCGAGAGCAGGGCCTCCCGGTGAATCTAGGAGAATCCCCAAATTGTGGCTCATTCATTGGTGCATCTCTGTTCAAAGTCAGAGATGGAATTTCCCTTGAATTGTAAGGTCCACAAATCCAAACATATTCAATCTTGCAGAAATTCACTCTGTCTGTTCCTTCCCATTCGGACTCTGACAGCCTCTAAGTCACCACCTCCAGCACATCACTTGTTTGGCCTGGGGATGTGAAAAATAACTGGATATCATCAGCATACGGAGGATACCAGACTCTAGGCCAAAAGATGACCTCCCCCAGGAGTTCCATGTCTATCTTCAAAAGGAGTGGTAAGTGGGAGAGCCCTGGAGCATGTACAGATTAGCTGTCTCTGCATTAGTCTGTCTTCCACTATCACTACCTCAGTAAGGAGGAGAACTACCACTAAACAGTGCACTTCCTCAGTGATCGTGCATAAGAAGGCCACGGTCGGTGGTACTGAAAGCCACTGAGTCATCAGGGAGGGTAGCACTCCTCCAAACCCTCTCTCTCCATAACTCATCCATAAGTGCACCTAATACAATTTCGATGCTGTATCCTGGTTGGGAACAGATTGCCAAGGAGCCAAATAATCGGCTTCCTCTCAGGGTCTCTGCAGTGGCAGAATGTCAGTCCTTTCAGGCAAGCCAGGTCAGGAACTGGACACCACAAAGCCTTCTGGAGCTCTACAATATTTTTGTGGGGTATAACAACAGAATCTGGAAAGCTGGACAGCCTTTCCCACTGACCTCTTTTACAGGATGCAGAATCAAGGCAGGATTATCTTTAGTCACTTGAGTAAGGAGAAAACTGCCTTCCATTTCCTGTCTGTTCCTGGGCTCCATCTCCTCCCTCTGATCAGGGACGCGACTTTCTCCAGAACCTTTCTTACATATAGAAGGTTGGAGATGGGTCTAACATTGTCCAAAGCACTTGAGTTCAGAAAGCTTCTTCATCAGGGGAAACAACAGCCTCCTTCCTACTGCCCCCTCCCCCATGAAAAACGCACCCTTTCTCCCCTCCTTGCATGAGCACCTGACATCCACACAGAGTCCACCAGGGGGCGCCCTCTGCAAATGGAAGGAAACACCTTGTGCTTCATCATTGGGCCACTGGAGGGAGAATGCCACACGTGACTCTCCAGAGGAGGGGGGAAGGGAGTGACATCACTAAGTCTTGACCCTCTAGGATGCTGCACGCTCTTTCTCTTTAACCCGTTGAGCTTCACAGGTAGTTAAAAAGATTGCAGGAAAGTCTTGCAGGGAAGAGATCCAGACTTGGCCCTGGGTGAGTGGGGGGCATTTTCCTGGGCAAAGAGAGGCAGAGGGTTCTTCACTGCAGAAGAAAGAGACACATGCCAAGTTCTCATCCAGGTTCAATTCAATCTTCTGAGTCCTGGGAGTGGAAGAGCCGAGATTTCATGTCCCCCTGAAACATCTTTCCATGCAGGTAACAGGGAGGGGGGAAAGCAGAGCTGCAGACCAGCCATATTGCCCCCAGGCACAAATCCGGGATTCCCTGGAAAGAGGAGGGGATGTGGTGGCCCTTCCTGCCCCATTTCTGGTGAAAAGTCCCTGAGAGGGGGGAGGGGGAGAATTTGCATTGCAAACTCTAGCAGGACAAAAGAAAAGGTTTCCAAGGAAGGAGATGCAAAAGATTGTGCCTGCATTCTCACTATTTGCTGGATGAGACTAAAGCAGGGATGGACCTCTGCAGTTGAACAGGAGGGTGAGTGAACCAGGACAGTATGCTACGTTCTCTCAAGCCCTGTTTTCAGTGAACTTGCATGACGTGTTTGGGCTTAGGGCATCTTGTGAACCCGCCTGCCTAGTAATAGTGTGACTTGGCTCTTAAGAAACAAGCCCTGAAGAAAGGGAAGTGGAACATCCTAAGCCAGGGTAATTCCATTAGCATTTCATTTTATGGGAACTGAACTTTCTTGGTTTGTTGGCCTGTTTGGGGTTTGGCATATTGTGTGAACCCTGCTTGTAGGAAAGTGTAGATCTAGGTTTTCAAAAAGCAAGGCCTTCCTTGTGAGAAAAAAGAAATAGAAAATGCTCCGCAATGCATTTATTCTGTGTTCCTTGACAGAGGTCAGTCCCAAATTTTGCACCACACATATACAAACATACCCCCACACAAAGGGAGGAACTATCTGCTCAATGCCACTGCAATCGTGTACCAGCTCAGAAAAATACTTCCTTGCATGGGGATGAGTGTTGTTGAATGGTTAAATCCACCACCTTCTAATTCTTGGAATTTATTTTCTTTTCCATCTCAGATACACAAACCGAAAACCATTTGTACACCCTCACATACAGACTAATTTATCTCTTGGGCAAAGAGGGCTGAATGTCTGCTGTGGTCATTCCTGCGGCTACAGTAACGTTCCTATGAATGACAAGGCTTTTGGAGATCCGCAAGACTCCTTGGACCCATTTGGAGTTGTGTTACAGGACAGAGAAAGAATGGAGACACAACCTTTAGCGAGTGAGCGAACTGGAAAAGGCCGTTGTGCTGTTGAGCCTGGGAGCTGTGGGGAGATCCAAGGAAGAAGTGGGCAGGAGATCCTGGAGGAGGAATCCATCCATTCAGATGTTCTGCCCTGGGACTTCAGGAGTGTTCAATATCAGGAGGCTGAGGGTCCCCGAGGACTTTGCAGCCGACTCCACTACTTTTGTAGTCGATGGTTGAGACCAGAAAAGCACACAAAAGCACAGATGCTGGACCTGGTTGTTCTGGAGCGGTTTCTGGCCCTTCTGCCCCTGCAGATGGAGAGCTGGGTGCGGGAGTGTGGAGCAGAGACCAGCTCCCAAGCGGTGGCCTTGGTGGAAGGCTTCCTCCTGAGCCAGGCAGAGGAGCAGAAGGAGCAGGTCGAGTGGCAGGTGAGAGACCTTCGTCTTGGGAGCCCAGAAGGGGTTTGAATGTCATAAACAATGTGTTTGAATTCTTAACCCCTCCGTACCAGAGTTTCCTGGCATTCATAATAGGTGGAAATATCTCACTCATTCTTGTAAGCCATTGTTCCAGTATGCCTTCTAGAAGATAGATTTGGGACAGGCTTTCTTTTCTTACTGTGCAGCCACACTGATGGACACTGGGGGCTTTGAAGTTGTGTTCAGAGAACAAGAATCCACTTCATCTTGTGTGATGTCGGCTATTTCTTCTTCTTTTCTCCTGCCTACCATTTCAAGTCCTTTGCTGTGGAGATCCGAGATCCTGCGGGAAGGAGGAATCCATCAATTCCCTCTCAGGAGCTGTTTTTCAGGAGGATCTCCTTGGAAGATCCAAATCAGGACACCTCAGGAGGTAATACAAGGTCTACCCATTCCCCAGAGGGATAATCCCAGCTGTCTCATCTTCTCAGTGTCTTCTGTTCTGTAGAATTCCTCCTCCTATTTTATTAATTGTGCATTTTGAAATTCTGTCTCCCTCACAGGGAAGCATGGAAGAAAGCTGACTCCTCCTTATGGTGGAGCTGAAACCGTGGTTGAACCTATGACTCAACAAGTAAGAGGAGGAAATTTATTTATTGGATTTGTATTCTCCCTTTCCTTCAGGAAGTCAAGCGGGTGTACTCAGCACCCTCTCCTTCCGTTTTTCCCTCTTGTTTGGGCTCGGATATTTTCGTGTTCCTGAGCAATATGGCAGATTCAACTGAGAGTCTTATTGGGAAATCTCTTCTTTTAAGACCAGTACCTAACTCTCCTTGTGCTAGTTACTCTCCCTAGTTTTCAATAACTAATGTTTTACAAAATCCTTGAAGACACTCATTCTTTTTATCATTCTTTGACTTGGAATTGTGCAAAGCGGCTCAGAAATAACTAAATACTCACTCTGGAACATTACCATTTTTTAAAAGCCTTATTTACAACCAGTGAAAAGAAAAATACGGAGATCAGATTAAAAGATAACGGAGACTATTAAAATGGAATGAAGGTATATGGATAGAAGTCTCTGAGTACGAATTATTCTGAAAGAGCACATAATCAAGGCACTTTTTGTTGCAAAATAATTTCTAATCCTCTTATTTGTCCCTGGATTTGGAAGTCAAACAATACAGCTTTGCAAAGGCTGAGAAATCTCCTTCCCAGGAAATTTCCTCTCCTTTCTTTTTCCTGTTCAGCCAATGGCTCAGACTACTAGCAGTTTCCTTGAAATCTGAGGAGGAGCAGAAACTGGGTTGCCTGTCTCTGGATATTGAAGGGAGCCCACACACATCCCTGGCTGTGCTCTCCCAGCACTTTCATGAAGGTGCCCAGGATTGGTCCCACTGGGGACACCATAAACCATTTCCAGAAAAGCTAGAAAGAATCCCCCCTCTCCCCGCCATTTCCTTCTGCAAACACAGGAAGAATTGGAGTCCCTGATAGCTGGGGTGTCCTAGGCCCACCTGCCAGTTGATTCTGTCCAGGCGCTGAGAGTCTTTTCACGTTGCATCGATGGATCAATGCAGAAGGAAAGTGGGGTTGCTTTCACTGAATGGCACTGAAATCTCTCAAGTTGATAAAACCTACCGGAAATATTTTTTCAGTCAGAAGCTTTTGGGTCTGTAAATTTTCATACCCTAAACCTTGGAATCCTACCAGGCATAGCCATTTTACTTGGTATATATCTTTGCTCTGGGTATTTGTGAACAATACTGCAGATCTTGCAAATCCTCCTGGTCCTGTTCCCTTCTTTTTTCCTTGTTCAGGAGCGTCTTGTGTTCTTCAAGGACGTGGCCGTATGTTTCTCCAAGGAGGAGTGGTCTCAGCTGGATCCTCACCAAAAAGCGCTGCATTGGGAAGTCATGCTGGAAAACTATAGGAACGTGGCCTCTCTGGGTAAGGGTTTCCTACCCTCCAATCAGAGAGTTCAGCAAGACATTTTGTGCTTAGATGCCATCAGCTATTGCTTATTAAAAAGAACTTGATGTCAATTCTTCAGAGGGAGATGAGAAACATATGGTGTTCTTCTGCTCCAGGGAAGGAAATAGGTCAATGGCCCTCTGCTTAGATGCATCCTGTGCCATTTCCCAGCTGGTGAATTTTTCCATTTCTTTTTGAACAGATCAGTGAGAAAGTAGCTCCTTGGCTTGAGGAGGAGCTAAACTCCATCACACTGATTTCAGCTTTTTGGACTGACATGCTTCTCTGTCTGTCCTCGGAAGGACTGTCATGTTTAGGTTTAATGGAAAAACTCTAGGACTTTTTTTTGCAACCATGAGATTTGGGCAAGAAAAAAATGAACAGGAAATGGGAGGTAGTTTGGGTAGGACGAAAAGTATGACTTTCCAAATTGATTTAGTTCTCACAGATCCCTGCCGTAATTCATCCCCCTCCAATAAATCTTAGGTTTTCCCCTAATACTTTCTTTGATGTTTCCCCCGACTCTTCCTTAACTGAAAGCTGACTCTGTGTGAGATTTGAATATATAAGGATAAGTATAAACGATGCTTTAGATTTTTTTGAAGCATTTATGGCTCATGAATAGGGAAATTATCATTTCTATACTATGACATCGTAAGCATGCAAATGTGGAATATATTTGAATTTGCCCAAATTTCAGAAGGAAATGGATACAACCTCCTACAGTTTGATGTTTTTCCCTAACCTTGTATCATTTTGATTTCTTTTTTCTGTTGAAGGTAATCTTGGGCAGGAGAACAAAGATTCCAGTGAACCATTCCAAATGATCTGGCATGGAGGTGGAACAGAGAAGCCTGCAATTCAAATGGAACTAGAAAGGCATGAGAGAAACCAGTCAAATACTGGGAATAAGGAAAGCTCAATTTCCACTGATACTGAGATTCAAGACTTTCTTCCCCCACAAGGAAAAATAAAGAAAAAATATATTGTGAAAAGTGTAGGCCTATTCAAAGACAAATTAGAAATAAATGAACACTATCCAGTCCAAGCAAAAGATTATATATCCAGATACAATGGAAATAATTACAATTGCATTTTCACTGTTCCCCATGAAAATGGGTCCCTTACATCTCATAAAAGGATCCACACAGGAGAGAAGCCATACAAATGCATGGAGTGTGGAAAGAGCTTCAGTTTAAATAGTTCTCTTAGTGTTCATCAACGGATCCACACAGGGGAGAACCCATATAAATGCATGGAGTGTGGAAAGAGCTTCTGTAAAAACAGTTCTCTTACTGTTCATCAAAGGATCCACACGGGGGAGAAGCCATATAAATGCATGGAGTGTGGGAAGGCCTTCAGCCAACACAGTAAGCTTACTTCCCATAAAAGGATCCACACAGGAGGGAAGCCATATAAGTGCACAGAGTGTGGGAAAAGTTTCAGTACGAGCTCTTCCCTCACATCTCATAGAAGGATCCACACAGGAGAGAAGCCATATAAATGCATGGAGTGTGGAAAGAGCTTCCGTGAAAACTCATATCTTACTCTTCATAAAAGGATCCATACAGGGGAGAACCCATATAAATGCATGGAGTGTGGAAAAAGTTTCACTAACAGCTGTTCCCTCAAATCTCATAGAAGGATCCACACAGGAGAGAAGCCATACAAATGCATGGAGTGTGGAAAAAGTTTCACTAACAGCTGTTCCCTCAAATCTCATAGAAGGATCCACACAGGAGAGAAGCCATACAAATGCATGGAGTGTGGAAAGAGCTTCCGTGAAAACTCTTCTCTTACTGTTCATCAAAGGATCCACACAGGAGAGAAGCCGTACAAATGCATGGAGTGTGGGAAAGGCTTCAGCCACCACAGTAACCTAAGTTCCCATAAATGGATGCACACAGGAGAGAAGCCATATAAGTGCACAGAGTGTGGAAAATGTTTCAGTGAGGGCTGTTCCCTCACATCTCATAGAAGGGTCCACACATACAAATGCATGGAGTGTGGAAAGGAGTTCTGTAAAAACAGTTCTCTTACTGTTCATCAAAGGATCCACACAGGAGAGAAGCCGTACAAATGCATGGAGTGTGGAAAGAGCTTCCGTGAAAACAGGTCTCTTACTGTTCATCAAAGGATCCACACAGGGGAGAAGCCGTATACATGCATGGAGTGTGGGAAGGGCTTCAGCCAACACAGTAACCTAAGTTCCCATAAACGGATCCACACAGGAGAGAAGCCATATAAGTGTTTAGAGTGCAGAAAATGTTTTACTAAGAGCCATTCCCTCGTATCTCATGGATTTATCCACGCAGGAGAGAAGCCGGATAAATGAATGGAGTGTGGAAAGAGCTTCAGGAGAAGCAGTGACCTAATTTCCAACACACAGACCCATTTGGGTGAGAATCCATGTAAATTCTAACTATGGTTGTTTAAATCTATGCATTTCCTATTTGTGTATACTGACTAGGGAAGGAATGTTTTGTGTGACCTTCACAACTGGCAGCCCCAGAGGGATGAATTTACCAACGGAAAGAAAAGGAATGGGTATGTGCCATTTTAGTTATGAACTGTGGATTTTTGAAGGTACTGTCATTTGAAGGTGGCCAACGCTGTTGCTCGTCAATAAAAGAAAAAATCTTTTTCTTAACTTTACCGTTATTTTGGGCATGTCAGATTCTGGGCTGTACAATGTGATGAAGATGTTGTCTTCATTGTGGTTTTACAAGTGAGCTTCTTGCTCATCAATTGTTTGTTCTTCCCACTTGACCATCCTGCTGGGACGGATGTGTACAGGCAGACATGTAAGAGGTCCCCAAAGAGCCGAAGGAGCTGCATCTCCCTGATGCAGCTCTTCAGGACAAAGGTTTTTTAGTTTTCCTTCTGCTATACCAGAATGCAGATAGAAATTCAACTCAACCAATCACTTCCCAGAGTTTCAACTTTCCTTCTTTTGCTTAGACTTCTTACAATTGTTTCCCACTCTCTTTCTCATTCCTGAATACATTCAGAGGTCTGTAGCAATATTATAATCCAGAGGTAACATAAGTTCCATCAATAATATGGAGGGAGATGGGATGTGATTTTGAATTGCCCCTGAATAATTGTGATATGAAATTAAAAATGACAACTAATAGGATTGTGCTTCTTATTTCTCCCTCCCTCCCTCCCTCCCTCCCTTCTTCTCCGAAGCAATATTATAATCCGAAGGTAACACAACTTCCATCAAAGGATAGGGAGAAAGATGGAATGTGATATTGAATTCTCCCACTGAATAATTATGATTTTAAATTAAAAGTGACAACTAAGAGGATTTGTGCTTCTAATTTTTCCCTCCCTCCCCCTCCCTCCCCCCCTCCTTCTTTCTTGTTCTTTTTTCTTTCATTTCTGTTCTCAGGTTCTTGCATTGAAAATTAGTAACACAGGAAAAATTTTGGAAGGAGTTGGGTGGGGGGAGACTTCAAGGTTTCAGAGGCTCATGCTGGCTTGAAGCTGTTTATTCAAAAACTGGTCACCAATTGTTCTGGCTCAAAGTGGAGAATAAGAAATTGGGTGACTTCCTGTGAGTGCCGTGGCGAGCTGATATCCTGCTAGCAGTGGGACCACATTTATGAGGAGTATGATAGCTGGATGCTGGATCCGGATTGGCAAAATCTTTCCAGAAGAATGAGAGATTGTTGAGATTTATCCCCGTGCCTCTGGATAGCCGCTCCTTGTGAGTAGACCACGGGAGCTGCCATTTTGCGGCTGGCTTTTGAGGTCAGTGGCTGGCATGCTTGCTCCCAGGCCTTGGTCAGCAGGTTCATAGGAGCCCTGGCCTCCGGCTGTTGCTGCTTAATGCCAGGTCGGTTAAAACCAAGGCCCCCTCATATGTGACTTGATCACCGAGGAGGGGTGGACCTGGCATGTATTACCGAGACCTGTTGAGGTACGGGGGAGTGCCCCTCTCGGAAATGTGCACCGCTGTGTTCATGGTGTGGCACCAGCCAAGATGCCAGGGAAATGCAGGAGGGGCGGCTGTCGTCATCCGAGAGTCCTTGGTGGCCTTCAGGGGCATTGCTGCACAAGTCTCTGGCTGTGAGACACTGTTTCTTATGTTGGGCTCCCAGGAGCAGTTCGGAGTGCTGCTACTGTACCAGCCTCCCTGCTGCATGGCAACCTCCCTGCCTGAGCTGCTGGAGGCCGTCTCGGGGCTGGTGGTGGAGTTCCCCAGGCTTATGGTTCTGGGGGACTTCAACTTGCCGTCCCCGGGACGGACCTCGGAGGCGGCTCGGGAGTTCACGGCTACCATGGCAGCCATGGGCCTGTCACAAATTGTGCGGGAGCCAACCCTAGACAGTGGCCACATGGTGGATTTCGTTTTCTTGTTGGAGCAATGGCAAAGTGATCTGAGGGGAGATTTACAGCTGTCCCCATTGTCATGGTCAGATCAAGTCCTGGTGACCCTGAGTTTCTCCTATACCAACCGCCTCCGCCAGGAGGCAGGACCCATGCGCTTGGTCCAGCCCCAGCGCCTGATGGACCCGTCAGGGTTTCAGAGGGAGCTGGGGGGTATTCCCGTGGATCTGCTGCACGGTCCAGTGGAGGGCTTGGCAACTGCTTGGAAGAGGGAGGCAGCCGGGGCCTTGGATAGGATTGTGCCTATGCAACCTCTCTTGCCACATCGGAGTTGAGGGTGCTGAAGAGGGTCAACAGATGACTAGAGCTCCGCTGGAGGAAGACAAAGACCGAATCCGACCAAACAGGTTAGAACCGCTATCAAGGCCTACACTGTGGCGATAAGAGCGGTGAAGCGCCAATAGTTCTCCACCCTTATGGCATCCTCAGAGTGCCGCCTGGCGGCCCTGTTTCTGATCACTACATCCCTCCAGGGGGATCTGGGGATTCATTTGCAGGGCCGCACGGAGGAATTTTCAGAGCATCTGCAGGATAAAATCGCTCGGATTCGTTCCAAGTTAGACTCCGAGCATGGCGCAGGGTCTGGGGAGATACCAAAGGATCGTTCTTGCCCAGTTATCTGGGAACGGTTTGATCCTGTTGTTCCTGAGGAAGTGGACAGGATCCTCCGGACTGTGGAGGCTACCACTTGTCATCTGGACCCATGCCCCTCCTGGCTGGTGAAAGCAGCTCAGGAGGTGACATGCAGTTGGATCCAGGCGAGAGTTAATACATCCTTGCGGGAAGGAGTGTTTCCAGCTGCCTTTAAAGAGGCGTTGGTGCACCCCCTCCTCAAGAAACCTTCCCTGGATGCTACCGGACTGGACAATTTCCATCCAGTCTCCCACCTCTCCTTTTGGGGGAAGACGGTTGAGAAAGTCACAGCTCCAAAGGGTTCTGGAGGAAACAAATTATCTGGACCCCTTCCAGTCAGGTTTCAGGCCCGGTGATGGAACAGAAACAGCATTGGTCACACAGTTATGGATGATCTCTGGCGGGAGCTGGATGGTGGAAGTGCAATCATCCATGCTCTCCTTGATCTCTCAGCGGCTTTCGATACTGTCAACCACGGTATCCCATTGGGACGACTCGGGGAATTGGGGGTGAGCGGCACAGTCTTGTGCTGGTTCACCTCCTTTCTTCAGGGCCAATCCTAATAGGTGGTGATAGGGAGCGAGAGGTCCCATCCTCGGCCCCTCCTTTATGAGGTGACGCAGGTTTCGGTTCTCTCTCCGCTCCTTTTCAACATCTACATGAAACCGCTGGGTGAGATCATACGTCATCATGGGATGAGGTATCATCAGTATGCTGATGATACTCAATTATACATCTCCATCCCAGGTGAAGTAAGCGATGCTGTGACCGCCCTTTCGCGGTGCCTGGAGGCTGTGAGGGTCTGAATGGGGAACAACAGGCGTCAGCTGAACCCTGATAAGATGGAGTGGCTGTGGGTTAATGACTCCTCTGTATCTGAGACTTTGTCATCGTTGGTGCTGGATGGGGTAGCACTGTCCCAGACAGACCCAGTGCGTAATCTGGGGGTCCTCCTGGACTCACAATTCGTGCGCGGAGAGCAGGTGGCAGCCATGGCCAGCAGGGCTTTTGCACAACTTCAGGTTGTGCACCAGTTACACCCTTTCCTGGATCGGGATGCCCTTCGGTCACTCATGCCTTTCTTATCTCCCAGATAGACTCCTGCAATACGCTCTATATGGGGCTACCCTTGAAGAGTATCCGGAAGCTTCAGCTGGTCCAGAACGCAGTGCGCGAGCTACTTTTGGGGCCTGAAGAAGGACCCACGTAACACCATTGCTTCGGGAGCTGCATTGGGTACTGGTTTGCTTCCGGGTCCAATTCAAGGTGTCGGCTATCATCTTTAAAGCCCTACATGGCATGGGACCGGGTTACCTGAGAGACCTTCTCTCCCCCACGTCTTCATCCCGTCCCACCCGATCACACAGAGAGAATATGCTCCGGACCCCCTTGGCAAAAGAGGTCCGACTGGTGGGGTCCAGAAGGCGGGCCTTCTCTGTTGCAGCCCCCGCCCTTGGGAATATCCTGCCCCCGGAGGTGAGATTGGCCCCCTCACTCCCGGCCTTTTGGAGGGATCTGAAGACCTGGCTCCGCCATCTGGCCTGGGGCGAGGAGGGGCACCATCAAGTGAGGGTTTGGCTGGTCCCTTAGAGGCCTGGCGTTGCTGCCTTGAACCATCGGCCTCCTGGATTTTTTCCTTTTATTTTTGTAAATGTGAATTATTATAGGTTTTTAATTGCATATTTACAGTATTTATTGCTTTTAACGTGTTGTGAGCCGCCCAGAGTCCCCCATTGGGGGGAGATGGGCGGGGGACAAATTTAATTAATTAATTAATTAATTAATAGTGACCTGTAAATGCAGAGGAATCTCTTCAAACCAGTGGAGACTTCAGCTCTTGTGGCTAGAACAACATTTATACTTTCTTTTCCTGTCTTTATTCATCATCTAAAGAGGCATATTCCCTACTTGACTCAGAAGTATAAAATGAAAATTTTTGGGGAGTGGGTCTCATGGTATTTGAGCTTTATATTCACTTTTCACTATTGCCTTCCCTCATTTTACGATTCCACCTTTTCTCCAGTCATAGGAGACGCCATTGTCCCACTCTTAATCTCTCCCCCATGGTGCCTTGTTTTCAGGTAAAATTTCTACAATGTCCATGAGATTGAGTTCTTTATTGGAAACTTTTTTTCTTTTGATCTTTCTTTTTCTTCAGGATTATTCTCATTGTAACAGGCTGCTACCTGGACTTTCAAACCATTATTAGCCGCCTGGAGTCATGAATGTGAGAAGGGCAGCTGTATCAATTGAACTAACTAAATAAAGATCAACAGAGATCTTAATTTTCCTAACCCATCATCACTTCCCTCCCTGTATCCCTACTAGCCCCCATCTTCCATCGCTTAAGGCCTGAGTTTGGTAACAACCACAAGACACAGGCTGTACTTCAAAGTTTGCCTCCTTGTTCTTGTTTTTTGACCGACCTGCCATTTCTGACAGGATTTTCCTCATTTTTGTGGCCTCCTCGAATCTCTAATGATCCTTTGGAGCTGCTGTTCTTGAGGAAAGCGAGTCTTGATCCTGTAGAGAGATCTTCTCAATGTTCACAAGATCACAGATTGTTCCTCCACATTAATATGAGGAAGATCTAGAGACCGCAACATGCTGCAGATGCCACCACCTTTCTTAGGCAGCCAGTAAGTTAGAGGGGCCCTTTCCTTCCACTCTGGTTGGAATATCTTCTTTATTTCCTTGCAGTGGTGGCTGTCCTTTTACAATGTCGTGAGGAAAAAGAAAGGCTTGCTTTAAAGACAATGGATCAGTCCTTTTTCATGTACAGGTTTCCCCAACATCCAGTCCTCTCCCCCACCCCCACCCCAATCATCCTTCTCAATCCTTGCAATTTCAAATCAGTCTCCTCTGGGGGCACAGCCAGTGAAGAAGTAGCAGCAGCAGCCCTGGCATCAGTGACTCTCCATCTCACAAGGTTTGCCCTCTGCACAGGCAGAGACACTCACTGAAATCTTGGTGCAAAGTCACAAGAGTGGATTCCGGGGAGTATGAGGCTTGCAAAGCCAGGAGCCCATCCCAGGAAGTCATAAAGTAGAGTTTGTAGAAGTTGTGCAAATGTCCAGAAAGGGGGACGGGGCTTAGCTCACATTGGCTGCATGAGGAGGCCTTGAACTCTCCCTCTGTCCTTCATCTTCGTCCCCATTGGTCCCATCCTCCAACCGTGTAACTAACAGGCTTGGGGAGAGCACGTCCTGCAGAAGCTGAGGCAAATGGGAGAAACGCCAGGAAAAGGCTGAAGTGGGGACATTGGATGGGGCAAGGAGCTCCAGCCTGGAGTTAGGGTAAGAAAACAGGGGCAAGAGGCCAGATGTCACCAACAAATCTCTTCTCCTTCTGAGGGCTGAAGCTGTTCAGGAGAGAAAGCAGACAGCTAGCTATTTACTCACAAGCCACACCTCTTAACAGGGCACAGGACTTCCCACATTTTTCGAACGTGCAACCAATGAGTTCACACACTTTCCCAAATACACTCTCCTAAGTACCACCCAAATGTTTTCCATGACATTCAGTCATTTATTTAAAAACAAGATGCTATAACCCTTGTTTTCCTCATGTATTCAATTACAAAGGGAAGGAGGAGCAGGAGGAGAAGGAGAAGAAAGAATCCTAGGTTAATGGGAACACAGACCTTTTCTCCCAAGTCCCAACAAGTATAGCCCACTGGGGCATGTACAGTCTCCAAGTCTTCCCAGGCAGCTGAGAAATTGTTCAAATCACCCTGACCAGCAGAGGTGACAGCTTCTCACATATACACACACAGCTTTTTTAGCATGGCAGAGAGAGAGGTTGTTCAATATGGCATGAAAACAACACACATTTCAAACCATGAAAAGGAGATGGCAGAAAACAAACACCCTCCAGAAAATAGGAGGGCAACAAGACACTTGTAGTAGCCCCATCAGGACACAGATCCTCACGGTTTGATTCAGAAAGTTGAGGGGGGCACACACAGACTCAGCGAGCTCAGTAAAAGATGCAGAGGCTCATTATAAATAATAAGCCAATAATAATTATTAATATCCTTAAGGGCCAAGAAGGTAGCCAGAGTAGAAAACAAGGTAGCTTGTGCTGGAACTGGGACATACACTAAAGGGGCCCTTCTCCTGGAACGTGGACTCAATCAACCGATCCAATTGTTGCTGAAATGCATTCTGTGCTTGCCTTCCGTGATGGTTCTGCCCACAGGGGACCAAGATCCTAAATTGTCTGAAACCTAGAACACCCAAAAGTGTCTTCACTTCTCAAGTGATGGTCAGTCCACAGAAAGTGAGGGGAAGAAATGATCAACCAGGAAAAAAGGTTATGTCTAGCATGGATGAAGGATGGAAATGAAGGGGAAGGAAGAGAGAAAGTGGATGGAGAGAATCGAGATTACAGGACAGCCCTTGGAAGCGCTATAATTTAATTAAACAAGAACCAAATAAATGTAATAGGTTGAAGATTGCAATTATGATGACAAGCTTACTCCTCCTAAAGCTTACTTTAATATTTAATAATAAACTCCTAAAGCTTACTTTAATATTTCTCCCGTTATTCTTTAGCCTACATCTCCAAAGGCAGAGGAGTCACTTCAGATGGAGAATTTCCTCCTGCTTCTTCCTGCAACCTGTCATATTGAGAAGTGCGTTCATGTCATTACGTAATGGGTGACCGAGAGCAGGGCCTCCTGGTGAGTCTAGGAGAATCCCCAATTGTGGCTCATTCATTGCTGCATCTCTGTTCAAAGTCAGAGATGGAATTTCCCTGGAACTCTATGGTCTACAAAGCCCCTTTTTGTCTATAATTATCCTTATATTTTCAAATCTCACAGAGAGTCAGCTTTGAGTTATCTAAGAATCAGGGGAAACATCAAAGAAAGTATTAGGGGAAAACCTAATATTTATTGGAGGGGGATGAATTACGGCAGGGATATGGGAGAACTAAATTGATTTTGAAACTCATCCTTTTCATCTTACCCAAACTACCTCCCAATTCCTATTCATTTCTTTCTTGCCCAAATCTCCTGCTTGCAAAAAAAACATCCTAGAGTTCTTCCATTAACCCTAAAGAACATCTTTGCAATGGAAACACAGCAACATTTCCCCCTCCATCTCAAGGCTCAGGATAGAAATGGAAAGTAAGAAAAGTCACTAAACCGAGAGCCTGAATAAATGACAGTCCTTCCGAGGACAGACAGGGAAGCATGTCAGTCCAAAAAGCTGAAATCAGTGTGATGGAGCTTACCTCCTCCTCAAGCCAAGGAGCTACATTCTCACTGGTCTGTTCAAAAAGAAATGGAAAAATTCACCAGCTGGGAAATGGCACAGGATGCATCTAAGCAGAGGGCCATTGACCTATTTCCTTCCCTGGAGCAGAAGAACACCATATGCTTTTCATCTCCCTCCGAAGAATTGACATCAAGTTCTTTTTAATAAGCAATAGCTGATGGTATCTAAGCACAAAATGTCTTGCTGAACTCTCTGATTGGAGGGTAGGAAACCCTTACCCAGAGAGGCCACGCTCCTATAGTTTTCCAGCATGACTTCGCAATACAGCGCTTTTTGGTGAGGATCTAGCTGAGACCACTCCTCCCTGGAGAAACATACGGTCACGTCCTTGAAGAACACAAGACCCTCCTGAACAAGGAAAAAAAGAAGGGAACAGGCCCAGGAGGATTTGCAAGATCTGTACTATTGTTCACCAATTCCCAGAGCAAAGATATATACCAAGTAAAATGGCTATGCCTGGTAGGATTCCAAGGTTTGGGATATGAAAATGGACAGAGCCAAAAGCTTCTGACTGAAAAAATATTTCAGGCAGGTTTTATCAACTTGAGAGATTTCAGTGCCATTCAGTGAAAGCAACCCCACTTTCCTTCTGCATCGATCCATCCATGCAACATGAAAAGACTCTCAGCGTCTGGAGAGAATCAACTGGCAGGTGGGCCTAAGACACCCCAGCTATCAGGGACTCCAATTCTTCCTTTGTTCGTAGAAGGAAATGGTAGGGAGAGGGGGGATTCTTTTTGGCATTTCTGAAAATGGTTTATGGTGTCCCCAGAGGGAGCAATCCTGGGCACCTTCATGAAAGTGCTGGGAGAGCACAGCCAGGGATGTGTGTGGGCTGCCTTCAATATCTAGAGACAGGCAACCCAGTTTCTGCTCCTCCTCAGATTTCAAGGAAGCTGCTAGTAATCTGAACCATTGGCTGAACAGGAAAAAAGAAAACAGAGGAAATTTCCTGAGAAGGAGATTTCTCAGCCTTTGCAAAGCTGGATTTTTTGGCTTCCAGGTCCAGGCACAAATAAGAGGATTAGAAATTATTTTGCAACAAAAAGTGCCTTGATTATGTGCTCTTTCAGAATAATTTGTACTCAGAGACTTCTATCCACATACATTCATTCGATCTTAATAGTCTCCGTTATCTTTTAATCTGATCTCCGTATTTTTCTTTTCACTGGTTGTAAATAAGGCTTTTAAAAAATGGTAATTTGCCAGAGTGAGTATTTAGTTATTTCTGAGCCGCTTTGCACAATTCCAAGTCAAAGAATGATAAAAAGAATGAGTGCCTTCAAGGATTTTGTAAAACATTAGTTATTGAAAACTAGGGAAAGTAACTAGCACAAGGAGAGTTAGGTACTGGTCTTAATAGAAGAGATTTCCCAATAAGACTCTCACTTGGATCTGCCATATTGCTCAGGAACACGAAAATATCCGAGCCCAAACAAGAGGGAAAAATGGAAGGAGAGGGTGCTGAGTACACCCGCTTGACTTCCTGAAGGAAAGGGAGAATACAAATCCAATACATAAATTTCCTCCTCTTACTTGTTGAGTTGGAGGTTCAACCACAGTTTCAGCTCCACCATAAGGAGGAGTCAACTTTCTTCCATGCTTCCCTGTGAGGGAGACAGAATTTCAAAATGCACAATTAATAAAATAGGAGGAGGAATTCTACAGAACAGAAGACGCTGAGAAGATGAGACAGCTGGGATTATCCCTCTGGGGAATGGGAGGACCTTGTATTACCTCCTGAGATGTCCTGATTTGGATCTTCCAAGGAGATCCTCCTGAAAAACAGCTCCTGAGAGGGAATTGATGGATTCCTCCTTCCGGCAGGATCTCGGATCTCCACAGCGAAGGACTTGAAATGGTAGGCAGGAGAAAAGAAGAAGAGATAACGGACATCACACAAGATGAAGTGGATTCTTGTTCTCTGAACACAACTTCAAAGCCCCCAGTGTCCATCAGTGTGGCTGGAAAGTAAGAAAGGAACGCCTGTCCGAAATGTATCTTCTAGAATGGATAATGGAACAATGGGCTACAAGAATGAGTGAAACATCTCCACCTATTATGAATGCCAGGGAACTCTGGTAGGGAGGGGTTAAGAATTCAAACACATTTGAATTTATCACATTCAGACCCCTTCTGGGCTCCCAAGACGAAAGTCTCTCACCTGCAACTCGACCTGCTCCTTCTGCTCTTCCAGCTGGCTCAGGAGGAAGCCTTCCACCATGGCCACTGCCTGGGAACTCGTCTCTGCTCCACACTCTCGCACCCAGCTCTCCATCTGCAGGGGCAGAAGGGCCAGGAACTGCTCCAGAACAACCAGGTCTAGCATCTGGGCTTTTCTGTACTTTTCTGGTCTCAACCATCGACTACAAAAATAGTGGAGTCGGCTGCAAAGTCCTTGGGGACCCTCAGCCTCCTGATATTGGGTGCTCCTGAAGTTCCAGGGCTGAACTTCTGAATGGATGGATTCCTCAGCTACGAGGATCTCCTGCCCAATTCCTCCTCGGATCTCCCTGCAGCTCCCAGAAGGGCCTTTTCCAGTTCGCTCACTTGCTAAAGGTTGTGTCTCCATTCTTTCTCTGTCCTGTAACACAACTCCAAATGGCTCCAAGGAATCTTGTGGATCTCCAAAAGCCTTGTCACTGATAGGAACATTACTGTAGCTGCAGGAATGACCACAGGAGGCCATTCAGCCCTCTTTGCCCAAGAGATAAATTAGTCTGATGCGAGGATGTACAGATTGTTTTCGGTTTGTGTATCTGAGATGGAAAAGAAAATAAATTCCCAGAATCAGAAGGTGGTGGATTTAACCATTCAACAACACTCCTCCCCATGGAAGGAGGTATTTTTCTGAGCTGGTACAGGATTGCAGTGGCATTGAGCAGATAATTCCTCCCTTTGTGTGTGGGTATGTCTGTGTGTGTGTTGCAAAATATGGGACTGACTTCCATCAGGGAACATGGAATAAATGCATTTTGGAGCATTTTCTATTTCTTTTTTCTCACAAGGAAGCCCTTGCTTTTTAAAAACCTAGATCTACACTTACCTACAAGTAGAGTTCATACAATATGCCAAACCCCAAACAGGCCAACAAACCAAGAAAGTTCACTTCACAGACAACGACATCCTAATGGAATTACCCTGCAACCTGTCATATTGAGAAGTGCGTTCATGTCATTACGTAATGGGTGACCGAGAGCAGGGCCTCCTGGTGAGTCTAGGAGAATCCCCAAATTGTGGCTCATTCATTGCTGCATCTCTGTTCAAAGTCAGAGATGGAATTTCCCTGGAACTCTATGGTCTACAAACCGAACCGTATTCAATCTTGAAGAGATTCACTCCGTCTGCTCCTTCCCATCCGGACTCTGATGGCCTCTATGCCTCCACTTACAGCACATCACTTGTTTGGCCTGGGGATGGGAAAAAGAACTGGATATCATCAGCATAAGGAGGATACCAGACTCTAGGCCAAAAGATGACCTCCCGCAGGAGTTCTATGTATATCTTCAAAAGGACTGGTAAGTGGGCAGAGCCCTGGATCACGCACAGAATAGATGTCTCTGGACAGGTCTCTCTTCCACCATGACTACCTCAAGAAGGAGGAGAACTACCACTAAACGGTGCACTTCCTCAGAGACCGTGCATAAGAAGGTCATGGTCGATGGTAAGGATGAAGGATGGAAATGAAGGGGAAGGAAGAGAGAAAGTGGTTAGAGAGAATCAGGGAGATTACAGGACAGCCCTTGGAAGAGCGATAATTTAATTAAACAAGAACCAATTAAAGATAATAGGTTGAAGATTGCAATTATGATGAGAAGCTTACTCCTGTTTCAACTGAGTTTTAAAACAACAACATTTTGTGCAGCTTTGAGTTTTTCTTGCCTTCAAAATTGCTTTTTGAACTGAGGTGTAATTTAATATCTTTCCTGCTATTCTTTAGCCTACGGTTCCAAAGGCAGAGGAGTCACTTCAGATGGAGAAATCCCTCCTGTTTCTTCCTGCAACCTGTCATATTGAGAAGTGGGTTTCTGTCATTAGGTACTGAGTGACCGAGAGCAGGGCCTCCCGGTGAATCTAGGAGAATCCCCAAATTGTGGCTCATTCATTGGTGCATCTCTGTTCAAAGTCAGAGATGGAATTTCCCTTGAATTGTAAGGTCCACAAATCCAAACATATTCAATCTTGCAGAAATTCACTCTGTCTGTTCCTTCCCATTCGGACTCTGACAGCCTCTAAGTCACCACCTCCAGCACATCACTTGTTTGGCCTGGGGATGTGAAAAATAACTGGATATCATCAGCATACGGAGGATACCAGACTCTAGGCCAAAAGATGACCTCCCCCAGGAGTTCCATGTCTATCTTCAAAAGGAGTGGTAAGTGGGAGAGCGCTGGAGCATGTACAGATTAGCTGTCTCTGCATTAGTCTGTCTTCCACTATCACTACCTCAGTAAGGAGGAGAACTACCACTAAACAGTGCACTTCCTCAGTGATCGTGCATAAGAAGGCCACGGTCGGTGGTACTGAAAGCCACTGAGTCATCAGGGAGGGTAGCACTCCTCCAAACCCTCTCTCTCCATAACTCATCCATAAGTGCACCTAATACAATTTCGATGCTGTATCCTGGTTGGGAACAGATTGCCAAGGAGCCAAATAATCGGCTTCCTCTCAGGGTCTCTGCAGTGGCAGAATGTCAGTCCTTTCAGGCAAGCCAGGTCAGGAACTGGACACCACAAAGCCTTCTGGAGCTCTACAATATTTTTGTGGGGTATAACAACAGAATCTGGAAAGCTGGACAGCCTTTCCCACTGACCTCTTTTACAGGATGCAGAATCAAGGCAGGATTATCTTTAGTCACTTGAGTAAGGAGAAAACTGCCTTCCATTTCCTGTCTGTTCCTGGGCTCCATCTCCTCCCTCTGATCAGGGACGCGACTTTCTCCAGAACCTTTCTTACATATAGAAGGTTGGAGATGGGTCTAACATTGTCCAAAGCACTTGAGTTCAGAAAGCTTCTTCATCAGGGGGAAACAACAGCCTCCTTCCTACTGCCCCCTCCCCCATGAAAAATGCACCCTTTCTCCCCTCCTTGCATGAGCACCTGACATCCACACAGAGTCCACCAGGGGGCTCCCTCTGCAAATGGAAGGAAACACCTTGTGCTTCATCATTGGGCCACTGGAGGGAGAATGCCACACGTGACTCTCCAGAGGAGGGGGGAAGGGAGTGACATCACTAAGTCTTGACCCTCTAGGATGCTGCACGCTCTTTCTCTTTAACCCGTTGAGCTTCACAGGTAGTTAAAAAGATTGCAGGAAAGTCTTGCAGGGAAGAGATCCAGACTTGGCCCTGGGTGAGTGGGGGGCATTTTCCTGGGCAAAGAGAGGCAGAGGGTTCTTCACTGCAGAAGAAAGAGACACATGCCAAGTTCTCATCCAGGTTCAATTCAATCTTCTGAGTCCTGGGAGTGGAAGAGCCGAGATTTCATGTCCCCCTGAAACATCTTTCCATGCAGGTAACAGGGAGGGGGGAAAGCAGAGCTGCAGACCAGCCATATTGCCCCCAGGCACAAATCCGGGATTCCCTGGAAAGAGGAGGGGATGTGGTGGCCCTTCCTGCCCCATTTCTGGTGAAAAGTCCCTGAGAGGGGGGAGGGGGAGAATTTGCATTGCAAACTCTAGCAGGACAAAAGAAAAGGTTTCCAAGGAAGGAGATGCAAAAGATTGTGCCTGCATTCTCACTATTTGCTGGATGAGACTAAAGCAGGGATGGACCTCTGCAGTTGAACAGGAGGGTGAGTGAACCAGGACAGTATGCTACGTTCTCTCAAGCCCTGTTTTCAGTGAACTTGCATGACGTGTTTGGGCTTAGGGCATCTTGTGAACCCGCCTGCCTAGTAATAGTGTGACTTGGCTCTTAAGAAACAAGCCCTGAAGAAAGGGAAGTGGAACATCCTAAGCCAGGGTAATTCCATTAGCATTTCATTTTATGGGAACTGAACTTTCTTGGTTTGTTGGCCTGTTTGGGGTTTGGCATATTGTGTGAACCCTGCTTGTAGGAAAGTGTAGATCTAGGTTTTCAAAAAGCAAGGCCTTCCTTGTGAGAAAAAAGAAATAGAAAATGCTCCGCAATGCATTTATTCTGTGTTCCTTGACAGAGGTCAGTCCCAAATTTTGCACCACACATATACAAACATACCCACACACAAAGGGAGGAACTATCTGCTCAATGCCACTGCAATCGTGTACCAGCTCAGAAAAATACTTCCTTGCATGGGGATGAGTGTTGTTGAATGGTTAAATCCACCACCTTCTAATTCTTGGAATTTATTTTCTTTTCCATCTCAGATACACAAACCGAAAACCATTTGTACACCCTCACATACAGACTAATTTATCTCTTGGGCAAAGAGGGCTGAATGTCTGCTGTGGTCATTCCTGCGGCTACAGTAACGTTCCTATGAATGACAAGGCTTTTGGAGATCCGCAAGACTCCTTGGACCCATTTGGAGTTGTGTTACAGGACAGAGAAAGAATGGAGACACAACCTTTAGCGAGTGAGCGAACTGGAAAAGGCCGTTGTGCTGTTGAGCCTGGGAGCTGTGGGGAGATCCAAGGAAGAAGTGGGCAGGAGATCCTGGAGGAGGAATCCATCCATTCAGATGTTCTGCCCTGGGACTTCAGGAGTGTTCAATATCAGGAGGCTGAGGGTCCCCGAGGACTTTGCAGCCGACTCCACTACTTTTGTAGTCGATGGTTGAGACCAGAAAAGCACACAAAAGCACAGATGCTGGACCTGGTTGTTCTGGAGCGGTTTCTGGCCCTTCTGCCCCTGCAGATGGAGAGCTGGGTGCGGGAGTGTGGAGCAGAGACCAGCTCCCAAGCGGTGGCCTTGGTGGAAGGCTTCCTCCTGAGCCAGGCAGAGGAGCAGAAGGAGCAGGTCGAGTGGCAGGTGAGAGACCTTCGTCTTGGGAGCCCAGAAGGGGTTTGAATGTCATAAACAATGTGTTTGAATTCTTAACCCCTCCGTACCAGAGTTTCCTGGCATTCATAATAGGTGGAAATATCTCACTCATTCTTGTAAGCCATTGTTCCAGTATGCCTTCTAGAAGATAGATTTGGGACAGGCTTTCTTTTCTTACTGTGCAGCCACACTGATGGACACTGGGGGCTTTGAAGTTGTGTTCAGAGAACAAGAATCCACTTCATCTTGTGTGATGTCGGCTATTTCTTCTTCTTTTCTCCTGCCTACCATTTCAAGTCCTTTGCTGTGGAGATCCGAGATCCTGCGGGAAGGAGGAATCCATCAATTCCCTCTCAGGAGCTGTTTTTCAGGAGGATCTCCTTGGAAGATCCAAATCAGGACACCTCAGGAGGTAATACAAGGTCTACCCATTCCCCAGAGGGATAATCCCAGCTGTCTCATCTTCTCAGTGTCTTCTGTTCTGTAGAATTCCTCCTCCTATTTTATTAATTGTGCATTTTGAAATTCTGTCTCCCTCACAGGGAAGCATGGAAGAAAGCTGACTCCTCCTTATGGTGGAGCTGAAACCGTGGTTGAACCTATGACTCAACAAGTAAGAGGAGGAAATTTATTTATTGGATTTGTATTCTCCCTTTCCTTCAGGAAGTCAAGCGGGTGTACTCAGCACCCTCTCCTTCCGTTTTTCCCTCTTGTTTGGGCTCGGATATTTTCGTGTTCCTGAGCAATATGGCAGATTCAACTGAGAGTCTTATTGGGAAATCTCTTCTTTTAAGACCAGTACCTAACTCTCCTTGTGCTAGTTACTCTCCCTAGTTTTCAATAACTAATGTTTTACAAAATCCTTGAAGACACTCATTCTTTTTATCATTCTTTGACTTGGAATTGTGCAAAGCGGCTCAGAAATAACTAAATACTCACTCTGGAACATTACCATTTTTTAAAAGCCTTATTTACAACCAGTGAAAAGAAAAATACGGAGATCAGATTAAAAGATAACGGAGACTATTAAAATGGAATGAAGGTATATGGATAGAAGTCTCTGAGTACGAATTATTCTGAAAGAGCACATAATCAAGGCACTTTTTGTTGCAAAATAATTTCTAATCCTCTTATTTGTCCCTGGATTTGGAAGTCAAACAATACAGCTTTGCAAAGGCTGAGAAATCTCCTTCCCAGGAAATTTCCTCTCCTTTCTTTTTTCCTGTTCAGCCAATGGCTCAGACTACTAGCAGTTTCCTTGAAATCTGAGGAGGAGCAGAAACTGGGTTGCCTGTCTCTGGATATTGAAGGGAGCCCACACACATCCCTGGCTGTGCTCTCCCAGCACTTTCATGAAGGTGCCCAGGATTGGTCCCACTGGGGACACCATAAACCATTTCCAGAAAAGCTAGAAAGAATCCCCCCTCTCCCCGCCATTTCCTTCTGCAAACACAGGAAGAATTGGAGTCCCTGATAGCTGGGGTGTCCTAGGCCCACCTGCCAGTTGATTCTGTCCAGGCGCTGAGAGTCTTTTCACGTTGCATCGATGGATCAATGCAGAAGGAAAGTGGGGTTGCTTTCACTGAATGGCACTGAAATCTCTCAAGTTGATAAAACCTACCGGAAATATTTTTTCAGTCAGAAGCTTTTGGGTCTGTAAATTTTCATACCCTAAACCTTGGAATCCTACCAGGCATAGCCATTTTACTTGGTATATATCTTTGCTCTGGGTATTTGTGAACAATACTGCAGATCTTGCAAATCCTCCTGGTCCTGTTCCCTTCTTTTTTCCTTGTTCAGGAGCGTCTTGTGTTCTTCAAGGACGTGGCCGTATGTTTCTCCAAGGAGGAGTGGTCTCAGCTGGATCCTCACCAAAAAGCGCTGCATTGGGAAGTCATGCTGGAAAACTATAGGAACGTGGCCTCTCTGGGTAAGGGTTTCCTACCCTCCAATCAGAGAGTTCAGCAAGACATTTTGTGCTTAGATGCCATCAGCTATTGCTTATTAAAAAGAACTTGATGTCAATTCTTCAGAGGGAGATGAGAAACATATGGTGTTCTTCTGCTCCAGGGAAGGAAATAGGTCAATGGCCCTCTGCTTAGATGCATCCTGTGCCATTTCCCAGCTGGTGAATTTTTCCATTTCTTTTTGAACAGATCAGTGAGAAAGTAGCTCCTTGGCTTGAGGAGGAGCTAAACTCCATCACACTGATTTCAGCTTTTTGGACTGACATGCTTCTCTGTCTGTCCTCGGAAGGACTGTCATGTTTAGGTTTAATGGAAAAACTCTAGGACTTTTTTTTGCAACCATGAGATTTGGGCAAGAAAAAAATGAACAGGAAATGGGAGGTAGTTTGGGTAGGACGAAAAGTATGACTTTCCAAATTGATTTAGTTCTCACAGATCCCTGCCGTAATTCATCCCCCTCCAATAAATCTTAGGTTTTCCCCTAATACTTTCTTTGATGTTTCCCCCGACTCTTCCTTAACTGAAAGCTGACTCTGTGTGAGATTTGAATATATAAGGATAAGTATAAACGATGCTTTAGATTTTTTTGAAGCATTTATGGCTCATGAATAGGGAAATTATCATTTCTATACTATGACATCGTAAGCATGCAAATGTGGAATATATTTGAATTTGCCCAAATTTCAGAAGGAAATGGATACAACCTCCTACAGTTTGATGTTTTTCCCTAACCTTGTATCATTTTGATTTCTTTTTTCTGTTGAAGGTAATCTTGGGCAGGAGAACAAAGATTCCAGTGAACCATTCCAAATGATCTGGCATGGAGGTGGAACAGAGAAGCCTGCAATTCAAATGGAACTAGAAAGGCATGAGAGAAACCAGTCAAATACTGGGAATAAGGAAAGCTCAATTTCCACTGATACTGAGATTCAAGACTTTCTTCCCCAACAAGGAAAAATAAAGAAAAAATATATTGTGAAAAGTGTAGGCCTATTCAAAGACAAATTAGAAATAAATGAACACTATCCAGTCCAAGCAAAAGATTATATATCCAGATACAATGGAAATAATTACAATTGCATTTTCACTGTTCCCCATGAAAATGGGTCCCTTACATCTCATAAAAGGATCCACACAGGAGAGAAGCCATACAAATGCATGGAGTGTGGAAAGAGCTTCAGTTTAAATAGTTCTCTTAGTGTTCATCAACGGATCCACACAGGGGAGAACCCATATAAATGCATGGAGTGTGGAAAGAGCTTCTGTAAAAACAGTTCTCTTACTGTTCATCAAAGGATCCACACGGGGGAGAAGCCATATAAATGCATGGAGTGTGGGAAGGCCTTCAGCCAACACAGTAAGCTTACTTCCCATAAAAGGATCCACACAGGAGGGAAGCCATATAAGTGCACAGAGTGTGGGAAAAGTTTCAGTACGAGCTCTTCCCTCACATCTCATAGAAGGATCCACACAGGAGAGAAGCCATATAAATGCATGGAGTGTGGAAAGAGCTTCCGTGAAAACTCATATCTTACTCTTCATAAAAGGATCCATACAGGGGAGAACCCATATAAATGCATGGAGTGTGGAAAAAGTTTCACTAACAGCTGTTCCCTCAAATCTCATAGAAGGATCCACACAGGAGAGAAGCCATACAAATGCATGGAGTGTGGAAAAAGTTTCACTAACAGCTGTTCCCTCAAATCTCATAGAAGGATCCACACAGGAGAGAAGCCATACAAATGCATGGAGTGTGGAAAGAGCTTCCGTGAAAACTCTTCTCTTACTGTTCATCAAAGGATCCACACAGGGGAGAAGCCATATAAATGCATGGAGTGTGGGAAGGCCTTCAGGCAACAGAGTAAGTTTACTTCCCATAAACGGATGCACACAGGAGAGAAGCCATATAAGTGCACAGAGTGTGGAAAATGTTTCAGTGAGGGCTGTTCCCTCACATCTCATAGAAGGGTCCACACATACAAATGCATGGAGTGTGGAAAGGAGTTCTGTAAAAACAGTTCTCTTACTGTTCATCAAAGGATCCACACAGGAGAGAAGCCGTACAAATGCATGGAGTGTGGAAAGAGCTTCCGTGAAAACAGGTCTCTTACTGTTCATCAAAGGATCCACACAGGGGAGAAGCCGTATACATGCATGGAGTGTGGGAAGGGCTTCAGCCAACACAGTAACCTAAGTTCCCATAAACGGATCCACACAGGAGAGAAGCCATATAAGTGTTTAGAGTGCAGAAAATGTTTTACTAAGAGCCATTCCCTCGTATCTCATGGATTTATCCACGCAGGAGAGAAGCCGGATAAATGAATGGAGTGTGGAAAGAGCTTCAGGAGAAGCAGTGACCTAATTTCCAACACACAGACCCATTTGGGTGAGAATCCATGTAAATTCTAACTATGGTTGTTTAAATCTATGCATTTCCTATTTGTGTATACTGACTAGGGAAGGAATGTTTTTTGTGTGACCTTCACAACTGGCAGCCCCAGAGGGATGAATTTACCAACGGAAAGAAAAGGAATGGGTATGTGCCATTTTAGTTATGAACTGTGGATTTTTGAAGGTACTGTCATTTGAAGGTGGCCAACGCTGTTGCTCGTCAATAAAAGAAAAAATCTTTTTCTTAACTTTACCGTTATTTTGGGCATGTCAGATTCTGGGCTGTACAATGTGATGAAGATGTTGTCTTCATTGTGGTTTTACAAGTGAGCTTCTTGCTCATCAATTGTTTGTTCTTCCCACTTGACCATCCTGCTGGGACGGATGTGTACAGGCAGACATGTAAGAGGTCCCCAAAGAGCCGAAGGAGCTGCATCTCCCTGATGCAGCTCTTCAGGACAAAGGTTTTTTAGTTTTCCTTCTGCTATACCAGAATGCAGATAGAAATTCAACTCAACCAATCACTTCCCAGAGTTTCAACTTTCCTTCTTTTGCTTAGACTTCTTACAATTGTTTCCCACTCTCTTTCTCATTCCTGAATACATTCAGAGGTCTGTAGCAATATTATAATCCAGAGGTAACATAAGTTCCATCAATAATATGGAGGGAGATGGGATGTGATTTTGAATTGCCCCCTGAATAATTGTGATATGAAATTAAAAATGACAACTAATAGGATTGTGCTTCTTATTTCTCCCTCCCTCCCTCCCTCCCTCCCTTCTTCTCCGAAGCAATATTATAATCCGAAGGTAACACAACTTCCATCAAAGGATAGGGAGAAAGATGGAATGTGATATTGAATTCTCCCACTGAATAATTGTGATTTTAAATTAAAAGTGACAACTAAGAGGATTTGTGCTTCTAATTTTTCCCTCCCTCCCCCTCCCTCCCCCCCTCCTTCTTTCTTGTTCTTTTTTCTTTCATTTCTGTTCTCAGGTTCTTGCATTGAAAATTAGTAACACAGGAAAAATTTTGGAAGGAGTTGGGTGGGGGGAGACTTCAAGGTTTCAGAGGCTCATGCTGGCTTGAAGCTGTTTATTCAAAAACTGGTCACCAATTGTTCTGGCTCAAAGTGGAGAATAAGAAATTGGGTGACTTCCTGTGAGTGCCGTGGCGAGCTGATATCCTGCTAGCAGTGGGACCACATTTATGAGGAGTATGATAGCTGGATGCTGGATCCGGATTGGCAAAATCTTTCCAGAAGAATGAGAGATTGTTGAGATTTATCCCCGTGCCTCTGGATAGCCGCTCCTTGTGAGTAGACCACGGGAGCTGCCATTTTGCGGCTGGCTTTTGAGGTCAGTGGCTGGCATGCTTGCTCCCAGGCCTTGGTCAGCAGGTTCATAGGAGCCCTGGCCTCCGGCTGTTGCTGCTTAATGCCAGGTCGGTTAAAACCAAGGCCCCCCTCATATGTGACTTGATCACCGAGGAGGGGTGGACCTGGCATGTATTACCGAGACCTGTTGAGGTACGGGGGAGTGCCCCTCTCGGAAATGTGCACCGCTGTGTTCATGGTGTGGCACCAGCCAAGATGCCAGGGAAATGCAGGAGGGGCGGCTGTCGTCATCCGAGAGTCCTTGGTGGCCTTCAGGGGCATTGCTGCACAAGTCTCTGGCTGTGAGACACTGTTTCTTATGTTGGGCTCCCAGGAGCAGTTCGGAGTGCTGCTACTGTACCAGCCTCCCTGCTGCATGGCAACCTCCCTGCCTGAGCTGCTGGAGGCCGTCTCGGGGCTGGTGGTGGAGTTCCCCAGGCTTATGGTTCTGGGGGACTTCAACTTGCCGTCCCCGGGACGGACCTCGGAGGCGGCTCGGGAGTTCACGGCTACCATGGCAGCCATGGGCCTGTCACAAATTGTGCGGGAGCCAACCCTAGACAGTGGCCACATGGTGGATTTCGTTTTCTTGTTGGAGCAATGGCAAAGTGATCTGAGGGGAGATTTACAGCTGTCCCCATTGTCATGGTCAGATCAAGTCCTGGTGACCCTGAGTTTCTCCTATACCAACCGCCTCCGCCAGGAGGCAGGACCCATGCGCTTGGTCCAGCCCCAGCGCCTGATGGACCCGTCAGGGTTTCAGAGGGAGCTGGGGGGTATTCCCGTGGATCTGCTGCACGGTCCAGTGGAGGGCTTGGCAACTGCTTGGAAGAGGGAGGCAGCCGGGGCCTTGGATAGGATTGTGCCTATGCAACCTCTCTTGCCACATCGGAGTTGAGGGTGCTGAAGAGGGTCAACAGATGACTAGAGCTCCGCTGGAGGAAGACAAAGACCGAATCCGACCAAACAGGTTAGAACCGCTATCAAGGCCTACACTGTGGCGATAAGAGCGGTGAAGCGCCAATAGTTCTCCACCCTTATGGCATCCTCAGAGTGCCGCCTGGCGGCCCTGTTTCTGATCACTACATCCCTCCAGGGGGATCTGGGGATTCATTTGCAGGGCCGCACGGAGGAATTTTCAGAGCATCTGCAGGATAAAATCGCTCGGATTCGTTCCAAGTTAGACTCCGAGCATGGCGCAGGGTCTGGGGAGATACCAAAGGATCGTTCTTGCCCAGTTATCTGGGAACGGTTTGATCCTGTTGTTCCTGAGGAAGTGGACAGGATCCTCCGGACTGTGGAGGCTACCACTTGTCATCTGGACCCATGCCCCTCCTGGCTGGTGAAAGCAGCTCAGGAGGTGACATGCAGTTGGATCCAGGCGAGAGTTAATACATCCTTGCGGGAAGGAGTGTTTCCAGCTGCCTTTAAAGAGGCGTTGGTGCACCCCCTCCTCAAGAAACCTTCCCTGGATGCTACCGGACTGGACAATTTCCATCCAGTCTCCCACCTCTCCTTTTGGGGGAAGACGGTTGAGAAAGTCACAGCTCCAAAGGGTTCTGGAGGAAACAAATTATCTGGACCCCTTCCAGTCAGGTTTCAGGCCCGGTGATGGAACAGAAACAGCATTGGTCACACAGTTATGGATGATCTCTGGCGGGAGCTGGATGGTGGAAGTGCAATCATCCATGCTCTCCTTGATCTCTCAGCGGCTTTCGATACTGTCAACCACGGTATCCCATTGGGACGACTCGGGGGTGGGGGTGAGCGGCACAGTCTTGTGCTGGTTCACCTCCTTTCTTCAGGGCCAATCCTAATAGGTGGTGATAGGGAGCGAGAGGTCCCATCCTCGGCCCCTCCTTTATGAGGTGACGCAGGTTTCGGTTCTCTCTCCGCTCCTTTTCAACATCTACATGAAACCGCTGGGTGAGATCATACGTCATCATGGGATGAGGTATCATCAGTATGCTGATGATACTCAATTATACATCTCCATCCCAGGTGAAGTAAGCGATGCTGTGACCGCCCTTTCGCGGTGCCTGGAGGCTGTGAGGGTCTGAATGGGGAACAACAGGCGTCAGCTGAACCCTGATAAGATGGAGTGGCTGTGGGTTAATGACTCCTCTGTATCTGAGACTTTGTCATCGTTGGTGCTGGATGGGGTAGCACTGTCCCAGACAGACCCAGTGCGTAATCTGGGGGTCCTCCTGGACTCACAATTCGTGCGCGGAGAGCAGGTGGCAGCCATGGCCAGCAGGGCTTTTGCACAACTTCAGGTTGTGCACCAGTTACACCCTTTCCTGGATCGGGATGCCCTTCGGTCACTCATGCCTTTCTTATCTCCCAGATAGACTCCTGCAATACGCTCTATATGGGGCTACCCTTGAAGAGTATCCGGAAGCTTCAGCTGGTCCAGAACGCAGTGCGCGAGCTACTTTTGGGGCCTGAAGAAGGACCCACGTAACACCATTGCTTCGGGAGCTGCATTGGGTACTGGTTTGCTTCCGGGTCCAATTCAAGGTGTCGGCTATCATCTTTAAAGCCCTACATGGCATGGGACCGGGTTACCTGAGAGACCTTCTCTCCCCCACGTCTTCATCCCGTCCCACCCGATCACACAGAGAGAATATGCTCCGGACCCCCTTGGCAAAAGAGGTCCGACTGGTGGGGTCCAGAAGGCGGGCCTTCTCTGTTGCAGCCCCCGCCCTTGGGAATATCCTGCCCCCGGAGGTGAGATTGGCCCCCTCACTCCCGGCCTTTTGGAGGGATCTGAAGACCTGGCTCCGCCATCTGGCCTGGGGCGAGGAGGGGCACCATCAAGTGAGGGTTTGGCTGGTCCCTTAGAGGCCTGGCGTTGCTGCCTTGAACCATCGGCCTCCTGGATTTTTTCCTTTTATTTTTGTAAATGTGAATTATTATAGGTTTTTAATTGCATATTTACAGTATTTATTGCTTTTAACGTGTTGTGAGCCGCCCAGAGTCCCCCATTGGGGGGAGATGGGCGGGGGACAAATTTAATTAATTAATTAATTAATTAATAGTGACCTGTAAATGCAGAGGAATCTCTTCAAACCAGTGGAGACTTCAGCTCTTGTGGCTAGAACAACATTTATACTTTCTTTTCCTGTCTTTATTCATCATCTAAAGAGGCATATTCCCTACTTGACTCAGAAGTATAAAATGAAAATTTTGGGGGAGTGGGTCTCATGGTATTTGAGCTTTATATTCACTTTTCACTATTGCCTTCCCTCATTTTACGATTCCACCTTTTCTCCAGTCATAGGAGACGCCATTGTCCCACTCTTAATCTCTCCCCCATGGTGCCTTGTTTTCAGGTAAAATTTCTACAATGTCCATGAGATTGAGTTCTTTATTGGAAACTTTTTTTCTTTTGATCTTTCTTTTTCTTCAGGATTATTCTCATTGTAACAGGCTGCTACCTGGACTTTCAAACCATTATTAGCCGCCTGGAGTCATGAATGTGAGAAGGGCAGCTGTATCAATTGAACTAACTAAATAAAGATCAACAGAGATCTTAATTTTCCTAACCCATCATCACTTCCCTCCCTGTATCCCTACTAGCCCCCATCTTCCATCGCTTAAGGCCTGAGTTTGGTAACAACCACAAGACACAGGCTGTACTTCAAAGTTTGCCTCCTTGTTCTTGTTTTTTGACCGACCTGCCATTTCTGACAGGATTTTCCTCATTTTTGTGGCCTCCTCGAATCTCTAATGATCCTTTGGAGCTGCTGTTCTTGAGGAAAGCGAGTCTTGATCCTGTAGAGAGATCTTCTCAATGTTCACAAGATCACAGATTGTTCCTCCACATTAATATGAGGAAGATCTAGAGACCGCAACATGCTGCAGATGCCACCACCTTTCTTAGGCAGCCAGTAAGTTAGAGGGGCCCTTTCCTTCCACTCTGGTTGGAATATCTTCTTTATTTCCTTGCAGTGGTGGCTGTCCTTTTACAATGTCGTGAGGAAAAAGAAAGGCTTGCTTTAAAGACAATGGATCAGTCCTTTTTCATGTACAGGTTTCCCCAACATCCAGTCCTCTCCCCCACCCCCCACCCCAATCATCCTTCTCAATCCTTGCAATTTCAAATCAGTCTCCTCTGGGGGCACAGCCAGTGAAGAAGTAGCAGCAGCAGCCCTGGCATCAGTGACTCTCCATCTCACAAGGTTTGCCCTCTGCACAGGCAGAGACACTCACTGAAATCTTGGTGCAAAGTCACAAGAGTGGATTCCGGGGAGTATGAGGCTTGCAAAGCCAGGAGCCCATCCCAGGAAGTCATAAAGTAGAGTTTGTAGAAGTTGTGCAAATGTCCAGAAAGGGGGACGGGGCTTAGCTCACATTGGCTGCATGAGGAGGCCTTGAACTCTCCCTCTGTCCTTCATCTTCGTCCCCATTGGTCCCATCCTCCAACCGTGTAACTAACAGGCTTGGGGAGAGCACGTCCTGCAGAAGCTGAGGCAAATGGGAGAAACGCCAGGAAAAGGCTGAAGTGGGGACATTGGATGGGGCAAGGAGCTCCAGCCTGGAGTTAGGGTAAGAAAACAGGGGCAAGAGGCCAGATGTCACCAACAAATCTCTTCTCCTTCTGAGGGCTGAAGCTGTTCAGGAGAGAAAGCAGACAGCTAGCTATTTACTCACAAGCCACACCTCTTAACAGGGCACAGGACTTCCCACATTTTTCGAACGTGCAACCAATGAGTTCACACACTTTCCCAAATACACTCTCCTAAGTACCACCCAAATGTTTTCCATGACATTCAGTCATTTATTTAAAAACAAGATGCTATAACCCTTGTTTTCCTCATGTATTCAATTACAAAGGGAAGGAGGAGCAGGAGGAGAAGGAGAAGAAAGAATCCTAGGTTAATGGGAACACAGACCTTTTCTCCCAAGTCCCAACAAGTATAGCCCACTGGGGCATGTACAGTCTCCAAGTCTTCCCAGGCAGCTGAGAAATTGTTCAAATCACCCTGACCAGCAGAGGTGACAGCTTCTCACATATACACACACAGCTTTTTTAGCATGGCAGAGAGAGAGGTTGTTCAATATGGCATGAAAACAACACACATTTCAAACCATGAAAAGGAGATGGCAGAAAACAAACACCCTCCAGAAAATAGGAGGGCAACAAGACACTTGTAGTAGCCCCATCAGGACACAGATCCTCACGGTTTGATTCAGAAAGTTGAGGGGGGCACACACAGACTCAGCGAGCTCAGTAAAAGATGCAGAGGCTCATTATAAATAATAAGCCAATAATAATTATTAATATCCTTAAGGGCCAAGAAGGTAGCCAGAGTAGAAAACAAGGTAGCTTGTGCTGGAACTGGGACATACACTAAAGGGGCCCTTCTCCTGGAACGTGGACTCAATCAACCGATCCAATTGTTGCTGAAATGCATTCTGTGCTTGCCTTCCGTGATGGTTCTGCCCACAGGGGACCAAGATCCTAAATTGTCTGAAACCTAGAACACCCAAAAGTGTCTTCACTTCTCAAGTGATGGTCAGTCCACAGAAAGTGAGGGGAAGAAATGATCAACCAGGAAAAAAGGTTATGTCTAGCATGGATGAAGGATGGAAATGAAGGGGAAGGAAGAGAGAAAGTGGATGGAGAGAATCGAGATTACAGGACAGCCCTTGGAAGCGCTATAATTTAATTAAACAAGAACCAAATAAATGTAATAGGTTGAAGATTGCAATTATGATGACAAGCTTACTCCTCCTAAAGCTTACTTTAATATTTAATAATAAACTCCTAAAGCTTACTTTAATATTTCTCCCGTTATTCTTTAGCCTACATCTCCAAAGGCAGAGGAGTCACTTCAGATGGAGAATTTCCTCCTGCTTCTTCCTGCAACCTGTCATATTGAGAAGTGCGTTCATGTCATTACGTAATGGGTGACCGAGAGCAGGGCCTCCTGGTGAGTCTAGGAGAATCCCCAGTTGTGGCTCATTCATTGCTGCATCTCTGTTCAAAGTCAGAGATGGAATTTCCCTGGAACCCTATGGTCTACAAACCGAATACATCTAAAGCCCCTTTTTGTCTATAATTATCCTTATATTTTCAAATCTCACAGAGAGTCAGCTTTGAGTTATCTAAGAATCAGGGGAAACATCAAAGAAAGTATTAGGGGAAAACCTAATATTTATTGGAGGGGGATGAATTACGGCAGGGATATGGGAGAACTAAATTGATTTTGAAACTCATCCTTTTCATCTTACCCAAACTACCTCCCAATTCCTATTCATTTCTTTCTTGCCCAAATCTCCTGCTTGCAAAAAAAACATCCTAGAGTTCTTCCATTAACCCTAAAGAACATCTTTGCAATGGAAACACAGCAACATTTCCCCCTCCATCTCAAGGCTCAGGATAGAAATGGAAAGTAAGAAAAGTCACTAAACCGAGAGCCTGAATAAATGACAGTCCTTCCGAGGACAGACAGGGAAGCATGTCAGTCCAAAAAGCTGAAATCAGTGTGATGGAGCTTACCTCCTCCTCAAGCCAAGGAGCTACATTCTCACTGGTCTGTTCAAAAAGAAATGGAAAAATTCACCAGCTGGGAAATGGCACAGGATGCATCTAAGCAGAGGGCCATTGACCTATTTCCTTCCCTGGAGCAGAAGAACACCATATGCTTTTCATCTCCCTCCGAAGAATTGACATCAAGTTCTTTTTAATAAGCAATAGCTGATGGTATCTAAGCACAAAATGTCTTGCTGAACTCTCTGATTGGAGGGTAGGAAACCCTTACCCAGAGAGGCCACGCTCCTATAGTTTTCCAGCATGACTTCTCAATACAGCGCTTTTTGGTGAGGATCTAGCTGAGACCACTCCTCCCTGGAGAAACATACGGTCACGTCCTTGAAGAACACAAGACCCTCCTGAACAAGGAAAAAAAGAAGGGAACAGGCCCAGGAGGATTTGCAAGATCTGTACTATTGTTCACCAATTCCCAGAGCAAAGATATATACCAAGTAAAATGGCTATGCCTGGTAGGATTCCAAGGTTTGGGATATGAAAATGGACAGAGCCAAAAGCTTCTGACTGAAAAAATATTTCAGGCAGGTTTTATCAACTTGAGAGATTTCAGTGCCATTCAGTGAAAGCAACCCCACTTTCCTTCTGCATCGATCCATCCATGCAACATGAAAAGACTCTCAGCGTCTGGAGAGAATCAACTGGCAGGTGGGCCTAGGACACCCCAGCTATCAGGGACTCCAATTCTTCCTTTGTTCGTAGAAGGAAATGGTAGGGAGAGGGGGGATTCTTTTTGGCATTTCTGAAAATGGTTTATGGTGTCCCCAGAGGGAGCAATCCTGGGCACCTTCATGAAAGTGCTGGGAGAGCACAGCCAGGGATGTGTGTGGGCTGCCTTCAATATCTAGAGACAGGCAACCCAGTTTCTGCTCCTCAGATTTCAAGGAAGCTGCTAGTAATCTGAACCATTGGCTGAACAGGAAAAAAGAAAACAGAGGAAATTTCCTGAGAAGGAGATTTCTCAGCCTTTGCAAAGCTGGATTTTTTGGCTTCCAGGTCCAGGCACAAATAAGAGGATTAGAAATTATTTTGCAACAAAAAGTGCCTTGATTATGTGCTCTTTCAGAATAATTTGTACTCAGAGACTTCTATCCACATACATTCATTCGATCTTAATAGTCTCCGTTATCTTTTAATCTGATCTCCGTATTTTTCTTTTCACTGGTTGTAAATAAGGCTTTTAAAAAATGGTAATTTGCCAGAGTGAGTATTTAGTTATTTCTGAGCCACTTTGCACAATTCCAAGTCAAAGAATGATAAAAAGAATGAGTGTCTTCAAGGATTTTGTTAAACATTAGTTATTGAAAACTAGGGAGAGTAACTAGCACAAGGAGAGTTAGGTACTGGTCTTAATAGAAGAGATTTCCCAATAAGACTCTCACTTGGATCTGCCATATTGCTCAGGAACACGAAAATATCCGAGCCCAAACAAGAGGGAAAAATGGAAGGAGAGGGTGCTGAGTACACCCGCTTGACTTCCTGAAGGAAAGGGAGAATACAAATCCAATACATAAATTTCCTCCTCTTACTTGTTGAGTTGGAGGTTCAACCACAGTTTCAGCTCCACCATAAGGAGGAGTCAACTTTCTTCCATGCTTCCCTGTGAGGGAGACAGAATTTCAAAATGCACAATTAATAAAATAGGAGGAGGAATTCTACAGAACAGAAGACGCTGAGAAGATGAGACAGCTGGGATTATCCCTCTGGGGAATGGGAGGACCTTGTATTACCTCCTGAGATGTCCTGATTTGGATCTTCCAAGGAGATCCTCCTGAAAAACAGCTCCTGAGAGGGAATTGATGGATTCCTCCTTCCGGCAGGATCTCGGATCTCCACAGCGAAGGACTTGAAATGGTAGGCAGGAGAAAAGAAGAAGAGATAACGGACATCACACAAGATGAAGTGGATTCTTGTTCTCTGAACACAACTTCAAAGCCCCCAGTGTCCATCAGTGTGGCTGGAAAGTAAGAAAGGAACGCCTGTCCGAAATGTATCTTCTAGAATGGATAATGGAACAATGGGCTACAAGAATGAGTGAAACATCTCCACCTATTATGAATGCCAGGGAACTCTGGTAGGGAGGGGTTAAGAATTCAAACACATTTGAATTTATCACATTCAGACCCCTTCTGGGCTCCCAAGACGAAAGTCTCTCACCTGCAACTCGGCCTGCTCCTTCTGCTCTTCCAGCTGGCTCAGGAGGAAGCCTTCCACCACGGCCACTGCCTGGGAACTCGTCTCTGCTCCACACTCTCGCACCCAGCTCTCCATCTGCAGGGGCAGAAGGGCCAGGAACTGCTCCAGAACAACCAGGTCTAGCATCTGGGCTTTTCTGTACTTTTCTGGTCTCAACCATCGACTACAAAAATAGTGGAGTCGGCTGCAAAGTCCTTGGGGACCCTCAGCCTCCTGATATTGGACGCTCCTGAAGTTCCAGGGCTGAACTTCTGAATGGATGGATTCCTCAGCTACGAGGATCTCCTGCCCAATTCCTCCTCGGATCTCCCTGCAGCTCCCAGAAGGGCCTTTTCCAGTTCGCTCACTCGCTAAAGGTTGTGTCTCCATTCTTTCTCTGTCCTGTAACACAACTCCAAATGGCTCCAAGGAATCTTGTGGATCTCCAAAAGCCTTGTCATTGATAGGAACATTACTGTAGCTGCAGGAATGACCACAGGAGGCCATTCAGCCCTCTTTGCCCAAGAGATAAATTAGTCTGATGCGAGGATGTACAGATTGTTTTCGGTTTGTGTATCTGAGATGGAAAAGAAAATAAATTCCCAGAATCAGAAGGTGGTGGATTTAACCATTCAACAACACTCCTCCCCATGGAAGGAGGTATTTTTCTGAGCTGGTACAGGATTGCAGTGGCATTGAGCAGATAATTCCTCCCTTTGTGTGTGGGTATGTCTGTGTGTGTGTTGCAAAATATGGGATTGACTTCCATCAGGGAACATGGAATAAATGCATTTTGGAGCATTTTCTATTTCTTTTTTCTCACAAGGAAGCCCTTGCTTTTTAAAAACCTAGATCTACACTTACCTACAAGTAGAGTTCATACAATATGCCAAACCCCAAACAGGCCAACAAACCAAGAAAGTTCACTTCACAGACAACGACATCCTAATGGAATTACCCTGCAACCTGTCATATTGAGAAGTGCGTTCATGTCATTACGTAATGGGTGACCGAGAGCAGGGCCTCCTGGTGAGTCTAGGAGAATCCCCAAATTGTGGCTCATTCATTGCTGCATCTCTGTTCAAAGTCAGAGATGGAATTTCCCTGGAACTCTATGGTCTACAAACCGAACCGTATTCAATCTTGAAGAGATTCACTCCGTCTGTTCCTTCCCATCCGGACTCTGATGGCCTCTATGCCTCCACTTCCAGCACATCACTTGTTTGGCCTGGGGATGGGAAAAAGAACTGGATATCATCAGCATAAGGAGGATACCAGACTCTAGGCCAAAAGATGACCTCCCGCAGGAGTTCTATGTATATCTTCAAAAGGACTGGTAAGTGGGCAGAGCCCTGGATCACGCACAGAATAGATGTCTCTGGACAGGTCTCTCTTCCACCATGATTACCTCAAGAAGGAGGAGAACTACCACTAAACAGTGCACTTCCTCAGAGACCGTGCATAAGAAGGTCATGGTCAATGGTAAGGATGAAGGATGGAAATGAAGGGGAAGGAAGAGAGAAAGTGGTTAGAGAGAATCAGGGAGATTACAGGACAGCCCTTGGAAGAGCGATAATTTAATTAAACAAGAACCAATTAAAGATAATAGGTTGAAGATTGCAATTATGATGAGAAGCTTACTCCTGTTTCAACTGAGTTTTAAAACAACAACATTTTGTGCAGCTTTGAGTTTTTCTTGCCTTCAAAATTGCTTTTTGTCCTGAGGTGTAATTTAATATCTTTCCTGCTATTCTTTAGCCTACGTTTCCAAAGGCAGAGGAGTCACTTCAGATGGAGAAATCCCTCCTGTTTCTTCCTGCAACCTGTCATATTGAGAAGTGGGTTTCTGTCATTAGGTACTGAGTGACTGAGAGCAGGGCCTCCCGGTGAATCTAGGAGAATCCCCAAATTGTGGCTCATTCATTGGTGCATCTCTGTTCAAAGTCAGAGATGGAATTTCCCTTGAATTGTAAGGTCCACAAATCCAAACATATTCAATCTTGCAGAAATTCACTGTCTGTTCCTTCCCATTCGGACTCTGACAGCCTCTAAGTCACCACCTCCAGCACATCACTTGTTTGGCCTGGGGATGTGAAAAATAACTGGATATCATCAGCATACGGAGGATACCAGATTCTAGGCCAAAAGATGACCTCCCCCAGGAGTTCCATGTCTATCTTCAAAAGGAGTGGTAAGTGGGAGAGCGCTGGAGCATGTACAGATTAGCTGTCTCTGCATTAGTCTGTCTTCCACTATCACTACCTCAGTAAGGAGGAGAACTACCACTAAACAGTGCACTTCCTCAGTGATCGTGCATAACAAGGCCACGGTCGGTGGTACTGAAAGCCACTGAGTCATCAGGGAGGGTTGCACTCCTCCAAACCCTCTCTCTCCATAACTCATCCATAAGTGCACCTAATACAATTTTCGATGCTGTATCCTGGTTGGGAACAGATTGCCAAGGAGCCAAATAATCGGCTTCCTCTCAGGGTCTCTGCAGTGGCAGAATGTCAGTCCTTTCAGGCAAGCCAGGTCAGGAATTGGACACCACAAAGCTTTCTGGAGCTCTACAATATTTTTGTGGGGTACAATACCAGAATCTGGATAGCCTGACAGCCTTTCCCACTGACCTCTTTTACAGGATGCAGAATCAAGGCAGGATTATCTTTAGTCACTTGAGTAAGGAGAAAACTGCCTTCCATTTCCTGTCTGTTCCTGGGCTCCATCTCCTCCCTCTGATCAGGGACGCGACTTTCTCCAGAACCTTTCTTACATATAGAAGGTTGGAGATGGGTCTAACATTGTCCAAAGCACTTGAGTTCAGAAAGCTTCTTCATCAGGGGGAAACAACAGCCTCCTTCCTACTGCCCCCTCCCCCATGAAAAACGCACCCTTTCTCCCCTCCTTGCATGAGCACCTGACATCCACACAGAGTCCACCAGGGGGCGCCCTCTGCAAATGGAAGGAAACACCTTGTGCTTCATCATTGGGCCACTGGAGGGAGAATGCCACACGTGACTCTCCAGAGGAGGGGGGAAGGGAGTGACATCACTAAGTCTTGACCCTCTAGGATGCTGCACGCTCTTTCTCTTTAACCCGTTGAGCTTCACAGGTAGTTAAAAAGATTGCAGGAAAGTCTTGCAGGGAAGAGATCCAGACTTGGCCCTGGGTGAGTGGGGGGCATTTTCCTGGGCAAAGAGAGGCAGAGGGTTCTTCACTGCAGAAGAAAGAGACACATGCCAAGTTCTCATCCAGGTTCAATTCAATCTTCTGAGTCCTGGGAGTGGAAGAGCCGAGATTTCATGTCCCCCTGAAACATCTTTCCATGCAGGTAACAGGGAGGGGGGAAAGCAGAGCTGCAGACCAGCCATATTGCCCCCAGGCACAAATCCGGGATTCCCTGGAAAGAGGAGGGGATGTGGTGGCCCTTCCTGCCCCATTTCTGGTGAAAAGTCCCTGAGAGGGGGGAGGGGGAGAATTTGCATTGCAAACTCTAGCAGGACAAAAGAAAAGGTTTCCAAGGAAGGAGATGCAAAAGATTGTGCCTGCATTCTCACTATTTGCTGGATGAGACTAAAGCAGGGATGGACCTCTGCAGTTGAACAGGAGGGTGAGTGAACCAGGACAGTATGCTACGTTCTCTCAAGCCCTGTTTTCAGTGAACTTGCATGACGTGTTTGGGCTTAGGGCATCTTGTGAACCCGCCTGCCTAGTAATAGTGTGACTTGGCTCTTAAGAAACAAGCCCTGAAGAAAGGGAAGTGGAACATCCTAAGCCAGGGTAATTCCATTAGCATTTCATTTTATGGGAACTGAACTTTCTTGGTTTGTTGGCCTGTTTGGGGTTTGGCATATTGTGTGAACCCTGCTTGTAGGAAAGTGTAGATCTAGGTTTTCAAAAAGCAAGGCCTTCCTTGTGAGAAAAAAGAAATAGAAAATGCTCCGCAATGCATTTATTCTGTGTTCCTTGACAGAGGTCAGTCCCAAATTTTGCACCACACATATACAAACATACCCCCCCACACAAAGGGAGGAACTATCTGCTCAATGCCACTGCAATCGTGTACCAGCTCAGAAAAATACTTCCTTGCATGGGGATGAGTGTTGTTGAATGGTTAAATCCACCACCTTCTAATTCTTGGAATTTATTTTCTTTTCCATCTCAGATACACAAACCGAAAACCATTTGTACACCCTCACATACAGACTAATTTATCTCTTGGGCAAAGAGGGCTGAATGTCTGCTGTGGTCATTCCTGCGGCTACAGTAACGTTCCTATGAATGACAAGGCTTTTGGAGATCCGCAAGACTCCTTGGACCCATTTGGAGTTGTGTTACAGGACAGAGAAAGAATGGAGACACAACCTTTAGCGAGTGAGCGAACTGGAAAAGGCCGTTGTGCTGTTGAGCCTGGGAGCTGTGGGGAGATCCAAGGAAGAAGTGGGCAGGAGATCCTGGAGGAGGAATCCATCCATTCAGATGTTCTGCCCTGGGACTTCAGGAGTGTTCAATATCAGGAGGCTGAGGGTCCCCGAGGACTTTGCAGCCGACTCCACTACTTTTGTAGTCGATGGTTGAGACCAGAAAAGCACACAAAAGCACAGATGCTGGACCTGGTTGTTCTGGAGCAGTTTCTGGCCCTTCTGCCCCTGCAGATGGAGAGCTGGGTGCGGGAGTGTGGAGCAGAGACCAGCTCCCAAGCGGTGGCCTTGGTGGAAGGCTTCCTCCTGAGCCAGGCAGAGGAGCAGAAGGAGCAGGTCGAGTGGCAGGTGAGAGACCTTCATCTTGGGAGCCCAGAAGGGGTTTGAATGTCATAAACAATGTGTTTGAATTCTTAACCCCTCCCTACCAGAGTTTCCTGGCATTCATAATAGGTGGAAATATTTCACTCATACTTGTAGGCCATTGTTCCACTATGCCTTCTAGAAGATAGATTTGGGACAGGCTTTCTTTTCTTACTGTGCAGCCACACTGATGGACATTGGGGGCTTTGAAGTTGTGTTCAGAGAACAAGAATCCACTTCATCTTGTGTGATGTCCGTTATCTTTTCTTCTTTTCTCCTGCCTACCATTTCAAGTCCTTTGCTGTGGAGATCCGAGATCCTGCGGGAAGGAGGAATCCATCAATTCCCTCTCAGGAGCTGTTTTTCAGGAGGATCTCCTTGGAAGATCCAAATCAGGACATCTCAGGAGGTAATACAAGGTCCTCCCATTCCCCAGAGGGATAATCCCAGCTGTCTCATCTTCTCAGCGTCTTCTGTTCTGTAGAATTCCTCCTCCTATTTTATTAATTGTGCATTTTGAAATTCTGTCTCCCTCACAGGGAAGCATGGAAGAAAGTTGACTCCTCCTTATGGTGGAGCTGAAACTGTGGTTGAACCTCCAACTCAACAAGTAAGAGGAGGAAATTTATGTATTGGATTTGTATTCTCCCTTTCCTTCAGGAAGTCAAGCGGGTGTACTCAGCACCCTCTCCTTCCATTTTTCCCTCTTGTTTGGGCTCGGATATTTTCGTGTTCCTGAGCAATATGGCAGATCCAAGTGAGAGTCTTATTGGGAAATCTCTTCTATTAAGACCAGTACCTAACTCTCCTTGTGCTAGTTACTCTCCCTAGTTTTCAATAACTAATGTTTTACAAAATCCTTGAAGACACTCATTCTTTTTATCATTCTTTGACTTGGAATTGTGCAAAGTGGCTCAGAAATAACTAAATACTCACTCTGGCAAATTACCATTTTTTAAAAGCCTTATTTACAACCAGTGAAAAGAAAAATACGGAGATCAGATTAAAAGATAACGGAGACTATTAAGATCGAATGAATGTATGTGGATAGAAGTCTCTGAGTACAAATTATTCTGAAAGAGCACATAATCAAGGCACTTTTTGTTGCAAAATAATTTCTAATCCTCTTATTTGTGCCTGGACCTGGAAGCCAAAAAATCCAGCTTTGCAAAGGCTGAGAAATCTCCTTCTCAGGAAATTTCCTCTGTTTTCTTTTTTCCTGTTCAGCCAATGGTTCAGATTACTAGCAGCTTCCTTGAAATCTGAGGAGGAGCAGAAACTGGGTTGCCTGTCTCTGGATATTGAAGGGAGCCCACACACATCCCTGGCTGTGCTCTCCCAGCACTTTCATGAAGGTGCCCAGGATTGCTCCCTCTGGGGACACCGTAAACCATTTCCAGGAATGCTAGAAATAATCCCCCCTCTCCCCACCATTTCCTTCTGCAAACAGAGGAAGAATTGGAGTCCCTGATAGCTGGGGTTTCCTAGGCCCACCTGCCAGTTGATTCTCTCCAGACGCTGAGAGTCTTTTCATGTTGCATGGATGGATCGATGCAGAAGGAAAGTGGGGTTGCTTTCACTGAATGGCACTGAAATCTCTCAACTTCATAAAACCTGCCTGAAATATTTTTTCAGTCAGAAGCTTTTGGCTCTGTAAATTTTCATACCCTAAACCTTGGAATCCTACCAGGCATAGCCATTTTACTTGGTATATATCTTTGCTCTGGGAATTGGTGAACAATAGGACAGGTCTTGCAAATCCTCCTGGGCCTGTTCCCTTCTTTTTTTCCATCTTCAGGAGCGTCTTGTGTTCTTCAAGGATGTGGCCGTATGTTTCTCCGAGGAGGAGTGGTCTCAGCTGGATCCTCACCAAAAAGCGCTGCATTGGGAAGTCATGCTGGAAAACTGTAGAAATGTGGCCTCTCTGGGTAAGGGTTTCCTACCCTCCAATCAGAGTTCAGGAAGACATTTTGTAGTTAGATGCCATCAGCTATTTCTTATTCAAAAGAACTTGATGTCATTTGTTTGGAGGGAGATGGAAAAGATATGGTGTTCTTCTGCTCCAGGGAAGGAAATAGCTCAATGGCTCTCTGTTTAGATGCATCCTGTGCCATTTCCCAGCTGGTGAATTTTTTCATGTCCTTTTAAACAGATCAGTGAGAAACTAGCTCCTTGGCTTGAGGAGGAACTAAACTCCATCACACTGATTTCAGCTTTTTGGACTGACATGCTTCCCTGTCTGTCCTCGGAAGGACTGTCATTTATTCAGGCTCTTGGCTTAGTGACTTTTCTTCCTTTTCATTTCTATCCTGAGCCTTGAGATGGAGGGGGAAATGTTGCTGTGTTTCCATTGCAAAGATGTTGTTTAGGGTTAATGGAAGAACTCCAGGATTTTTTTTTGCAACCATGAGATTTGGGCAAGAAAAAAATGAACAGGAAATGGGAGGTAGTTTGGGTAGGATGAAAAGGATGAGTTTCAAAATTGATTTAGTTCTCACGGATCCCTGCTGTAATTCATCCCCCTCCAATAAATCTTAGGTTTTCCCCTAATACTTTCTTTGATGTTTCCCCCAACTCTTGCTTAACTCAAAGCTGACTCTGTGTGAGATTTGAATATATAAGGATAATTATAAATGAAGAGGAACTTTAGATTTATTTGAAGCATTTATGCGTCATGAATAAGGAAATTATCATTTCTATACTACTCCATCGTAACCATGCAAATGTGCAATATATTGGAATTTGGCCAAATTTCAGAAGGAGATTCCTATGACTTCCTACAGTTTGATGTTTTTCCCGAACCTTGAATCATTTTGACTTCTTTTTTCTGTTGAAGGTAATCTTGGACAGGAGAACAAAGATTCCAGTGAACCATTCCAAATGATCTGGCATGGAGGTGGAACAGAGAAGCCTGCAATTCAAATGGAACTAGAAAGGCATGAGAGAAACCAGTCAAATACTGGGAATAAGGAAAGCTCAATTTCCACTGATACTGAGATTCAAGACTTTCTTGCCCCACAAGGAAAAATAAAGAAAAAATATATTGTGAAAAGTATAGGCCTATTCAAAGACAGATTAGAAATAAATGAACACTATCCAGTTCAAAGAAAAGAAGATTATATATCCAGAGACAATGAAAATAATTACCATTGCATTTTCACTCTTTCCCATGAAAATGGGTCCCTTACATCTCATAAAAGGATCCACACAGGAGAGAAGCCATACAAATGCATGGAGTGTGGAAAGAGCTTCAGTTTTAATAGTTCTCTTAGTGTTCATCAAAGGATCCACACAGGGGTGAAGCCATTTAAATGCATGGAGTGTGGAAAGAGCTTCTGTAAAAAGAGTTATCTTACTGTTCATCAAAGGATCCACACAGGAGAGAAACCGTATAAATGCATGGAGTGTGGAAAGATCTTCCGTGAAAACTCATCTCTTACTCTTCATAAAAGGATCCACACAGGGGAGAAGCCATATATATGCATGGAGTGTGGGAAGGCCTTCAGGCGACACAGTACGTTTAATTCCCATAAACGGATCCACACAGGAGAGAAGCCATATAGGTGCACAGAGTGTGGAAAGAGTTTCACTAACAGCTGTTCCCTCACATCTCATAGAAGGATCCACACAGGAGCGAAGCCATACAAATGCATGGAGTGTGGAAAGAGCTTCCGTGAAAACAGTTATCTTACTGTTCATCAAAGGATACACACAGGGGAGAAGCCATATAAATGCATGGAGTGTGGGAAGGCCTTCAGGCAACAGAGTAAGTTGACTTCCCATAAAAGGACCCACACAGGAGAGAAGCCATGGAAGTGCATAGAGTGCGGAAAAAGTTTTGCTAACGGCCGTTACCTCACATCTCATAGATGTATCTACGCAGGAGAGAAGCCACATAAATGCATGGAGTGTGGAAAGAGCTTCTGTCAAAAGAGTTCTCTTACTGTTCATGAAAGGATCCACGCAGGAGAGAAACCGTATAAATGCATGGAGTGTGGAAAGAGCTTCCGTGAAAATTCTTCTCTTACTCTTCATAAACGGATCCACACAGGAGAGAAGCCATATAAATGCATGGAGTGTGGGAAGGGCTTCAGCCAACACAGTAACCTAATTTCCCATAAATGGATCCACACAGGAGGGAAGCCATATCAGTGCACAGAGTGTAGGAAAAAGTTCAGTACGAGCTCTTCCCTCACATCTCATAGAAGGATCCACACAGGAGAGAAGCCATATAAATGCATGGAGTGTGGAAAGAGCTTCTGTGAAAACTCCTCTTTTACACTTCATAAAAGGATCCACACAGGAGAGAAGCCATATAAGTGCACAGAGTGTGGAAAGAGTTTCACTAGCAGCTCTTCCCTCACATCTCATAGAAGGATCCACACAGGAGAGAAGCCATACAAATGCATGGAGTGTGGAAAGAGCTTCCGTGAAAACAGATCTCTTACTGTTCATCAAAGAATCCACACAGGGGAGAAGCCATATAAATGCATGGAGTGTGGGAAGGCCTTCAGGCAACAGAGTAAGTTGACTTCCCATAAATGGATCCACACTGGAGAGAAGCCATATAAGTGCACAGAGTGCGGAAAAAGTTTTACTGACAGCCGTTACCTCACATCTCATGGATGTATCCATGCAGGAGAGAAGCCACATAAATGCATGGAGTGTGGAAAGAGCTTCTGTAAAAACAGTTCTCTTACTGTTCATAAAAGGATCCACACAGGAGAGAAGCCATATAAATGCATGGAGTGTGGAAAGAGCTTCTGTAAAAACAGTTCTCTTACTGTTCATAAAAGGATCCACACAGGAGAGAAGCCATATAAATGCATGGAGTGTGGGAAGAGCTTCATTAAAAACCATTCTCTTACTGTTCATAAAAGGATCCACACAGGAGAGAAGCCACATAAGTGCATGGAGTGTGGAAAGAGCTTCTGTGAAAATTCGGCTCTTACTCTTCATAAAAGGATCCACACAGGGGAGAAGCCATATAAGTGCATGGAGTGTGGGAAGTCCTTTAGGCAACATAGTAACCTAAGTACCCATAAACGGATCCACACCGGAGAGAAGCCATATAAGTGCACAGAGTGTGGAAAAAGTTTCAGTGAGGGCTGTTCCCTCACATCTCATAGAAGGATCCACACAGGAGAGAACCTATACAAATGTATGGAGTGTGGAAAGAGCTTCTGTGGAAATAGTTCTCTTACTGTTCACCAAAGGATCCACACAGGAGAGAAGCCATACAAATGCATGGAGTGTGGAAAGAGCTTCCGTGAAAACAGGTATCTTACTGTTCATCAAAGGATCCACACAGGGGAGAAGCCGTATCAATGCATGGAGTGTGGGAAGGGCTTCAGCCAACACAGTAACCTCAGTTCCCATAAACAGATGCACACAGGAGGGAAGCCGTATAAGTGCATAGAGTGCGGAAAAAGTTTCACTAAGAGCTCTTCCCTCACATCTCATAGAAGGATCCACACAGGAAAGGACCCATACAAATGCATGGAGTGTGGAAAGAGCTTCAGTTTTAATAGTTCTCTAACTATTCATCAAAGGATCCACACGGGGGAGAAGCCATATAAATGCATGGAGTGTGGAAAGAGCTTCCGTGAAAACAGGTATCTTACTGTTCATCAAAGGATCCACACAGGGGAGAAGCCGTATCAATGCATGGAGTGTGGGAAGGCCTTCAGGCAACACAGTAAGCTTACTTCCCATAAAAGGGTCCACACAGGAGAGAAGCCATATAAGTGCATAGAGTGTGGAAAAAGTTTTACTAAGAGCCATTCCCTCCTATCTCATGGATGTGTCCATGCAGGAGAGAAGCAGGATAAATGAATGGAGTGTGGAAAGAGCTTCAGGAGCAGTGACCTAATTTCCAGTACACAGACCCATTTGGGCGAGAATCCATGTAAATTTTAGCCATAGTTGTTTAAATCTGTGCATTTCCTATTTCTGTATACTGACCAGGAAAGGAATGTTTTTTGAGTCTAACCTTCACAACTGGCAGCCCCAGACAAATGAATTTACCAGTGGAAACAAAAGCAATGGGCATGTACCTTTTTAATTATGAACTCTGGATTTTTGAAGGTACTGTCACTTGAAGGTGGCCAACGCTCTTGTACGTTAGTAAGAGAAAAATCCTTTTTCTTAACTTTACATTTATTTTGGGCATCTCAGATTCTGGGCTGTACAATTTGATGAAGATGTTGTCTTCATTGTGGTTTTACAAGTGAGCTTCTTGCTCGTCAATTGTTTGTTCTTCCCACTTGAGCATGCTGCTAGGAGGGATGTGAACAGGCAGACATTTGACAGGTGATGCTCCCCCAAGCAGCCAAAGAGCTGCATCTCCCTGATGCATCTCTTCAAGACAAAGGTTTTTTAGTTTTCCTTCTGCTATACCAGAAATGCAGATAGAAATTCAACTCAACCAATCACTTCCCAGTCTTTAAACCTTGCTTCTTTTGCTTAGACTTCTTACAAATGTTTCCCACTCCCTTTCTCATTCCTGAATACATTCAGAGGTCTCAAGCAATATTATAATCCAAAGGTAACACAAGTTCCATCAAAGAATAGGGAGAGAGATGGAATTTGATATTGAATTGCCCCCTGAATAATTGTGATATGAAATTAAAAGTAACAACTAAGAGGATTTGTGCTTCTAATTTTTCCCTCCCTCCCCTTCCTACTTCTTTCCTCTTCTTTTTTCTTTCGTTTTTCTTCTTGGGTCTCTTTCTTTTTGTCCCATGTTAGGGATACTCAGGAAAATGAGAATGAAAGTGACTCCAGTGTGCTGACAAGCAATTCATTGACATTTGGGAATCCATGGGGACCAAAATAACATAATATAAAATTTAGAACAACTACTTCAGAAAACTACTTCAGTTCCTCCAGACCGAACAGACAAAAATGGGAAGGAGAACTACCTCTGGGATGTGAAGACACCAAGAAATAATCAGATTCACATCCAAGGTGCAGAACTGAGAATGGAGGTGACCAGGATGAACATCTAACCATGGAACTGTTTTCAGTCCAAGGCCTCATTATGTGAGACAATTGTCACCTATGTATCAACGACTTATTTGTGGATGAGCTTCAGGGTGAAGAATTCCTCTTTCACAAAAGGAGCCAGAAATACAAGAAGCCCTCCAAGCATGTGCAAAAACTTTTTTCAAGCATTTAGACCTTTCTATGGTATGACGAGGGCGAAGAAAAGGTCTAAATTTGATTTAAAGAAAATTAATTAAATATCAATGGTGTGGTTACTTTGCAGGCATGTATTAAATTCTCCTTCTCTTTAGCTGTATTGAAAATTAGTAACACAGGAAAAGTTTTGGAAGGATTTGGGTGGGGGGAGATTTCAGGGTTTCAGAGGCTCATGCCGGCTTGAAGCTGGTTATTCAAATGCTGCTCACCAATAGTTCTGGGTCAAAATGGAGAATAAAGAAATGGGCTGAAAGGAACAGAGAGTTAACTCCAGTCTTTCTAAATGGCGTTTTAACCACTTCCCCCCCCCCTCCATTTTTCTTCCATTGTCACCTCTAAATGCAGAGGAACCTCTTCAAACCAGCGGAGTCTTCAGCTCTTCTGGCTAGAAGAAAATTTATACTTTCTTTTTCTCTGTTTATTCATCAACTAAAGAAATTCCGGTTGCCTTAAATTCTCCAAAGTTCTTAAGCTTCCTGCTCATATTTCCTGAGGCATATTCCCTACTTGACCCATAAGTATAAGAATTATTTTTGTTGTTGCCTCATGGTATTTGAGCTTTATATTCACATTTCACTAATCACCTTCCCTCATTTTCTAATTCCACCTTTTCTCCGGTCACAGGAGACGCCATTCTCCCACTCTTAATCTCTCCCCCTTGGTGCCTTGTTTTCAGGGAAAATTTCTTCAATGTCCAGGAATTTGAGGTTTTCTGCAATTCGGAACTTTTTTTCTTTTGATCTTTCTTTTTCTTCAGGATTATTCAAATTGTAACAGGTTGCTACTTGGAGTTTCAAACCTTTCTTAGCCGCCTAGAGTCATGAATGTGAGAAGGGCAGCTGTATCAATTGAACTAACTAAATAAAGATCAATATAGATCTTAATTTTCCTAACCCATCATCACCTCCCTCCCTGTATCCCTACCAGCTCCCATCTTCCATCGCTTAAGGCCTGAGTATGGTAACAACCACAAGACACAGGCTGTGCTTCAAAGTTTGCCTCCTTGTTCTTGTTTTTTGACCGCCCTGGCATTTCTGACAGGATTTTCCTCATTTTTCTGGCCTCCTCGAATCCCTAAAGATCCTTCAGAGCTGCTGTTCTTGAGGAAAATGAGTTTTGATCCTGCAGAGAGATCTTCTCAATGTTCACAAGATCACAGACGGTTCCTCCACATTAATATGAGGAAGATCTAGAGACCGCAACATGCTGCAGACGCCACCACCTTTCTTAGGCAGCCAATAAGTTAGAGGGGCCCTTTCCTTCCACTCTGGTTGGAATATCTTCTTTATTTCCTTGCAGTGGTGGCTGTCCTTTTACAATGTCGTGAGGAAAAAGAAAGGCTTGCTTTAAAGACAATGGATCAGTCCTTTTTCATGTACAGGTTTCCCCAACATCCAGTCCTCTCCCCCACCCCCCACCCCAATCATCCTTCTCAATCCTTGCAATTTCAAATCAGTCTCCTCTGGGGGCACAGCCAGTGAAGAAGCAGCAGCAGCAGCCCCGGCATCAGTGACTCTCCATCTCACAAGGTTTGCCCTCTGCACAGGCAGAGACACTCACTGAAATCTTGGTGCAAAGTCACAAGAGTGGATTCCGGGGAGTATGAGGCTTGCAAAGCCAGGAGCCCATCCCAGGAAGTGATCAAGTAGAGTTTGTAAAAGGTGTGCAAATGTCCAGAAAGGGGGACGGGGCTTAGCTCACATTGGCTGCATGAGGAGGCCTTGAACTCTCCCTCTGTCCTTCATCTTCGTCCCCATAGGTCCCGACCTCCAACCGTGTAACTAGCAGGCAACAAGCAGGCGTGGCGAGAGTATGTCCTGCGGAAGCTGAGGCAAATGGGAGAAACGCCAGGAAAAGGATGAAGTGGGGACGTCAGATGGGGCAAGGAGCCCCAGCCTGGAGTTAGGGCAAGAAAACCGGGGCAAGAGGCCAGATGTCACCAACAAATCTCTTCTCCTTCTGAGGGCTGAAGCTGTTCAGGAGAGAAAGCAGGCAGCTAGCTATTTACTCACAAGCCACACCTCTTAACAGGGCACAGGACTTCCCACATTTTTCGAACGTGCAACCAATGAGTTCACACACTTTCTCAAATACACTCTCCTAAGTACCACCCAAATGTTTTCCATCACATTCACACATTATTTAAAAACAAGATGCTTTAACCCTTGTTTTCTTCATGTATTCAATAACAAAGGGAACAAGGAGAAGGAGGAGAAGGAGGAGAAGGAGAAGAAAGAATCCTAGGTTAATGGGAACACAGACCTTTTCTCCCAAAACCCCACTGGGGCATGCACATTCTCCAATTCTTCCCAGGCAGCTGAGAAATCCTTCAAATCACCCTGACCAGCAGAGGTGACAGCTTCTCACATATACACACACAGCTTTTTTAGCGTGGCAGAGAGAGAGGTTGTTCAATAGGGCATGAAAACAACATTCACACACATTTCAAACCATGAAAAGGAGATGGCAGAAAACAAACACCCTCCAGAAAATAGGAAGGCAACAAAACACTTGTAGTAGCCCCATCAGGACACAGATCCTCACGGTTTGATTCAGAAACTTGATGGGGGCACACACAGACTCAGCGGGCTCAGTAAAAGATGCAGAGGCTCATTATTAATAACAAGCCAATGATTATTATTAATATCCTTAAAGGCCAAGAAGCCAGAGCAGAAAACAAACTAGCATGTGCTGGAAGTGAGACGTGCACTAAAGGGGCCCTTCTCTTGGAACTTGGGCTCAATCAGCCGATGCAATTGTTGTTGAAATGCATTCTGTGCTTGCCTTCCATGGTGGTTGTGCCCACTGGGGACAAAGAACCTAAACTGGCTTAAACCTAGAAAGCCCAATGGGGTCTTTATTTCTCAAGTGATGGTCAGTCCACAGAAACTGAGGGGAAGAAATGATCAACCAGAAAAAAAGATTATGTCTAGCATGGATGAAGGATGGAGATGAAGGGTAAGGAAGAGAGAAAGTGGATGGAGCGAATCAAGGAGATTACAGGACAGCCCTTGGAAGCGCTATAATTTAATTAAAGAAGAACCAAATAAATGTAATAGGTTGAAGATTGCAATTATGATGAGAAGCTTGCTTCTGTTTCAACTGAGTTTTAAAAGAATAATGTTTTTTGCAGCTTTGAGTTTTTCTTGCCTTCAAAATTGCTTTTTGTCCTGAGGTGTAATTTAATATCTCTCCCGCTATTCTTTAGCCTACGTTTCCAAAGGCAGAGGAGTCACTTCAGATGGAGAATTCCCTCCTGTTTCTTCCTGCAACCTGTCATACTGAGAAGTGCGTTCCTGTGATTAGGTAATGAGTGACCGAGAGCAGGGCTTCCCAGTGAATCTAGGAGAATCCCCAAATTGTGGCTCATTCATTGGTGCATCTCTGTTCAAAGTCAGAGATGGAATTTCCCTTGAATTGTAAGGTCCACAAATCCAAACGTATTCAATCTTGCAGAAATTCACTCCGTCTGTTCCTTCCCATCCGGATTCTGACGGCCTCTATGCCACCACTTCCAGCACATCACTTGTTTGGCCTGGGGATGTGAAAACTAACTGGATATCATCACTATATGGAGGATACCAGACTCTAGGCCAAAAGATGACCTCCCGCAGAAGTTCCATGTACATGTTTAAAAGGAGTGGTAAGTGGGAGCGCCCTGGAGCATGTACAGATTAGCTGTCTCTGCATTAGTCTGTCTTCCACTATCACTACCTCAGTAAGGAGGAGAACTTCCACTAAACAGTGCACTTCCTCAGTGATCGTGCATAAGAAGGCCACGGTTGGTGGTACTGAAAGCCGCTGAGTGATCAGGGAGGGTTGCACTCCTCCAAACCCTCTCTCTCCATAACTCATCCATAAGTGCACCTAATACAATTTCGATGCTGTATCCTGGTTGGGAACAGATTGCCAAGGAGCCAAATAATCAGCTTCCTCTAAGAATCTCTGCAGTTGCAGAATGCCAGCCCTTTCAGGCAAGCCAGGTCAGGAACTGGATACCACAAAACCTACTGGAGCTCTACCATATTTCTGTGGGGTATAATAATAGAATCTTGAAAGCTTGACAGTGTTTCCCGTTGATCTCTTTTAAGAATGCTGAATTCCATTTCTTGTCTGTTTCTTCCCTTCCTCTGCTCTCTCTACACAGGGATGTGACTTTCTTCTGAACGTTTTTAAAAATGAAAGGTTAGAGATGGGTCTAACGTTGTCAGAAGCAGTTGGATTGAGAAGGCTTCCTGATCAGGGGGAAGTGACAGCCTTCTTCCTCCTGGCCCCTAATAGGAAGTGCATCCTTTCTCCCCTCTTTGCATGAACACCTGATCTCCACACAGAATCCACCAGGGGTTCCCTCTGCAAACGGAAGGAAACACGATGCACTTCAGCCTTGGGCCACTGGAGGGAGAATGCCACAGGTGACTCTCCAAAGGAGGTGGAAATGGAGTGACATCACTACGTCTTGCCTCTCTAGGATGCTGCACTCTCTCTCTCTTTAACCCGTTGAGCTACACAGGAGGTAAAAAGGTTGCAGGAAAGTCTTACAGGGAAGAGATCCAGACTTGGCCCTGGGTGAGTGGGGGCCATCTTCCCGTGCAAAGGGAGGCAGAGGGTCCTCACCCTGGAGAAGGAAGAGACACATGCCAAGTCCTCACCCAGGTTCGATCTTTTGAGGCTTGGGAACCGGGAGAGCCCGGTTCCCCTGCCACCCCTTTCCATGCACGTAACAGGCAGGGGAGAAAACAGAGCCATGTTGCCCCCAGGAATAAATCCAGGATCCCCAGGAAGGAGGGTGGTGATCTTGGGGAGCCCTTCACACCCCATTTCCTGGGCAAAGCCCCCGAGAGGGGAGAGAGGGAGAGTTTGCATTGCAAATCTCAAGCAGAAAATAAGACAGGGTTTGCAAGGAAGCAGATGCAAAAGATTGTGTCTGCATTCTCCCCATGTGCTGGATGAGACTAAAATAGGGTTGGATCCTCTGCAGTTCAACATGTCTTAGAAGGGTGAGTGAAGCAGGACTTCATCTTAAGCTACATTCTTTCAAGCCCTGTGTTTTATGTGAACTCAGTCCCTGAGATTGGTTGACTTGTTTGGGCTAGGGCATGTTGTGTGAACCTGCCCGCATGTAATAGTATGACTTGGATCTTAAAAAGCAGACCTTGGAAAAAGCAAAATGGAACATCCTAAGCCAGGGTCATTTCACTGGCCTTTCATTTTATGTGAACTGAACTTTCTTGGTTTGTTGGCCTGTTTGGGGTTTGGCATATTGGATGAACCCTGCTTGTAGGTAAGTGTAGATCTAGGTGTTTAAAAAGCAAGGCCTTCTTTGTAAGAAAAAGAAATAGAAAATGCTCCACAATGCATTTATTCCATGTTCCTTGATAGAAGTCAATCTCATATTTTGCACCACAGACACACACATACCCACACACAGAGAGAGGAATTATTTGCTCAGTGCCACTGCAATCCTGTACCAGCTCAGAAAAATACTTCCTTCCATAGGGAAGAGTGTTGTTGAATGGTTAAATCCACCACCTTCTAATTCTTGGAATTTATTTTCTTTTCCATCTCAGATACACAAACCGAAAACCATTTGTACACCCTCACATACAGACTAATTTATCTCTTGGGCAAAGAGGGCTGAATGTCTGCTGTGGTCATTCCTGCGGCTACAGTAACGTTCCTATGAATGACAAGGCTTTTGGAGATCCGCAAGATTCCTTGGATCCATTTGGAGTTGTGTTACAGGACAGAGAAAAAATGGAGAGACAACCTTTAGCGAGTGAGAGAACTGGAAAAGGCCGTTGTGCTGTTGAGCCTGAGAGCTGTGGGGAGATCCAAGGAAGAAGTGGGCAGGAGATCCTGGAGGAGGAATCCATCCATTCAGAAGTTCAGCCCTGGAACTTCAGGAATGTTCAATACCAGGAGGCTGATGGTCCCCGAGGACTTTGCAGCCGACTCCACTACTTTTGTAGTCGATGGTTGAGACCAGAAAAGCACACAAAAGCACAGATGTTGGACCTGGTTGTTCTGGAGCAGTTCCTGGCCCGTCTGCCCCTGCAGATGGAGAGCTGGGTGCGGGAGTGTGGAGCAGAGACCAGCTCCCAAGCGGTGGCCCTGGTGGAAGGCTTCCTCCTGAGCCAGGCAGAGGAGCAGAAGGAGCAGGTCGAGTTGCAGGTGAGAGACCTTCATTGGGGGAACTAAGAAGGGGTTTGAATGTAATAAACAATGTGTTTGCATTCTTAACCCCTCCCTACCAGAGTTCTCTGGCATTCATAATAGGTGAAAATGTTTCACTCATTCTTGTAGGCCATTGTTCTGTTATCCATTCTAGATATGTTTGGGACAGGTGTTCCTTTGTTACTTTCCAGCCACACTGATGGACGCTGAGGGCTTTGAAGTTGTGTTCAGAGAACAAGAATCCACTTCATGTTGTGTGATGTCGGTTATTTCTTCTTTTCTCCTGCCTACCATTTCAAGTCCTTTGCTGCGGAGATCCGAGATCCTGCGGGAAGGAGGAATCCATCAAATCCAGCTCAGGAGCTGTTTTTCAAGAGGACCTCCTTGGAAGATCCAAATCAGGACACCTCAGGAGGTAATACAAGGTCCTCCCATTCCCCAGAGGGATCCCAGCTGTCTCATATTCTCTATGTCTTCTGTTCTATAGAATTCCTCCTCCTATTTTCTTACTTATACATTTTGAAATTCTGTTTCCCTCACAGAGAAGAATGGAATAAAGTTCACTCCTCCTTATGGTGGAACTGAAACCGTGGATGAACCTCCAACTCAGGTAAGAGGAGGAAATTTATGTATTGGATTTGTATTCTCCCTTTCCTTCAGGAAGTCAAGCGGGGGTACTCAGCACTCTCGCCTTCCATTATTCCCTCTTGTTTGAGCTGGGATATTTTTGTGCTCCTGAGCAACATGGCAGATTCCACTGAAAGTGTTATTGGGAAATCTCTTCTTTTAAGACCAGTACCTAACTCTCCTTGTGCTAGTTACTCTTCCTAGTTTTCAATAGCTAATTTTTTACAAAACCCTTCAAGAGATCCTTTCTTTTCCTCAAATGTTTCTTCGGTCAAAGGCTTTGGGCTTTGTCCTATTTCTCATGTAAACCTTGGAATCTTACCAAGCATAACCATTTAAATTAGCACATATCTTTGCTTTGGGAATTTGTGAACAATAGGACAGATCTTGTGAATCCTCCTGGACCTGTTCTCTTCTTTTTTTCCTTGTCCAGGAGGGTCTTGTGTCCTTCAAGGAGGTGGTTGTGTGTTTCTCTGAGGAGGAGTGGTCTCAGTTGGATCCTCACCAAAAAGCACTGCATTGGGAAGTCATGCTAGAAAATAGCAGGAATGTGGCCTCTCTAGGTAAGAGTTTCCTACTCTCCAATCAGAGAGTTCAGCAAGACATTTTGTGCTTAGACGCCATCAGCTATTGTTTATTAAAAAGAACTTGATGTCAATTCTTCGGAAGAAGATGAAAAACATATGGTGTTCTTCTGCTCCAGGGAAGGAAATAGGTCAATGGCCCTCTGCTTAGATGCATCCTGTGCCATTTCCCAGCTGGTGAATTTTTCCATTTCTTTTTGAACAGATCAGTGAGAAACAAGCTCCTTGGCTTGAGGAGGAGCTAAACTCCATCACACTGATTTCAGCTTTTTGGACTGACATGCTTCCCTGTCTGTCCTCGGAAGGACTGTCATTTATTCAGGCTCTCGGCTTAGTGACTTTTCTTCCTTTTCATTTCTATCCTGAGCCTTGAGATGGAGGGGGAAATGTTGCTGTGTTTCCATTGCAAAGATGTTGTTTAGGGTTAATGGAAGAACTCCAGGATTTTTTTTTGCAACCATGAGATTTGGGCAAGAAAAAAATGAACAGGAAATGGAAGATAGTTTGTGTAGGAAGAAAAGGATGAGTTTCAAAATCGATTCAATTCTCAGAGGTCTCTGCTGTAATTCATCCCCCTACAATAAACCTTAGGTTTTCTCCTAATACCTTCTGCGATGTTTCCCCTGATTCTTGCTTAACTCAGAACTGACTCTGTGTCAGATTTGAATATATAAGGATAATTATAAACGAAAAGGTGCTTTAGATATTTTGAAAGCTTTTATGGCTCATGAATATTGAATTATCATTTCTATACTATGCCATTGTAAGTATGTACATGTGCAATATATTGGAATTTGGAAAATTTTCAGAAGGAAACTTATATGACTTACTATAGTTTAATATTTTTCCCTAACCTTGTATCATTTTGATTTCTTTTTTCTGTTGAAGGTAATCTTGGGCAGGAGAACAAAGATTCCAGTGAACCATTCCAAATGATCTGGCATGGAGGTGGAACGGAGAAGCCTGCAATTCAAATGGAACTAGAAAGGCATGAGAGAAACCAGTCAAATACTGGGAATAAGGAAAGCTCAATTTCCACTGATACTGAGATTCAAGACTTTCTTCCCCCACAAGGAAAAATAAAGAAAAAATATATTGCAAAAACTGTAAGACTATTCAAAGACAAATTAGATGGAAATGAACACTATCCAATCTCTACCAAAGGAGAAGATTATATATGTAGAGACCATGGAAAAAATTGCAATTTGACTTTCACTCTTTCTCCTGATAATGGGACCCTTAGAACTCATAAAAGGATCCCCACAGGAGAGAAGCCATATAAATGCCTGGAGTGTGGAAAGACCTTTACTAATAGTAGTAAATTTACTTTCCATAAAAGGATTCACACAGGGGAGAAGCCATTTAAGTGCTTGCAGTGTGGAAAAAGTTTCAGTGAGAGACGTTCCCTTACTTCCCATAAAAGGATCCACACAGGGGAGAAGCCATATAAATGCATGGAGTGTGGAAAAGCCTTTACTTATAGCAGTCATCTTACTTCCCATAGCAGGATCCACACAGGGGAGAAGCCATATAAATGCATGGAGTGTGGAAAAGCCTTTACTTATAGCAGTCATCTTACTTCCCATAGCAGGATCCACACAGGGGAGAAGCCATATAAATGCATGGAGTGTGGAAAAACCTTTACTTATAGCAGTCAGCTTAATTCTCATAAAAGGATCCACGCAGGGGAGAAGCCATATACATGTCTGGAGTGTGGAAAGACCTTTACTTACAGCAGTCAACTTACTCGCCATAAAAGAATCCACACAGGAGAGAAGCCATATAAATGCATGGAGTGTGGAAAAACCTTTATTCAGAGTATTCAGCTTACTTCCCATAACTGGATCCACACAGGGGAGAAGCCATATAAGTGTATAGAGTGTGGAAAGGGCTTCAGTCAAAGAAGTTACTTTACTTCCCATAAAAGAATCCACACAGGGGAGAAACCATATAAATGCATGGAGTGTGAAAAGGGCTTCCGTGACAATGCATCCCTTATGAGACATAAAAGGATCCACACAGGGGAGAAGCCATATAAATGCATGGAATGTGGAAAGACCTTTATTCAGAGCAGTCAACTTACTCGCCATAAAAGGATCCACACAGGGGAGAAACCGTATCAATGCATGGAGTGTGGGAAGGGCTTCAGCCAACACAGTAATCTTTCTTCCCATAAAAGGATCCACACAGGGGAGAAGCCATTTAAATGCATCAAGTGTGGAAAGAGCTTCAGGAGGAGCAATGGCCTAATTTCCCATACACAGACCCATTTGGGTGAGAATCCATGTTAATTCTAGATTTAATTGGTTTAATCTATGCATTTCCTATTTACATATACTAACTAGAAAAGGAAGTGTGGAATTGACCCTCACAGCTGGTAGCCCCAGAGAGATGAATTTAGCAATGAAAACAAAAGCTATGAGACATGCCTTTTTAATTATGAACTGTAGATTTGAAGGCCCTGTCATTTGAAGGTGGGCAATAAGAGAAAAACTAAGTGTATGTTTATTCCAGTTTCCAGTTGGGGTCAATTCCAAGAAAATGGCCATTTTAGGCATCTCGGATTCTGGGCTATGCAATTTTATGAATACCTTGTCTTTATTTTGTTTTTACAAGTGAGGTTCCTGGTCTCCAGGTGTTTGTTCCTGCCATTTCATCATGGTTCTGGGAGGGATGTGAACAGGCAGACATTTGACAGGTGATGCTCCCCCAAGCAGCCAAAGAGCTGCATCTCCCTGATGCATCTCTTCAAGACAAAGCTTTATTAGTGTTTCTTCCGCTATCACAGACACGCAGATAGAAATTCAACTCATCCAATCACTTCGCAGAGTTTAAACTTTCCTTCTTTTGCCTCGTGTTCTTACAGTTGTTTCCCCCTCCCATTCTCATTGCTTAATAGCTTCACAGTTTATCAGAGGACCCTACACTTCTCTGTCCTCAAAAAAAAAATTGGAAATGGTGCAGCAGAGAGATTCTGGGGTCTGAAGCAATGTTATAATCCAAAGGGAACTCAAGTTCCATCAAAGTATACAGAGTGAGGTGGAATGTGATATTGAATTGCCCCATTGAATAATTGTGATATTGAATTAAAAGTGACAGCTAACCGGATTTGTGCTTTCATGACTTTCTTCCTTTCTTCCTTTCTTCCTTTCTTCCTTTCTTCCTTTCTTCCTTTCTTCCTTTCTTCCTTTCTTCCTTTCTTCCTTTCTTTTTGTTTCAAGTTAGGGATGCTCAGGAGAATGAGATTGAAAATGATTCCAACGTGCTGACATTGTAAACAATCAAGCAGTAGGGGAGACATTTGGAAGTCACTGGGGACCAAAATCAAATAATATGTAATTAGGAAAAGCTACTTCAAAAATTTGGAGCAAATATCGTAGCTTCTTTTTTTTTTAATACAATTTTAAAAATTTTAATTAAAAAAATTTTAATTAATTTTTAATACAATTATTAAAAAATTAGAAAGGAGATAAAAAACTAATAGAAACTATTATAAAGTAAGAAAAAGAAAAAGAGGGGGATCAAAGAAAGAGCAAAGTGCAAAAACAACAGAAAAAATAAAATACAAAGTAGCTTCTGATTTTCTTTACCGCAGTTGTACTTATAATTTTACCTCTTGCCCTATGCTTATAACATATCTCTATTTTTTCTATAATCTATTCTTTCTAATTGTCAAAACCATAAGTTATAAGTGCATTTTTTCTGTTTCACACAAAAAGTCTATAAGGGGTTTCCAGTCAGCAATAAACATAGATATTGTCTTTTTTCTAATCAAAGCAGTCAGTTTAGCCATTTCAGCAAATTCCATCATCTTCACCAACCATTCTTCTGTTGTAGGTAGTACTGAGTCTTTCCATCTTTGCACATATAATAATCTTGCTGCAGTTGTCATGTATAAAAACAAAGTTCCATGTCCTTTTTCAAACTGTTTATCTATCAGTCCCAAAAGAAAAGCTTCCAGTTTCGAATAGAATAGAATAGAATAGAATAGAATAGAATAGAATAGAATAGAATAGAATAGAATAGAATAGAATAGAATAGAATAATAACTTTATTGTCATTCCATTATACACTATACACCAAGTGCATAATAAAATGAAATTCCTTTGCTTACAATCATACACTAAAATACAGTTGAGATACCTAAGTTACTATAAATATACATTCTATACATTTGATATTAAACATTCAGACATCTAACAGCCTGGGGGACAAAGCTATTTCTGAATCTGGCTGTTCTACATCGGAGAAGCGGAACCTCTTCCCAGAAGGTAACAAAGAAAACAGGCCATGATGAGGATGGGAGGCGTCACTGACGATCTTTCGGGCCCTAGACAAACAGTGCACGTATGCTAGGTCTTGGATGAGAGGCAGAGAGATCCCAATTCTCTTCTCTGCTGCCCTTACTACCCTCTGCACAACTTCCTGTCTGAGGCACTACAGCCTCCATACCAGATGGAAATACAGTTAGTGAGTACGCTCTCTATAGTGCCTCTATAGAAAGTAAGGAGAATGGAGGATGAGAGATGTACTTTCCTCATCGGGCACAAAAAATGCAAATGTTGCCACACTCGTTTCACCAAAAACGCGGTGTTAAGGAACCAGGTCAGACTATTCATTAACTGTATATTAACAAATTGTATATTGTTAATTGTACATTAACCTTTAAAATCCCCTGAATTAGCATATGTATTTGAATCCAAAACTTTCTAGCTTTTTTACACGTCCGCCAGACATGATAAAATATCCCTTCTTTTTGTTCACATTTCCACCATAATTTTGAGGTACCGTTATACATTCTAGACGGTTTCTCTGGTGATATATAGCAATGCTACATCACTTTGTAACAATTCTATTTAAGAGTATAACATAATGTAAATTTCAATCCTACCACCACATTATTTATTTATTTATGTATCAAATTTATATGGCTGTTCATCTCACAAAAAGTGACTCTGGGCATCTTATAACAAGATATGAAACAATAAATATATCAAAAAAATCATTATTAAAAAGTTTAAAAAATCATAAAGCATACAGGAGATGAGATGTTAACAGCAATAATGGAGCCACCATATGCTTTATGATTTTTTAAAACCTTTCATTAATGACTGTGTTTCTGATATATTTATTGTTCTGTATCTTGTAAGCCGCCCAGAGTCACTTTTTTGTGAGATGAGCAGCCGTATAAATTTGATATATAAATAAATAAATGTCATTAGCCCGGGGAAATGGCTCTGTTGACCTAGAACTCAGCTACCTAATCTTCTACACAGAAGAGAGATCTGTTCATATTTTCTAAACAGAACTTTCAGTCCTATCCTATGATGGGTCCTATCCTACATTGGGCAGGATCCAATTCTAATTTTGGGGTGGCATCAGCCTCCTAATTCATTAAATGACATCATAGTTGGAGACTTACAGTTACAATAAATTGTCATTTGTCCCCATTGTTTATGTGAAATGGATCACACAGGATATAATTTGAGCATCATGAGGAGAAGAAAGCCTTTGTCTTCCAATAGATTGCCATACTGTAGGAAACAGATGAGTGGGAAAAAAGCATATCTTGAAATGCCACATTGGAAGTAGGCAGATTTCTATGAGGACATTGTCTGTTGTTAAGAAAACATGTAGATTCTCTCACACCAGTGATATCTCCTAACATACTTGGCAAACATGTCACATTGCTATATAAATTATTTTACATATTCTTGCCTAGGGTTACCAGATCTCTGAACAGGCAAAGGAGGACATGGGCAAGGAAAGGAGAACAAATGGGGAGGAAGGAGGACACACTGTTTAACTTCCTTGGCAACTGCAACAAAAATTACAGTGAAAAACTGCAAAAAATGTACTTAAATCTACATGTATATGAAATTCCTTTTTCCAGCCACAGAAGGACTGGTTTTCCAATTGCAGGAATGTGCTGGAGCTGGTTAGGAGGCAAAAGCCTTCAGCATGTAACTGATTATGGTCTTGTCGATTTCAGGCAGCAATCAAGCTGGGGGGGGGGGGATACTAATCAAATAATGAAGGTCGCAGAGCTGAGCTTGTTCGCGTGCCCTCAGCAGGAGAAAAGCTGCTCAGGAAGAGATACTCAAAAAGCCAGACAATATTTGATTTTAAGATGGAGGACATGTCCTCATTTTGCTAGATCTCGTCAGAAGATTGGACCTTCTAAAATACCTGCTCTGTGTGTGTGTGCTTCAGCAGTTGCATTGAGAGGGGACACTTGAATAGGTGTCCCCCTCATCATTTCACCCCTATCCCGGCATGGAGGCAGCCTGCAGTTGCACCTTTCTGCTGCTCAGGAATCTGGAATGCTTTGCAGCTTAGGCTGGCATGAGACCAGCAGAGTGATTGCTCTGCTGCGTCTGAATTCACTCTAGATAAGACCTGTGCTCCTACTGGTCACTGTAAGGAGCAGCTAGCATGTCCCTTCCCCTCCAGTCACTTGTTGCTGGCCTCCACGGCTGTTTCTGGGACCTCTGCATCTGGAGAGGGAATCATGCACACATAAAGCTTGAGCCTCACTGTGTTTTGCAAGCTAGGTCTTGGGCATTAAGTGGGTTACTTCTACATCTGCAACAAGCAGTGCTCTGAAGCACCAGCTCACTGCTTCCTAATCACATGCAACTGGTATACCAACAGTTTAGGGCAAGCAGCAGTTGTTCAGAGAGGATTGGAACTTTCTTTTTTCCCCACTGGTGGACTGGCAAAACTGGACCTCCTTTTTATTTAAAACAGGGTTCCTGTCATGACCCAGGCTCAGGACTCAGATTCTGAATAAGCTGCTCCAGTGGAACCTGTGGAATGTCAGCCTCAGGAGACACCAAGCTAGGAGCCACATGAGGCTGATCAAAAGCAGGCACCACCTGGACAGCTGGAACAGTCAGATGAGGATGATGTAAGGCCTCCCAGTCTCCACACCCGATGAAGAGAGCAGAGAGTCTGTGAGGCTCCTCACTAAGCAAGGGAGTAACTCTCTTGATTAGTGACAGCTGGCTGCAGTCTGATTTAAGAGGCAGCCCTGACCCACCTTCTTTTTGCTAGAAATCATGTCTGATCTCCGGCTCTTGAGTTATGTTCCTATGAATCCTGTTTGTGTAAGAAACCTTGAACCCCTGACTTTGGACTGGCTGACAACCTGACTCCGCTGTCAGAACCTTGGACTGATTTTGGACTCTCCTTCGGCATGCTCCTATTTGAAAACAATCATTCAGGCAAGCATCTGTGACTTTGGTTTGCTTGCTTTGACTGTTATTATCTCTTGACCTTGAGTAAACTGTGATTTACCATACCAACTGTGTGTGAGTCAGTTATTGAAACCTGAAGCAGGATAGTTCCTGGTAAACCACAGAAATGGTGGACCTTTTTTCTTTTTCTTTTTTCTTTTTAAACCAAGTGAAATTGATGAAAGTTCTACCAGTTTCCCCTCCTAGCCCAAGAGGCAGAGAATAGGAAGGTGTCGAGTAGAGCGGGAATCAATAGAGGGGTTTATACCAAAAGTCTATCGGTGCAAACGTCTGGTGTTTGCTTTCTTAGCATGGGTGGGAGGCATAAAGAAGCCAGAGGAATCCACCAATCAGGGGGACTGATAAGGAATGTGCAGATAGGATACAGGCCAGCAACATTGCCAAAGCTGAAGAACCAATAAGAATCCACTCTGCAATTCCTTAAACTAGTTTCATTCCCACCGAGTTTCAGCATGGGAAACAAGTAGCTTAAGGCTGCTGTGCAGAAGAGCCTTATGTGTCTGTGCTTGTTATAATGGCCTATAAAATGGAAATCATGTCTTCTAAAAGTCTATGTCAGCAGGCCTGATACTTTGGAGTAGAAGACATTATTTTTTTCATGCTGATGGAAAGCAGGAAACCTTAAAACAGATTCTCTTGCACTCTATTTAGGGAGTCTCTTCCACAACAGAAGACTAGACAATCCAAATATGCCATCAGGAGTATGTTTCTTTCAAAGGAAATAATACAGGAAGGGAAGAATAGAATAGTACCATTGAGTTAAACTTCTAAAGATAAAATTATAATCACCACTTTGTGCAATTTCTAGGCACCCAATTACACCCCAGGCAAACCTGGCTTAAGTCATGTATTGGCTCAGTGCCTGGAATTGCAATAAGTTTGTTAGTTGTATAAAAGCACACTTCATATGTTCCTAATGATTACCCTCCCTTAAAGCAGCTGCTCTTTTCTAGATTGTCTCTTTTGATCTATACCTCTTGCACAATTAAGTGAAAAGTCATTACAATTCTACAATACACCTTGTTCTTTTGCTCCTGCACACTAACATGGCAAAACCTCTGGAAACTCTTTCCCATAAAAAATAGTGTAGAATCTGGTGAAAAAGTTCCCCAAAGCCCAGCCTATACATTATGCTTTGCAGGATAACACTTCATTTTGAATCAAGAGTAGCCTTCCCAAGGTAGAAGAGGTGCTGGACTTCAGCTTCCATCAACTATAGCTATTATGGCAAAGAACTGTGGAGATCTGTGATGGCATCAGGTTACTGACTTGCTTCACAACTGGCCAGTCTCAAAACACCCATTTCCTGGAGGGGAAGCTGGTGAGAATTCTCCCTCATTATCACTGGGTTCCCTACCACCCTGTCTCCTCTTACTGGACTAGGAACATATTTTCAAGTAATGGCCTGAGCTGTAGCCGGCACTATTTTTTTCTTTTAAGAACACCTAAGGAACCCAATGAAGAACAAAAGCATTTTGGATATCAACTAGATATTAGAAACTGGTTTTTCTCCCTGAAGCATGCCAATTTCATATGTATTTTTAATAAAGGTATCTAAACCAAAATTAAAAGTCAAGTGGGACAGGGAGCCAAAGAAATTGTTGGTGTAAATTTAGATGCTAGTCACTTGCCCTTTGATTGTAATCTGCTTGTTGTAGAACTCAGTAACTAATTCTTCAATATCTGGCAATTTCTCCAGTACTTTTTTTTTTAATAAGCACTGTCTGCTCAGTACCAATATTGTTGAAGGCCACAAGGAATATATCATTCCCAAAACTATTAATGCAATACCCACAAAGATGCTGAGGGACATTAGAAATCCCTGGAGTACAGGGAAATCCATGTTAGGCAGTTATTTGTTGCCTTTGAACGATAAATGTAGAAAATAGAGTGATCTATCAAAATCTTAAGATAAAAGAGATAGGGACATATAATTTCTGCATTTAAACGGTGCCTTTCTGCCACATTGCCTGAGGTCGTTTATTATTCCAAAAAGTATTTTGAAAAGGAGAGCTGTTTTAAAGGCTTAGGGTTCTCACTAGTCATGTTAGATGTGCATTCCTTCAATCCTCTCTTGTTATTTGCTTTTCTCAGATCTATTTTCCCCCCAAAAAAGATGAATTCTGAGTTCTGTACGCTAAATGCACCTTAAGTTTCTTTTCTATTTCTTTAGCTCCAGGGAAGTCCACAGGGGAGATCAAAAAAGCTAAAGGAGTGTGTGAGAAGGCATGATTGAAGCCCCACCTGTTTTTACATGTGTGCAATTGTGGAAGGAAAGCCTTGCAGTGGCCAGCATGAGGTCTTCCTTCCCTTTACTGTCCCCCTTGGGACCTTAAGGCAGCCTGAAGAGCACTGGACTAGATCTGGTTTCCAATTATAAAAGGAAAATTCTGCTAGTACCAGAACATGGGTGTTGCACGTGTGTTTTGGACAAAGATTTGCAGCCATCAGCTCAACAGGCAATGGACGGTGAAGGAAGAGCAGGCTTAGACTTCACCAAACCAGCAGCGGCAGGTGAGCTGAAAGGAGAAGCAGAGCCCAGCAATTTCACCACTCCAGCACCCACCCTGAGAAGCTACAGCCAACCACCAGCCGGTAAAGCATCTTCCTTTTCCCACCCCAGCACACTCTGAGAAACTGCCAAGCCAACACTTCAACAGCAATTCAGAAGAGCAGCTGACAGCAACAGAAGCCAACTAACTTCAAGGTGGCTAAAGACTTGGTTATGAGCTCAGACAGCAAAAGAGAACAAAATTGTTCATAGGACTGTTTAGGAATAAGGCATACCTATAGACATTAGTATAAGTATAGCATAATATAGCAAAGGCTTAGTGATAAGTGTTAAGGTAGAGGTTAGGAAAAGAAGTTTGTTAAGCTTTTATGTAATAAAATCCTGCCTGGAACCACAGGGAAGACCCCACCTGTCCCTTTGTTGATGGTCCGAACCATTTCTCAAAAGAAGTCCCTCACAGCAGTGCCCATCAAAACAGGCTAGACGGGGACTGAACAGTCACACCTGCCATTTTTACTTCTTCACACACACAAACACAACATGGCCACTTTGTCTGAGTCAGTCCTTCCATTTGCTCAGACAAATATTCAGTTTTGTTGCCCAGATGGAGGCCCTTACAGGAGCATTGGCTGAAGCATAATCTTTGAAGCGGGCCATGCAGTTGGGCAGAGGTTCTCAAACGGCGGAGACAACTTTTCAAAAAGAGGATCAGGTTTCTGCAGGGAAACCAGGAGCAGTGCCATAATACACGTCCTCTTTCCTCGGGCAAGCTCGCGCTGGGCAGCTGCAATACCAAAATGTTTAAGAACCCCAGTAGCATATTGATTAAATTTCAATGATTAAACTTTAAGTTTAAATTATTTAAAAAGATCTTACCCCGCCATAGCCGCAAATATAAGCCCTTTCAGTAATGTATTACTGATAAAATTATTAAACCTTTTAATATTTGTTCTGGAGGAGGCTTCCTGAACCACCAGATGTGCTAAACTGACACCACAATCCCAGCACGCATGGACAAAGGGAAACCAGACTGAAGCAGGCTTTTGAAGACCACCTGTAGTACAAGTGTGAGCTACTCACTCTTAGTTGAAACTTCAACACAATCAAAGCCATTTACCTGTTATGAATGTTGCTCCTCAGATGAACCACAGGTACTGCATGCATGATTGACCAGTACCTACACACACACACACACACGTTGAAGGAGTGGTAGAGATTCTGTGATCAACTGACCAAACTACTTGACTAGAGATTCTCTGATTAATAATCTAATATTGCTCTTACACAGGCAGTGTTCTTCAACTTGCCCGCTGATTCATCTGGGCATGAGAATTATTTTTATTAAAAAGGCTGGCCCAGAACCTGTAGACTTGCAAAACAGCATTTGTCATTTGCCAGCGATGCCAGTAGGCGATGCTTTCTCCCGAGAAAGAAGCAAAGATGCAAACCTGCTAGCTACTCCCCTCTGCAGATGAGTAGCCTGTATGCCGAGAGTACAGAGGGAATCTCCAGCCATTCTTCAATCTGGTGGTGGCAATTTACAGTTAGTTAAAACAATCATTCTGACATTCTTTCACTTACTCAGTCTGTTTTGTTTTGTTTTACAAAAAAGGCATTCAATGCTGTACATCAGGGATTACCGTGCCACTGAATATTTGTGTTACCAATTAAATTTTCTTTCATTCTTTTATCTTGCATTTGAAGTACTGGTTTTAAAACTCAAGATGTGATTGAGATTAGTTTCAACATGTTTCTGTCTTTGTAAGTTAGTTTTTTTTTTTTTTTTATCCGCACTCAGTCATTACCGACTCTGCGGTGACTGCTTTGGATGGGTCCTTGCAGTTTTCAAGGCAAGGTGTTTCGGAAGTGGTTTGCCAGTGCCTCCTTCCTAGAGCAGGTGCCGCCAGCATTTTTCCTCCCACCGGAGTGAGGGTACCCATTTATCTACTCACGTAAGTTTTTGATCTGTTGGGTTGACAGGAGCTGGGGAGGAACAGGAGCTCACTCTGCTAGGCAGAAGGCTGGGCTCGAACCACTGAACTGTCAACCATTTCTGGCCGGCAACTTTCAGCGTCATTAAGCTGCTGCGCCACCACGTCCCCTAAGTTAGAGTTACATGCTCATTTTTCATTGCTTGCTGATGTGTGTGTGTGTGTGTAAGCCTGGGTCTGGGTTTACAGTTAAATTTTGCAAAAATAGGTGTTTTTTTCTGTGTTCTTTTTCCTTGCATTTAGGGCACTGATGTTAAAACAATAAAAATAAAACTTGATTAAGGACTTGCTTCAAAATGTATCTGCCCTTATAAATTAGAGTCATTTTGCATTGCTTGCCGGTGGATTGTGTATGTGTGTGTGTGTGTGATTTATTGGGGTATCATAACCAGATACTACTGGGGGGATTAGGGTTCATGACCTGGTGACCTCCAAACTCTTAGGGTTTGAAAATGTTTACTTTGATGACTTGGGGTTGGCAGACAGACTTCCTTGGGTGGGATTAGGGTTGATGCCTAGTGACCACCTCACTGCTAGGGTTAGGAATGCCTGAGATGTAAATATTGATGATGTCAGTGATCAAAACAACTGATAAGCTTCCATTATAGGTTAGTAAAATACTGTAACCACTAACTTTGTTTTCAAAGAGCTAATGAAGTCTAAAGGCCAGACACTTCTATGGAATCTCTAGAAATTTTCTTGTACGTATCCTGATAAGCTACTGAACGTAAGCCTGATGAGTTTTGCACCTAAGCAGCACCTGATCCAGTTCTGACTCACCTCTGCTGTTTTTTTTTTTTTAAACAAAAGTACTGGTTTGGGAATTGGAATGATTTAGACTTATTTCTTTATCCTAGGAAGCAGCATTGCCCATCTGTCACCCTGCTAGGTATGCATACTGTATGTACCAGGATCTTAAGGAGAGAAAATAACATTAGCTCAGTGATGGAGAGAAAAGAGAGAGCGGACAGGAATTTGGCAGGGGAATTCAACTGAGCAGAGAGTAAAGGAAGAAGAGAGCGAAAGTGCTAGAGGGTTGGAGAGGCTGCTTGACTGCTGCTTGGTGCTGCTGATTCCCTATAGCATGGGATTGGAGCACTGCTTGCTACTGACCCAGCTGAGGCAGCTTCAGGGGACATATAAGGAAACGAACTCCCCCGAGAGTGAACTTACAGAGCAAACAAACAGCAGAGTTTTGCACAGGAGTTCCAACTTTCCAGAGAAGGAGAAAGGAAAAGAGAGTAGGAGAACCCAGAAGGTGGTGAGAAGATATTCCCCACTTACAGGAACCTCTAGTACTAGAAGATGATGTTAGATCAGCACTCTGGTCCTTACGAAGTCAGAAGGCTACAGAAATTGATGGAATATCCACTGAAATTGGCACGGAACAGAAAAAGAATCAGTCAAGGTTCTAACCAAGCTATGCCAGCAAATCTAGAGAATGACATAGGGTCTGGAAAACAAACTCTATAAGGAATGATTAAAGGATCTTCAAGTACTTGAAGGCTGTCATGTAGAAGAGGGAATGGACTTATTCTTTATTGTCCCAGAAGGCAAGACCAGAACCAGTGGGTTAAAACTATAAGGAAGTAGGTTCAGAAGTAGACATCAAGAAGAACTTTCTGAGTATATGAACTGTCAGCTAGTGGAACAGGATGCTACAAGGTGGTGAATTCTCCTTCACTAAGATATTGAGACGCTACAAAGATACTTAGTGGATCCAGCACTAAGTGGGAGTGGGGGAAGTTGGACTAGATGACCTCCTTCAACTCTATGTTCCTATGAACAACCCTCTGCATTGACTAATATTACATTTTGCAACAAGGTTTAGAAACAAGGCTTAGAAACAAAGAAAGTACTTTTATATCCTGACTCTTATCTGAGAACAGTGCTCATTAATGTAAAGAAAATAATAATAATGGATTATGTTGGAAGACCCCCAATTTGTGCATACGTGTATTATCCACAAAGCACTCCTCTTCCCCAACATCCACGCATTACCTGCTCAGTTTTGTAATGGGTGAGTATAAATGTGTCTGTGTAGCTGTCTCTGTGAAATGCTTAATTGTAATTAATAAAGCTTTTGCATGTTAACAAAGACTCTCTTTGTGCTGTGTGTCTCCTTGAGCATTTCAATACTCCACGAGATCCTGAAGTCTTGTACCTCCGTTAATAGTATATCCACTAATAAATTCCCTCACCATCATCTCCAGAGCAGGAATGTGCTTAAACATATATCTTCAACCAGTCATGCTGGGTGACTTTGAGCAGTACAGCTCTCCTGACTTCCCATTCACCCCACTTCCAGCTGCATTGCCCCATCCCCACTCTAGAAGAGTACACTAGAAATAGAGGGGATTATTCACTGAGCTCCGGTCCAGAAAAGCAACCCCCCCCCCCCACAAGCTCATGCAAGGAGCAGTCAGTGGAGATCCAGGCTCAATTAAGTCCAGAGTCCTTAAGGCAGTGTTTCTCAACCTCAGCAACTTTAAGATGTGTGGACTTCAACTGGCTGGAGAGTTCTGGGAGTTGAAGTCCACACATCTTAAAGTTGCTGAGGTTGAGAAACACTGCCTTAAGTTTCCGGCGAAGAACTTTGGACATAACATACTGATGGAACAGTGGGAAAATATGTGGTTAAAAGGATTGAAATTTCCATGATGTTATAACTTAAAAGAGAATTTTTATAAAATGATGTACCATTGGTATATGACTCCATAAAAATTGTCCAGAATGTATAAAGGTACTCCAGATTTATGTTGGAAATGTGGACAACATGAACGGTCATTTTAGTTCATCTTCCATATGCTACCCTTTTAAGTACTCGAACTTAAAAGCTTCAGCAATGGCTTGAGAGTAGGGAACTTTTTAAAAAATGTCAAGAATTCCATTAACCAATGTGACATTCACATTGTCACTTCTGTTCATGTGAATGAGGCAGGGCATCATAAGTCCAACTTTCCAAATAACTTTTAAACTCATAGTTACTGCTAAGATCCCTGCATGTCATAAAAAGAGGCATTATGGATCAACCTAGTCTTGTAGACTGAACCTGGTCCAGCAATCTACAATCATCCTTATCCATCAGGTGTATTTGGGAAATAAATAGGGTCATCCTCTTTTTAAAGTATTACCTGGCAGCTTGGAACCATAATTCTTCTCTCTAATTTAGGAAGTATAGATAACTAATTGCACTTCAGGTCTGCTCAGAAGTTTTCATTGCTGATGATTTCTGTTGATTGGAGCTCCTTTATTTTTTAAAACTTCAGGTGTAGTCTCAGGAATAGTCACAGGACTGGTCAGTGAGATGGAAATCAGGCCACTCAGCTGAGCAATTTTCCTTCTTTATAAGTCAAAGTGGTAAAGTCTTCTCTCCGTGATGAAGGAAGTTCACATTCCTGAACTTTAATCATTACCTGAGTTAGAGTTTGGACCAACATGTCTTGAAATGTCTTATACCATATTACAAAAATACAATCAGGACTTGGAACTTCATTCAATTTCAGTTGTTTAATTGCCTCTCTAGTCTTGTCTTCAGTTATAAGTTGATTAAGAATGTCTTCTTATTGATCTCTAAATTTGTATGTATTTAAATATTCTTCCATCTTTTCCAGAACTGTTCTTTGTTTACTATGTAACCTGGAACTGTAGTTAACAAATTGTTGCATCATTTCTTTTGTCATAAAAACATCTTTGGTTCCATCTCAAATAGAAGTAATCGTTCTTTTATTTTATTTATTATCAGATTTATAGTCTGCCTTTATTTGTACAACTCAAGGCAGTGAACATACCTAATACTCCTTCCTCCTCCTATTTTCCCCACAACAACATCCCTGTGAGGTGGGTTGGGCTGAGAGCAACTGATCCAAAGTCACCCAGCTGCTCTCACAGAGGACTACGACTCAGAGTCTCCCGGTTCCTAGTCCAGCACCTTAACCACTGGATCTCAGTTAACTCGATAGCTCCATCAAGTTCCTTACACACTTGGTAGATCAACAATCTATCTGACTTGCTGCCTTTTTCAAAATATTTCTGTCTGATAAAATTCAGCTTCCGATAGGTCTCCTTTATTTCCAATAAATCTAACTGATTCGGTGCTTATTTATTTATTTAATTTATTTATAAATCTAAAATTGGGTTAAATTTAGGCCTTGATTCTAATGGTTTCAAATCATTCACTAATGCATCCTTCTGTTTCTGCATGGCTTCCTTTCTGTTTGGTGCCCAAGGGATAAACAGTCTCTCATAAATGCTTTGCCAGCATTTCATACTATACACAAGGAAACATCAGGAGTTAAACTGACTTGGAAGAAGTTCTTTAGTTCCTGATAGCACTTCAGATATTAAACTGTGATATCAGGAACTAAAGAACTTCTTCTAAATCAATTTAACTTGTAATAATAGTAATTCGTTAAGTCTCCACCTATTCAATCTGGGAATTCTTTATTCACTCTCATAATTATTGGCTTGTGATCGGCACTAAATAGGAGCTGCCACTTCCATGTGTACAAGGCTGATTTACATTTTTATTACATTTTATTTATTATATAATAATTTTATTTATTATATAATGAATGTAATTTATTACAAATTACATTTGGATTTGTAATTACAGATCCAGCACACGTTTCTCCCTGAACAGGTTTTATGCACTGAAGAGTGGTAGGTGCACTCTCTCTCTTTCTCTGAATGGTTATATCTCCGTAAGTCTAGGAGATATAGCAATGACATATAACTGAAACATTTTTGAGGGAGTTTGCTTGAGTTTCTTTTGGTTTAAGGGGGGACATTCATCTCTCCCTCTACGCTTTCAAGAAGTATTTAAAACATATTTCATAGAGCTTTATTTTGTTATCATTCACAACGTACATTGAACCACGTGTTATTTTTCCAGATTGGGTCTGAGAGTATAATATTATGAATCTTCCTTCCTCTTTTGGACTTGTCTGTCTAGAGTCCATGGTCAATTTTTCACAGATACAGCAACTCCATTTCTTTTCATCTATCCAAGGCCACACATTGTTGACCAAGTTGTTTCCATTCCAACAGACTCCCATTATTATTTTAGTAAGCATCTCTTGCAGGTGCATAACGCAAATTTGTTTTTGTGCGTTCTGTCAGCATCACCAACTGAGTACACAAAACCTTTGCCTCCATCTGTACATAGGAAATGAAGTAGCTCATTTATATGTAATCTTTTTTTCCTGAAGAGTACTTGTCAAAAATCTCAAATTTCTCTTCTTTCTTTCCGGAGATACATCTAGTAAAATCTCAATAATTGTATCTCCAAGTTTTAAAGAGTCTTACTTTTTTTTAGATCCAGTATTAAAATGTATGAATTTGACAAGTATATCCTATGGTAGCTTTCTCCTTTATTCCGTAGGTTTCTTGAATTTGCAGAGCTTCGTGTATGTCCAAGTCAAGATAACTCTTGAGTAATTTTTTCTTTTTAGATCTTCTTTATCAAAATCCTCAGGTATAACCTCTGCACTTTAAATTATTTTTATATAATTCTGTTTTGACTACTGTAATTCCAGTTCGGCCTCCGATGTATTCAATTCTACCTGAGACTTCTGAACTGCAAACCTTTCCAGTCCTACCAGTCATTCGTTTATCATATATGCCCTTTATATCAGCTTTGAGGGTATTGAATTTTGCTTCTAGCTCTTTATGTGTTTGTTGAATTAATTTAGAGAGATTCCCTTCCATTGTATACAACTCTCTATAAGAAATTCTTTAAGTTGAGGAAAGGAGGCCAAGGAATCAAGCTGGGCTTCTTCTTGGATTGTTCTCTGTAATGTTTCCTCTTACTCCTGTTGGAAAAATAATAAGTAATCTTATGCTTAGAATTTCTATTCATTAAATTAAAATAAAGCAGATTAAAATATTAAAGTAGGAAATAAAAAACAAGTTTAGTATTACAATAATATAAAAATGACTGAATAGTATGCCATGAGAGGAAAAAACATAGAAAGCTTTTAATATTAGCTTTAATAACATAAGATATTAAATTCAATTAAAATGTTTATATGTGAGCATTTTATGTAGCTTCAAATAAATGTTCCTTATGTTGGAGCTCCATCTTGTGGCTAAAAGGAAAAAGAAGTCAAGCTGGATTCAGCCAGATGGAACAGTAAGTTTAAAAAATTATTAGTTGTACAATTGTGTTGAAAAACCAGTTTGATATCAAAGCAACATCTCCTTTGGATTTCTCAAAAACAAAACAAGACAAAAACCAAAACCAGAAAAATAATAAAAGTAAATAACATTTTTGTAAAAAAAAAATAATCCTTGGCATTTTTGTAAAAAAAAAAAGAATCCTTGCTGTGTTAGCCAAATTCATTATCTTTCTCAATAGCAATCCATATAGTTAAATGTGCAGTTCTATATTTTATTACAATGAGAACAATGAGTCATTAGCAATCAAAGAAAAAAGATAGGAGAAGCAGTATAGGAAATAAATCAATAAAACAAGCTGTCCTTCCAAATGTTTTTTTTTAAAAAAAGTTGTAAATCCCCATCAGGAAAGTTTCAGCCGATATTCAGAGGAAAACAGTTCAGAGACTCAGAAAAGAAGGAATAAATAAGACACGATGCAAATATAAATTAAAACCTGAAAGTTCAGTGTGGGTGCTTCTGGTCAGACGATGCCAGCTGTATGCTGCAGAGTTCTTCATCAGAGAAAGACGTAAGGTCTCCTGAAGATTTTAATCCCATGGGTTCGCCCCTCAAGGACAGCCCCCACCCAGGAAAACTTGCCCTTCTGCCAAATTCTTAGCAATTAGCACTCAAAAATTCCTCCTCCTGCAGGTAAAAGGAGAAAGGATCGAACAGATTTTTTTCCCCGCTATAAAAGTTACTGTCTCCCTAGCAAGCTGCTGGCTTGGATTCCTCTTCAGCATTTTAGTGATCCAGTGACATGATGCTAATCTGCTTTGTAATGTCTGCTCCTGATCCCCATTTTGTGTTGCCAGAAGAGGAGTAGGGACAAGGGCCCAGGAAGTTTTGTGAACAAGAACATTAAAAGGCAAGGAAAATAGGAAACAGGCAGAAATAGTTCCACCAGTTGTTCCACAATACAGTCTCTCATTACGCCCTGAAAATCCAGGGAGATAATCAAGCCATTCTGAGACAGAATTCTGCCACATTTTCCATGGGAGACTTTGTTCATTTTGCACCCACATGCTTTGCAGCAGAGCCGGTGCTGGGGTTGAATGCATCCTGGCTAGCAATCTTTCTTTGATCAAAAACCTGCCTAAAACGAGATCTTGAAAAGAAGGGACGGTGTGAAAGTCATCTGCAAACAGCAGCAGTTATATTTTTAAAAAGAGCTTGTATCAGAGGAATTTGTATTTCGCAAAGCGTTCATCAAGGAAATGTTCATGTCAAAGAATGAAAGTAGAGAGATGTACTTTTTTTGAGGCACTTTATTAGTTCTTACATAAATTGGAGAAAGATGTTTAGAACATGTCAGCATATTGGGAATGTAGGCAGTTAGCAAACTTTGAATGGATTCCTTTTTCTTTTCTTTTCTTTTCTTTTCTTTTCTTTTCTTTTCTTTTCTTTTCTTTTCTTTTCTTTTCTTTTCTTTTCTTTTCTTTCTTTTCTTTTCTTTCTTTCTTTCCTTCCTTCCTTCCTTCCTTCCTTCCTTCCTTCCTTCCTCCCTTTCTTTCTTTCTTTCTTTCTTTCTTTCTTTCTTTCTTTCTTTCTTTCTTTCTTTCTTTCTTTCTTTCTTCTGTTCCTTTCTTTCCTTTTCCAGGAAAAGAAAGAAAAAAGAAAAAAAACTCTGAACCAGAATCCTGCCATTCTATTGTGGATAGAAAAACAGACAGGATTTCAACCAATTCACACATCCTTGATCTGAGGAATCAACAGTCTCATACTGCAATAGTTACATCACTCATAGACCCAATCCTGTATATTACCACAGATCAGGTGAGATAAAAGATGTGGGAATGTTTGTAAAATGAGTCATTTGAATCCAATCCAACATGTGATCTGAATTCCATGAACAAAGCACGATAATAAAAAAAAAACCTTTGGAAGCATCCTACATCTTTCTCATTTTGGCACAAATGTCTCTTGTGCCACTTGAAAAACTAACAAAATGTGTTTCATGGACAATATTCCAACTCATTAGATGCATGAAGACCTATCATGAATTGCAGATATAAGCAGATGTTGGGGAGGTGATTCAGCATATCCAAAAGCAACGAGAAAGAAATGTAAATGGTGAAGTCAGAAGAAATGGAAGGCAGTCTCCCCAATCTCGTGCCTTCCAAGACAATGTGCAGAATTCTCAGTATTGGATTTCAGCCAGTAGGGCTTTTTATAGGTTCTTACAACTTCCCTGGGAACCCCATTGATTGATTATGTACTGTCAAGTCATTAGCAACCGCATAGATAGATTTTCTCTATGACAATCTGTCCCTAACCTGATCTTTCAGGCCTTCCAATGGTGCACCCATCACCATTGTAAATAAATCCATCCACCTTGCTGTTGATCATCCTCTTCTCTTTCCTTCCTCCCACTTCGCCCAACATTACAGCCTTCTCTAGAGAGCTAGGTCTTCCCATAATGTGTCTGAAGTAGGATAATTTGAGCCTGGTCATTTATGCCTGGAATGAAAACTTTGGATTGATTTGTTCAATGATCCTTCAGTTTGTTTTCTTGGCTGTCCATGGTATTCTCGAGACTCTTCTCCAACAAAGTTAAAAAGCATCAGTGCTCTTTCTATCCTATTTCTTCAAAGTCCAACTTTCACTTCCATCCCTTTACTAGTACTGGTTATCAAACGAGTCACTTAGCAACCAGGGACCATGATGTTTAGTTGTGTAGCAGACTTTATATCATGATTCCATTCACCTGGTCTTGCTCTTTAGTGGCTCATCTTATACTAATCATCTCATTCAAGTAGTACTAGCTCTGGAGACGTTCCAGTAAACTGGGTGGGTTGGTGCTGTTCCAAATAAAATTCTGTTCTCTAGATTTAGGGCAGAGATTGTTCCTCATGGCTGTATCTGTAGATCTTTGATGTCTTCACTTTGAGGTAGGAGAAGATTGAAACTCATTCAGTGAAGAGCCCTGTACTTCCAAAACATGGGAAGCATTAACCATCTCAGTGAAATGAAATGTGGTGCTTATTTAATTAGACTTGGAGGCTGCCCAGACAAGGAAAGGGTTCAAGGATGCAACAGTCATTGGCCCCTATGATTACATCACAGAATCTTTCATGTTTTGGTGGCAGAAAGAAGAATATGAAGGCTGACCAGGATCTGGAATGCTTCAGTTTCCAAAGACTCCAGGAGTGGGAGGAAGACTTTGTTATCTTCACTCCTCCACATATCCGCATTGAGTTTTTAAAGACACCTCCACCCTGCTTCAAAATGCAGATACCAACAACTGCAGGAGAAGTAAAAAGTAGGAGAGGAGCTCAGATCACATTACCCTCCTCAGGTGAGACTCAGAGAATTTACCAAATGGATTATAAGTGTGCTTGCCTGTTTGAAACAAGGGTGGAAAGATATTTATATCTCTCCCTCCCCTTTTGTGTGTTTTTAATCCCTCTTATTACAAATGGTAGAGTGAAATGTTAGAAACTAATGTATGGACTATTTTAATTTTTCTCCCAAATTGTGGGGTTAAGGTGGAGTTCTTGAAAAGATTTGGATCCAAACCTTTCTCCAATCCATTTCAAAATGGCTGAACTTCCCTTTTTCTTCTTCCAACTTTAGAAGTAAAACCCCAGAGAAGAAAGCACAGTGGATGTTTCCACCAAGATCACGCACGGAAAACTACTATTGAATTTCCACCTCTGATTTTAGAGGTCTTGTCAATTTGGAAGACGGTATGTAATTTGTTCTATGGTATTGGGGATCCTGTCTCAGGGACCATAGGAGTGCAGCTTAACTATTGTTTTTTTTTTTACATGAGTGGGTGTAAAGAATTCACTAATGGGTGATAATCATGAATACAACCTCTTCAAAAATAAAACTTACATTTTCTTGGAAAAAAAGGTAGTAGAACTGTAGTCTAGTCTTGTAAAAACCCCTTATAAGTACTTATAGGAGCATAAAAGATCCTATGGCGTTCAATCAGGCTTATTCTCAAGAAAGTAATTACAGGATTGTAGTCTTCAAAGTGTATTATATCATAGGAAATTATGAAATACATAGTTGTATCTGAAAAGCTTTCTTCAGAGGTTCGGTTACAACATTGGCATATAGTAATGCAATGAGAATACTTTACATTTACCTGGGAGTTGTCCAAAAGTGTTTCACTGAAGGCTATTGTCTCTTTTAATATCCACTTGAGATCTGGTAATACCTTCCAAAAGTTTAGAGTGACAAATGTCAACACCATGTTGATAATAACTTCTTTGTCAGCACATCCAAGGGCAGTAGTCTTAGTTCTGATAGCTACATTTCAGAGGATCAGGGGAAAAATAATGCCAAGAATATAGAATTGAGGATCACTAGGGGATCCTTTGCTCTTAAGGATGATATCCTCCACATTACAGCTTTAAAGTCCCATGCTTGAATCTCATATAATAGCTATGGATGGAGTCTACCTATCCATAGGTAGTGAGCTATTCCCTGCATGACAATTATTTTGCTCATGTACTCTGAGGCTCACCTCCTGGAATTGTCCCTGAAATATGTTCATAAACACTCGCTAGAGAAGAAAATAGATGCTGCCTTTTAATAGAGATGGAAGCCAGTAGCATATTCAGCTGGCCACCAGTTTGTTTTGGGAAGGGTTGCATTTGTCCTGGTAACATCCCATATCCCATATGAGGCCATCTTCAGAGGGACTGCTCCAGAAAGAGACATGCCTTGTGGAGGAAATATCAAGGATGTGGGTGTGGGTGTGTTTCTACTATTGTGGACCTCTTGTGGTCTGCTGGCAACCACAGCTTTTGAGGGAGTGAAAATTATTAAAAATAGTTCTTCCCCTACCCCAAGAGTTGTAGTTTAATTGAATGAGTGTGAGTTCTCTCTTTTAGAATTTGATTATATCTTAGATTTTTCTTCCTTTAAATATTTGCTAATTGGAGGAAAAAGTTGGAAGGGTTACATGATTTGCTTTCTCATTGCAAGCTTCCGTGGGTATTTGCATAAAATGGCAGAGTGTAAACAACATTACAATAGCTCAAGAAAGTGGGTTCTCTTTGATTCCACCTGCTCAACCAACTCTAGATGATGATTTGAGTTATTAAGGAACCAACAGGGTGTGGTATGTGAATCCTTTGATGCATGTATATGACCTTCCTCCATGGACCAGCAAATTCAAAGGTGCCAAAGATGCCACAGGTTTAGATGTCTGATGTTCAATTTTTCTCTCTTGTTCACCATTCCAACCTGGGGTGCCAACTTTTCCTCTGTACTTAAAAAAATGAGATCATTTTTTCTGGTTATACATCAGTAACAATTTGGCTGCTCATGCAATTGACCCCAGCTGAAATTCTTCTATAGAAATTATTCACATGTAGAGCTTTTAGTCCTTTTTACACCTGGTCAGTGTTGACCGCCCTCGAAACAGAAATGGAAGTGCCTTAGATTTCCATCAGCCTGAATTCCTAAGAGGTGCCCCAAATCCTGTCTTGCTCACAATTTCCTGTATTGTGACTACTGAGCAATCCCCCCTCAAAAATCCCCCGTAGTTATACACATTAACCTGCCTATTTATGTGCACACACGTACATACTCATTCCAACTGCACACTACAATGCACATTTATTCAGAAGGGATTCCCACAATGTAGAACAGGTCTTATTTCCATATAAACATCTGGATGATTGCTATCTCATCATCTTTTATTACAACAATTATATTATTTTAAATTGCATAAGTGTTTAATATTGTACTATAGTTATATTAAATTATACATGTGTGTGGCAATAGAGTTAAAACAATATAATTTTATTATTCAAGTTAAAAAAGAAACAGAACTCCTATCATTTTCCAACAAATGTTTAATCAAATCTACCAATTTCAATATTTCACTGTAAGTATCAACATATATATGCAACTATCTATTTTTCCAATACTGAAGAAATTAATCCATAATTATTACACTGTCAGCATATTTAGCTTTCCTTTCCCTGGAGCTCTCTCTCTCTCTCTCTCTCTCTCTCTCCCTACCTACCTACCTACCTACCTACCTACCTATTAAAAACACGTGAAGGTAGCACAGCAGCTTTGGGACATCATTTGAGAATATTATTGCCTTCCTCCTTTTGATATTCCCAAAATTAACATAATACATAATTGATTTCTGTTCAAGTAACTCTGATCATAAGAGCATAAGAAGAACCTTGTGGGATCTGTCCAAAAGCTTCTGTAGTTCAACATTCTGTTTCAAATGCAACCAGACATCCCTCTTGTTTCCAGAAACCCTTATTAAGAGGTATAGCACCCCTAGGAGATTAGGTAATCCATAGCCTCCACAGCTAGAGAAGTTTTTAATAGTCCTCTTTCCTATAAATATATTTGATTTCTTTCTAAAGCTATCCAAGTTGTATGTTTTGTCGTTGCAAATTCCACAGGTTACTTGTTCACTGTACAAATAAGTCATCCCTGTTATTTAAAGGGGTTCAGACCCAAAGCTACGTATCTAGTCCAGCATTGTCCCCACAGTGACCAAGTAAGAGAAGGTTTATAATCAGGGTTTCTTCTCTTAATGCATAATAATCACTGTTTCTTCTCTCAACCCACAATCAATTGCATCCTTCCACTCCTGTTCCTCAGCAACCAGCATCAAGGGACATATTGCTTCTGATCTGAATGTAACATATCACCATCATGAATGTATGGTAATAATAATCAGTCACTTAAACCTTCATGAATTTGTATAATTAACAGTGAAGCCATCCAAATTATGGGCATCATGCCATCATTAAAGTAAACAGAATAATGGAGAAATCCGTTCTTTCATCTAAGCCATTAGCTAACCAGTTGTATTAAAATTATGAGGCCGCACATAATTTTACAGCATTATTTACTAAGATTGTCTCACCCATTGATTTTATGCAGCAGCAAAGGTTCCTTAATTGGCAAGCATGGATCACAACATGATCAGGACAATTATGCATACTGCTATGGCCCTCTTATCTTTTTTCATCTCAAAGTTCAATGTGTTGTCTTCAGCAATATTCAGGATCATGATCTGGTAAGTGTATTTCTTGTAAAATATATAAGAAAGGATAATTGGTCAACTAGAGCATTATTCAGACACCAGCAGAAGTTTTTAAAGTCAGGTGTGCATATTCAAAGGCTAATTACAGCCCTTGACCCAACAAAGTCTAGTCCTTGGCCCCATGATTTAAGTCAATGTTTGAGCTGAGATAAAACCAAGCCAAGTAGCCCATCTGTTGCTGTCCTGCAACTGCATGAACATCTGGTGAGAAGAAGCATTCGTTCAAAGGTTTCTGTCTGGGTAACAACATTGGTCATGTAGAGTTACTGCTTGCATGGTCCCCTCCCCACAGCCAGCCTCTCCCCATTTACCTATTGACTTAAACATTTGTATTAACATCTGCTTGAGGCTTCTTAATCTGGAAGCTTATCTTGGTACAAGATCAGAATATAAAAGTCTTTCCATATGTCTACGCAGTAGACTTTCCCTCTTATTCTTACACTGTTTAATAGCTGCCTCACTGACAACACCTCATGCTGAAGTTGAAGACTGCCTTGTGGGTCTTTTCACTGCCTCCTCCCTAAAGACCTCTTCCACAACCTCACACCACTCTAGAAGCCCTACAGCAGATTTTTGTCATGCGAGGAGGAGCCTGGAATGGAAGATCAAGGCTATCAGGAGAGAGGGAGTGCATTCCAGGAGAGGGTACAAAGCAAGCGCTTTCTCAGCCCGCAGCAAGACCGTGAGAAGAAGAGGCGGCTTAGGCTAGCCCCTCCCTAGAGTCTCACGGGGTATATCCACTAGTTGCTTTAGCATAGATTTAGTCTGGCGAGATTCTGTCTTTAGGGTGCAAGCAAATAAAGAAACTGTGCTGGACTGCATTGCCTCATCGTTGTTCTTGGGCTGGGCCTGACAATTTCATAGCCTTTTCCACCCACCAGAATCCAGGCTTGGAGTGAAAGTCATTCCAAAATATGCCTCCTTCACAAAATCCCCATCACCCTCCCATACTGTTTTCTCTACTTTCAGGAGCAAATATCTGAAAACAGGGGTGAAGGTAAAGTACCTGGATAAGGAGGGCTACCGGTTCAGCTACTTCACCCGAGGGGAGCCCAGATGCCGACCATCTGTGCTGATGCTTCATGGATTCTCACTCAACAAAGACATGTGGTTAAATATCATCCAAGTAGGTCTTCCTTTTATTCTAGCCTGAGTGGTGCTGGTCTGGCCCCGGGATACTTGATGCCAAAGAAGAAACGTACTGCACTCTTGCTCAAGCCTAGCTCCTTTTAAAGGAAATGGGTCAGAACAGTTCCGCGTGTCCCATCTGCCTACAGCCCCCAACCCCCCTTGCTATTAGACAGAGTGGGATGTGTGGAAGAGGGAGCAGCATTGCAATGTCCAAGGAGAAAGCTGTGGGTTGCTAATTGCTATGTGACCTGGCTGTCTAGTACAGCCTGCCCCTCTCTGGTCATCTGCCAAATATGAGGACCATCTCCAGAGTTCCCAGCTAGGATGGCCCCTGCCGATGTCCACATCTAAGGTTCTGCCCATTTTTCTGCTTCTTTATCTTCTTGGGGGTAGCTGAGAACCAGCTATCTGCCACTATGGATAAAGCAGACCAGGAAACTTCTCCCAGTCCTTAGGATACAAGTGGAGAAGCTGTGGCACTCCTGATGTTAAGGCATCACTTATCCTCGCCAAGCTGCTGGAAGATGGAACTGGCTGATGTCACAAGAGGAGTTGCCAATGTTATGAGACATCAGGAACCATTGTGCAATTTTTCCCAATAAAAATAATATTAAAAAGACAGTTGTGGAAATCTCATGTAATCGCATGCATTCTTTCCTGGATGAAATCTTATGCAAGGATACTGAGGTCTTATGCAATTTGCTGGTCTTTGGACTTAATTGATGCCTTTTTAAAAGATCAGTAGGCACCACTATGAATCCTAACCTGTCCTGGTGGAACAGCTAGCAAGGGAGTGAAAGCCAAAGAGGGGTAATCATCTCCCCAAATAAATCAATGTGTTGTGAGCATGCTCACTGCCTTCCAAAACACATCATTTGGTGGCAGCAGTTGAAGAGGGGAAAAAGATGGGGTGGGTTGGGGGCAAAAGAGAACTGGATCTGGTTCTGGGACCAGGAGCAACCTTTCCTCTCCGCTGTTCCACCTGTCCTGGTGGAACAGCTAGCAAGGGAGTGAAAGCCAAAGAGGGGTAATCATCTCCCCAAATAAATCAATGTGTTGTGAGCATGCTCACTGCCTTCCAAAACACATCATTTGGTGGCAGCAGTTGAAGAGGGGAAAAAGATGGGGTGGGTTGGGGGGCAAAAGAGAACTGGATCTGGTTCTGGGACCAGGAGCAACCTTTCCTCTCCGCTCCTTCTTTTGGTTGGATTCCTCGGATTCACATGCAAAACCATTTCCCCATAGAACTTTCCTAAGGACCTCCACTTGATCTGCCTTGATCTGCCAGGTCACGGGGGAACCACTCGCTTGCTGGCAGAAAGTTACACAGCAGTTGCTCAGGCTAAAAGGCTACACCAGGTAGGGCCTTTCTTCAGCTGTGATGTGATGCACTGTTCTTTGAAGACAGCCAACGGGGAAGGTGGGGAGGGATGAGGCATAGATATAAACCCAAGGAGAAACTTTACTATGCAGTGAAAAATATATAAAGCTGTCTGTTCTTTGTATTAAAAATGTAGAATCCCCTTTGAGTCAAGCATGAGTCCCGGTGACTTCATGGATGTGTCTATTTGATTTCTTGGAGACAAAAGAAAGAGTTTTGCCACTGCCTCCTTCCAGAATAATTTTGGTTTTACGTTTTCACTCCTAGTTTTACTTTTTCACTCCGGATCAGATATTCCTAATATTAGCCAGGTTGAACCCTGCTTAGCTTTCCAAGATGGACCAAAGTTGGTTAGATGTTGCCATCTAGCAGGAATCTTTTAATTAAAGGTGCTTATAAAGGAAACCCAATGCCTTACAATCAATCCATTCCAAAGTCTCACAGCTGGTTAGATGTTGCCTCCTGGAATGTTGTGCAAAGCCAAAAAATGGAATTACTATAGTTTCAGAAAGAATGGGTAAGGATGGATAAGCTTATCAAGAAAACACAGCCACAGTCGCTTTGTTCCCAATGCTCGTTTCAGTTTGTCGAGTGTGCTGGCCTGAACCACAAGCCTTTCCACCTGGTTGGCATGTCCATGGGAGGCATGGTTGCTGGGGTTTACGCAGCTCTCTATCCAAGCCACGTCTCCTCCTTAGCCCTCCTTTGCCCAGCTGGTAAGTGTCTACATGGCGTGAATGAACTCTGAAGGAAAAGGCCAGAATGCTTGGCCCAGACCCTAGACTATAAAAAGAGAACTTGATGGGCTGTTTAGGACATGGTTTCTCTCATCAGATACAATACTTCTTTTGGAGTATTGGAATTGGATCCATGGGGCTGCCTTGGGAAACTGCTCAGAATGTTAACTGTTTAAAACACGGTGGTACATTTCTATTTAGTATAACATTTTAGCCTATCTTAAAGATTTTTTAAAGATTTTTTCATGCAGCATCCAGAGATTTAAAAACAATCCTGACCATGTATTATGATGTGCGGCCCTCTCCATGGTCTTTAGAAAAGGCATGGGGGAAGTGATGATCCAGTAGATCTTTTGGTGGTAGCAGTACTCTTCACGTAGGGTCTACCTTCTGCCTTGATGGTTAAGGTTTATGCCTTTGGCTACCACCTTTTTTTCCTATCCAGTCTTTTAACCAACAGTTATTCCACTTGTACCAGCTGTGGATGTAATCAATGAAATCTAATTATGACGTAATAAGTGTTGTAGTATTATATACATTCTTTAAAAAAACGCTGTCCCTGCAATTCCTGTTCAAACGGGGTAGCAATGTTGTGTCTGTCTTATATTAATTTTGCACTTTCCCCTACTCACAGGCGTGAAGTATCCAATTGATAGCGAGTTTTTTGCCCGCGTCCGTGAGCTGGTTTTCTCTAAGGAGTCTGCAGAGAGTGCTATTGTCCCAGTTACAGAAGAGCAGACAGAAAACTTCATGAAGCTGTGCTTATACCATCCCATCTTTTTAAAGATTCAGGTGAAGATCAGACCTTTCACAGATTGCTGTGTTGTTTCTTAGTCTCTTCTGATAACATCTTCTGTCTCTGCACTTCTGGTTCTCCTTTAAGTATTTTAACGGGGTGGCCAAAGAGAGCACAAGAAGCAGAAGGTGAAAGAACACAAACATTTCAAAAATACTCAATCTGGAAAAGAGATGTGTGGAAAGGTAGGTCCGTCCATCCATCCATCCATCCATCCATCCATCCATCCATCCATCCAAACATTCCTTTTTTTTTTTTTAAGAAAGGAATCCTGGAGCTGCTTACCATGAAATAAATAACCAAGACATTACCTGTCTTCAGGTTTGCAATTTACAAGACACAGAAGAAGGGAGGGAGGGAGGGAGGGAGGGAGGGAGGGAGGAAGACGTAGAGATGGCAAAAGAGAGAAGAAAACAAATGCAGGCCTTATTTATTATTGTTTGCTTATTAGTTAGATTTATGCATTGCCTTTCCTCCAGGAGCTCAAAGCAGGGTACATAACATACCCTCCTCCCTTTTTCCCCACAACTATCAGCCTATAAGGTAGGTTGGGCTGAGAGATAGACACCACTTAGCCACTCAGTGAGCTTCCATGGCTGAGAATGGACATGAACATAAGGCCTTGCGATCTTAATCCAACATGGTAACACAGGGACATGAGTTCTTCAAATTAAATTACATCTTACATAATCCCAGAAAGCAAACAATGCAGGGGTGATGAATCTGGTTCTTCAGCAGAAGATGTAGAATGGTCCTGCTTCTCTTCTACTGCTAGATGCCCAAGGATCCATTTAGTTCCATATTGTTTACTCAAGTTGGCAACAGCTCACCAGATGTCTCACTTTTGGATGTCTTTAAATGTCTCAGATGCAAAGAAAGAGCTGGAAGAAAGAAAGGGGAGGAGGGTAGCCAGGGTCCCTCAACCTGCAGCCACAGACCAAGAATAAATGTAGCAAATACATGGACAGCGACAGCTTTGCCTTTTGCTGGTTCAAATTTCTCCAGCTGGCACCTTCCAAATCTGTTAGACTGCAACTTGCACCATTCCCAGTTGGCATGGAATCCTAGGAGTTGCGGGCCAATACACTTGGAAGGTATCGTACTTGTTCGCAACTAAGCTTCACACTGGGTTATGAACCCACAAGACTGGAACAGATCTAATGTTAATCTCATTGTTTATAGCAAATGATTAAGTTAGTCTTAAATTAATAGAACAAAAATTAACAGAAGATGTCTATTATAAGGTTTTAACCTAGTTGAAATAAATCAAAACGTAATTCTTTGGTTCCATCTCTCCATACTACCAACTTAAAATCACCCGTAAAGCAATACGTCAGCCTTCCAGATGGGATCGATCCACAAACTCTCCAGTCTGGACGTTGCAATCCCAGCTCGTATGGAATCTGAGGAAAGCAGTGACTTGCACTGTAATTACTGGATTGATATACTGCCCTTTTATCAAAGAGTAGTGCTCATTAAAAGCTAAAAGTGAAATGATTTAAGATATAATAACAATAACAATAAAGCGATTTAAGATATAATTAAAATAACAACAAAAACACAATTCAAGCAAACCTCCTGATTTTTCACTTTAGAAAGAAAGCAATGGTTTGGTATATAAATACAATATGGAAACCTGAGGATATATCAGGTCCTTTTCTTGCAGATTGGACATTTTTGTCAAGGCAGGTTGTCCCAGCACTGCAGAAAGTCCCCCCACTCTGCTTGTCTTAGATCTTTCTTTACCAAAAGAGTGTCTCCATTGTGGGGCATTATCAGCTAAAGCCTAATAATTGACTTTTCACAATATCCACAAAAGGCATCACTCTATGACATGGCTAGAAATTAAATTGGCTACCTGCAGACTCTCAACCCTGGGGACGACTGATGCAATTTTTTACAACTCTGCTTGACTGAAACTGCCCATGGATGCTTCTTAAAAATTAACTGTTTTTCCCAAGACTATCTTCATTCATCTTCATTGATTCAGTTTTATCCTGCTTTTTCCTCATTGTTGGCTTGTTGTCAAGAATGGGCTTGAACCCATCACCGCAAACTGACTTCAACCAATACCTCCAGCCTATTATTGAGGATCTCCCATTCTGTGAAATACGTAAGAGAAGACTTGTTTCCAAAATTACTTTGAAAGGATAAAAGAATTTCAGTGAAGAGAACTATATTCACCAATGGGATGAAGTGCCCTTGACTTATTATGAGCTGGCAGGGGTGTGGATGTACCGCTAGAGGCGATAGATAGATAGATAGATAGATAGATAGATAGATAGATAGATAGATAGATAGATAGATAGATAGATAGACAGACAGACAGACAGACAGACAGACAGACAGACAGACAGACAGATAGATAGATGTGCATGTTTAGCCTCCCTGGACACAATTGATCATGGTGGGGAGCAAATGACAAAATGTACAACAAAGGGGCTCAAACTCCACTCCTTACATTCTTGCACATGATGTCATGACACAAATATGGAAGGGCAAACTTGCTTCAGAAGAAGGTGATGCATATTTCATCATGTTGGCGTCACTGTGGTTGGGAACGGGCATCTTTATTCTTGGCTGCTCAGACTTTCCAAAAACTTTTAAGAAATTGCAAAACAAATGTCGAAACAGCATTACTTCTGACTTGTATTTTTGTCTCTCCACTTTTAGCTCCTAAAGGGATACCTTGAGGATCGGAGATCACATAAGATGGTTTTTGTGAAGTGTAAGTACAAGGCACAGTATGGACCAGTCTCAGCAACGCCCCACATTTCATGGAGGCAAACCTACATTTAGCACCAAGAGAATCCATCCGTCCAGGGACCTGCAGCGAACACCAACTCTTCAATCAGTGCATGCTTGTTGTCTTTGCATGTTATATCTTAGAGACGGTTTCTGATTTTTAAAATGTTAAATAGCCTTGGAGAAAACAGCTATGTCTTGATATATTATGGAATAGCTGTCCCACTATGTACCCTGAGGTTCCACAGTCCAGTTCTCCTTTGTAATCACAATGGGGCAGCCTTTCCCAGTTTACAAGCCCTCCAAGGGCGTTAGGAATATAACCCCCCTAATGCCCAGTCAACACAATCCCCACTGGCTGAGGATTCCAGGAGCTGCTGTCCAACTACATCTAGAGAGATGCAACCTGGAGAGGCTGCAGGGATGGCATTTAATCAGGCAAGTAGGAGACCAAAGGGTTCAAGTTACTCCTCCAGTGGAATGTTCCTTAATCAAATTTACTCATCCTGTTATTCCTAAGAAAAAGAAAACTGAAGACCATAAACAGGAAAATCACATGTCAGGTGTAACTGCTTATTGGGAATGGAAAGAAACAACCCAATTCTGCTTCCTTTTATTCGGAAAGGTTTTCTGGACCTCACCAGTAGTGAGTCGAAGTACAGCCTCCATGACAACATGAAGAAAATCAAAGCTCCCACCCAGATCATTTGGGGAAAGGAGGACAAGGTAAGGAATGTGTACATGTCTCTGTGTTTGTACACACTGTGTGTAATTTTAGAATCAGGCAAGAGAACCATATATACAGTGGGAATTGTTGTATTACTAGAGCATTTCACTTCTCAACAATTTCATGGTTGGTCTGAGTTCAAGGCTCAGTCCCTACCTTCTCTATACTGGAAGGTGATGTCCTCTAATCCAAGAAGGGCTGGAAATATTTGCCTACCTTTCTACAGTAGCAGAAATGAACCATTTTCATTAGTGCGAGGGCTTTGCATGGCTTGTTCAGGGACACACTCCAAAAGAGGGCAGGATGAGGACTTATTTGGGAGGCTTCAGGGTCAAAAGAGCCTATTAGGCTTAAAGCACTCATTTTGCCCCTTAATCCCCTACTCCATAATTCACACACAGAGAGCTCAATCTGTTGGCTCCATCCATTCTGCGAGGTCTCAGGGGTCAGCAAAAGTTGCACACAGGCCACAGCCTTATGGATCTAATTTAAGTCCATGAAACATCCAAGTACTGCCAGCAACAATTAAATACAGGTACAAACATACACAAGGCAACAGCCACTGATAACCGTGTGTCAGTACAACTTACATTAGTGCCTTAACAGAACCTACATATTATCTGGCATTAGAATCCAAAGTACTAGAAACCTAACATCTGGGGTCAGGGAAATGGGGGCTCTCACAGTGCCAGTTGTAGCAGGTCTAAACACTACATTATACAGGTGTATGCATTCAGGAAGTCCAAACATGAAACAATAACCAATCAATATAATTTACTAAAGAAGATTTTGGATGATTGATATAGAAGGTAATGAAACTATTACTTAATATCCAATCAGTACAATTGGTGGTCTACAGGCTATCACAAGTTTTTAAGCAATTAACAGTCTAAGATGAACAATGAAGGGTCCCACGAACACTTCTTAATAACCAAAGCAACGTGTATCCAACATAATATAACAGAGAGTGCATTAGGATGACCACAAGAGTAGAAAAGAACCAGCAGAGAGGAAGACGCGGGCTGGCAGAAATACTGAGAATCTTTAACAGATCGTATGCAGAATTTAGCTACAGATGAAGAAAGCTGGAGAATAAAAACAATTCAGCGTTTCTCATCAGGGTGAGAGGCAAGATATTCAGAGTTAGGCTGAAAAAGCACGAGGCTTCTCACCAAGCCAATAAACAGAAGATGTAAAGATATGGCATTCACACATGCACACACAAACACACATACACAGCACAGGTACAGCTTAGCTTGGGACTGGATAATACAGGCTATCCTTACCAAAATCCAGGATTGCTTCCTAACAATCCCTACAGTTGTGGGGTGGGGAATAGGTATTCTGCACTAATGTCTACATTATGGTGGTCAGGTGGATAGCCACCTCCTTCTGTAAACATGTGCATGTAATAACCAAGTGTAGAGAGTAAGGAAGATGCCTTTGTCAGAGTTATGTAGAAGCTGTTGCCTAGGCAAAAGGAGCAGAAGCATTTTTCAAAGTCCACAATGAGATAACATTCAGAAGCGGCTCAGACAGACCACCCTAATTTACTGAACTATAAGCAAGAGGAGGTACAGCGCAATCAGACTTGCAAGATTTTGTTATGATAGCCAATCCCAATAAATGCAGTTTTAAGTTAGTTAAGTTAAGTTAAGACCCAGTCTGGTCTACCTAATGGGGCTGGCACCAACAGGCTGTTAGGCTCCAGCCAAATAGTGTTTTCCACCAAAAAGGATCAGAAGCTGTTTCCTTCACTTTGGTTAAAATATGACTGATTTGTAACGTGATCAGCATAATCAGCTTCTTAAGTCTTCTAGTTTAAGTAGCTCTTGCTGTAAGAAAAGATGAGAACTAAGGTTTTAAAGGGCAGACAAAGACTTAAGCCAAGAGATTCCAGATATCCTGGAACAAAACTAAAAGGTTTAATGAAGCGAAGATTAAACTTAATGACTTTATCCTTGAAGAAGCAGGAATATACATAATAGAGTTCAGCAGCTTCATTAATTAATGGCTTTCAAGCCAGGAGGTTATTTCTATGCACTTTAAAAAGATTTCAAGGGGAGGGGGAAATTCAATGTTTCTCTGCTGTGTAGGTCCTTGATTCTTCGGGTGCAGAAGTTCTGGCGGCTGCCATTCACAATTCCCAAGTGCATCGGCTGGAAAAATGTGGACATTTCATAGCCCTCGAGAGGCCCAGGACATCCGCGCGGCTCCTCTTGGAATTCTACAAATCGGTCTGTGACTCAGCCAAGCATAAGAAGGTGGCCTGAGTCTCAGGAAGTGTCAGATGGCTGGAGACGGTCTGCCCCATCAACAGTCCTGAATTGACTTCTCTGGCTGGTACAACAGGAGCTTCAACCCAAGATATTTGGTAGGCAGCAGGGGAGGTGAGGATCTGGTGAAAACTAAGCTTTGCCACACCGTTCCAGGAAGACTGATCGAGAACTGATCCATCTCTTCTAACAACGCTTACACTTCCACAGTCTGTTTAGCGTGATTAGATATAACTATTCAGTGGAATGTCACTCCTAAGCAGCAATATCATAAGATGGCTAATTGTCTTCATGTCCTGCTTTTTTTGTTTTTTGTTTTGGTATAAATTTTATTAAAAGTTTTAAAGAGAACATGAAAACTAAATCTTCTCTTGATTTTATTTTACAATCCCCTTGAGAAAATTCTAGTACATCACAATAAGTTAACCATTTGTGTTTACTTATCATTTCTTGTCTATAAAATACTCTATTCCATACTCTAAGAATGACCCACCTGACATAATGATTTTTGAAGTCTACATTAACCTTAGCTTTGCCATACTGTAGTTTTCTATGCCACCCAAATCTCAGATCATGTTCTTCTAACTCCAATAGTCTTCTATTTCTCAGCAACACCCTCTCTTTCATCCAAGTTAAACAGCAGGCAGCAAAGTATAATTTCAAATCTGGTAGACCCAAGCCTCTTCTTCCCTTTGCAACTTGTAATAGCTTATATTTATCTCAGGGTTTCTTCCCCTGCCATACATATTTAGATATATCCTTCTGCCATTGTTTAAATGGTACATTAGCTGTCAAAACAGGTATTATCTGAAACAAAAATAACATTCTAGGTAAAATATTCATCTTAATCACAGAAATTCTCCCCAACAGTGACAACTGTACTTTATCCCATCTTAACATATCTTTTTTAAGTTCATTCCATGTCTTAATATAGTTATTTTGAAATAACATACAATTCATATTTTGAAATAACATACAATTCATATTTGCATAGTAATACTCAAGAATTTTACCTTCTTCTCAATCTTAAAATCTGTTTTATTCATCAGTTCTGTTTGATCTTGTATCTTCATGTTTTTTGTTAATCTTTGTCTTCTGTTCGTTCATCTTGAAAGCTACTACTGTAATGCTCCAAATTCTTTTAATTTACTCATTAAAAGTTCAATTCCCTTTAAAGGGTCTGCCAAAACCAAAACCAAGTCATCTGCAAAAGCTCTGAACTTATATGACTTTTTTAATCTTTATGCCCACAATCCTCTCATCTTGTCTTATGTCTCTATTCAATATTCCAAGAACTAAGTTAAACAGGAGAGGGGACAGCGGGCAACCTTGTCTTGTTCCTTTTTGTACCTCACAGGCTTTGATTAAATCTCCATTAACAATTATTTGTGCTGTCTGCGAAGTATAAAGCAGTTTCACTCATTCTATAATATTCTCTCCAAAATTCATATCTTCCAAAACTTTAAACAAAAAAGTCCAAATTGTTAAAATCCTTCTCTGCATCTAAAAAGATGAATGCGGTTGGTTTTTCATTATGTTGTTCCAAATATTCCAAAAGATCCAACACAGTTCTAATATTGTCGTTTAACTGTCTTTTAGGTAAAACCCCACATTGATCCTCATGAATAAATTCTTGCAAAATTATTTTCAGTCTTTCAGTCAAAACCATTGTAAACATAATCATTGTTCAATAATGATATTGGTCTGTAGTTTCTTGCTAAAGCCAAATCTTGTCCCACTTTAAGTATTAATGTTACATCAGCATCTTTCCAAATTTCTGGCATCTTTCCTCCTTGAAAATAGAGTTCATTGTTCTTTGTAGAGTTTGTAAAAGTTCATCCTCCAAACACTTAGAATACAGACTCGATAACCCACCTGGCCCAGGCACCTTTCCTGATTTGCTCTTTTTAATAGCTTCTGAAACTTTTCTTATTGTTATAGGTCCATTCATAATTTGTCTTTGTTCTTCTGTAATCCTTGGTAAATTTTCTTTTCTGATTTATTCATCTATTTTCTCCACTGAAATATCATGTGCTCTATATAATCTAGAACAATATTGATAAAAAAAATTTTGTATAGCCACATTATCCATTAATACAGTATCTTCCTCTTGTAATTTCAATATCATTTTCTTTTCTCCTTCTCTTCGTAATTTATAAGCCAACCGTTTCCCTGGTTTATTCGCAAATTCAAAATTTCTTTGTTTCACATAATTCAAATTTTTCTCCCCATTTCTCTTATTGTTAACATGAATAGCTAATGCTGTAAAAACTTGATTGGTTGAGAAATACTTATAGTCCCTGGGGAATTCTTTAATTCTTTTCTTTTTACCTCATCCAAAATATTTTGTGTTTTCTCTTGCCTCTTCCTCTTAAGTTCAGAATTACGTTGTATCAAGTAACTTCTGATAAAGGCTTTTCTTACATCCCAAACCATTCTCAAATCAGTACCTTTATTTAAATTCTTTTCAAAAAATTCTTTTCTTTTTGCAATCCTCAACAATTTCTTCTTTCTCTAACAATACTTCAATTAGTCTCCATCTGAAAGAACTAGATTTTCTTTTATAAACCAGATTCATAGGATTATGGTCTGGAAAAGTCTTTGGTAAAATCTCTACTTTGGAAATTTTAGTAGCCAAGTCTTTTGAAGTCCAAATCATATCTATTCTTGAAAAGGATCTATGTCTTTCTGAAAAATAAGTATACTCTCTTGAGCTGCTGTTTTTCTGTCTCCATATAACAACCAACCCTAAATTGTCCATCAAATCAAAGAAAACTTTTGGTAATATTCTTTTCTCTTATGTACAATTCTAATAGGAATCGCTTTCAAAACAATTATATCTATATTATCCATTTTCAATCTTGTACTAAAATGCTGCTGCAGGACTTGATCTCTTGTTTTCTTTCTAACAAAATGCACCAAAATATCTTTAGGGACACTCCTCATTCTGGAAAATCTGAAATTTATTCTACAGACCTTATCCATTTCTGTGCCATATCCTCCCAGTCCAAAAAATTTGCCAAAACGTTAATAATCCATTCTCTAATATTTTCATCTGGAACCTCTGGAATAGCTCTGAATCTCAAACAGAATTATTTCTCTCTCAATTCCAATAAAGCCAGATTGTCCAGTTCTCTTTCCAACTCTCTGCCTTGAACCTCTGTCTTACTCCCTAAAATTTCCACTTTTATCATTAATTTGTTTTACCTCTCCAGATATTTGCTTTATAGAATTTTCCTGTGATGGAAGGCATGAGCGGGGAGGATTCTGGAATGGAAAGTCAAGAGAAAGAGACTGGCCCCTCCCTAAGGGCATAATAGTTGCTGTCGCTGGGGGATCAGAGTTAGTCTGGTGAGATTCTGTCTATTAGGTGCAAGCTAATAAAGAAACTGAGCTGATTTCTGGACTGTCTCATGTGATTCTTGGGCTGAACCTGACATTTCCATCTTTTTAACATCTTCTTTCATCTCCTCTCTCAACTTTCCAAATCTTTCATCCATTCTTTTTTCAAAAACATCCAATTTATTTCTCATCTATTCAAATAATTTCTGTGTAACTATTTTTTTCTGCAGGTTACTCTTGCAAGCCCCTCCTGCGCTCTCTTGTCATTTTTCTAGTAGCCATTTTTCTTATAGTAATTGAAAAGTGAAGGTGTCTACAGCAAGCAAAAGAAAAAGACAAAAAAACTTTTTTTTCCCTTACTATCTGTTTATGGTTTTGATACTCTTGTTTTGATAGCCACAACACACATCACATCTCTATGCCAACTAAACATCACAGTCTGTTTCTTTACCTTATCTTTTATTATGTAGAGTCCCCCAATTAAATACACTCTTTAAAAATAAACAGCAAGCATTCCCATGCAGGACTGGTCTCTTTAACTGGCTTAGTGCAAATTTAAACCAAAGCGCTTTTGTCAAAAGTAAACATGATAAAAATAAAAAATAAAAAAATAGAACAAAAAGACTGTCTCCTTATCCATTTTAAAACTTTCTTAAATCTTCTCTTTCTTAAGCTTTTTGCAAAGGATTCTTGAATCTTTAAATAAAAATCTCTCTTTCTTGGGTTTTTGTTTTGTTTTTTGTTTTGTTTTTTGGTAATCCTGAAAGGAGGTTTTGAATTTGATGTGGTTGAGAAAAGTGTGCTGAGCAAGCCAAACCATTGATTTGTTTTTATTCAGTAAAATTAAGCATTCCTTCCTCCAAATTTTTCCCCCAACAAAAGAAAGGTCACCCAGGGAACTTCTATGGTTGAGAGAGGATTGGAATTTGGTTTCTCTGGTTCTCGTCCAATACTATGATATATGGGCTCAGGGCAAGCAAACAGTTCTTGAGCTTTAAACAGGCTCGAACACTGATTTTATGAGCATTGCTTCGTATTAATGCTGCAACATCACAAGTAGAGAACACTCCCTCAGAATCATGCTTTTCCTTTACAAAGAGCTCGGTTCTTAGTAATTAAGGTTTTGCAATGTAGTAAAAAAATGACATTAGTTAAGGCAAGTAAATAACCCTCTCCCCCAATCCGCTTTGCCAGAGACTTGAGAAACAATAAACCCTGTCACCTCAGCCATATATTTCTTAGTGATCACCTGTCCAAATACTAACCTGGTTCAACCTGGCTTAGCTTTTTGAGTTTAGCCAAGGCTGCCCCTTCTATCTGTCTTGGATCGATACATAATTAGGCATAACCTGAAAGTCAAAAGTGAAAGGAAGTTGACAATGGATGGAACTTCTATAAGCAGAGGGCAGCAATATTGGAATATATCCATTGAGTCAAAACTTAGGCTATGAACTGAATGGTCTATTGAAGAATTATAATGAACAGGAGAAGGGCAGCAAGGTAAAAGGTTTTGAAGGTTTCTGGAAGGAAGGAAGGAAGGAAGGAAGGAAGGAAGGAAGGAAGGAAGGAAGGAAGGAAGGAAGGAAGGAAGGAAAGGGAGGGAGGGAGGGAGGGAGGGATACTTGAAAGAGGAGATAGCATAAAATGTAAAAAAAGAGGAATTAGCATCAGAAAGTATAGGTTTAATAGCAGTTTAGCAGTGGCACTGTTTCATGCACAGCAGAGACAAGTCCTGGTATAAAGCAAATGAACATCTGAAGATGCTACAGGCTTGTTTATTTGTGTAACAGATTTTGATAACCACCCATCTACTCAAGAAACTCTGGATAGTGAACAGAAATAAACATAACCAAACCATACAAATCCAATTCAAGTGAAATTTGGTTGGGCCTCTAAAAATTATACTCTTAACATAGCAAGCATAGCCACACCCATGCCAGAGCTCTATCAACATCTGAGCTCTAGGGCTGGGGGAAGAGCCAGGTCTTCACAGCCTTCCAATAGGGTCGGGGCCATCCGTATCTCAGGGGAAAGGCAAACTCTTGTGTGCTAATTGTCCTAATTGAGTCTCTCTCAGCAAGCAAGTCCTCTACAAGATGGCAAAAGATATTTGCTCCATTAATAATTTACCTTTTGAAGTGATACATCTAAGATGTTTAAGTATACACTTAAAATACTTTTGTGGAATAACCTTCTAATAACACAAAGCTAGAGCAAAAAGTTCTGGAAAAAGAAATGAGAGAATATAAAGAAATTTAGAGCTGACAGGTCTGCAATGCCTAGAAAGAGAGAAAGGATAAGAATCAGCAATGGCAGCAGCGTACGCGGCAGGGCAAAGAGGGGCTCAGACTGACTTCAGCGGCACGTCAGGGTTGCCACACAATCTCCACCCCTTTTCTGCATGTGTTATGACATCACACACAATGTTGCAATGTTGCCTTCATCATTCTGACAAGAGTGGTGAGTTCCTATGGACACCACTGGGCAGTGGAAACTACTGATGTAATGTTGGTAGCTTTCTGCTAACTGAAGGAGGAACCTTGCAGGCAAAAATAGTAATAGTTTAAAAGAAAAATTAAGCAAATGTGTGCAGCATATCTGTACAGCGTTATCCAGTTGCAAGCTTTAGAATTTCTTTTTTTAAGCTGCACAGTTATTCATAGAGCTGGAACTGAGCAGGGATGACTTGAAAATTAGGCTGACCAATCACCCCACTTCCAAAAGGGAGAAAATGGAAGATCCTGCTGTCAGAATGCCAGGGCAAAAAGGAATGTCACCCAGTGGCTTGCAGGGGAGTTGGGAAAGGTTAAAGGTAAAAGCTAGACTGGAGGATGCAGGAACAGGGTCTTCTAAGATGCTTAGGTAGGGGCAGATCCTAGGAAGATTTCTTTTGACACCAGGTTATAATTTAACTAGTTGCAGCCCTAAAAATCAAGCAATGGGAGGAGGAGAAGAATGGGGAAAGGAAGCTATTTGGGAGGGGGAAGAGAGAGAGCTAGCTCAGACACCCATAATAGACCCTAACCTGGGGTGTTGTAAGAAGAAAAAAGAAAGGGAGCAATGGGGAGAGGAGAAGAGAGTTAGAAAGAAGAAGAAAAGCAAGAGTGTTTGGAATGAGCAGAGAGTTGCCCACCTCCCCAGGATAAAGGCTACTGAGCAAGTGCTAAAGAGGAAACGATGGAAGGCAGAGAAGCTGGGTGCTAAGTCAATGGGGTGTGAAGGGGTTCTTCTGTGAGGAGAAGCTAAGAAGTGGCTTGGAGATCTCATCCAAGAAGCAAAAGATACCAGGACAAGAAGGAGGAGAGAAACTGGGTTGAACACCAGCAACAGACCAGCAGCTGCAGGAGACATTGGTGGAGACAATGAGAGCAAGCACATTTTGGAAGAGCAGGAAGGAGAGCTGTTTGTTACTAGCCTATTCATTCAGTGGCTTAGGAGAACTTTCCTACTGTACTGCTGGACACTCTGTTCATGTGTCTGTATGTTGTTTCTTAATGATATAACTAAAAGGGTCCTCTTTTTTCTTGGATAGCCCAAGAGGGAGGGAAGTCATCTGAGATCTGGCCATCTTGGTGAAAGGGTTGGCAGCCTTTGATTGATGAGAATAAATTCTATAGGAGCTGCAAGAGATTCTGCCTGGCAAATCTCTGGGGTTCAACCCTCAAAACCCAGGGCCAGCTGAGGCTACATGAACATGTCAAAAATGTTGCAAAACCAATTCTTACCACTTATAAGAGTTGTAAATACCACTACATAAAAACACATATAATTCAGTAATGCACAGAAATAGCAATCAATCAAAAGTAGTCAGGAATATGATCCTAGGAGCAAAAAAATATATTATAGGAAGAATAAGCTCAGAAAGAAAGTTTGGGGAGCATGTCATGATCCAGATGAGAAATGGCATCAAGTCTGGCCAAGTATTCTGAATAAAGCATTATTCTGATTGGATAGGGTAGGTAAGAAAAAAATTGGACAGTACATTTTAGGAAGATTTTTAATCCTGATCTGGAAGACTCTCAATTACCTTCCAGGAAATGAAAAACGTGTCCATGGCCACGCATTACAACCAAGGAGATGAACTTTCACGCTCTCCATCTGAATATTCCATCTAAGTAAGACCCCACAGAAGGACACAGGGCCTGGCAAGGTCTTCAAGACAGAAACTATCCATGCATCACTTTCCTTAATGTGGGATGGGGATAGAGTTGGGGGAGTAGGTAAGTTTTGATAATTGGATTTAGTCATCTCTTTAATTAAGTTCACTCTGGTTTTCTGCAAGTATTTTTTTCAGAGGTGTTGAAAGGGAGCCTGGCTAGCATCTGATATCAAAAGCAGCTTGAAGGGCAGCTGACAGGCCTTGCAAAGGTTGCACTGCAACACACACACCCTTCCTCCTGCTTCAGAGTGTACCTACCCACTATGCCGCTGGTCAGCTGCTGCTCAGGCTCAGCCAGGTCTCAACAGAAGAGAATATCTGTAGCTCAGAGTTGAACTGTGAAGTTCTTGGTGCTCTCTGAGCTTGATTGTTTGCCTGAAGACATTTCATTACCCAGTTAGGCAATATCATCAGTACCCTGATGATGTTACCTAGTTGGGTAATGAAACATCTGCAAGCAAATCACCCAGCTCATCAAGGTCTCTAATTCAGGGATCAGCACAGAAGGACATCCCAGTTTGAAAAAAAATCAGATTCCCCACTTGCCTAGGACAAAATGCCCCTGGAAGATAGGGGCTAAGGATGATCTCTCAAGGGCTGAGAGGTGAATCCCCTCCCCAGAGGTCACCTGACTGCCCCACCAATAGAATGATCACTGAAGCATCATTTCATTGATTGACTGATTGATTTAATAAACATGTCTGTCCCTCCTATTCTCAAGATTCTGAGCAGATGCCCAGTTGTATATTAATGGCATGTATGACTGAGAGGAAAAATGTAAAGTTAATGAAACTTTTAGGGAACATATGTAATGCATGCAGGTGCTAATTAAGGATAGAACAGCAATCAGTCCCACAATCTCAATTTGTAAATTAAGAAATACATTTAACCGCCAAAAATTATAAGGTTGCCTAAAATTATGCTATAGTAGGAAAAAAAGGTCAAATAGGTTTAAGCAGGTTTTACAGCATAGTGACAAATAATGTTAAATAACTGGATTTTTAATACTCCAAATTATACATCTGCGTGTCTGTGTATGTGTCTAATCTTGGATTCCTATGCCATATTTTGAGTTACAAAACACTAATTACTCCTTTCTTCATTTTTGTAAACCAGCCTATGGATATGACTGTACATTACTGTGAAATTCTTCTAACTGCTAAATAAATAGCTAATTAAGTACTTCTATATAATTATTTATGTACCTTATACAATAAAGTCAAGCTAGAACGAACAGGTGGCATATGCAAAGTCTCCTGATTTTTTTTACAAAAAAGATGAAGGCGTGAGAAATCTGAAGCCTGCCAGATGTTGGATTCCATACACCTCTAGATCCACCCAGCATAGCCAAAATATCCCACCATTCCTGATTTAAATAGAAATATGGCCAAGAGAGTGCAGATATGAAGAACAAACATATGGGTGGGAATGCATAATCTGTTTTCTGTAAGCCATTTTTATTCTTTCCAACTGAACAGAATATTGAAAAGAAAGTATGTAAAGGAGCCCAAACAGGTAGATTATATGCTGGGAAATGCACAACATTGCTGTGAGAAAAATGGGGATGGGAACATGTTTGTTCCTCTTCATTCCTTGGATTTAAGAGTGATCCAAGGAAACATGCAAACACAACGAATTCCAGTTGCACTTCTAGTCTGGTGTGTGGTACTGTTCTTTTCAATCAGAAGATGTTACTGGACAGAGGAAACAAGACAAGACAAGGAAGGGCATTCCGTTGGTAGGCCCTGCCCAGAGGTAGCTGAGATTGGGAAACTGGGCCTGGTTTATTCACTGAAATATTGCCAAGGAAAGTAAAACTAAATTTCAAGAGAAAGCAGTGGCCACTGATTCCTTTGCATTAACGATTGGCCTCCTCCAGACTTGTTTAATTTGTGGAAAATATAAATGTAGAGCTTCCTATGGTAGGCTTAGCAGAGCAAGAGAATGAGAGAAAGTGTGTGCATGCACGCGATAGGTTCGCAGCACTCATCAAACTTCAAGCCTGCCTGCAATCAGCCCTGGTCTCATCCACTACTATCACAACACCCTGTACCCCACTTGCACAGTCATGCCCTGGAGACACCCATTTTCCCTCTTAAGTCTACAGTTTTGCCCTCGTCTTGTGCCCAGCCCCTGAGTGAGTTCATGTGAAGTTGTCATAAGCCGTGCAGAACTAAAGTAGTATTTCCCCCTTATTCTGACAGTATCCAGCAACAGTCTTAAGCTGTACAAAATTATGTATGCTTAACCGCTTGTTCCATAGGAAAAGTGAGAAGATCAGTAACATTTGAGAAAAGAGAGGTGCTTATTGGGAGTTTCTACACACACAACCAGAGACTTCTTAGTGGCCCCCACTTAGCCTCTCCAGCTGCCATATTGCTATTCTCTCCAAGAGGTGGATTCAACATGTGCAATGACAAGAAAACCACTCGGTAGGCATTGCTGTCAAGAAAACTACATGGACATGTCTGTGTGATCACCAAGATCTGAGCCCAGCTCAAACAAGTTTTCATGCAGGTAGTCCTTGTTTAGGGACCACACTTGGATGGGCAACTCAGTCATTAAGTGAAGCAATCGCTAAGTGAAAAATCACGTGATGACATCTGTGCTTACGATTTACAGCGTCAGAAGGATACAACCCCAAACAGCAGGGGAGCCCAAACGGCAGGGAAACTCGACTCGTAAAGAAGCCAGGTAAAAGGGCAAATCTTATAGCCCTTTTTCCCCACTCCCCCACCCTTGGGAATGCTCACCCTGGTGTTGGAATAATTAGCAAGAAGGGAATTGACATTTATATTTACATTTATTTATTTATGCAATCAATTTATATAGCTGCCCATCTCACCACAGGAGACTCTGGGCAGTATACGTTCATTGAAGAGGAAGGGATTACAAGAGAGTAAGCAGGCATGGGGGAATGGACATCAGAAGGAATAGACGAGGGCCAGCTGTTTGCCTAGCTCGGCCTCTTAGGAGGGAAACAAAAGCCTTAGTGTGAAACTGATTAAGGTCTGAACTATGCCTGCATAGGAGTGTTCAGATCAACTAATTAAAGTCACAGAGCTGATCTTCTGAACTTGCCCTTAGCACTTTTTCGGGTGCTCTGCACTATGGGGAAAAGCAGCTCTGGAAGAGATTGCTTGTTGAGGCAATCTCTCTGCTCAGCGAGTGGGAGGGAAGGAGGGAGGGAGGGAGAAAAAACCGGGTCAGGCGCAGGACAATGCATACTGACTAATGGCAGTTGTGAAACATGACTGAGAGAGAGAGACACTGTGAAGGTTGTCAATGCAGGCATAGGTTGCAAAGTTGCTTTTTCATCACTGTTGTAAGTATGAACGGCTGCTGTCTGAGGCAGTCACTAACCGAGTCACATACGGTATATGCTAAGACTAGAGCAGGAGATGCCAGTCCATCGGATTCATCTTGGAATGGTAGAGCGGTTTCTACAAGGACTTGAATGAGAAAAGAAAAATTCTCTGCCAGGAACTAAGGGGGAAGACCCCAACTCCCAACACACTAGTTTCCAGTGCACACTTAGCTATCCACTCCCTCCTCAGACATCTGCTTTCCCCCCTCACTGGCTGAATGGCATCAGCATTTGAAGTGCTCCACACAGGAAGCAGCTGGCGGCCTTTCCCTTGCCGTGTGCCCATGCACAAAACCTTCCTCCCTGCCTGCTCCCAAACCCAAACAAACATTTCTAAGTATTGTCAAAGGCTTTCACGGCCAGAATACGATGGCTGGTGTGGGTCTTCCGGGCTGTATGGCCATGTTCTGGAAGTTTTGTTTCCTAACGTTTCACCAGCATCAGTGATCGGCATCTTCAGAGGGCGGGAGCACAGACAGGAGCAGTTCTCTCTGTGCCCAGGATGATGTGACCCTTTTTGGGTATTTATAGAGATCAGCGAGGGTACCTGAAGGGGGTGGGGGGGGGGGTTGGGTTAACGAGTGGCTGCTTGTTTTGGTGTCTGAATATGTGTGTATCTTCCTGGGGGTTAGGCAGGGTTTTTTCTTCTATTGAGTTGTTAACGAGTGGCTGCTGAGGGTGATTAGCATGTTCATTGTGTGAATTGTTCACACCTTCTGGTGGTGGAGCTGAGTTCATTGACCTTTTGCAAGCTGTATTTTTCAGGATTGGTAGCCAGGTTTTGTTGATTTTTAGACTCTCCTCTTTTTTATTGAAACTGTGCTGGTGTTTGTGAATCTCAATGGCTTCCCGGTATAGCCTGGTATAGTGGCTGTTGGTGTTGTCCAGTATCTCTGAGAGAACTGCTCCTGTCTGTGCTCCTGCCCTCTGAAGATGCTGGTCACAGATGCTGGCAAAACGTTAGGAAACAAAACTTCCAGAACACGGCCATACAGCCCAGAAGACCCACACCAGCCAAACATTTCTATCTTGTTTAGCACAAAACAGCAGTTGTGGAGGTCCCTCCCTCCCTCTCTTCACTTTCCATGTTGCAAACAGTACTTGTGAGCACACATGTGTGCTTAAGCAGAGAAGTCTGCTTAATAATCAAGGGGGACATCCTGTACACACCTACTGAGGAGTAAGTCCCACTGAGCCATGCGGGGATTAATGAAGAAATGTAGGACGGTACTGGTGCATTGTGTCTCTCACGTCTCTTTTGGAGTGGTCCTCCCCTGGAGTAAACATGCTTGAGAATTATGTGGCAAAGGAGGCAGGGAGGGAGGAGGAGGAGGATGGACACCTAAATTCTTCCAGCCAAGCATTCACAGCGGAAAAATTCCATGCCACCAACACCCATCCTAGACTTACACCTTTAGTATGCACGTATTGTTTTTGTTTTGTTTTTGTTTTAATTAGGCCTAATAGATATTTTTCCAGAGATTGATCATGGGTTACAAACTGGTACAACTGCAGGTGATACAAGAAAAGATGGAATAGAGAAAGCAAAACAAATTCCAGTTCAGCTGGTGTGGCTGCTTCTTCTGAGGCTGTTTTGCCAGTTTCTGACATCCACAACGCAAGTCTGGGGAAATGAAGCTCAAGCACACCTAAACAAATGGAAATACGATCAGAGCATTAGCAACCTTGGTTTTACGTGGACTGGCAAGAAAGATGAACCAAAAGGACTGTTGGTTGAATATGAGCAAGTATTGAGTGACAGTAAAATTGTGAAGGCATCTGGAAACTAAACATTTGAACATGGAAGATTTCTTTTGAATATTTCAAAAGAAAATGTGCAGAACTTCATGATAGTACACATAGTGCGGTCTGTCCAAATGTACATGGCCTTTTTTCCTTCTTTTGTTGTTTTCTACTCTTCTTTAAATGTCAGCCACCAGATTCACTGTGGATTTGGGTGGCCTCTAAATTAAATTCATAAATATCCTTCCAGCCTAACACCGTTCAGCTTCAGATTATCCACCATCCTAAGGTAGCAGGAATGATCTCAGACAGATGCAGCAGATGAGCATAAGAAGATAGAAGGAGAAGAGAACTCAGGCTTTGATCCCTCACTTTCCTTATTTGAGGGGCCTTTTCTTTTCATTTGTGTAAAAAGTTACACAGTATAAGATATAATGAGAAGTGACAAGCCTCAGGCTTGCTGAATGTCTGGGGCAGACCTGTCTGGAAAGACACCAGGGAAGAATAAGATGTTTTCATATAATTCAATTCAATTCATTCTATTCAACGTAATTTAAATTTATTCAGTTCAGTGTATTCAATTTAATTTAAAGCTATTCAATTTATTCAATTCAATTCAAGTTATTCTATTCAAAAATTTCCATTTCTAATGATTCCATTAAGAATTGAAGAAACATATTAAATGAGTGGCAGAGACTAATAATCAATTGTATTTGGTCAAACAAAAGACCAAGGATTAAATTAGGATTTTGCAAGGCACGAAAGAACAAGGTGGACTGGTAGTACCAAAACCCAAATGATATTATCAAACCTGTTATTTAAACTGGATTATATCACTACATATAGTAGCTGGTTTCTTCAGAAGAAGAAACAGGATTCCCAGAAGGTTTTCGTAAATATCTTTATTTGGATACAAATAGAAGTGTACAGTCTATAAGAGAATACTTCATTATAAATCACATGCTAAAAGTAAACACAAAAAAAGAATTAATCTGAACATAATGTTCCTTGCTTCGATATTAGCTATTTTTTCCTTGAAGGTGAATGTACAAAAAAAATGGACCAGTAGAGAGATAATAATTCATGTAGACTGCAAGACTTAATCATTAACAAAACAAAGAACCTCTTTCAAAACCCTCTCCCTGCAGTATCAGAACCATCTCACTGGTTTCAATAAGTAGGATATTCCAAAAAGAATGATGAAAACAAGGTGGAATACTCAGAGACTTGACTGAATTTGAAAAGCTTATAGCACAAAACTCAGAACACTTGTCAAGGCTTATTTACACATTGTTATTGAAATGAGATTCAGAGATTGAACAAGTCAAAGATTATATGACTAAATGGATGCAGAATTTACACAAGATAGTTAATATGCATCAATGGGGATACCAATTAAAGATGAATATTAAAGTTATGACAAATAGCAGAGAAAACTGGTACAAGATGCTTTATCGCTAGTATATTACCCAATGTTTTTTTTGAAAGTACAATATTCAGGTTAGACCATTACTTTTTTCATACTTGCTGGCAATGTCATAATGCTCAACAAATCTGGAATATGATTTAGTACAGAATGAAACAAACCTTAAATCTTAAATTTTCTTTCATGCCAACTCTTTTACTGCTGAGTAACATTAAATCAAACATTCAACAATGTGTATGGAGTTTGGCTTTGTATATTGCAGGATATTTTACATATGTACTGGAAATCACACATAATTCCCTTTTTTAAGAAGAATAGCAGACTAAGTTGTAGGATATTATGTAGGACTATGATGTCCAGAATAACTTTGTATTTAAAAAGCAAGTCTGACACAGAATTTAATAGTTCTGCACATGGGCTTGTTCTACATGCAAAATTTGGGTTTCTCTTAACATAAGGCTTTAAAACATTAAATCTTGCCCATTTTGTTATAACAAGGATTGATTCTCTTACATTCGATAGACATTCCTTATTAATTGTTCGTTTTTATGATGATTTTAGTACATTGGCTACTTTTGTTAATTATTGATCACTGGTCTGATTTCAATAACAGTTAAGATCACCTTATGTGTATTATTAATCTACTGTTACTTTGTAAATTCTTGCTCAGTTTCACACAGCCTATGAATCTCCTTTCTTTTCTTCTCCCCATTTCATTTTTTCCCTCTTTCTTTTTGGTTGTGCTTTTACATATCTGTTCATTAAATTAAATTAAATTAAATTAAATTAAATTAAATCAAATCAAATCAAATCAAATCAAATCAAATTAAATTAAATTAAATTCCAGTGACATGACATCAATATCCTTTGGAATGCCTGCCCTTGCTCCCTATTCTATGTTACCAGAAGAGGAGTAGGGACAAGGAGACAGCAAGTTTTGTTAACAAGGACATTAAAAGGAAAGGACAATAGGAATGGACCGAAACAGTTCCATTGGTTGTTCCACAATATGTCATTAAGTCCTGAAAGCCAGGGAGAAATATTTTTTCCAGAGTATTCATGGGACACTTTGTCCATTTTGTCTCCCACTCTCTTTGCAGCAGAAGATGTGCTGGGATCAAATGCCCTTGGGGGTGGGTTGGACTAGAAGACCTTCAAGGTGCCTCCCAACCCTATGACTCTATGAGTCCTGGTTAGCAGACTTTCCCTTATCAAAAGCCCATAACATTTCATCACAGAATTTATCATGTTTTCAAGGTGCCAGAGGGATGAAATCGGCAACTAACCAAGCTCCAAAAGCCAGTTTCCAAAGACTCCAGATGTGGGAGGAAGAATTGGTTGTCCTAACACCTTCACATAACCAAGGTAGTTTTGAAAGACTTCCATCCCACTTCAAAATACAGATCACCAACAACTGCAACAGAAGCAAAAAAGAAACACTGGACACCCATCATACTTACACATCTCAGGTAAGGCTTAATAATAATAATAATAATAATAATAATAATAATAATAATAATATAATATATATCAGAGAATTTCCCAGAGAGACTCTAAATATCTGTTTGTGTCTGTTGTTTACAATCCTATACAAGTATTGCTGTAAGGAAGTACCATTAAAGCTAACAGGATTTCTGTATGTTATCATAACTCAAGTATGTGAATGGAGAAGAAAAGGCTAAGCGACCTATTAAGACAAAGTAAATGTTATTCATTGTGTATGAATAACATGAATCGACATGATGCCCAGCTCTTCCTCTTATATTATAGTAGTTTATTTTATTTGCCAGCTTTTGATTTGCTGTATCTTTTTTAAAGCAAGAAAAATTGTAAAAGCTAATTGAGCTGGTTAGACTTCTCCAATGTGTTTAAGAGGAACAGGCATGTTAAACGTTTCTTTCTTTCATGATATATTTGCAAAAACCGTCCACATTAAAATTGCTAAAAGATAGAATGTGGGTCTGGGTTATTGGTAGAGCAGATTCAGGCCAATCAGTACTGCATGCTGAGAAGTACTTCTGCAACAAACTAGTGTGGTTTTCCCTTAACTTCTATAAACTTGACCTTGGAGAGAAAACCCTTTGAACAGAAAACAGTAAATATGATTCTGAAATGTCTAAAATGTTAGCAAGCAAATATATGCTGTTCTTGGAGTTGTCTGATGTCAGTTGCTGTTGTTGTCCAGTCGTTAAGTCGTGTCCGACTCTTCGTGACCCCATGAACCATATTGCGCCAGGGCTTCCTGTCCTTCACTGCCTCCCTGAGTTTGCTCAGTTTCATGCTCATTGCTTCAGTGATGCTATCTAACCATCTCATCCTCTGCCGTCCTCTTCTCCTTTTGCCTTCCATCTTTCCCAGCATCAGGGTCTTTTCCAAAGAGTCCTCTCTTCGCATTAGGTGACTAAAGTATCTGAGCTTGAGCTTCATTATCAATCCTTCCAATGAGCAGTCAGGGTTGATTTCCTTTAAGATTGACTGGTTTGACCTCCTAGCAGTCCAGGGGACTCTTAAGAGTCTTCTCCAGCACCACAGTTCAAAGGCATCAATTCTTTGGCGCTCAGCCTTCTTTATGGTCCAGGTTTCACAGCCATACATTACTACTGGAAAAACCATAGCTTTGACTATGTGGATCTTTGTTGGGAAGGTGACGTCTCTGCTTTTTAATATGCTATCTAGGTTTGCCATAGCTTTTCTCCCAAGGAACAAGCATCTTTTAATTTCATAGCTGCAGTCTCCGTCCCAAATAAATGAAGTCTACCCCTTCTATTTGCCAGATGGGTCTAGATGCCATGATCTTATTTTTTTTAATGTTGAGTTTCAAGCCAGCTTTCGTACTCTCCTCCTTCACCCTCATCAAGAAGCTCTTTAGTTCTTCTTCACTTTCTGCCATTAGGGTGGTATCGTCTGCATATCTGAGGTTATTGATGATTCTCCCTGCAATCTTAATTCCAGCTTGTGATTCTTCCAGCCTGGCATTTCTCATGATGTACTCTGCATATAGGTTAAACAAGCAGGGTGACAGTATACAGCCTTGTCGTACACCTTTCCCTATTTTGAACCAATCGGTTGTTCCATGACCGGTTCTAACTGTTGCTTCTTGGCCCGCATACAGATTTCTCAGGAGACAGGTAAGGTGGTCTGGTACTCCCATCTCTTTAAGAATTTGCCACAGTTTGTTGTGATCCACACAGTCAAAGGCTTTTGCATAGTCAATGAAGCAGAAGTAGATATTTTTCTGGAACTCTCGTGCTTTCTCCATGATCCAGTGAATGTTGGCGATTTGATCTTTAGTTCCTCTGCCTCTTCGAAACCCAGCTTGTACATCTGGTAGTTCTCGGTTCATGTATTGCTGAAGCCTAGCTTGTAGGATTTTGAGCATAACCTTGCTAGCATGTGAAATGAGTGCAATTGTGTGATAGTTTGAGCATTCTTTGGCATTGCCCTTCTTTGGAATTGGAACATAAACTGACCTTTTCCAATCCCGTGGCCACTGTTGCGTTTTCCAAACTTGCTGGCATATTGAGTGCAGCACTTTAACAGCATCATCTTTTAGTATTTTAAATAACTCAGCTGGAATACTGTCATCTCCACTAGCTTTGTTGTTAGCAATGCTTCCTAAGGCCCATTTGACTTCACTCTCTAGGATGTCTGGCTCAAGGTCAGTGACCACACCAGCATGGACATCAGGGACATTAAGATCTTTCTTGTATAGTTCTTCTGTGTATTCTTGCCACCTCTTCTTAATCTCTCCTGCTTCTGCTAGGTCCCTGCCTTTTTTGTCCTTTATCATGTTCATCTTTGCACTAAACGTTCCTTTGATATCTCCAATTTTCTTGAAGAGATCTCTAGTCTTCCCCATTTTATTGTTTTCCTCAATTTCTTTGCACTGTTCATTTAAGAAGGCCTTCTTATTTCTCCTTGCTATTCTCTGGAAATCTGCATTCAGTTGCTTATATCTTTCCCTTTCACCCTTGCTTTTTGCATTCCTTCTTTCCACAGCTATTTGTAAAGCCTCATCAGACAGCCATTTTGCTTTCTTGCATTTCTTTTTCTTTGGGATGGTTTTAGTTGCTGCCTCCTGTACAATGTTATGGACCTCCGTCCATAGTTCTTCAGGCACTCTGTCTACCAAATCTAATCCTCTAAATCTATTCATCACCTTCACTGTGTACTCACAAGGAAACCATACCTGAGTGGTCTAGTGGGTTTCCCTACGTTCTTCAATTTAAGCCTAAATTTTGCAGTAAGAAGCTCATGATTTGAGCCACAGTCAGCTCCTGGTCTTGTTTTTGCTGTCTTCTCCATCTTTGGCTGCAAAGTATATAATCAATCTGGTTTCGGTATTGACCATCTGGTGATGTCCATGTGTAGAGTCATCTCTTGTGTTGTTGGAAAAGAGTGTTTGCTATGACTAGCTTGTTCTCTTGACAGAACTCTATTAGCCTTTGCCCTGCTTCATTTTGTACTCCAAGGCCAAACTTGCCTGTTATTCCGATTACTCCTTGACTTCCTACTTTAGCATTCCAATCCCCTATGATGAAAAGGACATCTTTTTTTGGTGCTAGTTCTAGAAGGTGTTGTAGGTCTTCATAGAACCGGTCAACTTCAGCTTCTTCGGCATCAGTGGTTGGGCATAGACCTGGATGACTGTGATGTTGAATGGTTTGCCTTAGATACGCACTGAGATCATTCAGTCGTTTTTGAGGTTGTACCCCATTACTGCCTTTCCCACTCTCTTATTGACTATGAGTGCAACTCCATTTCTTCTAAGGGTTTCTTGCCCACAGTATGTCATCTCATGTTTGACCACATCCAGCTTGCCTTGGTTCATAGATCTTACATTCCAGGTACCTATACAATATTGTTCTTTACAGCATCGGACCTTCTTTTCGCTTCCAGATACATCCACAGCTGAACGTCCTTTCGGCTTTGGCCTAGCCACTTCACTCTTTCCGGAGCTACTTGGAATTGCCCTCCACTCTTCCCCAATAGCATATTGGACACCTTCCGACTTGAGGGGCTCATCTTCCGGCATCATATCTTTTAGCCTTTTAACATTGTCCATGGGGTTTTCTTGGCAAGGATACTGGAATGGGTTGCCATTTCCTTCTCCAGTGGACTACATTTTGTCAGAACTCTCTGTCATGAGCTGTCCGTCTTGGGTGGCCCTGCACGGTATAGCTCATGGCTTCACTGAGTTATGCAAGCCCCTTTGCCACGACAAGGCAGTGATCCATGAAGGGGTCTGATGTCAGAGGCTCCAAGAAATCCAGTGCAGGATAAAAATAAGGATGAGAAAGATTTGCTTCTGCCCCTCACCTTTAAAGACCCTCCCAGTAGAAACGGTAGAGTGAATTATTGGAGACCAGTACATGGAGTCATTTACTAACTTCCCCTGACTCAGGAACTGAAGATCTGGGAAAGTATTGGTTACAAAGCTTCCCCTGATCCATTCCAGAATTGCAGAACATTATTAGTATTAGTATTAGTACTTCTTCTTCTCCTTCTCCTTCTCCTTCTCCTTCTCCTTCTCCTTCTCCTTCTCCTTCTCCTTCTCCTTCTCCTTCTCCTTCTCCTTCTCCTTCTCCTTCTCCTTCTCCTTCTCCTTCTCCTTCTCCTTCTCCTCCTTCTTCTAACATTAGAAGTACAGCCTCATGGAAGAGAGTATGATGGAAGTTTTTAACAGCCTTGATCTCCCACATCACTCTCCTCCTCACAGATACATTCCATCACAGAAACATAACTCTCTGAACTGTCCAAAAGTCCAGCCTAGGATTCAATCATGGGTAACTATACTAAATTGATATAGTATCTCCACATTTAAAAAATATACATTTCCTGCACAAGAGAAAAGTGATGGATCTATAATATAGTCTTATATATGTTTACTCAACAGTAAGCACCCTTATATTCAGCAAGGCTTATTCTCAGGAGAGTAACTATAGAATTGTAGCCATGGTTATATAATATGTCATAGGAAATTATTGCCTAAATCAAAATAAATTGTATCATGAATATGTTATCATAAAGATCATACAGATTAAGTTATAGGAAGGAGCATCAAGAGAATAGAGAATAAAGCTGTATCAAACAGGGTCAGTTACAGAGTACCCCAATATGGTTTGGGGCTGCATATTTCAGGAAATATTGCTCTGAATATGATGCCACCTTCAAAAAGGTTCTACTTAAGGGATTTCCAAAGCAAGAGACCTGATTTACGGGGAAAATATGAAAGCCTTTTTTGTGTCTGATTCTATTGTTGTGGACTTTCTGGGCTACAGAGCACTGCTGGCAGTTGCAAGTTTTAAGAGAGAAAACTGTATTTAAAACATTTTTTCCCAGAGACATGTATCTTTAAAGGATGGTAGTAAGTTCTGTATTTGAACCTTTGATTATACTGTAGCTTAAACAGGACTCATCCTGTTCATCCAAATCTAGAGGATGATCTAGTTTGCTAAGGAACTTATCGGGTGTGGGGTGTGGCTCCTCTTAGTCATGAATGCAACCTTCCATTGTTCAAAGCTGCTACACGGTTAGATACAGTACCGTGGCTGATATTTACCTAATATCTCTTCATCTGTGTTTCAACTTGAAATATTCATTTTCCCCATATGCTTATAAAAATGAGAGCATGCTTGTAGAAAAAGAGCTTTTCTGGCTAAACCTCAGTAATTGGTTGGTCATGTGACTTGTACCTGTTGTGTACCCCATAAATATATTTGACATTTCTTTCAAAAGCTATCCAAGCTACATGTTTTGTGGTTGCAAATCCACAGGGTATTTGTTCACTCTGTAAAGAAGTCATTCCAGTTACTTTAAAGGGGCCCTAGTAGCTGAAATCCATCATACTGCTTATAATATGAATGATCATGTTATGTTACTATAACTTAATCCTTCATGAATGTGCATAATTTATAATGAGGTCATCCGGGTTATTGGCCATCACCCTAACTATGGTATCATTAACTAGACAGTATAATTAAATCCTTACTTTTATCTATCTGAGTCATTGGTTAACTGGATCTAACATCACGAGGCCACATATATTTGTGTTTCAAATTGTCTTATCCTTTGATTGTGTGCAGGCAACAAAGAAGTACCTTAACTGACAAGCATGGATTACAACATGGTCAGAATGATCATACATGGCGCGTTAGCCATCTTAATAAATGTCTTTGTCTCAAAATATAATCGGCTGCTCTCACTAATATTCAGGATCATGATTTGGTAAGCATATTTCTTACAAAATATATGACAAAGTTGGTCAGTTAGATCATTGCTTAGGTATTGTGTACTAATCTACCAGTCTTCTAAAGTCTTGTCCAAAAATAGCTCAGATGACATGTTGGTGAAGTAATCAACAGGCTGGGATGAAGTGGGAGTGATCTGTCTTAAAACACCATGCAAGCTTCCTCCTGCTTCCCCCTCCCCCAACACACACCTCCTTCACCCGTCAGCTGGACTATTTTTTGGACATGGGTCTACCAGTCTTTCAGAAGTAGACTCTGTCCTCAGAAATAGTCTGGTCTGAAGCATCTCTGCACCTGCCATCTGTCACCTGGGCAGCTTGAAAGGAGGCTAAGTCTCCATCTCAACAACCCACTTACACTCACCCAAGCCCACCCTGCTTTTAAGGTGATGCTGATGCTGGACGGAAGGGGAAGCAACACCAGGAAATCCACCAGTCAGTGACCTTAAATGTTCCACAGTGAGGTTGTACAGGTGGAACCACTCACAAGCCATATTAGTGATGGAGTTTAGAGCTCAGTGGTCAGAGCACTGCCATGCAAATTACGCCAGGATATTTTTCTGCCAACTCAGGATCTGGAGAAAAGCACATTAATGCAGCTTTGTGAGGAAGAGCCCATAGCCTAAGAGATCTATGTATCTTCAGGCTTCCCTCAAACACTGTCAGAATAAGAGGGAAAGTGCTAGTGGTTTAGATCTCATTGATGCCTCATACCCAGAGTCATTGGGAGTCGAGTGGCAGAAAGGAAAAGAGAGAAAAAAGAAACTTATGGACTGAGGACAAGATCAAGACAACATCATGAAGATGTGTTGGCAAAGAATATTCCAGGGCGCATTTATGGTGCTATTGGGCTTATGTGGAGAAAGGTCCTTTGAACCACCACCAGCAAAAGGACTCTTAAAAGAGGAAAGGTGAGCACTAGGAAGTCTGACCTTGAATAGCCACTCGCTCAGAGAGGCCAGCTGTGACTGTCCACAGCTGCCAGCATTCCCAGGCATAGAGAATGTGTCAGCCCCATTAGGTAGACCAGGATCAGGAAATCAACTCCACAGGAAGTCTATAACTACTTTTATTGAGAATGGGTATAATAACAGAATGTCCTGTTTCAGGTCTCAACTCACACAGTTGCTAGGTGAGGAAAGCAATTTATAGCTGATAAGGGAAGAAATGTAAATCAGAAAGTCTCCTGGAAAGAAGGCTTGCCTGGGTGGTTTCCGCGTCAGCAGGAGCAGGCGGAAGAGCAGTCAAAATCCAATCCAAAGTTCAGAGAACCAAATGAGGTTTGTCAGCCAGTCCAAGGTCAGAGTTTCACCAGCAGGATCCAGAGGAATAGCACACCAGAGCAGGAAATCAGACGGTTGTTTCCAACAAGGGGACATGGGTCAGAGCTGCCTGTTAAATCAGGCTGCAACCAGCTGTCTTTAACCAAGAGACTTACTCCCTTGCTAGCAAGGAGTCTCAATGAACATCTTTGCTCAGCTCTCTGTCCTACTCGGGGGACTTGGAAGCCTTATGTCATCATCATCTGACTGCTCCAGCTGTTCAGGTGACACCTGTGCTTGATCAGCCTCAGCTGATTCTTGGCTTTGTCTGCCCTGAGGCTGACATTCCACAGGTTCAGCTGGAGCAACTTCTTCAGAGTCAGATTCAGAGTCGGAGTCCTGGGCCATGACTGATTGTGCTGTACCTCCTCCCCCCTCCCAATCAGGGAGATACCTGTTTGAGCCACTTCCAAATGTTATCTTGTTTCTCAGAACTTAAAAAATGTTTCGGCCCCCTTTGCTTAGGAAATGGTCCTTGCATATCTCCATCAAGGTCAACTTCCTTACTCTTCCTTAAATCCTGAGGCTACGAAACCTTTAGTAAACAATCTTAGGATGTCTCCTGCTCTCTCTTGTAGGAGTGAGACCTACAGTAATTTTCAGAGCCTTCTCCTTCCTTGCACAAAGAGGCTCTGCCAACTCATTTTGTTTTTTGTTTTTTTCCCGTATTACCCTAATGTCTTCACTTCAACCCCAGCCCATGGATGAGATGGCCTTTGGTCATCGTTGGCTGTATCAGGGCTCACGCAGTCTATTCTCCCTTATTCCAACACTGTCTAAAGGCAGCCTCAGGGTGTGTAAAGGCTTTGTCCCCCATTACCATGGAGGGAAATGAGGGGACTGGTAGTGACTGGGAGCAAATGCAACAGAGGCATGATAAGGGTTGGCAATAGGAACTGCAAATGTCACCCTAGAATTGTTTTTAGCCGAATCAAGGATGGGTGGACAGCATTTCATCCCAGCAGGACAGAAAGGCACAAAGACTCAACTCTCTCCTAGTCACTCCCAGTTCCACCCTGCTCTTCTCTCTCAGGCGTAAGCTGGCAATTCCTCGTGCTGAGGTTCTGGGCTGCTTTATGGGTTTTGGTGCTGCACCCTCCCCACGTTCCCCATCCCTAACCTCATACCATTCTACAAGCCCTACAACAGCTTTTCTAACCTCTTCCACGTACCACAGACCAAGCTTGGAATGGAAGTCACTCCAAAATATGCCTCCTTCACAAAATTCCCATCACCCTCCCATACTGTTCTCCCTACTTTCAGGAGCAAGCATCTGAAAACGGGTGTGAAAGTGAAGTACCTCGATAAGGAGGGCTACCGGTTCAGCTACTTCACCCGAGGGGAGCCCGGATGCCAGCCATCTGTGCTGATGCTTCATGGATTCTCACTCAACAAAGACATGTGGTTAAATATCATCCAAGTAAGTCTTCCTTTTATTCTAGCCTGGGTGGTGCTGGTCTGGCCTCGGGTTCTTGATGCCAGAGAAGAAACCTACTGTACTCTTGCTCAAGCCTAGTTCCTTTTAAAGGAAATGAGCCAGAGCAGTTCCCCATCTCCCATCTGCCTACAGCCCCCAATCCCCCTTGCTATTAGAGAGAGTGGGATGTGTGGAAGAGGGAGCAGCATCTCAATGTCCAAGGAGAAAGCTGTGGGTGCTATGTGTCCTGGCTGTCTAGTACAGCCTGCCCCTCTCTGGTCATCTGCCAAATATGAGGACCATCTCCAGAGTTCCCAGCTAGGATGGCCCCTGCCGATGTCCACATCTAAGGTTCTACCCGTTTTTCTGCTTCTTTATCTTTGTGGGGGTAGCTGAGAACCAGCTATCTGCCACTATGGATAAAGTGGACTGGGAAACTCAGAACCTGTGCAGTTTGCTGATCTTATGAGCTTTGAGCTATTAATTCTTTAAAAAAATATCAGTAGGTGCTACTCCTGAATTACAGAGTATCCTAACATGTCCTGGTGGAACAGCTAGCAAGGGAGTGAAAGCCAAAGAGAGGTAACCATCTCCCCAAATAAATCAATGTGTTGTGAGCATGCTCGGTGCTTTCCAAAACACATCATTTGGTGACAGCAGTTGAAGAGGGGGAAAAGATGGGGGTGGGGTGGGGGGCAAAAGAGAACTGGATCTGGTTCTGGGACCAGGAGCAACCTTTCCTCTCTGCTCCTTTTGGCAGTGAGGAGAGCCAGTTATTCTTCCTTTGATTCCTCGGATTCACAAGCAAAACCATTTCCCCATAGGACTTTCCTAAGGACCTCCACTTGATCTGCCTTGATCTGCCAGGTCATGGGGGCACCACTTGCTTGCTGGCAGAAAGTCACACAGCAGATGCTCAGGCTAAAAGGCTACACCAGGTAGGGCCTTTCTTCAGCTGCGATGTGATGCATTTTCTTTGAAGACAGCCAACAGGGAAGGTGGGGAGGGATGAGACATAAATATAAACCCATATTTTTACTACGCAGTGAAAAATATATAAAGCTGTCTGTTCTTTGTATTAAAAATGTAGTTTGAGTTAAGCATGAGTCCTAGTGACTTCATGGATGTGTCTATTTGATTTCTTGGAGACAAAAAAAAGAGTTTTGCCAGTGCCTCCTTCCAGAACAGTTTTAGTTTTTACTTTGTCACTCCTAGTTCAGCTTCGGATCAGATATTCCTAATATTAGCCTGCTTAGCTTTCCAAGATGGACCAAAGTTGGTTAGATGTTGCCATCTAGCAGGAATCTTTTTATTAAAGGTGCTTATAAGGGAAACCCCATACCTTACAATCAATCCATTCAAAAGTCTCACAGATGTGTGAAGTTGCTCTGCATTGCATGGTATTTAAACTGTATTATTTTCATTCCTATTCAGTGCTTCCTCCTGGGGTATAGATTGCCCAGCTTTAACCTCAAAACAGTCCAAGGAAAAATAGGCTCCAGTTATGATTTGCCCATGGGTGCCTAATGAACTTCAGAGATAGTTAAAGAAGTGGACCCCAATCTCTCCAGCCAAGTCCAACATTGGACCCATCACACTGGCATGCTCCTTATCACCCTTACTACTCTCAATGGAAACTTGGGGTTTACTTAGGATTACTTCAGTCTGATGCTGTGTGATGCTATGCATATCCCTTTTTGTGAATTGAAAATTCTTGGCCTCTTCTTGGGGACTGGGCATCTTGTGACAATCCTAGAAAAATATGCCTGGGCCCATTGTGATGAAAAGTTTGTTCCCCCAACACTTGCTGATTTGTGCAATATTGGCATGTCATAAACTGGGACTGCAAATCAACTCCCATGTACAAGAATTCTAGTCAGTCTTGAGCACTGTCCTGCAGAGGGAAAGCTTTCAGGTATTTGATATTAATCTTATCTTGTGAACCCCTTAATAGAAGGGCTGTAGCAGATTTTCTCAACTGTGACTTTTGTTTCATCATTATCCCTATCAGATACGTTTTGCATGTTTTGGAAGCATCAACACTGTTATACAGGCTTATACTGTATAACCAAATTGCTTTCTTTAAGAAATGCATTATATTACCACGGTTCCCTCTTTAATTAAGGTTTGATCTGGTCTTGTTCTCACTACTTGATGATGTTCTTGTCATGTCAGATGGTGCTGCGTCAGCCATAGAAACAGCGATCTGCATGACACACTGAATCACAGAATCCCGAGCAATGTTTTACCCTACCTGGCAGGGTGAACTCAGCCCATGCGATTAGTTTATGGTTCAGTATGTTGTGCAATTATTTCCAGAAAGAATGGGTAAGGATGGGTAAGCATATCATGAAAACACAGCCACAGTCACTTTGTTCCCAATGCTCGTTTCAGTTTGTCGAGTGTGCTGGCCTGAACCACAAACCTTTCCACCTGGTTGGCATGTCCACGGGAGGCATGGTTGCTGGGGTTTACGCAGCTCTCTATCCAAGCCACGTCTCCTCCTTAGCCCTCCTTTGCCCAGCTGGTAAGTGTCTACATGGCGTGAATGAACTCTGAAGGAAAAGGCCAGAATGCTTGGCCCAGACTCTAGACTATAAAAAGAGAACTTGATGGGCTGTTTAGGACATGGTTTCTCTCATCAGGTACAATACCTCTTCATGCATTTCTCTGTTGCTGTTTCTGGGTAGCCCCATTTTTAACCCAGTGGCTAGACCTGAATTCAAAAACTGTTAGCAAGGGACCGACTTGCATTAGGTTTGTTTTTTAATTACCGTTCAAAGAGTTTCAACCAAGCCTATTACAGACTTTTCAACCAGCAAGGAGTGCACCTCCCAGATCCAATAAGACCCATTAAAAAAGTAACTGATCTTCTACCAGATTTATTTATACCAGATCTTGAACAAATATAACATAACACATGCCAGGGAAAAAACCACGTTAAACACGGGAGGCAGACACACCCTAAAACATAAGTCACTTCAAAGTTCTAACAGCTTTATTAAATGTTAGCTCAATAAGCAAGTAAAATTCAACCAATAGCATACAAGGTACTTACTTAGATTCACATTGCAATGCCGACCATCACGAGCAAGCGGTCAGGTAAGACAGCTTAGCCGTGTGGCACCGACCCCCTCAGATGCAATCCCTTTTATCCTTAAAAACCACAAACCACAGACGTGACTCCTAGGTTTAGCAACTGAACCATAACTTCCTTGGTGCTAATTTTACCATCCTTTCCTGTTCTATTCGTCCCCGTCACGTCTGTTCCCATCAATAAGTTTGCTTAGTCTTGCAAGTTTACTTATTTCCTGTCATTGCCCCAAAGGCCACAATTTAGCTAACTTGGCTTTATTAAATGCAATCAAAACTAACATTAAAACATATAGAAGGGTACTAATAATTTTCCTCTCACACACAATTACTGAACTCAGTGGGCTGGGATTGTGGCATCCAGAGGCTTCCTCACCCAACCTGATAGTTTCCTTGAACAGGTGATTATATTCTCAACCACATAGACATACGCAACACAGTCACACAGTTCATGTGGCAAGGATGCTCAGCGACAATTGCCTTGAAAAACATCTCACTTCTGATTCCATGAACTCTCTTGGACCTCCTTGCTGGCTCCTCGGCATCTCCCAGCCCTCATACACTGGGGAGACCTTGCTCTTGTGGCCTCAGTCCTTTTTTCACTGACCCATTAGATCAGTGTTTCTCAACCTTGGCAACTTTAAGATGTGTGGACTTCAACCCCAGAATTCCCCAGCTAACCATGGATTGTTAGATTGTTCCCTTATAGCTAAATCTTGCTAGCTGATCCACCTGCCTTGAACCCAAGCTGCAGGCAGGCACAGTAGCAGGGCGAGGGAAACCTTGTTGATTCTCCCTGTACCTCTTACTCAAAGTACTACTGTATTTCTTTCACTCATTCACCTAACTGGAACACTTTGTCTCTTCTTTTTTATCTTCCTTAGCTGCCTGACTCTTAAGTAATCTTTCTGCCTCACTTTAAATCTCTGATTTCTTTTCATCTCCTCAGCTTGCTTTGCTATATAATCACTTCCTTCCCCTTTTCCCAGTTATTTTGTTCAGGTTTGATCTCTTGGGCCAACCCTGTCCTCGTTTAGCAGAGTCCCTAGTTGTCTTCCCACCCATAAGTCAGGATGTTTTGGCACCATGATTCCACATGCTTACATTTTTTCCAAACTGTAAGTTTTGTTTCTTCTTATCTCCTCTTCAGGGTTACCTCCCGGTCTCCCTTTGGAAAGTCCCCAATTCCAATATCCTTGCAAGTTTTACTTTATCTCATCCACTGATCCAATTACCTTATCTCCCTATTCACCTACACATCTGACTCATCCTTCCTACGGCCTACTTACTACAACCCTGGTGACCGCCTGGACTAGTTCCTGACATTTTCTTGGCAAGATTTCAGAAGTGGTTTGTCCTTGCCTCCTCCTCCTGCCTAGGGCTGAGAGAGAGGGACTGGCCCAAGGTCCCCCAGCTGGCTTCATGCCCAAGGCAGGACTAGAACTCCAGGTCTCCTGCTTTCTAGCCTGGTGCCTTTAACCACGATATCTAACTGGCTCTCCTCAAATCTTTTAACCAACAGTCATTCCAGTTTTACCAGCTGAGGATATTGATAAATGAAATTACTTAACCTTTAATGTGTTTTTAGTATTATTTATGTATATTTTAAGATTCCTGCTATTTTTGTTCTGGAGGGGTAGTAATTTTCTTGTTTGATATATTCTGCATTCTCACCCTGTTTTTAGGTCTCAAGATTCCAAAACAAAGTGAGCTGTTTGTTTGGTTACAAAAGCTAGTTTTCTCTAAGGAACCTGCTGACAATGCTCTTGTTTCAGTTACCGAGCAAGAAACAGAAAACATCATTAAACTTTGCTTATACCAACCCAGCTTTTTAAAGATGCAGGTGAAGATCTGACCTTTCCTAGACTGCTGTTCTCTAACTCAGTGTCTTATAATAACATCTCCCATTTCTCCTCAGGTTCTTTTAAAAGATGGCCAGGAAGGACACAAGGTTAAAATTTGAGATGGAAGGGAGAAAAGGATAAATATATCTCAAATTCTAGAACTGGAAAAGAGATGCGTGGATCCTCCCTTCCCTCCTCCCTCTCTCTCTCCCTCCCTTCCTTCCTTCCTTCCTGGCACATTTACTCTGGTTTTTTTCCCCCCCAAGAAAGGGATTCCAGAGCTGCTGGGACATAACCTGCCTACAGGTTGACAGTTTAAGAGATACAAGAAAAAGAAAAAGGAAGGAAGAGATAGCCAAAGATAAGAAGAAAATACATTCTGGCCTTATTCACTATTGTTCATAGTTTGTTCATTAGTTAGATTCATACCTTACATTTCCTCAGGAACTCAAAATAGGTACATTAAACTCCTGCCTCCCATTTTCACCACAATAATAATCCTGTGAGGTAGATTGGGCGGAGAGAGAGTGATGACTTAAAGTCACTCAGGGAGCTTTTGTGGCTGAGGGTAGCCATTAACCTAGGCAACACCATGATGATATCAGTTCTTACAATTAATAGTTCTCACAAAACAGGAATGAAAACAATACAGGGCTCAAGACCTAATGAAATAGGTCCTTCAGCAGAATGGATGCAATTGCCCCATTTCTATTTTGCTGCTAGAGGCCCATCTAGATCAATATTGTCTACTCAGGTTGGCAGCCACTCACCAGATAAATGTAGAGACTACATAGAGGATAAAACTTTCCATCTGATATTTGCTGCTTCAGGTTTTTCCCAATGCCCAGTTGCTCATGGATTTGATACTTTGGACAACGCTTCTGGCATCAGGATTTTTCAGGATGTTTGAGCACTACCAAGGGCTGCTACCAAATCTTAGAACAATCTTACCATTGTTAGGCATTATCAAACTAAGGCTAGAAAGTGTGTGTGTTAATTTTCTACTATAGCCACAAAAGACATCATTCAGTGAGGTGGCTGAAAATTAAAACCTCAGACTCTGAGGACTATCTGTTTAATTTTTCACTCCCCTTATTGATTTAAAGTGCCAGTGTATGCATCACAAACAATAACCATTTCTCCCAAGGCCCTTTCCCCCTCTTTCATCTTCATCATCATCTACTGATGCAATTTGGATCCTACCATTTGCCCATTGCTGCTTAGTTAATATGAACAGGCCTGAATCCATCACTCCAAACTGTCTTCAACTAATATATACAGATATCAACTAATATTGTTGGGAGTCTCCAACTCCATGAAATACATACCGGTAGCCCCCAGTTTAAGAATAAATTCCATTCTCAAAGTCTGTCCTTAAGTCGAATTTGTATGTAAGCCAGAACAGTATTATTGTATAATAGTGTATAAGAAGCATTGTGTATTGAACTCAAACCTCTTTGTATTTAACTCAAATCATTGTGTATTTAGCTCAAATTTTGCTACGATTGGCTCCGTTCTTAATTATGGGTCATCCATAAACCGGGCATTCTTAACCCGGGGACTACCGGTAACTAAATATATCTAAACAGTCAAGCCTCCTTTTCCAAACCAGTAAGATATTTACATCACAGAACCATCTCCAAATTCTGAAGAGCACTAACTTTAGCATGCTTCAGCGCTCTCTCCACAGTAGTTTTAGAGACCAAATACAAAAAAGTCCCCTACGAGCCAAGTCTCTGCCCCTGCAGACAAAGCGCTGTTGAAACTGCAGCTCATGTTTTGTTATGTTGCACTCTCTGTGAGGATCCTAGGACCCACTTTATAACTCCCCATCTGGTAAAACATCTGGGAAATTCTGATCATTTTTATGTGATAACTGTCAGTGTGACTTAATTTCCTTGAACGTAGCCAAATTCTACGATACTGCCTGTAAAATTAGACACATTCTGACTACCCACTGATGAATCTGCCACCAGTTGTAACATTCTTATCTTGTTTTGTTTCTTTACTCTTATTTTTAACATGTTTTATTTTGAACTCTGATCTGTGACTGTAATAAAACCTACCTATCATCCATCTATCTATCTATCTATCTATCTATCTATCTATCTATCTATCTATCTATCTATCATTTATTTTCCTGCCTTCAGAAAGGAACTGCAGTGTATTTTTTCTACCAGTTCTCATTCAGTTAGACAGAGAATTTGCTTTCAAATTTTCTTTCAAAAGACAAAAGAATTTCAGTGAAGTGAAGTACATTCACAGATAGAATTAAGTGTTCTTGCTTTTTTTAATTCTGAGCTGGCCAAGGATGTGAGTGTAAATATCCTGGCTCCCTGGCCATAAGCATCTACAGGGGGAGGGCAACTGAAACACAAGTCATGAGGTTGTGATGCAAACTCTACCCTTTATGTACTTGCATGTGATGTCACAAGGCAAGGATGAAAAAGCACATGCATTGTGGTATTGCACAACCCTTCCATCATTTTGACATCATCAAGGTTGAGAATAGGCTCCTAGATCCTTGACTCTTCACGTTTTAATTCACTCCCCAGGGAAAGATATCATACTCCTCCCATGGGGATTTTTCAGTGGGGCAGCTACAGATGCCTCCAAACAATAGGAAGACATATAATAGAAAAGCCCCAGCTGTAGTATCCTTCTGCAGCTGCACACATAATCTAAGAATAAAATCGAGAAACTGTTGAAAAATGGCACAGCAAATTTTAACACTGCATTGTTTCTGATTTGTGCTTTCTCCCTTCAACTTTAGTTCCTAAAGAGATACCTTGCGGATCGAAGACCACATAAGATGTTTTTTGTAATGTGTAAGTACAAGGCACAGCATGGACCACACTGGGCTACTCCCCACATTTTAGGGGGGCAAACTTACATTTAACATCAAGAGAACCCATCCAGGGAGCTGCAGCCACAATCAGCTCTTCAGTCAGTGCATTTTCACTGTGTTTGTTTCAGATGTGGACATTTCTGTTTCCTAAAATCCTTGAAAAAGACTGACATACTGGGAAAATGTGGGCCTATTTTACTATACATTTTTTAATAAGGTAGGGAAAGTGGGCTAAACATGGCTTCTGATTTCTTTCCATCCCTTAATAGCAGCTCTGTTCTGGATCACATCACAGGAGAGAGGGCAGCTTGCAATGAGAGTGTCTCTGACATCCTGAGACAATGCCATTGCCCAAACATTTCAGGACTTTTTTCCTCTCCAGCCACCAGTCTGATCCAGTTTACAGTATTTTCAAGGTTTCTTTTGCCAGTTTCTTCTGCTACTCCAGATTTGATCCCATTCGGTTCGGGTTTTGAAGAGTTATTGTGCTAACAGACTAGGTCCCACTCCATACAAAATATTATTTCCAACATTCTGTTGAGCTGGAAAATAACCAGATAGAAAAAGAATGTTGACTGGACTGGTTTTCAACTCCCTTGAGCAGCTCCATTGTGGGCCTCATGGCCAGGAGGGCAGAAGGCTTAAGAATAGCAGGCTATCGGAAGCCCAGATGCCTCTTCCACAGGGATACAGTGAACCATTTTTTCTAGATTCTCTTTTCTGTGCAGTGCTTGGCTACATCCAACCCATTTCTAGACTCATCCTTTTTTTTAACCAGCTTCTCCACTCACACCAGACTTGATCCTGTTCCATTCTGTTTTCAGAGAGCTATCCAGTTAACTGACATAGTCTTGGGCCTTTTTCATAATTATTTTTTCAACTTTCTGTTGGGGCGGGGAGGGTGCAAAATAGTGTGGGGATTATTATACCAGTAGAGGATATACTGCCTGGATTGCAAAATGCACGTAAGTCTGTTAAACTCCTAGTGGCTGGATTTGCACCATATACTAAGTTTGGTTTGATTAATTTTGAGGGGTGTAGCTGGTTCTATGAACCTGGTCCATTTTACTGATTTATGCTTTAATGTATTCTGAAAACCCAGAAAATGGGTTAATTCAGTAAGCAAATTAAGAATGTCATACAAATCAAGCCAATAAGTGGTTTCCAAGTGCCCCCTTTGTCTACCAGATTTTGAAGGCTACAAATAGGGTTATTCCTTATGCCTGCCAGAAACTCTGGAGTCCAGTTCTCCTTTGTAATCACAATGGGGCAGCCTTTCCCAGTTTACAAGCCCTCCAAGGGCGTTAGGAATATAACCCCCCTAATGCCCAGTCAACACAATCCCCACTGGCTGAGGATTCCAGGAGCTGCTGTCCAACTACATCTAGAGAGATGCAACCTGGAGAGGCTGCAGGGATGGCATTTAATCAGGCAAGTAGGAGACCAAAGGGTTCAAGTTACTCCTCCAGTGGAATGTTCCTTAATCAAATTTACTCATCCTGTTATTCCTAAGAAAAAGAAAACTGAAGACCATAAACAGGAAAATCACATGTCAGGTGTAACTGCTTATTGGGAATGGAAAGAAACAACCCAATTCTGCTTCCTTTTATTCGGAAAGGTTTTCTGGACCTCACCAGTACTGAGTCGAAGTACAGCCTCCATGACAACATGAAGAAAATCAAAGCTCCCACCCAGATCATTTGGGGAAAGGAGGACAAGGTAAGGGAGGACTATGTGTGGGTGTGTGCACACTGTGTGTAATTTTAGAATCAGGCAACAGAACTGTTCATGCAAGGGGAATTGTATTGCTGTGGTTTTTCACTTGCTGACAGTTTTATTGTTGCTGGTGGAAATGCTTGACTTGAAAACAAGCCTTAGTTCTTGTATACTGGGAGGTGATGTCTTCCAGTACAAGGAACAGCTTGAAATGTATGCCTACCTTTCTACAGTAGGAAGACTGAACCATTTTTACCAGCATGAGGACTTTGCACAGTGTGTTGAGTAAGACCCTCTGAAAGAGGGCAGGGTGAGGGCTTATTCTGGGGGGTTAAGGAGATTAGCAGCACCTGCAGACAGGGTGAAAGGCAATTCTACTTTATTTTTCCTTCTACTTTGCTACACCCTTCCTCCTACAGCTTTTAATACAGGTTTTTATACATTTATTGTACAGAAGAAATGTATAAAAAACTCGTTTATCATAAAATCAGTAGGGCAAATCCAAACAAAGGAAAGAGTATAGAAAGGGTATAGAAATGATGGCAGAGGGAATATCTTGATGAGCCATAGTGGTCAAGAGGTTGACCTATTAAGAGCAGCTAAGAACAATGCTAAACACAAGGATTCACAGCACTTTTAGAGTCATAGGCACTTAACAAAAATCTTGTGAGGACTGTGAACCAGAAGACTTTCAAATAATGTATACTTGTGGTCAAGTAGAAGTCAATCTTAGTTGAGTTCCATCTGAAATTCTTAATGTCTTCAGTGGTTAGAGAAAGATCTTGTTATGGAAGGCATGTGCGAGGAGGATACTGGAATGGAGGATCAAGGTTATCCGGAGGGAGGGGGAGCCTTCCAGGAGAGGTTTCAGGGCAAGTGCTTCCTCAGCCTGCAGCAGGACCATGAGAAGATGAAGAGGCTGAGACCAGCCCCTCCCTAGAGCCTCACGGGGTATAGCCAGTCCATTACAAATCTATTGGTTCTGAGGTTGCATTGAATAACACTGGAAGAGCAGGGAGGGAAATTCAAGGGTAGAGACACAAGAAGGAAAAAAATAATGGAGATAGGTTTCTCTGTTACTACAGCCCAAGAAGGCTATGAGTAATACATGGAGAGGTGAGAAGCTTTTCCTCTTACAGCATAAAAGGTGTGAAAGTGTAACAAAGAAAAGGTACAGGAATATAAAAGTTCCATAAGAAGGGGGAGGTTTCAAGGGATAAGGATTTAAAGTCCCTTAACCATCTGTCCAAAACTCCCCTCCCCCAGGCACACATAAAGCGCTGATTCCCTTGGCCTCACCCACTTTGTGGGATCTCAGATCATACTTTTTATAGCCATACAAATTTAATTCAAGTGCACAAACCAAATGAGTACTACTGCCAAAAGTTAAATACAGACATCAATGTGCGCATGGCAGCAGCCATTGATGACTGTTGTGTCAGCGCAGTTGACCTTTGTATCTTAACAGAACTCACATGTAACCTGGCTAAACAATTCAAGGCATCACACGCCAAACATCAGAGAATAGGGATGCTGTGTGAAACAGCTACTGTTGAAGGCTTGTGTCCTGAATGTTGCTTCAAGAACAAATGTAAGGTGGCACATTCAAGTCAGGAGATTTTTTTCTGTATACCCCTTAAAATATTTCAGTTGTGATGGGAAGGAATGCATTGTTTCTTTGTTGTGTAGGTCTTTGACTCTTTGGGTGCAGAAATCTTGGCAGCTGCCATTCCTAATTCCCAAGTGCATCGGCTAGAAAAATGTGGACATTTCATAGCCCTCGAGAGGCCCAGGACATCCGCGCGGCTCCTCTTGGAATTCTACAAATCGGTCTGTGACTCAGCCAAGCATAAGAAGGTGGCCTGAGTCTCAGGAAGTGTCAGATGGCTGGAGACGTGCATGGTCTGCCCCATCAACAGTCCTGAATTGACTTCTCTGGCTGGTACAACAGGAACTTCAACCCAAGATATTTGGTAGGCAGCAGGGGAGGTGAGGATCTAGTGAAAACAAAGCTTTGCAACACCGTTCCAGGAAGACTGATCGAGAATTGATCCAACTTTCTAATGAAACTTGCACTTCTGTGTGTAGGATTGTTGCTTCAGTCCATGAAGCTACATTTGTTTGTCTCCTCTTCACTCCAATTCTCTTTCCTCTGTTGTTGGAATTCAGGCTATAAATATTGGGAGGAAAGTCTACATTTTTGCTTATGTGACTTTGCAAAATATAATAAAGATGATGACTTAATAAATAGGAATTGTACATATGAATATGGAGAAAGACAGCCATGAGTTCACTCAACTGTTTTTCATTGTACACAGATATTTGCCAGATATATGATCTCCCAGTTACAGCTAGTGAAGATGGCTTCTTTAAGATACTGGCATCAAGGTTGAACTGCCACTTTCTTTTCTTTTTTTTCAAATATTGATTAATCAGCAAAAGGTCTATCTCAGAATTGTGTGAAATCTTAGAAAAGAGACAGACAAGATATTGTCAAAACAATTCTTCATTTAAAAGTTATGAAATTAATTAAGGAAGCCACAAATCACATCAGCAATTTGAGCAATCCCCATGTTAATAAATGAGCAGGAGAAAAAATAATGATAAAAAATAAAAAATAAAAAATGAGCTAGAAGATGCAATAGAGGTTTAAGAAGCTATTAAGAGAGACATTAAACATTTTCCCCTCAATTTATGTAACTTGTAAAGTGGACTGGGCACATTTTGATAGCCAGGAGCTGCATTTCAGTTTTTTGGGGAGAAAAACCACACTATCATTTTTCAACTACTGGACCACATGCTTATCCAGCATGGGTTGCTAGATAGATGTTTTCTAGTCCAGGGCTGACAGATAGTGAATGGCCCAAAGTCAACCAGCCAACTTCTGTGCCTAAAGGAGGACTAGAACCTGGGTTTCCCACTCCTGGTCCAGTATCTTACATTACACCACACTGGCTCTACTATAAATTACTAAACATCAGAAAACAATATCAGAGGATGGCTAATTATACTTGTGTCCTACTTTTGAATTTGACATTGTTGGAAAAGAATGCTGAGTAAGATGGTTTATGTTTCCCTCAGGAGCTCAATGACCCATTAGCACTCCCTCCTCCAATTTTATTGCACACTAACACCCCATGAGATAGGTTGAGCTGAGAGAAAGTACAGGCCAAAGTGTCCCAGTGAGCTTCCATTGCTGTGGGTGGACTTGAACCAGAAGACAATTCTTGAACTCCTAAGCAGGCAGCAATGCAGAATACTTCCTCAGAATCTTCCTTCTAATTTTAAGAATAGCACAGTTCCTAGCAAATTGAGAGTATGAAGCTATACTTAAAACATTAGCTGTCAGATACATGACTGAAAAGTTGTAGTGATCAAATGATTCATGAGTGAAGCGTAATTTGGGGGCAGAGGGGGCCTCCCCTACACATGCATGATACCCTCCCATACAAACAAAATCTGTTCTTTGCATTTTTGGCTGCCTGATTTATGTTTATAGCCAGACAGAACAACAGTAGATAAATCTGAAGGGGTAAGTGAACTATCCCAGACAACATCTAACACATCCTAGGTCTGTAGATCAGCTACAGTGACTCCCACTCTCTTGGGGAGCAATTTCCCTCCCATACAGTGCTTTATTTCTCCCATTCCTCTTTCTTCCTATTGCACTTCCACAAAGAATTCTGGAATTTTTGGAACACAAGACAGCATGCCACATACCAAGGGACAAATCTGCCTGTCAAACTACAAATCCTAGTTTGCACAAGCTCAATTTTTTGTTCTAAGGAAGAGGCTGGACTACTAATTCCCCATTCAAGTGTTTCTTGATTTGGTTTAACTCTGTTTCTGATTGTGGGCTAGAGATTCTCCTGTGCCATTTGTTTCAGTCATAACAAGTAGTTTAAGCTGTTAACATGGAGATTTCTATTAGGCAAGGATTAAATACTGAGAAAACAAACAAATGTATCATCAAACAAATCAACCCAGAGTTCTCACAAATGATCAGGCTCAAATGATCATTCTTCAGGCACATTATGTGAAAACTTAACTCTCTGGAGAAGCCTATAATGTTGGGAAAAGTGGAAGGAAAGAGAAGAACAGGATGGCCAGCAGAAAGGTAGATGGACTCAATTACAGTGGCAATAGGTGCACCATTGGAAGACCTAAAGGATCAAGGTGGGGACAGATACTGAGACAGAAAATCTATCTTTGTGGCCAGTAAGAGTCAACAGCAATTTGATGACACATAATAAATCAATCCTCCTTCAGTCCCTTGTGCATTAACTATTTCCTACCATGCTACCTCCTTTTGAACATTATTTGAATTCTTGTGATTTCTCGACATGAGAAAAGGAAGTGGACCAATATAGTTTTACATTCATAGAGGGAGTCTAGAAGCATCTAAAGACTTGTTTATCCAAGGTCATGCAGTAACATTATTTTAGGGAGCTGTCCAAATAAAATGGGCATTGAGTTTATAGTGAAGGAGGGCATTAGTGTTGTTTTCTGGGCAGCTTTATCCAATCCCAGGTTGTTAAATATATAATGGAGGAGGGGGAAACAGAAGAGGAAAGCCAGAGTCTCTGACATGGTATTTATACCAGCGCAGCTGCTAAGACTTGACTTTTGTAGTTATAAAAATAGCAGAGTTCCAACAAAGAACATCTGTTCTTTGATCATACTCAATGTGTCCATTTAAAAATGCATTGCAAAGCCAATTAAGATATCTTTTCTTCCTCAATCTCCAAACAAAGTGTTAGGAATGGAAACCTTGACCCTATACTTGTGCTACCTGTGGTAGTTGTAACTTTGCTTCTCCAGAAAAGAAAAATTAAAAAGTCAGCTAATGGCAGGAGATTGGATTGCCTATTGAATGTTGAGAATTCACCCCAAGTCTGAGAGTTGATTATGAATAGTTGCAACAGACTAGATATATTAAAACTCATTTCTAAATTTCTGCTGCCTAATACCTTGGCTGGAAACTAAGAGAATAAGACATACATGCATTGAACTGAATTATTGGCTCAACTTCAGACAATAAATGTCATCTTACCTAACCAGTTCTGCAAGAGACTTTACAGAAAATATCTAACCTGTTTGGGGCTGATGTTTTGTGGTCAGGAGACATCCATTGAGAACACCCTGTTCATGCTACAACTTGGCATGCAGGAATAATGAGGGCTGATTTTTTTTCCTGATCAGATTACAAATAATCAGCTTTTAATTCAATCCACTGTAGATTTACGTACCAGCATATGGTATAATAATGGCTCTTGAGAAAAACTGCCAAGGGGAAGCTAGTGACAGGTGCAATAGCCCTTTCCCAACCAAAGATCCTCTAAACTTTAGAGTCTAAAGATTGTTCCCAATAAGCAGTTACTCCAGCCAAAGCTGCCAATGCTAAGAAATTATGGGGGTTGTAGGCACTATTTGGACAAATTCAAGTAAGAGATTGAATTAAAGCACACTGTTCTTTTCTCTGACATGAAAATGAGGGAAAGAACAAGGATTACTCTGCCTGTAGTTCACACCCAATTATCCGGATGCCCCAGAGTCATTTTTCACTTTGCACAGGCAATCGTGAGTCTCCATATTATAAACTAGTGTGGCATGACCGTCCCCTTTCGTTTGTTGTCTACTTTTAAAATCTAAGCCACTCAGAGTTGGGCAGCCAGTTAATTAATATTGGTGATCTATATTCTGAGAAGCCAAAATTCATGTTGCAAGTCTAGCAAAACACAAGCAGAATGCTTACAAGTTCAGCTGAAAGAAATGAAAGAGGTTCTCCTAGTGCAAGGGTGGCAGCAACAGATTTACTCCATTTCCATGTTTAAGGTTCGTTGACCATAAAATTCCCAAGTCGGTATTGTAAACATGATCCTATCTCAAAATAAGTACAGGCTGAAGTACATCCCAAGTCAATCTGTGCAAATTAAGGCTGCAGTTCTATCAGCAAAATGTACTGAGTTTGAAACAGGTTGTTCTGATCTCACTGGAACTCTCTGGATGGTGGTCATCCATTCCAGAAGGGGTTCTGAGATGGAAGAACTGCGCTTCTGAGCAAAAACACTTCTAAGTATGGTCAGAACAGCTGTTTCAGACTTAAAAGGTTTTGTGCATTGTAAAGTTGTGTGGTTCCTGGGACAAGACTACAAATCCCTTGATTTGCTCCTCCAATATCAGAGGCAGAGTTCCAAATTGGAAGATAAATCAGATATCAGATTCTCCAGCCTATTTCCTCCAGAATCTACTTATTTCAGAAACTCTGATATTAAAAGGACTCCAGAGATTGAACACGGCTGCATGATAGAGCTTATGAATCTACAACAGCCTAAGCCAGTGTTTCACAACCTTAGCAACTTTAAGTTATGTGGACTTCAACTCCCAGAATTCCCCAGCCAGCCAAGGCCTCATTTCTGCCTTGTCAATCTATCCCAGCAGCATACTAGATTTGGCAGGGAGTCCCAATGATGGAAGACTCCAAAAAAGTAATTGTTTCAATTATATCTTTTCACTTTTATTTTATATAGAATTAATACTAGTTTTAAAAATTCCTCCCTTGGGGGCAGGCTGAGCCTGCAATATATCTGAGGAGTTTGTGGCAACTTTCAGCTTCTGGGTGATTCTTTTGTACAAATATGTGAGATAAACAGCCACCTCCCTAATATGGCAAGAAAGATTATCAAGTGATTGAAGACTAAGGTTGGTTCCACATTTACTTCCCGTCTCTGATCTCTCAGACTAAGGTTGGCAGAGTGTTCTTGTGGTGTTGGTGCCTTCAAGTCACTCTTGACTCCTGGTGACTGCCTGGACTAGTCCCTGCAGTTTTCTTGGCAAAATTTTCAGAAGTAGTTTGCCCTTGACTTCTTCTCAGGGCTGAGAGTGACTAGCCAAAAGTCACCCAGCTGGCTTCACTCCTAAGGTGAGACTAGAATTCATGGTCTCCCAGTTTCTAGCCTTGTGCCTTAACCACTACACCAAATTGTCTCTCTTGGCTTAAGTTAGATTAAGAACATCTCATTTTTATCTTTTTCTCCCAGATCGTTGAAATTTTATTTCCTCCGTCCGGTGATATCAAGGCAATGCAAAAACGAAGATGCCAAGCTGACCAGGTATTGACAGAGCCACTGCTGCTTGACCTGGTCATGCTTATTTATTATTTCAGTTTACATGTCACTCCATTCCAAAGACTTTGAGTAGCTGTCCAGTAATGAACGTGACATGAAATAATGCAACCGGAAGAAGGTACTGATGTGACATGTTTCAGGTAGCAAGAACTTCAAGCATCCCCAGATGCCTCCTTGAAGAGTCTTGCTTTCACAGCTCTTTGAAAGTACAATAGATCTGACCTCTAGGGATAGGCTGTTTCAGTGGTAGGTGGCCATTCCTGGGAAGGTTCAAGCATAGAGTTGTTGTAGATGGCATTCCTTTAAATTTGGGACCCTGGACATGTCCTCTGTACTAAATCTCACAAGGGTCAAATGCAACTCAGGGAACACAGGTTTTTGCTAAGGGCTTAAGGGTGATCAGAAGCCCTGAACTGCACCCAGAAATGGAATGCCAGCCAATACATGGTAGCAGCGGGGAGTGAATGGGCAAGCATGCAGCCATAGTTCAACCGTTTTAACAACTTTTCCTAGAAAGGGAAGGTTGGAGACTGGTCGCCAGTTGTCTAAAACAGCTGGGACAAACAATGCCTTGTTCAGGAAAGGCACTGTCTCAAGAATGCATTTGCCATCATCCATACCTATCCACCCATTATGTGCTTTTAATAGCCAAGTGGAACAGGAATCCAGAACCCAGGTGGTTGAGCTAACAGCACACAGATCCCTGTCAATTTCCTCAGGATTTACCAGGTCAAACATCCCGTGTAAGTTTGCAGTATGAGGCCTCTTATCTCACCTGGATCTGCCTAGCTGGCATCTAACTCCAAGCAAATGAGAGTGATTTTATCTTCTAGATAGTGTTTCTCAACCGTGGCAACTTTAAGATGCGTGGACTTCAACTCCCAGAATTCCCCAGCAGGGGAATTCTGGGAGTTGAAGTCCATGCATCTTAAAGTTGCCAAGGTTGAGAAACACTGTTCTAGATGCTGTGGGAATTCATCGCAATGGCCCAACAGATGATCTTCCAGCTGAGTTTTCCCTAATAAGGACTGAGTCATTTCAATGTTGCTGGGTGGCAATCCACATATACAATTATTTAATGTTTGTGTGTGGTTTTAAAATGTTGATGCCAGGTGCCTTTCATCCCAAACCAAATGTCAAACATTTTGAGGCAGTAGTTCTAAAACCAGTCAGATGGCCCTGAAGAGTATTTCAACAGTTAGTCACTGTTTACCCTGTGGAAGCAGGTAGGGATCTGCCATAAAGTCCTCATTTTCAGACCAACCTGTGTATGCTCACAGAAGAAATGGGCACTAGCTTAGGAAGCAGAAAGACTGAGGCTGTCACTTTCAGCTCAAAAAGGAGACCTTGCACACAGAAGGCATTTGAGGTGACCCAAGCATACAAAGCCCCGGTTTTCTATAAATGTGTGCTACCACCCTCAGGAACAACACTAATGATTTCACTGGGTTTAAGAATAAGCAAGAAATAACCAGTTAGTAAAAGTTATCAAACTTTCATCGTATTGGTGTATCAATATGATGAAAGTTTGATAACTTTTACAGAGTGGTATATCAATTTATCTTTTTTCTTACCACTGAACAAAACTTTTCCATTTCAAAAGGCTAAAAATGTAAAACAACGTACTAAAAATTACTGGACTCCACTAATTCAGATGCTCCTGAGACACTCAGGGATTACAGCTAGGCCACAATGTGTTATATCAGAAATCACCAGCCAATGGGGAACCAACAGCCTTTTGGTGATTGGCTGATGGTGTGGACTGCATTCAACCCACAGGTTTAACAATTTTGCAAAGCTCACTCTGCTTTCCCAGAGGAATCTTTAAAAAATAAAATAAATGGGGACCCCACCCCTCCCTTTCCCAGTTCCCAACAGCCTGGTGGGTCATGACCCATAATTTGAGAAGCCCTAGCCAACTCATTTCCGAGTTTGTTGGGCTGACTGGAGCATGCCTTCAGAACTGTCACAAAGTATTTTCTGTGTGTGTGATATGCTCGCTTCTCATGTGACATTTGACATGGCGAGTATTCAAAAATACTAGTTCCCACATGATACTTAAAATTAGCATGACCCCAGGAAAAATGCAAGAAACTGCTTAAATTCTTTATTTGAAATGACCTTTATTTCAGGTCATTTGTTCTTCAGGTGTGTTAACCCATATGCTTTTTAGTTGATAAAGGGGTCTGGCAAGCAGAGTGTGTACTTTATAAACGAGCATTTTTCCCATATCAGAGTAACACTGTTCTTGAGAAAGAGGCAGAGTTGGTATTTTCCTAGTTCTCGTACCATGCATTATCTTTGTAGCGCTAGCTGCTTTTACCTGATACGCCGAGCTTGAGTTTAACTGCTCTTCTGAGATAGTTGCAAAGGACTGCATTTGCTGGATTAAAGAAAGCACACTCACACATGCGAAACTGCAGCCAGGAAGGATGGACATGGCATGTCAGCTTTTATTAGTTGAACGTGAAGTCAAACCTCAGATCAGGACGAGGCCAGTATTTTGTGTGGAAGATATTCTTCCCATCTTGGGCAACACTACAGTGCAAGAACTGATTCCTCTGCAAAACTGCTCACTGTTCACACTTTGAAAACAAACACGTTGCAGATGTAAAAGTGACTTCAAATAACCCCCCCGCCCAAAACAGAAAATATCCCTCCTACCTAATGCGACAGAACCATTTATCAGAATTGATGGGTGTCCTTCTCATCGGCAAGACACATTTAAAGCTCTTGGAGCCTTGAGGTAGCATCTTTATGCAAAATTAAAATCACCTTCTTGACCAGGCTGGAAAGCATCCACAGCAATCCACGTGGTTTAAGCTTTAGCTAGGCTCAGTAAATATGTGTCATGCTCCTGCCAGATTAGGGACTATGTTTTTTTTCCTGGAAGATCAAGGCCCAGCATAGCTCCTATAGCCTGCTCAAGGAGAACCCACAGAGAAGGCCTCTTCAAATGAAACGTGTTTTGAACAAATAGAACACATTCACCTCATCAACACAGTATTCACAACAAAAGATAACCAGAGTGGAAAAGACCAGAAAACTTGTATTTTTTGTCAAACTAATTTTACAAAGACATTTCAAGAAAAAAAGATGACAAAATGGGTGTTGGGTTTTTTCCCCCTCGAAGCTGCACTTTCTTGCTGATTTGTTTTAGAAATGCTTTTCATTTTAATACATTGTGAAAATTTGTGCTGTGACATTAACAAACATATCTTAAGAGTAGGGCACTATAAGCTCTTCCCAGAAACCTCAAAAATGATAAGCGAGTTTAAAAAGACAGTCTCAGAAAACACCACTCTGGTTAGCCACTTTGCTGCTGAGTTCTCTTATTAAAGCTAGACATCACCAATTACCCTATGTGAATGAACGGCAGATTCCTTTTTCCCCTAAGAAAGAATATCACGCAACATTTTAAACTGGTGTTCATCATAAGAAGTTAATGGAGCCAAGTTAAAGGAGGGATTCAAGGATGGAGATGAACTATTCACAGCTGACCTTGCTGAAATCCAGCTGGATTTGCAAGGTGAGGGGAAATCCACAAAGAAAGGAGCAGATGTTTACATGATTTCTCTAGTTTTCACTGCAAATACCGCACAACTAATCATTTTAAGTTACACATTTTAAATTATTTCTAATCTGACAGATCCCAAATGGCTCATTTTAAAAAATAATTTCTTTAGTGTGACAATAGATCTATGTGACCAAAAATTGGACTTGTATTAACATCAGCAGATGAGAAAAGTATCTGTTCTGACTGGGCCTATAGATGGAATTCTCAAACAACAATCACAGTAATGTCAGTGATCTATCATAATAAAGTGATTTGTATGACCTGTTGGTCAGCCACAAACACACACAGATAAAAAGATTTTGCACCACTTGAAAAGATAAACCCAGATTGGGATTGTGCAAATCAGCCCTTCAGTTTGTCTGCTTTCAAAATAGTATAGGGTTTTCTTTTTAAGCAGGACATATATAAGTTAGTACTAATTCACCCTATTCACTTTGTTTTGCAAATGGCTTTGAATATATCCTCAGTTCACTTTTATTGGATAATTTCTTGCCAGCGTAGAATCCTCTTCAAAATATCAGAACCCCAGCTTAAATTTAACTAGGTGGAAGCAATACCCCAGCTCTATAACCTGTTAAGTTACATTAGACTGCAAAAGACACAAAAGAATTTGAGCAAGAAATGCTTTGCAAAGGATGAACGTAGGAGAGGAAAGCCTTTGTAGCCAAAATGGTGGTTCTAGAACGCATTTGTTTGGTTCAGCTGAAACTTGGCCAAGCCTTAAGAGAAAATTAAAAAAATGATTTGCTACTTATACAAGCGACAAAGGCTGTACCATTTTCCTTTCCTCACCAATCCCTTTTATCAGATCCACAGCCAAAAAGCAGTTTGCATAAACTGAGAAACATACACTTAAAATCTTTGGTGTAAAATCTTTAGATAAATAAAGCATTTTTCTTCTGGGATGTTCAAACTGTAGCTAACCTTAAATTGAGATACTGGGGAAAAAATTGGAAACATAAAATATGATGGCCAGGGCTTCAGTACATTTTCCAGTAGCAATGATTATATATATAAAAAAAAAGATGTTACTCTCAAGTGCTATTTCCTGATTCAACAACATATAAAACATTAAGTCTTAAATTGGTAACATAGGAATAGAAATTGTAAAAAGAGGGTAATAGGCTCCAGGCTAAAAGGCAACCGATGAATTGGATTTACAGCATTTCCAATGGGAATTCAGAATGGTTGAATTATTTCAAATTTTGATGGCACAATTACTACATTTTGACTTATTCTATCAGCTGAAAATCCACAATTAATGAAAATTTATTTCCAAAATACATAAGTTGAGAAACACTGATAATGGAATTGGCAACTGATGCAATTTCATACAGGATCAATACCTTTCTTCCCTAAGAATTTCTGGTGCTACATTTAGACTAATTTTTATGGTAATTTCTTACACAGTTAATACTTGGATAAAACTTAAGAAAGATGTTACTTCAGTAATTATATATAAACTGACAGCTATTTGCTGATTCAACCAAGATTTTAGAGAAATGCAGCTAAATGAACCTGCATTCCAAAAAGTGCCTCCAATACAATATTAGTTGCCCAGAGATGAGATAATTTTCCATTGTAGCTTTTCAAAAATCATTTTTGAAGTAAAATGCTGCTAATTTTCAAAAAGGATTTAGCAAATAGGTGTTGTAGCTGGAAAGTGTATACCCAATTACATTACATAATATTGTAAAATATTACAGTATGATGGAGCCCGTTAGTACATAAATATTCCTTAAGTTACAAAAAAACCAACCCTTTTTTCTTTTTTAAAAAAGCATTAAAACAGATTTTGCCAATGGCAATGCCATGCGAAATCTAGAAGTACCAAGAATCTCCATGATCAGAAATTTGGGTAAGCTTCTCCTGTTCCCCACCAGACCACACATCTGTCCCCTGGATCTCATGGCCTATGATTCAAATTCACTGGAGCCTTGAAACTCTGCTTAAGACACGGCTCATAATTCAGCATTTTACTTCACTGTTCATTATTTATCAACCAGGTTCCTTTGGAACCCTTCATCTTTAAACTGCAATGCTCCCATTTCCAGAAAAGAACATGAAAAACTCAGAACTGGTTAACTCGCTGTCTCTGCAAACTTCTCATCCTTTTTGACATTCAAATCCAAATGTATCATTATTAAAATCAGATTCTGATCATGTGAGGACAAAAATTGTCAAAAAGAAGGTAATGTTAAGAAGGTGGCTGTTTCCAAGTGTAGGAACAGCCACCGACTATCCAAATCTCTGATTTCAAAGTTTGTTCTTCCTTTTTTAACAAGAACAACAAATAGATTGCTCCATATCTTTAGTATCAGGCACTTGAATTGTTGGGAGAGACATGCCATTCTGAACCAAGCAATGTGAAAAGAGGATTAAGAGACTCAGCAGTAAGCTAGGTCTAATAACAAAATTTCAGCAGCAAAGCGGAGGCCTGGAGTGAGCCCTGAACCCTCCAGCTATGCTGAGACCTGCGTAGGTTTCTAAAAAAATGCCCAAGAAGACACCAACAGCCACTGTCCTGTAGTGTCCTTTTTTTTCATTTGTGTGGTGCTGCGCTGTTACTAATAGGAGACTTTTCTATGTCTTGAACTGAGAAGGCATTGATGCACTCTGTGCCTAATTGCCTGGATCAATCAGGTCCATGCTTGAACCAAACAATGCCACCAGCTGCTCTTCATAATGGGTTATATTCCTCTTCATAATGTCCATGCAGGGACCAAGTAACCGCTCAAATGCTTGCACATCCATAACTGCACAGAAATACAGAGAAATGTGAAAAGAAAACATTAAATTAGTTCCAAGGAACCTTCCAGCCCAGCTCTTTAAAAAAAGCAGTGAAACAAATTACCTAGGAAAGCAGGAAAAAAAAAAATCATCCCTGGAGAATGAATGAATGATTTTAATTTAGAAACCATCTAAATCCAATTAACCCTGAGCAACTTACAATTGAAAAGCAAGAACAATAAAAGTTGAGAAACATATTGTAGACATTCAAAAGAGAACAGGAACCAAACAGAACAGAAAAAAAAAAAACCAGCCTAGAGGGGCACAGCACCCCAAGGCCTGGAAGAACAGCCAGATCTATAAGGACTTTTGGAACATCATTAGGGTGGGAACCATGCAGATCTCTGGGAGGATTAATGGAATTAAAAGTGATGGTGCAAGAATAACATTTTTTTTTTTGTTGCTTGGGGTGCTGCACTGGCATTAGAGTGCCCCAGAGAGAGAAATGGGGGGGGGGGAACCTGCAGAACTAACTCCCCCATTTCCCTGTTGCATATCCCTTAATGTGACCAAAGAGAGAATTTTTAAACACCTGATTTTGCCACTATTGCAGACTCAATAATTCAGTTATTCCCTTGAAATCAGAGCAATTACAAACCTCATAAAAAGTCCCAGAAATAAGAATTCCCAAGGACTGAAAAAAGGCTCTTGGGAGTAAATTACACACTACATTAAATGCTTCCTTTCACTATCTTTGAAGCAGATAGAATCACAAAACCTGCAACATCCAAACATATACAATCTGTAGTTTCAAACTATTTAATTAAGGTACTGTATACTTTAAGTTCTAGCCCAATAAGGGAAAAATTGTGATTATTTTCTCACTCCTTGCTAACATTCCTAGAAACTTAAGTAATAATGGAAACTCCGTATCTCATTAATCAATAGACCCATAAAATGCGTACATACTGTGAAATATAAGATGCTAACATTGGCGCAAAAGATTCTTGAAACTTCATGCCAATATTCTGAAAACCAAGCACTACATACAGTGGGGCAAAAAAGTATTTAGTCAGCCACCAATTGTGCAAGTTCTCCCACTTAAAAAGATGAGAGAGGCCTGTAATTTTCATCATAGGTATACCTCAACTATGAGAGACAAAATGGGGGGAAAAATCCAGAAAATCACATTGTCTGATTTTTAAAGAATTTATTTGCAAATCATGGTGGAAAATAAGTATTTGGACAATAGCAACAGTTCATCTCAATACTTTGTTATATATCCTTTGTTGGCAATGACAGAGGTCAAACGTGTTCTGTAAGTCTTCACAAGGTTTTCACACACTGTTGCTGGTATTTTGGCCCATTCCTCCATGCAGATCTCCTCTAGAGCAGTGATGTTTTGGGGCTGTCGCTGGGCAACACGGACTTTCAACTCCCTCCAAAGGCTTTCCATGGGGTTGAGATCTGGAGACTGGCTAGGCCACTTCAGGACCTTGAAATGCTTCTTACGAAGCCACTCCTTCATTGCCCAGGCGGTGTGTTTGGGATCATTGTCATGCTGAAAGACCCAGCCACGTTTCATCTTCAATGCCCTTGCTCATGGAAGGAGGTGTTCACTCAAAATCTCACGATACATGGCCCCATTCATTCTTTCCTTTACACGGATCAGTCGTCCTGGTCCCTTTGCAGAAAAACAGCCCCAAAGCATGATGTTCCCACCCCCATGCTTCACAGTAGGTATGGTGTTCTTTGGATACAACTCAGCATTCTCTCTCCTCCAAACATGACGAGTTGAGTTTAGACCAAAACATTCTACTTTGGTTTCATCTGACCATATGATATTCTCCCAATCCTTTTCTGGATCATGCAAATGCTCTCTAGCAAACTTCAGACAGGCCCAGACATGTACTGGCTTAAGCAGGGGGACACATCTGGCACTGCAGGATTTGAGTCCCTGGCAGCATAGTGTGTTACTGATGGTAGCCTTTGTTACTTTGGTCCCAGCTCTCTGCAGGTCATTCACTAGGCCCCCCCGTGTGGTTCTGGGATTTTTGCTCACCGTTCTTGTGATCATTTTGACCCCACAGGGTGAGATCTTGTGTGGAGCCCCAGATCAAGGGAGATTATCAGTGGTCTTGTATGTCTTCCATTTTCTAATTATTGCTCCCACAGTTGATTTCTTCACACCAAGCTGCTTGTGTATTGCAGATTCAGTCTTCCCAGCCTGGTGCAGGTCTATAATTTGTTTCTGGTGTCCTTCAACAGCTCTTTGGTCTTGTCCATAGTGGAGTTTGGAGTGTGACTGTTTGAGGTTGTGGACAGGTGTCTTTTATACTGATAACAAGGTCAAACAGGTGCCATTACTACAGGTAACGAGTGGAGGACAGAGGAGCCTCTTAAAGAAGTAGTTACAGGTCTGTGAGAGCCAGACATCTTGCTTGTTTGTAGGTGACCAAATACTTATTTTCCACCATGATTTGCAAATAAATTCTTTAAAAATCAGACAATGTGATTTTCTGGATTTTCCCCCCCATTTTGTCTCTCATAGTTGAGGTATACCTATGATGAAAATTACAGGCCTCTCTCATCTTTTTAAGTGGGAGAACTTGCACAATTGGTGGCTGACTAAATACTTTTTTGCCCCACTGTATACATTCAAGGGATTCTTGGAACTGGGACTGATTTGTATCACAAGCAGACAAGCCATTTTAAGCAAACGATGGATCCAAACAGAACAGTATGGAAGACCAAACCAACTGAGTCCAATTCTGATAGTAACTGTCACAAAGGGAACGAACAAGAATAAAAACAAAGTTCTTACCTAAACATTTGACTTCCCCGACAGCATAGGCAGAGGCTGCTCTTGGTTTGTTGGTAACAAGTGCAAGCTCTCCAAAATACTGTCCTTTTTGACATCGAGCAATTTCTACCTCTTGGTTTGCATCTTTTGCCGTGACAGTCTACATTAGAAATTCAAGACAGGGAATGTTATTTACTGACAAACTGCTATCAAAAACATTCCAATTTCACCTACCACTTACTCCGAGATTAACTGAGACTGTCCTGTTCTCAGTTCCATACCTGTCAGATATCAGACTAAAGTTTATATGATTTAGATTCTTTTTGGTGATGGTCCCTTTATTGTGAAATGCTCTCCCCAAAAAAGCCTATCCAGGAATTTGCATCCATATTAGCAAATTAAGACTTTGGGGAACAAAATTGCTGCAGCTACAGCATATTTAATGTGGATAAGTCATTTTTATTATTATGCCATGTAATTTTAAACTGTTTTTAAAATATCATTTTTCTTTATGTTAGCAGCCCAGGGGTTTTTTTGGAGAGCTTATGCCAGCCTACTGTGCCACAGCATTAGCAGACATTTTCTATGGTGCCTACGGAAGTTCTTGCCCTGTCCCTTACCCCCATCCATTCCTTTGCAATGAGGTCAGGCAGATGAGCTCTGAACAGTTCACAAGGAATGGCAGTGCTGGCCAGGGCAGTGCTACCTATAAGTAGATGAAGCACACATCACACACACATACACACACACACACACACACTGGATGGATTAGGAGGCATTAATTGACTGGATCCTCCATGACCCTCCTCACACTCCAGTAGCCTTCCAATTGATTGAACCTGAGCACTTTGCCACTTGTACCTTTTGTAGACCTCAACGGATGGGTCTGCATCCAAAAAAGAGAAAACAGTAACAATCCATCCATGGTAGAAGTGCTATTCAGCAAGGCATTTCTAGAACTGACTGCAGCTTCTCTGCATTGTATTCATTTTCCAGAATGACTATCCAGATGTGCTCTGGGAAATGCTGGTAATGACAATAGGAGCACATGTTGGCAATAGCCTAACGCTTACCTAACTATTACTCCCAGGCTTAGCAGCAACATTTTTAATTTGCTTGACCATTTGATTGGGCAGCCTGTCCTCACCACCCATGGTTCGTTTTAATTTCTGAGAAAGTAGAAAAGGGAAGCCTTTCTCTTCTTAACATGGCAGCTCCAACAGGTAGATCAGACCTAGAACTCAACTCCACAGGAAGGTTAGACTACTTTTATTGAGATTGGCTATAATAACAGAATCTTGCAAGTCTGATCATACCTCCTTCTCCTTCTCATGAATTAGGGAGTGGAACTAGGGAGATGTCTGCCTGATTGCTTCTGAATGCTATTTGGATGTTCTGGACTTAAAAAACAGTTTACCCCTTATTGCCTTGGCAATGGAGCTTGCATATCTCCATCAAGGTCATTTTCCTTACCTTCTACATAACACCATTGAAGTAAGCAGTCAGGGCGGAACTTATACCCCCACATAAATACACTTACTAAGCAATTTTTTTCCTTCCAACACTGTTGGGAGAGGCCAAAGACTGTTTAATAAAGCACTTGCTCCACCACTCAAAAAGACTTAGCTAAACAATGTCTGCCAACACTCCACTGTTGAAATTTATTGCTTTTTTTTTTTTTTTAACAAGAAAACAATTTTGAACACTGCTTGGTAAATTGGGATGAATTGTGGGGAGAGAGCAACAGCTAACCAGAGGAGTGTGAAGGGAGATTGTTGAAACAGTGGGGCTCAAGGAGGTGGAGTAATGGCTAGGCAAGGCACATGCAGCACTAGGCTTCCAGTGCACCTGAGCTACAGGCACTTGTAGCACCTGCTTATGGTCACCTTAAGATTCAATCTCTCCTTTTTTTCCTCCGAGAGCTCCAAACTCAGGACAAGGAAGAAGAGGGAAGCCAAGGAAAACAAAAACAGTGGTGCTCTGGAAAAGATAGCTTTGGAATAAGAATAGGGTCTGCTTCCTCTCCAGTCATCACCAAGAGGGATATTGCAGAACTTTCTGCTGTATTTAGTTTTGACCCCTCATGCTATAGTACCCACAAAACAAAAGGCCACTCATAGAAGTTGGGAACAGAGGGGAAGGTGGGGGTGAACAGACAGGCAGGCAGGCAAATCATCTAGATAGCCAATTCCCAATGTTTGTAGAAGATACACTGCACCATTTATTGATTAGCTGAATGCTTCTATAGCAGTGATTCTGAAGTTCTTCAAAATGTGCTTAATGTAGACACACTATGACATTTTTTTAAAAATCTACTTTCAGAGAGATTTTCTGTTCTCTTTCCCACCTAAAGCCTCACAAAATTTACATTCCATTCTGAGAGCATAACATGCTGGGAACTCTATAACATTCTGACTGACTGGTTGATTGGATTTCCATCCTGCCTTTTGCACAACTACTAAACATGAAGTACACATTGTTTCCTCCTTCTATTTTTTCCCCACAACACCAATCCTGTGAAGCATGCTGGACTGAGAGTGACTGTCACACAGCTAGCTTCCATGACTGAAGACAGACTAGAATCTGGGTCTCACTGCTCCTAAACCAGCACCTTAACTACTACATCACACTGGTTCTTTAACTGACTTAATTTAGAATTATAACTATGAGTTCTGTGAAATGTAAATGGTAATGTAAATGATAGTTTGATTCAAAGGAGATTTTACTTTTAAAAAACCACACTAATATTCTATTATTGTCAGAATGAATTTTTAAATGAGGAAATGAATGTAAATTTGAAAATATATAAATGTATTTATTTAATCACATTTGTACAGCTGCCCATCTCACATAGTGACTCTAAATAACTAAATTTTATTAATTTAGTTCTCTATTAATATTTTTTTTTCAATAACCCCACCCTAACTTATACATGGCAAAACCCCAATTATATTCACCTTTGCAAATAAGTATGCTTCTATAGCAGTGATTCTGAAGTTCTTCGAAATGTGCTTAAGGTAGACACACTATGACATTTTTTTAAAAATCTACTTTCAGAGAGATCTTCTGTTCTCTTTCCCACCTAAAGCCTCACAAAATTTACATTCCATTCTGAGAGCATAACATGCTGGGAACTCTGTAACATTCTTCTCCCACAACTAGCCAATCCAGATATTCTGGGGATAGTCTGTAAGTTTTCCAGAAGTAGATACCCTGGAACAGAAACTGATTTCTAATGTTCTGGACATGGTCAGATTGGCGTGGTCTAGAGCAGTGTTGTCCAAACTTGGCCACTTTAAGATAAGTGGACTTCAACTCCCAGAATTCCCCAGCCAGCCATGCTGGGTGGGGAATTCTAGGAGTTGAAGTCCACTCATCTTAAAGTGGCCAAGTTTGGACAACACTGCTCTAGAGGAAGAACTGTCCTTCCCTAGAATGGAATGTATATAGAATAGAATAAATAAATAGAAACAATCAGGCTCCAAAAAGATATAAATGGGATCAATTCATTCCATTTATCCGTCTCCATTTAATCACTGAATTCTGTCTGCATGATCTCAGGGAGCACGTGGGCCATCGGTTGCTCTCCAGGTCCAGTAATTCTCTCAGTTAACTAAGCTACCTACTTAACTCACTGCTAACTTAGGGGGAAGTTTCAGCCCCATCAAAATATATTTGGAGCAGCACAATAGGGAGATAAGATTCATCCAAAAGGAATCTTAAAAACTGCTGAGAGGCAAAGCACCAAGGTGTTGCAACAGTATTTTATTAACAGACAGGGCTATATCTATGAAACCAACATTAATAGCTTAGAGCAATTGTAACAAGAGGAGGAGTACTGAAAGAAAGGATTGGCGCCTCCCTATCTTGTAACAGTATTAGCAATGCTAATTTTAAACCTGTTAACCTCCAATTACTATTAAACATTTTAAATCCATTAACCTCCAGTTATTATTAAAGATGGCCAATACTGATTTAGAGAAACATTAAGGAAGGATTAATCCAAAGAAAAGAGTGGAAATGTACAAAACTGGCAGGGAAAAAAAAGAGCATATTTCATTGTCTACACCTATCTCACAATATTTTCTGACATTAAATTTACTTCCATAAAAGGAAAACTAATGTGCACAGTCATGAATGAAAATCATATAGACAGCTTCCTGGGTCATAAGCTTATGCATGTAGAAACTGGAGTGTGACAAATACAAATACAGGGCAGGGCAGGGCAGGGCAGGGCAGGGCAGGGCAGGGCAGGGCAGGGCAGGGCAGGGCAGGGCAGGGCAAAATACCCATGTAGAATATTCACACGTCAAATAAAACTTTTCTCTTCCTACACAGCGAAGACCTCTTTAGAAAAATGTTCTCTGTGAACTAGACCTGACTTCTGTACATGTAACTTGTTCACAGGATATTTCTTTTGCCATACCAAGAAAATGAGCCATAATAGTATACATACACCTTAAATATATACCAATACACTTCTTAAACCAAACATTTATCAGTAAGAATGCGTTTGCAAAGGCAATTCCATTGTTGAAAAAGGTAAGGGACCTTTCGCAATTCAGTGTCCATTAGATGCGTTAGGAATGCTACCCAAAAATTCACAATAAATGCAGTCACTCACTATACTAGCTGGGAAAGTCTAGGAATTGCAATACCAAAATAGCTCAAGGAAACCAGATTGAGGACAGCCAATATAAAGTATAAACTGATTTACAATGAAGTAAATTAAATAACAACATATGCAGGATGGAGTTCAGTACATACACTTTCTTCCAGGCTATATTAAGAGTGCATTTATAATATCACAGAAGGGCTTTACATGATAAGCTTGATTTTTTCCACTTAACAGAATTAACTTCCCATCCCACTTTGTCCACAAATCCTATCCTAAGCTTCAACTGGTATAGTTTCTTCCTTAGGCATCCTCCACCTCTCTCCCAAGATAACTAAAATGTAATACAGTAAGGACTATTTCAGAAAAGACTCCTTAACTTTGACAATTTAAACAAGACATACTTAAAAATACTATTTTACATGCTAACCATCACCACTGCAAATAATTGAACTCACCTTGCTTTTAATCATGATCTTTACTTCACCAGATTCTACAATGAAAAAACTCTCTGCCTTATCACCCTGTGAAAACAAGATTACAGATTTCTTTGCATTTTCTGAAGCTATGATTCAATCGAGGTAATATAGTTTCTGAAATTGATACTACAAAAAGCATGCCACAGCACAGAGAAAAGAATCTATGCTACCTAAATCCAAGATGTGAAAATATACATGAAAATTGTGGCAATATTGGAATATTTCAATGGGGAAAGGAGATCCTAATACAAAGGTCACTGCTGCTTCAGAAAATATTAAAGATATACTTTCCAAATATTGTTTGAGCAATCCTTTTGCATTTGAAAAGCATTTCCTGTATTTTGTATTCTAGAATCCAAAAGTACAGAATATAAATTAGCAATCTGCACAAGGTTACAAAATGTAAATCAACACTTAAGGCAATATTTTTTAAACTTTACAAAACATATGAATACTGTTCATTGTAATCCATTTTTTAAAATTCTACTCTAGCTCTGTATATGACTGAATTCCTATCTCCCAAATCCAACATATTTACTAAAGTGAGAGAACTGTACTTACATACCTGAGCAATGATGCGTTCTCCATCTTGATATGCCTTTTCTCCTATTACATCAACAATTTTCATTCGCTCTGATGGCTGCAACAGAGAAAGAAAATTAATTTGATATGGAAGATACACACAGGAAGGTACGCACAGATTCTGACACCAAAACAAGCAGACACTCAGTAACCCAACCCCCCACACACACACCCAATCCCCCCCTCAGATCTCTATAAATACCCACAAAGGGGTCACATCACCCTGGGCACAGAGAGAACTGCTCCTGTCTGTGCTCCTGCACTCTGAAGATGCCGGTCACAGGTGCTGGCGAAACGTTAGGAAACAAAACTTCCAGAACATGGCCACATAGCCCGGAAGACCCACACCAGCCATAATTTGATATGACTTGTCTCTTCCTCTAACAGTGTTTCTCAACCTTGGCAGTTTGAAGACGTGTGGACTTCAACTCCTATCTCACTTTTCTACATACATCTCAACCCCAAAAAATGGACACATTGCTACTCTGATCCTTTTCAGAGTGTATGTGCGTTTGGCTATTTGCTGAAGAGGAGAAGCAGCAGTAGCAGTTCCACCACCATTACATCTAGAAGCTAATGTATTTCTTTGCTTTTATTACTGAACTAATTAGCAGAAGGATGATCAAAGAGCCTGGCATGCAGTGTATGATAACTTTCTTGACTTTCTGACAACTAACTCGGTATTGCTGTATGTTCAACATAGGCCACTACTGTATAGGTTTCAAATGTGAAGAAGCCACTTAAGACTACAGAGGCCAGCTGTCATACAGAAAGACTCCACTGTATATTTCTTGGCTCACTCAGAAACAATATACACAGAGAACCAGCCAAATCTGTCTGAAGAGCTTACTAAGAAACCTATTAAGATTATAAAGTAACTGCTGTCAGAGATACTGTCCTACCTGCTGGCCCCTAACCTCCTCTTAAACATTTACAGTGCTGAGGAAAATCTAACTAGACAGGGTTTCCAGTTCATCTCCCACAAAGTACTTTACCTCCAGTGACTTAAGAAGAGGCACTGATTCAATAAATAGTTCATATGTTTTCCTTTTCTTTGCATTATTTTTCAAAATAATTCTTCTGAATGTTACTCGATCCTTTAAGAAACAGAATGAAAAAGTTATTTTCTTTGGTTATTTCTTTCTGAGCTAATGAAGCTAGAATCCTATCAAGACAAACAGAAAACATACCTACTTATAATGTTGGCCTTTTTTGTATGAATAAGTAGTATATTAACTTATTCACTGGTATTAATACTACTAATTTCAAAAAAAGGCCAACATTAATACTAGCGGGGAGGGGGGAAATGGGGAGAAAAAAGATGCCAAAAACACTCTCTTAATATTTTCTTTCTGCAAATGATACAGACAAGAAGCTGCCTGTTAAGAATGATCAAATGTTTAATAAAAATGCTTCCTAACTGATTCATTGGAAGCATGGGGAAAGATCAGTCTTTTGAAGAAACAGCCCATTCAGCTGATGCAAACTACAAGAAAGCACTTACGTATCAGTACATGGGAAACTAATATAGCTTAACACACTCTGTACCGCCTATTTCTCAGGAACTTATCTTTTAACTTGTTTTTCTCCCTGAGATTGAGGAGTGGAATATGAACATTTAACTACAGAAAATAAACCAAAGTACATTACACACAAACAGCAGCATCCATAAGAAGCCACAATGATGCCGAAGCGATGCCAAGCATGCAATGACATAATTATGCAAATGCCACCATTACATACTTGCACTAGGATATTTGATGGAAATAGCTAAGTCAAGGCATTTGCATGACCACATCATCACATGTCATCTGCCTCACTTGCCCTCTTGGAGACCCTAACGAGCACTTGCCCTAACCCATCAAGGAAATATTGCTTAGTTAAGTGCACATTAAGCTTGACAGTGACTATTACAGTCAGGATTTATTAACCTGAAGGAGGAGAATTTGTGGCCTGTCACAGACTGCTGGACTTCAAACCTGCCTAATTCAATAATCAGGAGTGATTAATCTAGCCATTTCTGTGGATTATGGATTCCCCATCCTGCAATTAGCCAGTCGCAGGACACTTCTAGAAATCAAACAGTTTTTAAATAATGCAGAGCCAAATATTTTACAGCTGTTTACATCAAGAATTTCTGACAACTTTAGGCAGGGCAGGGAAATAACCTGAACTGACACAGCACTGATTCTGCACAGTAACATCTATATTCTTTTTTCCCAAGATTGGGTCCATTAGGTGGCAGCAAATGATCAAGTTGATTTGAGAGTCTTTAGATCAGTGTTGTCCAAACTTGGCCACTTTAAGATGAGCATGGCTGGCTGGGGAATTCTGGGAGTTGAAGTCCACTCATCTTAAAGTGGCCAAGTTCGGACAACACTGCTTTAGATTCTGCACAAGTTTCAAGATCAGTTTTATATGTGTACAACTGACAGTGCAACTTGTAACATTTCAAATACCATAGCAATGTTATTTTTGTACTAAAGTACATATAATTTGTGCATTGCAACCAGATAAATGGTATAATCATTCTCCTAGGACCCCAAAAGAGGAATCCCTTTATTTATGCAAGTTTATATCTATGCATGAAAACCAGCCTTCAATGTGTTCCAAACGTAGTCTCATGCAAAGTCCTTGCTACTCTGGAATATTTTACTTTATTGACTGCTTATCTTTAAATAGAATATTCTCTGAAAAGAGATTCTCCACTGGAATGGTAACCATTTCAAACATAACTCTGAAAGCCTCCCTTTCACTTTCACTGTTTTCTTTGTACGCTTGCCATTTTCGTCAAGGAAAAATACATACATTTCCTGGTTCAACAGAAACTGGAAATAAGCCATCTTTTGCAACGTTTGTAGGAAGCTATGCATCACATGCATTAGAAAAAACAGTATTTATCAAACAGAACTCCATGGATAAATTCCTACTTTTCATATGTGGATACAAAAAGCCTAAAAAATATCACACTTAAGGTTTGGGACCACGATTAGAAAGATCCAACTTTAATTCCATTGTGTGTAAAGTCTCAATCACTAACTCTTCCCCCAGTGTAAGTTATAGAGTTGTTGTGAGGATGAAATTAGAGGAGAGAGTACTGTTTATCAGCACTGTGCATGCTTCAAAAATGATTAGGAAAAAGCATTTTGGACATCACGTGAGCACAGCACCTTTCTCCCAGTAATTAAAGTTGCCATGTCTTTTTTCTGACTTTTGCACAAGTCTTAAAGAACACAATACTGTTTTAATGATTCAACTTGTTAAAATGACTCTTAAAGCAGCAGCAACTTTTTAGAGATGCTATACTTGCATGAGGTCTCAAGCACATCTTCCTAATCATTTTCAAAGCATTTAGAGCCATACTGTATGCAACAGCATTAAACTCCTGAAGGGAACCATACACTAGAACAAGGAAGTAACCTGTAGTGATTATACTGCAACTATAGAAAATTGTGATTCAGTTTCTCACTTTGTCAATTTAGACTCATAACAACTTCAGTGTGTAATGTAATGTGTAATGGCTTCTGTATGCGACAGGGGAGGTGGAAGAGGCTTGACATTTAAAAGTTCCCCCAGGGCTTCAATAAACAGCTAACACAAAGTAAAGAAACTAAGATAATTGTGAAGCAGACAAGATATTGATAAAAGAATCTCTGGAAAGTTGAAAATGACATTGATAATCAAGTAGAAATATAAGTATAGCCACAGAAAAAGATCACAATCATGAACTATGTGATTGTTTCTCTATTACATTTGGCCACTAGCTCAAAATTATGGAACAAACTGGATGTATTTTTTAATGTTACTCTATTACATTTATATTCTGTCTTTCCACCAGGAGCTCACAAGTGTACACATTCATTTCTATTCTCACTTATTCTCACAACAACCTCTGTGCTATGTAGATTACCCTGAAAGACAAGTGCCTGGCCAAAGATCATTAATGAGCTCCATGGCTAGTGGGGATTTGAACTTGGACTTGTTTTCACCCTACTCCAACATTCTGATCATTACCTTTTACTAGTATCTTCCATTTGCAATACAAACCAAAATAAAAAATAATTTTACCCTATTTCACTCTACTCTCACCAAAGAGAGACACCATGATGTAGTGATTAAGATGCTGACCAAGGTGCAGGTAGACCCAGGTTCTATTTTCTTAAGCAGGGAAGCCAGCTGGCGACCTCAGACCAGCCATTCCCTTTCAGATTTAATCAGCATCAATTTCTATGAAAAGCAAGCCGGCTTGCATCATGCATTGATTGCTTTACTGTAAAAATTAGGTAGGTGCAGTGCTAAAACAAGTGGATTCTGCAACCATGTGGAGCAAATGCTAAGACCAGTAAACATACATTAGTATCAGAAATGAATTATTACTTGCCATTTTCTACAAAAAACAAGGAAAAAGTAGGGAAGAGTAGGGAAAAAGATTTTTAAAAAACCCAATGTATGCTAGAGGATGAACAAGCATATTGCTATATACTGATTAAAAACATTTGTATCAATGAATTTAAAGGTGGCTGCCATGAAGCCTATGCTTATTTATTTATTTATTAAATCAATTTATATAGCTGCCCATCTCACCACAGGTGACTCTGGGTGGTGTACAACAGATTAGAAGCGTTATGTTTCTAATTCTATGAAAATTCAAAGGACTCTGTTGCAACAGCAACAGCAAAGAAAATTACTGCAAATAGCTATGAAGGGCTCTAAGCTTTTCAGATACGCAACTAATATAAAGTAACACCTGAAGCACTTTGTTTTCCAGGATTCAAGCTTATGATTTTAAAATTATTTCTATTAAAAATGCAAAATATCAGTTTGGAAAGGATGCCTAGTGATTTCAAAGGCATTTTGGTATTCACAGACACCACACTGGGGACATCCAGGTTTAGCTTCTAAGCCTCTTGGATACAGAACAAGTCCCTGTGCTAGATGATCCATGTGAATCACATTGTCCTCTTTATGCTCATAACATCCATACATATCCATCATGCTGTTCCCTTCTGGGTTAAGCAATGTTATGCAAATTGCAGAAATGGAGTATGAAATAGTGAATTAAAAAGTTAAAAGTATGAGGTAAGAAAAAGAAAATATGACTAAATCTAGTTTAGATCAACACCATTCCTTATACCTCTCCATAGCTATCCTTGCAAACCATCCTTGCTTCCATTCATTCCTTTTGTTTCTTTAAACTTCTCACCTCTTACTTATTGAAGGTTTCATCAGCTTCATCCAACCATGACTTTCTTGGTCTTCTTTTCCCTCTTGAGCCATTTACTCTTTTCATATATTTATTTTGCAATTTAATCCTCATTCATTCTCTCTGTATAACCAAACTGCCTCAAGGTACCTCTTTCCTACTGGTCACTCACTTTTGTATTCAGTTCATATTAATTCTTTCTTGATCTGATCACTTCTTATTTTACAACATACACTTAATTATCCCAATCCTACTGCATTCAATCTTTGTATTTCTCCTCTCACTTCCATATAACAAAGGCATATAACAAAGCAGCATAGTCTTAAATATCACCATTTTTGCTTCTTTTGACATTCATTCATTCATTCCTTGCCACAGACCACATGCTAGCCACTACACACACACACACACACACACACACACACACACACATCCCACTCTCAAAGAAGAGAGAGAAAAAATGCAAGGGCAAGAGGAAGAAAAACTTTTAGCTGCCCACATTCTGAACTTCTTGTTTTTGCCAAATGAGACATCATAAGATATTGGCCAAAAGGTGTTGACGCCTCTGCACCCTTTTCTAATTTTGAATCTTTAAATTGCACGTAAATAGTAAGCATGTATTCAAATTTACAGAAAGAAGTTGTATTTAACTTTGTACCATGCAGAGGTTGTGTCAGGTGTTGTTCACTTGGAGACTCCTTGAAATATAGAATATGACCAGGGTGCCTAATCTTTGCATGCAACTGTATATCCTCAGCCCAGCAATTTAAATGGGAGTTCATCTCAGTTTTGTAGCACAGTGACCACACAAATGTTTTACATTGGTGACATTTTTTTTCCAAAATCCAATCTAAATCTAAAAAGAACTTTGGATGCCAAAGGACTGAATAATAATAAAGATTATGCAAGTTGAAATAGTGAAGGAAATAGTGAAAAAACTGCGGATAGATGGGATTCCTTTTGCTTCACAATACGTCATACAAGGTTGCTGTGGCTATCAAGAAGCTGTGTGCCCCTTATCTAGCTGGGAGTGCCATCAATTTCAAAGGGGATGAGGGTATTAAGGATTTTATGTTTTGAAAACCAGGCTTTATCTGTTTCTCTGCAACATTATTCTTTCTGTTTTATTATGTTTGTTTCACCTTTCTTCCTTTTGCTTTTTACACATTTCCACTACAGTGGCCTTTGGCTAAAAACAAATAAAACTTTGCTAGTAATAACAGACAGGACTCAGAGAAAAATAAGCATGCTTCAATATACTGAGATAAACACAGTAAGAGAAAATAGAAAAGGCTGATAGAAATTATGTTTGTGTATTACAAGAAATATTAGAAGATTTCCCACAAATAAAACTTACCAGTCCCCAAAGGGCTCCTTCTGTTATTGCAACAATTGTTGCAGCTCTAGGAGTGTTGTACATCAAGGCGAGTTCCCCGAAACTGCCATGATTATCGTAGCGGCCAACACAGCGAGTTTGGCCTTCTCGTGATACAAAAATATCATATGATCCCCTAGAAAGATGGGAAGGTAGAAACCCTGGGCATTAGACCAGATGCAAAGCACTGCTAATAAAAACTCAGTTTAATAAAAATAGAAGTATTTTACTCTCTAAAGCAAAAATAAGATAGTTGCCATCTCTCTCCTCTGTGGTTTGAACAGAACATGCTCTGTCAGCATGTATCCCAACTTGCCTCCAAACACTGCCCATCCCCACCCACCCCCAATCGCCTTTTCACTGTATTGATCCTTATCTGGAAGCTTATTTTCTTGAAATGCTAAATAATATGGAATCATGTATAGCCCATACAACTGGGGAAAGGAGAGGCTCTTGGCTTCTAGAAATGACCTCCAAGTAAGCTTCTAACCTATAAAACTGAGTTGGGGTTAATTCCCTTCCACTGTTTTCAAAAGAGGCAGATGCACTGAACTGTTGGAAAACTGAGAATACCGAAATAACATTTCTCACTTCTTTTTCTCCCTGTTGCTCTGCTGCTGGCAGGACTACAAATGCCTCAGAGGCTCCAACATCAGAATCCTTTGTAAAGGCCGATGAGCCTGCCCAGCCCACATTTTAATTATTTAAACTTAAGCATTCTGTTTCTACAAAGGTATCTGCAGAAGATGAATATTTTCACATATCTCAGTCAGTCTTTCAAAAACGTTTCCTCAAATGATTAACCTGTCCAACTATCTAATCATTCAGGAACTTAGCACTGATTATCTGGAGAGAAAAAACAGGCTCTCTATAGCATTATTCTAGTTTTCTCAAATACAGAGGTACTATTCAAGAAACTGCCGTTGGGAATTATTTTTCCTCTGCTTTCACAAGATTCCTTGGCTTACACATCTTTAGAGATATATCAAATTGCATTTTGTAATCTGACAGTTTTGTATCTGTTCTACTTCCCAAGATAGTATGGGGATGACAGTATTATAAAATGCACTTCCACAGAAAGGATTAATACTTGTTACTATAAAAAAGGGGAATTCAACAATCTCTGGAAAATAATGTATTTTCCATGCGCTTTAAAAAGTGGAATGAGGATACAATTTTGGAGGCTTTCAAGAAACAACTTTAGTTTATATAAAAATTAAGATGCCAATATAATCTCCACAGCTGCTCTAGCATAAATGAGTAGCTTCTGGGTAACACAGCTCAGTAACAGAGTTTTCCACACTACAGATTCTGGATATTTGCCTTGAATTGTATTATGCCTGAAGTAATTTCAAAGCTAAAGAAATGAAAACATTTTAATGCTTATGCTGGTGGTAGACAATACAGCTAAACAGAACAGTACATATTATATCAGAACTATTAGCAATCTATGTAAATATGGGTATGATTATTAAATGTTCTTTCATAATGAAGTTCTAAAGATGAAGCATATACACATTCTCAACAATATCAGAAATGGGAAACACCTACGTGAATCCAAGATTGGAAAAAACTGATTCTTACTGAATATGCCTTAAATGTATGCTTAAGTAACAAGAAACAAATTCTATGGAATAAATTCTGCAAACAGGCATATTGGATTTAGTGAAAGAATAAGCTCCCAATGGTTCAGAATAGCAAACAGAATTCTAGTACACTCAGCCCAGATCCTAGAATTTGTTCTAATTCTATTTTATCTGTGTAAGATCATCAAAGGTGCTTTTAGATTTTGGATCTTCCTGGTTTTAATTTTGTTTATGACTTGTGAAAGTATTATAAGCCACATCACCTATTTTAAAGAAGGGATATAAATTCTTATAACAATAAATAAAATGAGCCATGGATCCAAATAACCTTCCCAAACTGAGTAGTTGAGCTGAATTCTTTGGAAATTCAATTTCTATATAGTACAGGTAGTCCTTGCTTAATGACCCTAACTGGAACCAGCCACTCCATCACTAAGTGAAGCAGTTGTTAAGCGAAACATCACATGACTGCCCCACGTAGTGATGGCAGTCCCGGTTATGGTCATTAAGCAAATCACCTGTGGTTGTTAAGCGAGACATCACATGACCACAACTTGCGACGTTCTGCCAGCTTCCCTGTTGACTTTGCTTGTCGGAAGCTAGCTGGGAAGACTGCAAATGGTGATCATCTCACCCTGCAACTATTGTAAATGTGCAATGGTTGCCAAGTGCCCAAATTGTGATGTGATTGTGGGGACATTGCAACAGTTATAAGTACAAGGACCGGTTGTCACTTCTTCATGCTATCATAACTTTGAACAGTCGCTAAATGAATGGTTGCTAAATGAGGACTACCTGTAGCCATTTATCCAACATAGTCCTCGGGCTCACACTCATTACCATTCCAGTTTCACAAAAAGCCATAAACATATTTACCATATATGCCAAAAAATTAAGTAGGCATTCATTGTGAAAAGCAATTAGCACAATAATATTTGAGAATGAACTTACATACCTATCTCAACACTTAAATCCAGTAAACACATTTCATGACTGTAAAATAAGAATCTTTCTACTTGAAACATTTCTTTATAGAGATGAAATAGCTATGTATAAAATGGACTAGAGAGAGTTTTTAAACAGTAAACATCAATAAATAACCCCTATATATTAATATGGACTGCTCATATATAATTTTCAATTGATTTCTGCATTATAAGGTGAAAGTTATAGTTTTGTTCCTTTGTTAAGCCTTCTTACAATCATAGCATGCTCTCCAAAGTCTGTCCTGTTTATTTGAAGTATAGAAAGTTCAGCTTCCTCATTCCTAGTTAATGTTAGATCCAATACAGTTTAATTTAATATGTATATTAGAAACAATGTTTAAAAACTTGTCTCATAGCAATACTTTGGCTCCTTACTCTTCAATGACATAAAAGTTGTCTCCATCATCTCCTTGGTCAATTACATGTTCCTGAGGTTGCACTTTCCTTTCAAACATGGCATCCAAAACTTGTGACAACTGTTCCTGAAAGGATAAGAGCATTTCAATTAACATCTATTATAAAGACTGAGTCATGTACATTTATAATGCCCCAAAGACTCTTGTTTATGCCTTGAGCTCTGTTTTAACTACAGAGGAGGACATTATTCTTGAACGGGGTGCCATCTCACTTATTCCTGAATGCAGGAAACACACAAATCAAAGTAAAAGTAGATTTTACTTTCCTGTGTAGGGGAGAGCTCCCTTCTACTTCTAGGGTCTTATAACTCCAAGGACATAGTACTGATAGAACTCTGCCATGTTAAAAAAAAAGGCTCCAGAATCTCAAAGCTGACCATGAAACAGTGCCTACAATGCTTATCTCTGCAAGAAAAGAAACCTCTGTGCAGTTGCTTCATTCTTTTGAAATATTTTGAAAATGTTTCAGGAAAGTGCTAGGTAACTGATAAACAGAGTTATGGTCTCCAAAAGATCAGTGTGCCATGATTACTCTACATTTAACCATCTATCTGGTAGTTTTGACAATTCATAGGAGATCTGCCTATGAAACTGAATTCTAGTTAATCAAAATGATTATCAGTAGGAAAAGTGCCAGCCTGAGAAAGTGCAGATACACCACAAAAAGGCAGCTTTTTGTGAAGGAAGGAGGGGAGGGGAGGGGAGGGGAGGGGAGGGGAGGGGAGATTTTGCTCTGAAGCTTTTTGTATGGCTTCAGAGCAAAATCTCACAACTTGTGCCAAAATATTAGGGGCTGCATCCTTCAGCAGTAGGTGAGGGTAATATACTGTGGACCTCCTTTTAAACTTTTTAATGTGGAGTTATCCTTCAGTGTCTGGCTTGCTCATAGAAGGGGCAGCTTAGATGAGTACCAAATGCATTTAGTTCTCTGTAAGGTTTAAGTCAATAAAGTCATCAAAAAAGCATGATGATAAACTAAACAGTAGTGAATTAGTATTTCTGGCAGCAGATATAATCAGTCTAAATGTAGACTTTAAAACAGGCTGATTGGGTTTTTTACTACTTTCTTCGGTAGATATTCCTTCGGAAGATTTTGAAAATACTTCAGTAGAATCAAAGGGCAAGAGAAAGCTTCTTACCTTGTTCTTTAAGAGAAAAATTTCAACCTCTATATTAGGAATTATAGGAACATAAATGTTATACTGTTATCCTGCAACAAAATGTGTCTTAGTAAGAAGGAATTTTTTTTCCAATTAGCTGAAGTTGTTGGGTGATTTTTAAAGCACCCAAATAAATTACTGTTTAGCTCACTGGGGTTTGGCATGTATAATTGTCCACTGAATATATTTTACCTTAAATATATGTCCTTAAATATTGCTTCAAGAAAGCCAATTTTCTCTTAGATCTTGAATTACAGGCAGTCCCGGGGTTAAGAATGAGTTCTGTTCCTAACTCTGTCTTTAACTTGAATTTGTATGTAAGTTGGAACTGGTACTTACAAATGGATTGCCTATTACTAAAAATGGTGGATGGCATTGTCCTTCCTCGAGCTGACAAACCACTGAAACCACGCAATGCTTTCAGGAACAGCTGAAAACAGGCTATACAGGTAGTCCCCAGACTTACACACAAATTTGACTTAAGGACAGACCTTGGGAACAGAACTCATTCCCAAAGTCTGTCCTTAAGTCGAATTTGTATGTAAGTCAGAACAGTATTATTGTATTAATACTGTATAAGTAGTATTGTGTAATGAACTCGAACGAATGTGTATTTAACTCAAATTTTGCTACAATAGGCTCCATTCTTAACTATGGGTTGTATACTAAAAACACTTGGCTTCAGCAATTCCTGAAAGCATTGCATGCTTCAGCAGTTCGTCAGCTCAAGGAAGGAGAATGCCATCTGCCTTGTTTAATAATAGGCAGCCTGTTCATATCTAGGAGTTGTCCTTAAGCTGGATGTTCTTAACCCAGGGACTGCCTGTACTGAAAAGGTTATTGCTTAGATACATCACCAAGATAAATGATCAAATATTTATTCTGTCTTTCTTATAATAAAAATATACTCATATAACTCCCTTAGAGGGACATCTGCAGAAAAGAGTCATCACATGGTAAGTTCAAAACTCAGGAGGGAAATATCTCAATGGTAGCAAGCACTGAATATTCACCCAGAAAAAGCACATGTTGTATTCCACAAAGGTATTATGCATCACTTGCATATCGAGCAAGTAATACCTATCACTGTTTACAAGCTAAATTTTAAACAAACCACTGTTTTATTTTCTACAGATACCTGGTTGATATGGCAATGGGATGCTCATTCATTTCTAGTAAACCAATATAAGTTCTGGGATGCCCTGATGATTTTAAAAAATGGGCATACCTTGGTGTTTTATAGAGAGCCATCTCCAGTCTAAATACACTGGAAAAGGACAAAAAACTGGACAGTAGTTCCTATTAACACATCACCTCTGTACAAAATCAACATGGCTTTATTTTGAATCTAAGATGTATTGTCCCCATGTTTGAATATTCCCTATTCTCTGAAATGGAGCATATTAAGGAAAGGCTAAAGAGGAAATTAAATCCACAATAACTACAGGAAGCATTCCTATCAAAGCAGTTCCACATCTGCTGTCGAAGGTGGTACACTGTGGAATTTCAGCACAGTTTGAAATAGCTCTCAGTGGCAAGAGGAAATATGGGATGTAGGAAATTACTGATAGGATATGGCTAATGAAAAGGCAAGTTTTATTAAAAGATTGATTATTTATTTAGTTATTTAGTTATTTATTTATTTATTTTTCAAGTTTATATATGCCACCCATCTCACTAGGCGGTGTTACAGATAAACTATAAAATTCTAGAAAAAATATACAGGTTAAAAACTACAAAAGGTTAAAATTAAGCTAAAAAGTTAAAGCTACAATCCAAACTAAAAAGGCGAAGAAAGCATCCTCAGGCTACCAGCCACTCCCAGTGCTGTGAACCCCTGTTGGGTCCCCATGCAAGTTGGCAGAGCCAGGTCTTAACACCCTTTCAGAAGGCCAACAGACTGGGGGCAAGATATTCCAGAGGGCGGAAGCCACGGCAGAAAAGGGTCTCCTCCTGGACCCCACTGGTCAAAACTCTCTAGGCGACATAACATACCCTTCCTGCTGGACCAAGTGAGACAGGTCAACATAATGGGGATGAGACGGTTCCTCAGGTAACCTGGGTCCACGCTATCAGGGGCTTTAAAGGTCATAACCAACACCCTGAATTGGACGCAGAAGCAGACTGGCACCCAATACAGCTCGCACAGCAGAGGTGTTACATGCACAGTCTTCGAGGCACCCATAACTGCCCGCGCCACTGCATTCTGCACCAGCTGCAGCTTCTGAATACTCTTCAAGGGTAGCCCCATGCAGAGCATGTTCCAATAGTCCATATAAGAGATGACCAGGGCTGAGAGAAGGGCCTCCCAGTCCAGGAAAGGGCACTACTGGCGCACAACACAAAGTTGAGCAAAGGCCCTCCTAGCCATGGCTACCACCTGCTCCTCAAGCAGGAGTCATGAGTCCAGAAGGACCCACAGATTACACACCGGGTCTGTCTGGGGCAGTGCAACCCCATCCAGAACCAAAGATGGTAAAACCCCAGATATGGGAGACCCTGACCCACAGCCACTCCGTCTTGCCAGGGTTCAGTTGAAGTCTGTTGTTCCCCATCCAGACCCCCACAGCCTCCAGGCACTGCGAAAGAACATCCACAGTATCACTTAATTCACCTGGGACAGAGATGTATAATTGAGTATCATCAGCATAGTGATGATACCTCATCCCGTGGTGACAGATGATCTCACCCAGCAGCTTCCTGTAGATATTAAAACAGAGGGGAGAGAGCACTGAGCCCTATGGCACCCCAGAAAGCAGGGGCTGTGGGTTGGACCTCTCGCTCATTATTATTATTTTCATTTAGTGGGTGGTTATCTGGAAAACTGTGATGGAGTTCCTGAGTCCAGGTAAGGGAAGAAGAATGAGAAAGAAAGTCAGAGGAACTCTGCCTTAATTCTCTGGAAGAATTACTTTGCTAGGTTTTCAAGATTCTGTTATATTACCCTACTGGCAACAAAGATCTTTCCAAAAAATCCAGGTAGTTTTTGTTTCCTGAGCTTGCTTACTAACTTTTCCCTGCTACTCAGCCTGTTTAACACATTATTTCTTCCTGCAAGTGGTATTTAAATAAATAAATTGGTAATTTTTTTTTACCTGTGGTCAAAGATTTAAATTTTTCATTAATACTGACCCTTGCAAACACTGTTCTGAGTGTTACCAGATGCCACCATTATTATCTTTTGAATTATTAAAAGTGCTACTGAACATACTAAAAGCAGAAGTGAGAACTGTCTAAGAACCATGAAATAAACTTGGCAGCACCTTCTGAGAGAAGCAGGTGGCGGTTGGAAAGCTTTAGGACTATAGTAGTTTGGCGAGCTGACATTCAGACCAAAAACAGTTGTTCCTTATTCAAATCCTATCAAAAAAACTTCTAGGGCTTTAACAAAATAACTTTAAAAAAAACCCCAAAGCTGAAAAAGGTAACAGTTTTAGAAAATTTGTATTCATTTTTGCTAATTACAGTACTTTCAAGTAGTAGAAAATGGCAACAGAAGAGAAGAATAAAAATGTTCATATCATCCTTTAGCAAAAGCAAATGTGTATCTTCATTAACAGTATCCCTGCTAGATACTACTCCAGCTCTTTTTAAAACTTTTAGCAAAGTGATGGGCAGCATTTTGGTGGCTGGAGGCTCATTTAAATATTTCTGAATTTTTATATTATTTATTTTTGGTACATTACCCATACCTAAAAATGACTGGATTGTGGGGAATTTAAGATAAGGTAATAAAGCTATTATTTTAATCTGTCCATATTTCATTTATGTTAAAGCTCATTAATACTCTATTTAATTTGGGAGAGGAAAATATTGTAACAGAGTAGAGTGGCAAGCAATGCTCAATATTACAGTATGGATAGGTTAAAAAAAATTCAGTTAAAAATTTCCTACCTTCTATGATATGGAAAGTCTAAGTCAAACTATACAGAGCCATGTAGGTACAGTATACTGATCACTCAGGGGACAGCCCCAACAATTAATAACTGCTAAATCCATGAAATAGCTGCATGCCCTGCATCAAGATACTCTGAAATGAAATAATCTATGGATCCAAATTATATGCCTGTTTGTCATTAAGCAAACTAGGAAAACAATTCAATTCTAGGTGATCTGCAGGGATACTTGATCGACCCCATCCATCATCCCAGGACTAAGTATCTGAACCCTCCCGAATCTCCTTTCCGCTTCAGAGGGAGAGAAGAAATCTGAGAACATCATAAATACAGTCTCTGATGAAAACTAAGCTGACTTTCCCTGTCAGCCTAATTTCTGCAGCACCTGATTATTTTTTTCTTACAAGTTTCTTCTTGTTAAAATCTAATGAATAAAGATCACTTCCTATTATGAATAACCCCAAACTTAAATTGCACTTGTAAGAAACTCAGCACAATCAGGGCTATTGAATTCAGAGAGAACTTGTTCCAGTTAGGTTAAAAAGGCAATTCCCAAAGCTGAATCTAAAATGACTAAAATTCTTCTTAGATGTGTCATAGAACAGAACGGTAAGCAATGTTTAAGAACTCCTAGACAAGATTTAATTGCTGACTAAAACTCTTAAGCCAGGATAATACAATATTCAAACATAAATGGTAATTAAGGAGCAGATTGAATTTTGTGTTCACACAAACAACACAGCTAAATGAGTATCACCTGGATTCTTCATTTCAGAATGGTAAAGCAGAAGGAAATAGCCAGATACTGCCAATATTGAACAGAAAGGTATAAGTTAGCAGCCACTTTGTATGACTGAAGCATTTCTTTATTCTAGGGCTATGCAATCTACACATTTTGTTTGTTTGTTTTCCATAATAAAGACTTAAAATACATATATTAAGACTTTAAAAGACACAATGCATTTATTTCTTTTAGATAGAATGGAATGACTAGACTATATGTGCTAAATATATTATTTAAAATTTTTCATTTGATGACAAATAGTTAATGCTTTTCTTTTATCATTTTCTTGTTTTAGTGTAAGCTGCCCAGAGTCATTTTGATGTCAGGTGGCCTCAAATTCTTGTAAAAAAATAAAAAATAAAGTTACTTGATTACAGGCAGATGGCTCACTTGGAAACTAGCATCTCTAGTACAAGAACACCAGAAAAAAAGGTAATTTTTTATGATGAACTGTATTTCATCATATCCTGCTAACATAGCAACTATTTTAAATGTCTCTAGCAGCATAACTCCTAAAACATGTTTGTGTTAAAATTTCAGGATAGTTGGCAGTAGCTTAACAGGGCAATCTGAAATGCTTTTAACAGGTAATATGCTGAAATGGTTCGATTATACCAACATCTGAACCTGGCCGAGAAATGACCTGAGTTTCATAATGCACTTAGATTTAACAGATGGTGTCTTCTGTTGCTACTATCCCTGAAAATTAACTGTTGCTGGCAATCTGAAAAGGAAGCACTACTATGAAAAGCCTGAGGTTCCCAAGGTCTGTCCTTAAGTCGAATTTGTATGTAAGCCAGAACAGTTATTATTGTATAATACTGTATAAGTAGTATTGTGTAATGAACTTGAATCATTGTGTATTTAACTTGAATTTAGCTACAACAGGCTCCGTTCTTAAGTATGGGTCATCTGTAACCTGCACATTCTTAACCTATACTTGATACTGCAGATGTACTTTATCCTTCTGGATGTCAATTTGAATACAGTTACACAAATAAATTAGTGCAAACGTAGTGAAGTATACTTTAAAAAAATACTTTTTTCACTGCTTCTTTAAGAAATACTAAGACTACTCACCAAGAACCTTGGGATTAGTAGAGCAGGTTCTGTGAGTCAACTTGCACATATCTTATAAATACCTACAATTGGCAAGGCCAAAGAATATTCAAGGTTTACTGCCAGTCATCACATACTACATTTTTGTTGTTGTTCAGTTGTGTCAGACTCTTCGTGATCCCATGAACCATATCACGCCAGACCTTCCTGTCCTTCACTGCCTCCCTGAGTTTGCTCAGTTTCATGCTCACATACATTATTTGTGTATAAAACTAAAGAAAAGAGGCCTAGAACTCACAAGGTGCTTGTTTATTTATTTTTAATCTGGTTTGGGTCATCAATTAATTAGGTGCCTTTAGACAAGCATTTCACATACTCAAATCAGTCTCTATAATGCAATATAAGGATAACAATTGTAAACTAATTATTAAAAGATTATGATAGAAAGAATGACAGTATTCACACACAAGTTAGTATTGTAAAGAATTTGAGTTCATTTGTCAGTGAGCAGCATGTTAACACAGACTGCTTGATCACTTTTCCTTGGTTTTGGCTACCAGCAGATATACCTAGGAAACCCAGATGCAAATCCATCATTGCTCAAATTTACATGTCAGCCTAGAAGCTCTGAACAACTGAGCCAGAAGCTAAGAACAAACTGCAACTAATAATTCTGGCTTGTCTGAAGAGAAACAAGCCAGATTCCTGGTTCCAGGTAACAGTGAACACATGAAAGATTGAATCATATCAGCAGCTCATTCCTGAATAAGCTAAAATTCTTTACAAATCTGACTTTTCATTTAATATACATCTAACGTATTAAAGTTAAATATTAAATTCTATTCCTTCTTGTACTGACAGACTAGTACAAGAATATATTGTTACAAATTAAATATTCTAAAATAGGAATATTTTGAAATAACTAAATAAGTAACTCAATTTCATTCACATTGCTATGTCCACACATGTAACAAATCAACATGCTTCTGTACTTATATATTTTAAGTTATGAAACCTTAAGATGAAAGGTCAAATTAAAACAGTAAAAATAGGTCAAACTAATTACCTGATCTAGGTTTTTGAAGAGGAGAATATCTTTACAGGCTTCCTGCAATCTGCATCTCTGCTCATCTGTTTTTGGATGAACTACCTAAAAAGAAAACACAAAGAAATTTAAACATCTAGACATCAATACATTTTTAGGCTAAGCTTGTTTAGGGGTATAATTCTGAAAATATTTAGGGATATCATTCTGAAAATGTTCTAACTGTAACAGGGAACAGTTTTCACATTGCTTTAGTAAAGAAGGCCTGAGAAGCAAGAAACAAAAAATCTGGCCCTCAATCGTTTTATTAATTATTTTTATTTACCTCAAACGTACACAATTGGAAAGCCTTCAGGAACAACTGTGAAAATCTTTTTCTATTCATTCAAAAGTTACCCCAAAGAACAAGTGCTGCTACTTTATTTTGTAACTTCACACAAGGAATAGGAGAAAATAAATAAAACTGCTCTTCACATCAGCAAACAATATAGTACAATCTTGCTTACCCTTGGTTCTGTATCTTCGTCCTCTTCGTCTGGGTTGAAGGCTTCCGCACAGACTTGAAAGAGAAGGAAGTATTTGTTTGTTACTCTTTGAAAGACTTATCATGCGTAGAGAGGCAAGAACTCTGCATGGATATATTAATCAGTGCCATTTTTAAGTTCCAGTAACATGAAGTATAGTGTAAAAGATTTATCACTTCAACCCTAACTGTTCCAGACACTTGGTTAAATATTCAGGATTCATTCCAATGAGGTAATCAAACTAAAGGCAATATAGTAGTTCTCTTAGTTGCACCATTCTAAATCAGTAGATGACAAAGAAGGCTTAGGGAACAGGGTTGCCTGTGAGACGTATATTGCCTATTTGTGTGAAAATGGAAAAACAGCAGAAGACATCATATATAAAAGTTGTGCACTAAGAAAATAACTTTCTTTTCAGTGAATATTGGTATCAAGCAAATAAGCATCATACCAATAATTAACCCTGTACATTCTTCTGTCATTATCTAGGAAGGAAAAGAGTTCAGCATAACCCACAATGAACTCAAACACTTATGCTTGAAATTTCAGCAGTTTAACATATACTTAAAAAGGCAAAGAAACTCTATACCAAGATCATGCTGAAAGACTATGTGAACAGAATACAAGTCAATAATTATTCCCTTCGATGTGATCAGCTCTTGGAACTTTCCAAAGGAAAGCAGAGGAGTACAGTGGTTCGGTTCACGAACGCTTCTGTTCACGAACAATTCGGTTCACGAACAGCACCGTTCGCAAAATTTTGCTTCCATTCACGAACTCCGCATCGGGTGACAAACAGGATCCGCGGCCATTTTCCCTGCTGACACACGTGGTCGTGGCTTCCTGTAGGGAGGGGGACTGTCCCTCCAAACAATAACCGCCTCCCCACCCGCCTTCCTGTCCTCCACACCAGAAGTCGCGTAAAGCAAGGTTAGTGTTCTCTCTCTTCATACTGTATATACTGTACTTTGTTTCATATTTTTGTGGTTAAAAAAAAAATACATATGGTTCAGAATGGATTAACTGTATTTACATTGAACCTTATGGGAAAATTTGATTCGGGTCGCGACCAAAATCGGTTGGCGACCAAATTCGTAGGGGTCAGGACGGATTAACCGTATTTACACTGAACCTTATGGGAAAATTTGATTCAGGTCGCGACCAATTTGGGTCGCGACCAGAGTCACGGAACGAATTAAGTTCGTGACCCGAGGTACCACTGTATTTTACATACATCAATAAATAAAATTTTGGACTTTGGAGAAGACATGACAGAGGTATAAAATTTACGTATAGTACAAAGTTTATAATAATGAAATGCAAATACGGGAAAAACATTGATCAGCAAATGTTAAGCCATTCAATTTGCTTCCTCAATAGGTAGCACAGGAGTCTGCCATCTTGATCAGCAGGCTTATCTGGAATTTTGAAAGCATGTCAGGAACACTTTCGCAAAATGGTTGCCAAGTGAGTGTGATCAATAACTGTTGGTTTTAAAGTGTTTTTGTTAGCCTTTAATTAAGGTATGTACGTATGATGCTGACTTGACTCAACTCCTAGTGAATACATGGACACAGCCATGTAGTTTTCTGATGACAATACAGAAGCGTTTGCTATTATAATCATCCAGGATGTGTTTTTGTCAATTTCCCAGGGTTAGCTCTTGACCTAAGATCTTTTAGTGGTCTCCTATTCAAGTCTCCTACCCACTTAGCTTTTTCAAGATTAGCCAGAATCTTAATACTGTTTTAATTGGTATTCTATTTTCCTGGAATTATCTTTCATTTTTTAAAAACCTTTTCATGTAAGCTTCTAGGACCACAGAAAAAGTACCAAAATCCAGAGCCTGGAAATACTGTTGTTTCTCTTCTATCAGAAAGTCTGTTTGATTAAAATTGAAGAAGGACCTGGGTTTGAGTTTGAATTTTCAGAAAAAAGTGAAACCCTCCAATGTATGTTTGTCACTAACAACCTAGGTATAATAATGAATCCTACACAGCACTAGAAAAGCCTAATCCAATTCTACTTTCCATTTCTATATCCAGTTAAGTGCATTCAAGCAGAAATAAACCCTGTTGAATTCAACTAGATTTACTCTCTTGAATATGACTGCAACCTAATGGAACTTCAGCATAACAGAGACTTCATGACAATGTCTAGTCTTTCAGCTTCCTCTAGTCTGATGAATGCAACAGCACATATCAAAAGCTACAAATGCACTTGCCTTCCACTCAACCTAAAATCACTCACAGATTAAAAAAAAAAAATCCCCAAAGTCAGAGAGAAAATTAAAACCATATCATGTACCTTTAAAGGAAAATGGATTAATTAAAAATGGATTAATTAAAAGGATTAATTTTGTAAAATAGAAACTAAAGACAAAATGAAATTGGGAAAATGTTAGTTAAAATATTAAGATACAATCAATTCATCCATTGTGGCTGATTATAAGTAGGTTCCAGATCAAAACATTAATTACATACTGGTATGGAATGTATCATCATCACACACTGGTGGAGAACCATGTTTCTTATGAGAGCAAAATCCAGCTGTTGATCTATTTTAGTAGGCTAGGTAATGTCAGGGCTTAGCCAAAGGACCACAGCAAAGCCCTCCCCTACAAAAACCATCCATTTCTCTTTGAGTGGATAGGTACACTCTGTTCCTCATACTGTCTATCATGGAGAAAATAATCCACTTCGAGACAAACCAGGAGCCATCAATTCCTGCCTTACCCTGTACTCTGTAGTTCATTGTATACAGAATTCATTGTACAGTATACTTACCCTATGGGGAGAAGATGTTCAGGAGAAAAACAGGCAAAGTGCTTGATTGGGGAATGTGTAAAGTTCTTAAATAGTCTGTTTAACAGACAAACTAGCAAAATAGCAGCTAGCAATACAGGGATATAACTCCTCTGTGGATCCCCTAATGGGCCACACTGGTCCCTCAAGCTAGTCCCATTCCTGCCATGTAACAAGTTGGTAGTAATTCATTTAACTTGTTTTTGAAAACACGTAAGACTATATATTAACCACCACTTTAAGTTAAACAGAGCATTTGACAAAGTCTCCCATGAGTTTTGGGTAGAGAATATGGAAAAATGTAGGCTGAACCATGATATCAACTGATGCATATAGCTGGTTGAACAATTATACCTAATGAATGTTTGACAATGGATCCATGTCAAGACAGAGAGAAGCATAAAGTGGTACTACAAGGTTTGTTTGGATCCAATTCTGGGCACTGCATTTTAGAAAGTACACTGACTGAGTACAGTATGTCCAAAGGAGAACAATCAAGATGATAATGAGCGTAGAAAGAAAAAGGTATCAGGAATGGTTGGAGGCACGGAGTACATTTAGCTTGGAGAAAAGAAGCTTACAGGGAGACATGATAGCTGTCTTCAAGTATCTGAAGGGCTGTTGTGTAGAACAAGGGTTTTTAATTTTTTTCAGGTTGCAGAATCTTTAGTTTAAAACAAACAAACAAACAAACCTTGGAACCCCTGATCTGTAAAGTGGTGGCTGTGGTGTTTTTTGCAAGAGAACAAGCCTTACCCTTTCCGTTGACCCATCAACTCTCGCAGAACAGAGTTTGAAAAAAACTGGGTAGAAAACAAGGCAGAATTGTTCAGAGTTGTTTCAAGAGGGAGGAAAAGAGACAAGAAGTTTAAATTACAAGGACACAGATTTTGGCTGGATATCAGGAACAATACCCTGAGAGAAAACTGTTCAGCAATGGAACAGACTGCCTCAGGAGGTTGCAGACTCCTTCACTGCAGATGTTTAAGTAGGGGCTGTATGGGGTCATCTATCAAGAAAGCTGCAGTAAAGTGGACTAGATTATCAGGTCCTTTCCAATGCTTATATTTGATGATTCTGTAGTAAGTGTTTGTTTCATTCCATGGGGCAAGATACCAAGTTAGAGACAAATCAGTAAAAGAAACACAGCATACAAATAAAATCAGCACAATATTTGAAGGCAATTGTCTGTCCTGGACAAAATACTCCTGATATAAATTACCTTTTTTTCTGAGCCAGAAAGTTCATGGTTCTCTTTTTGAACTTCATAAATAACGAAGTCCTAAGAATAACCAAGACTAGAAATCATCATTGCTTCCACCTTATTCTCTTCCAAATCTGTACATCCTTTCTGCCAACTGTGGACCATTAAGAATTTTACTGAAACTATATATATTCTGTAGTCTAACTGCACAAAAGTCTTGACAGACTGCCCAGTTTACAGAACTAAATAAGCTTGGGAAGAATAAGAAAAAGAAGCAAGTTTCTGAAAATCTGAAATAAACCTCACAATTCCACAAGTGTATAAACAGCTACACCTCCATAACTCATTGGCAAGTACAGCAGTACTGTACATGTTGTATGTGTTGTTCTACTAAGTGAAAGAGTATTGCAGGTTTTCCAATAACAGAACTACTTCCATTAGCAGAAGCACCTCTGAGAAAGGGATGAAGAACCCAGCTCAGCTGATACTGAATTTCATGCAAGGGAAGTATCATTACTTTTCTAGCTAAGCATCAGTTCAGCAATTAATGCAGAGCAATGTGAACTATCAGTCTAAAACTAAAATGCAAACAACATAAAGTGATAGTTTTTCTCTTTGCCCTTTTTTCCCATTCATTATACAACATGTTAAAAAAAGGAAAAAAAGGAACAGTTAAAATAATTTGAATAGGTTCTAAAATAAAATAAGTTCAAGATAAGCATCCACAAAATCCGCAAAACTTTCACTTGTATAAATGAATTCACATGTTGCTTTGAGCAACACTGGGAAAAATATTAGAAGTGACATGCCTTCATTAAGAAGTGCAACAAGGATTTGGAATCTTCCTAACAATTACAGCATGCTAAGTGAAACCAAAGTGTACCCAATAAAGCACACGGGTGAATATTTTCTTAAACTTTTATTCTAACATGATATACAAGGCACTGTGCTGAGCTAACTGGCACGCACTGTTGAAATAATCACAAAACAACTTGATGTTAGCTGAAACTGAAGCTATCAGAGATTGTGATATTTTATTAAATGAAAAAGAGCAGCCTTGGTCAAGTCATTCTCCACATGAATTCCTACCTATAAAAACATTCTCATGTACCTTAAAATTTGTTTTATATATATATAGTCACTTGCAAATGTGACTTCCTGGGTAAAATATGTTTATGAGCTGTTCCCTATATTCCAGATTTAGCCAAGGTAAACATAATCCCCTTCCAAAATATATGAACTGGCATGACATGGGGAGTCACTCTTACAAAAAAAGTTATATTTATTTCTTTTATGAAAACTAGAATTCTCAACGCAAGCCAATTAAAGCACAGTAAGCACTTTTTGGGCTGCTCCCTGTCACTCCCTCTAATCCCTCCCAGTATGATTTTTCCATTCCAGCTTAACTTCATCTTTTCTCTGGGTAGGAGGGCATACTTTCAAACTAAGCACTGTGTGGCAGTCACAAAACATTCTTTTATTTTTAAAAATGCCAGTAGGGTCTAGGTGGACCCAAACACACTCTTGGAAATAAGACTGCTAAAAGCCAGCATTTTGTTTATATGTATCAAATTTGTCACCATCCATCTCATTAAAAAATGAGCAGTTTACAAAGCAGTTAAAATCAATTAATATTACAATATAAAATAATCCTAAATAAATAGAAAATAAATAAAATCCAAGGATAGATGTTAAAATTGGCAGTAACTCAGGGAGCATCATCAAGGCACCAGCCACCCCCAGGATTGGGTAAGATTCTGCTTTGCAGATGACAACTTTCCATTTTAAAAGAAGTCAGATGAGGTGGGGAACTACCTAGCAGGTATGAAATGAAGTATCATAGCAGGGTTTAACACAGTTTTAGGAATCACAATAATAGAGTAGACAATAAAAACATCTTCAGAGGATTGAAAACAATATCCAAAACCACAATCAAAAGGTTACATACTAATACAAGTCTGGAATGATAAATATTTCTCTAATTCCAAAAGAACATTAAAATAGTTGCCAACTTCTTTGAAATAAGACTTTCCAAAAATCTTCTAAAAACCTAATAGTAGATATCTGTCTATCTTCCAGATGTAAGCCTAATTGAAGTTAATGGGACTTACTCCCAAATAAAAGTACACAGCCTGTTTAAAATTTAACCCTTTATTAGTTTTGTTCTGTTATTGTTGGCTTTGGCATTGTTATTATTGATTCAAATTTTCAAGAGTTAAAAAAAGAATTACAAAAAAGAAAATGTAAACAAATGAACTCCTCCTGAACATATCAAGACTAATCAGTTTAAAATAATATTCAGCAAAGTAATTCCTAGACTAGGTGAAGCCCAGTTAATTTGAAATAAATTTAAAATGCATTACTATTCTGATATCCACTTGATTATTTCACAAATTTGGACAAGAAAGTAGGGCAAAATCCTCCACTATGACTCTACAACTAAACTTGCTATCATTTTATCATTTCATTTTACTGGAGTTGGGTGGCCAAATACATAAATAAATAAGTGCATTCCTAGCTAGTCAACATTGGTAAAGAGAAAAAAAGAACTGGGAAAGAAGGGAGTAGATAAGTCAGATGGCAAAGCTACAGTGGGAGAGTTTTACAGGAAATTTAGTTGCTGGAGATCTCCATATATCATCACCTCTTTTTCTTCTTTTTACCCTCAGAGGGTTGCTTTTAAGCATTATTCCATTATTCAATTTCATTTTTATGCTTAGTTTACAATTCTATTGACTAACAAACAGTGTGAAGGCTTGTTCCTTAGTGGAATTAGTATTAACTTTGTTCTTGTTTCTTTATTATTACACAACACTCAAAAACTGGTGTATGAAATATATAAAGTATAGCAAAAAAAAGTGCTATATCAATGCAATCAATTGCATAATGTAATAGTAACAGCATTCAAATAATATTCTTTTTATGGCTTTATTTTCTTTCAGGCATTTATGTTACTATTACAGCTGCATGAAGATACACTATAGAGTTTTTCCACATGTAGTAACTGACTCAGCATTTTAATACATAACCAGCCTTAGAATTGACAATGAAGACACTGAAGTGGTAGATAGCTTCTGCCTTTCAGGACTGATGCCTTTTAGTCTGTGGTGCATTTCTTGTCTGCTTGTTCCTCTACTATTAATAAAGGAACAAACAGTCAAGAAATATACCACAGGCTAGCACTTAGTAATGTAGCAATGAAGGCTTTAGAAAGGACATTCAGATACCAGGATGTGTCTATACCTACAAAAATCAGAACTGTGCAGATAATGGTTTTCCTGTATAAAAGTGGAAAAAGCAGGATAGAAAGAATATTGATATTTTTGATGCTAGAGAAGGCTCTTGAGAAGAGCATGGATAGCCAAGAAAATAAAACAGATGGATCATAGAACAAATCAATCTAGAGTTCATATTCAAGGCACAAATGGCCAGACACAAATTATCCTATTTTGAACACATTATGTGAAGATCCAACTCCCTTAAAAAGTCTATAATACTGGGAAAGGCAAAAGGAAAGGGCAGACTCAAATACAATGTCAATGGGTAAAGTATCAGAAGACCTGAATGGCCATGGTGGGGACAGGTCCTGGAGAAGATCTATCTATGTATCATTAAGAGTTGACACCAACTTGAGAACACATACTCAATTTTTAAAAAACAGAAAATCTCTAATACTTTAATGAAATCAACATTCATAGTTAGAGTTTTATTACAAATACTTCTGGGACCATGAATATTTTATTGTTTCAATGAAGTCTATACAGTATCAAATATTATTAAATTCAAGCCAGCAATAAGCATTACAGATATTTTACTCCTTTATTGTATTTTTAAAGTTTTCCTGTGCAACTTTAAAACAAAATGTGTTTTCCTGGCTCTATAATTATTATTTTCCATACACAATGAGAAAGAAGTATATAATCAACAAAAATATATTCTGTAAACTATCAAATTAAGACTTTAAATCATTTTGGTTAATAACCTAAGCCAGACTCCTAATGAAGCAAATACATTTCAGCCTTTTCAGTTGGTTCTTCCTTCAAAACCCTCCATCCTCCTAGTGAACTTTTTTAAGTCTGAGAATTAGAGCAGCAAACACAACAGCTTTATGGTTCAGGTAGTGAAGCAAGGCAGACCGCTAACAACCAGAAGAAAAAAATGTTCATGCAATTTGGTAAATTACAGGATCAAACTGGCTTGCAGATTCATCAATATGTTTCTAAACATATTCTAAAATTTTATATTTAAATACTTCATTAAAAAAAGCATAAGAAAGGATGCAGCCAGAGAAGTTAGAGAAATACTTTTACCTGTCTTGGAAATAAAGGCAGTAACATCTCTACATATTGCCTTACATTGTAACACATACTTCCTCTTTTGGGGCAGAAAACTGCCACTCGCTGCTACCACTCACAGCAGAAATGTATTATTTATTCAGAGTTTTGAAAACTGCACTAGTTATTTGCATTTCTACATTTCTGTCTCTGTTTAAAAGTATAAAATGATCTACTATTCAAATGAGTTTACATATTAGTTCCTTAAACAATAAACAAGTATCAACATCATTTAGTTGGGAAAACAAAAACAAAAAGAAAACAATTCATTATGTAAAGTCAAGCAGTTTCACTACTGGAAACAGATTAAGAGCTAAAATAAATCTAGCATAGAAAAGGATGCTTTTATTTTTGCCATCTAGAAAAGCAGTTTGGTATTTAAATAAATGAGAGCCACTCTGATGTAGTGGTTAAGGGTGTAGTGCTGAAGGTGCTGAATTAGAAAGTGGAAGACCATGGTCCTCCTTTAAGCATGAAAGCCAGCTGGATGACTTTGGGCCAATAATTTTCTCTCAGCCCAACCCACCACATGGAGGAGTTGTTGTGGAGAAAATAGGAGGCAGGAACATTATGTATGTCACCTGTACAAAATAAAGGCAGGATATAAATCTACCTGGCAATCTGGAAGGAAGGGAAGAGTTATGTTTGCTCTAAAGAAGATGACCAAGAGCTATAGCAAACAGAGCAGTGATAAAAGTATAATTGACCAGGAAAGGATTTTAAACTTTTCTTCCTTGAAGTGATGCGTTTTCTCTTTGTAAGTTTCTTGGGCTTATTTGAGGAATAACTCGTGAAGTTCCTTTAGTTTCTCAGTGAAAAACCATTGACGGTTGTTGCCAAGTTTCAGAAGCACAATCTCAGGAGGAGAGTCTGGGACCATAAAACAGGGCTGGAATTTGTCAGTCATTGCTTAAAGGGTTAAGTACAGTTTGCAGTTACTTTTAAAAGAAATCAAAAATATGCTTGTTTGATAAGCTCTTAAAGTATGATAGATTAAGCTACTAAAAAGTTCCGTTTAATTTTTGTAATATCTTCTCCTGAATTTTGGATCACTCAGCAGCCTGGACTTCAAAGTTGGCATGCCTGATTTTTAAAGCTCTGTTTTCTGTGACCAGGTAAAATTTGGGAGGCACTCTGGCCAAGTGCTTAGTGAACCTTTGGAACTGGGAGTTGACTCGGATGCTTAATGTGATTGCCTCTGAATAGCCTCTCTCTATCATCCAATCACAGCAAGCACCTTGGTTTCCAAGGGACCTCCAGAAGATGTAGTAGCAGAAGGAATGCCTGGAGTACAGGCAGAGGGAGTGTTATGGAGCATAGGTGAAAGTTCATGTTGGTTTATCTTCTCACAAATTGTCATCTAGCAGCGCCATTTAGGTGTTGAGCAGAGTACAGCAATGCTCCCAGAAAAACTTTGCCCAGGGAAAAAATACACACCAGCATGAGAGGTTTGCAAACTGCAATGTCCATAAATTCACCATCCAAGACTTATCTACAAACACAAAGTCTCTAGCCAAAAACTCTCAGAGAAGAGGTACACTACTTGGTTATTAGTTACAACTACATAACCCATAAAACTACTTAACTACATGGTGGCTAACGCTCTACTGCAACTGCAAGGCTGGGCACACAATGCTCCAGTTATATTGCCACTCCATACCCCCCCGACGGGTTACTAGCATATACATGCCAATAGGTGGCAATAGTTAGCAGTATATGTGCACAACACACAGTCACAAGTTGTTTTGTTTACATGAGCTACATAAGCTAGACATAATATTGTTGTACAGATAATGGGATGGCTTTCTTCCCATGAGAAACTCCTGACATTAGGGTAGCCATTCCTGTTTGGGAAAGGATGGACAGGAAAGTCTCCTGACAGGCTGTAATGTCTTTTTAGGGGAGGAAGTGATGCTAGCTGCTATTTTATGTATACATCACATTTATATAGCTTTATGTTTGTATATTCAGGAAGATAACTTTAAAACAAGCCCTTTTCCATCAAGGAAGATGTGCTGTCTTCTTCCCATGTTCCTTTGGAATATTTCTTATATCAAATCCCTAAACTGCTTATTTATTCCTTATATAGTTGAGCTGTTTATATTTAACATATAGTTTAAAATGTTAAAACATAGCTGAAAATAACCATGTTTTTGGTACTATTCCAAGGTGACAATCCTTCAGATTTTTGAGGACCACTATTACATCGTCTCTTAGTCATCTCTTCTGTGGGCACAACATTCACAGATCTTTTAATTGGTCTTCATAGACCTGGTTTCCAGACTCTTCACCATCTTAGTAGCCTTCTTCTGAACTTGCTCCAATTTGTCAGTACTCTTGTTGAACAATAGTGCCTAGTAGTTCCAAATAGGGCCTCTCCAGAACAGAGTAGCCTGGCTCCATTACTTCCTGTGATCCAGACTCTATGTACTTATTAATATACCCAAAGATAGCATCTGCCTTTTAACAGCTGCATCACACTGCTGGCTCATACTTAATTTGTGCTTGTGAGGATATTCAGGTCCCTTCTGCATGTACCATTGCCAATTAGGTCTCCATTCTATACCTGTGCCTTAGATTTTTCCTACTGAGATGCAGAACTTTTGCTAAGGTTCAGACACTTTAAATCTGTAGCACTGTCCTGATCTACTAAGTTAATAACGCTATTAAAGAAGGTTAATCAGGAACAAATTGTTTGCAACAAACCTATGCAGACTCTGTTAAATATAGCATGCCAATCAAGGCACTCAAAAGATGCTGTTGAATAAATTGCCCAAGGCAGTCAGCCTGAGAGAGGAAGCAACCACAAAAGGGAAGTACTGCTAGAGCATAGAAAAGGAGACATACCAAAGAGGACAGAGTGGAAAAACACTTGGCTGAGTTGTATATAGGCATATCTGAAAGGGACTGAGGCCAAAAAGGAAAAGACTGTGGGGTACAGTGCTGCACATAAAAGGAGAGAGAAACAGGAAGGAACTGAGAAGCTTCAAAATCCAGACCTGACCTCTTCCAACAACCTAGATGCCCTCTGGCCATAGGGGGATGTGGGAATATGGTGTGTATCTGTGAGAGCATGAGGAGCATAACTTTGTTTTACTTTAATAAACTCTCAATTATTGGGGAAGCCTCTTAGTATTCATTGGGAACCTTAATGTCATGGGAGTATTTTACATAGAAACTCATGAGCCTGCTGAATAGGAGTGTACATTTTCCAATAAATAAACCTGCTGTACCCTGGGAGCGAGGGTCATTCCTCTCTCTGCTGCAGTCTGTTCTTTGGCTAGGCAAAAGCGTGTGATCCTTAAGATAAGACATGCAAGGGGGAGATGCAGTCAGCAAATGGTCTATGTATATAAATTAGCAGGACAGAGAAAAGCCTGTAACGTCATAGGGACAAAATAGGAGTTCAGAAGTTCTTACCCATTACCAGTTTCCTACTTTTTCCTCATCTTTCTCCAAATCTATACCCTCTTTGGCTTTCCTTTTACTTCCAAGGTAACAGAGAACCTCTTTATTCTTGCTATTCTTTTTTCAACTGTATATGCTTGACAGATTATTTAAACAGAAGTCACACAAGAATAAAGGTACATAAAACAACTACTAATACAGGTAGTCCTCAACTTATGCCCATTTGTTAAGCAACCGTTCAAAGTTACAACAGTGCTGAAGAAATGGACTTACAACCGGTCCCCAAAGTTATGGCCGTTGTAGCACCCCCGGGGTCACATGATCAAAATTCAGGCGGTTGGCAGCCCACCTGCACTTACAACTGCAGGGGTGCTTCAACTCCCATCTCTGCCCTTTTCGTTGCTCTGCACCCTGCCTTTCAAGGCAGCAAGCAGCCCCAGAACCACGCAGCTCTGGGGCTAGTAGCCATGCTGCAGCTCAGAGGCTTCTTGGTGCGCTGGGGCTCTGGGGCTGCAAGAAGCCCCTGAGCCACAGCACAGCACAAACCCACCCCTGGAAGCCTCAGCCACCCCAACCCAGTCCCAGCCACTCTTGTCACTCTGCACTCTGAGACCCTGCAGCCCTGCACCCTGCCACCCCAGCTGACCTTCACTGTCTTCTTGCTACTGCTGCTGACAAGATGTGCCCAGCCTGGCCCTTCGTGCCAAGAAGTCCCTTTGCACCACGCTGCTGGGCTGGGCTGGAGCTGGGCTTTGTGCTGTGCTGCAGCTCTGGGGCTTTGCAGGAGGAAGGAGAAATCCTCACGAACAGCCAGCAGCTTCTGACATGAGCTGCAGAGTATGCGCTGGAAGCACCCACAGACTCTCCAGGAGCACTTCCACCACACACTCTGCAGCTGACATTGGAAGCTGCTGGCCGTTCGTGAGGATTTCTCCTTCCTCCTGCAAAGCGCCAGAGCCGAAGCACAGTGAGAAGCTCAACCCCAGTCCAGTCCAGCAGCATGGTACAAAGGAGCTTCTAGCACAAAGAGCCAGGCCGGGCACACCTTGACAGCAGCAGGAGCAAGAAGATGGCAAAGGTCAGCTGGGGCGGCGGAGTGCAGGGCAGGAGGAGTCTTGGAGTGCAGGGTGGCGAGGGCAATTGGGTTGGGGTGGCTGAGGCTTTCAGGGGCAGCTTCATGCTGCACTGCAGCTCAGGGGCTTTTTGCAGCCCCAAAGCTGCAGCATGCCAAGAAGCCCCTGAGTTGCAGCATGGCAAGCAGCCCCAGAACTGTGCAGTTCTGGGCTCCTTGCCACCCACAATGCAGGGTGCAGGGTGACCAAATGGGCAGAGATGGGGGGGAGATAGGCAGGTGGGGGGAGTTGGAGGCAGTCCCTTACCTTACTGAGGCTCGGGGCTGGGAGGGACCAAGCCCGGAATGGCTTGGATTGCAGTGGGTCCTCGGCTAATGACCAGTGGAATTCACTTAACGATAACAACAGGGAGTGCCGGGATTGCCATCGCTAAGTGATGTGGTCAATGACATCTCACTTTACGACCGCATCACTTAGTGATGGAAATTTTGGTCCCAATTGTGGTCGTAAGTCAAGGACTACCTGTAAAACATAAGTAAAAACAGTGATTAAAAAAAACTTTTGATAATGCATTCTTCCTTTCCATTTTTTCCCCAACTGCTAACCATTACCTAAATATTTATACTACACTTTGAACATTAAACATTGGAAGTTATTGCTAGTATCTGTTGAAGTAATTTCATCTATTGTTTGTCATCGCTTTTCATATCTCTCAGAATTCTGAGCTTTAGGCTTTGTGACACAGTTCCTACTGTTTTTAGAGACTACCCTGCATTCTTCTTGGTTAGGTGTGCCTCCTTCCATTTCCTACACTTTTCCCTTTTTCTCTTCAACATTTTATAAAGTTCTGCATGCTGGTCTCTTTAGAGTCCTACAATTATTCCTTCTTTCACACTGCATTTGTCTTGCTGAGTTAGGATCTCTAATTCTCCATTTATTTTCCATACTCCATGCATTGCTGAGATTCTGAGTGGCCCCACACCTACCAACTTTGCTGTTGCAGTTTCCTATGAAATTCTGAGTTCCAACCCTGACTTCCTGCTTCTCCCTTTATGTTCTGCTTTCTTGGCTGCATATTTGGTTCTGGGCTTTTCCCGCCCTCTCCCTTTTATTCTATTGATCACCTATCACTTCCCTTCATAAAGTCAGTATATGACATTGTCGAACTGTCAGTCAAACCATCTTAGTGGCACCATCTATATAGCCAATAGTTGAATTCCACAGCCCTGTTTTCACTTCTTTGTGCCATGACCCTCATTTGGAAGGACTGATGAAAAAAACTTCTCATTATCCAGTTCCTTCTCCTTCCTGCCTAACACCTCAATATCTCTGGAGATTCAAGGTGTCTTCTGACTGTGCTACTTAGCCCCACATGAATCAAGAAGAAAGGATAGTAACTGTTGAGTCTGAACAGTCACAGAAACCTCTCCAACATGTCAGGGATACAGGCACTTGAAAGACAACACACCACCCTCAACTTCATACAGAGTCTGTATGAAGCCACTACAGTTTCTCTCAGCAAGAAATCACCCACCACTATGACACAACACATCTTTCTCATGGTGGCTCTTAGATTTTAGTGTAGAAACTCTCTCCCCTAAGCCTCTTCACTTTCTCTTCCAATAAGGACATAACCATGCATCTGCTGAAGGTTTAGTTTGAGATCTTTTCAGGGAGAAAGACAAATATTGCACACACCTTGCAAATCATGACAATGTTTCCTCACTGTCTGCATTCTGTAGACTCTCCTCCTCTTATTACCCTATCCAAACTTCCACACAGTAATTACATATTTGAGAACTCAGAGTCGCCATGAACACCCAATTAGCGCATACTGAACCATTTCTCCTAGGGGAAATCAGGGTTAGATTCCTACAAGCCTCTAGTCACAACATTTTCATCAACCTATCAATACATAACCTTGTTTTATGTGTGTTCCTGTTTAAAGACACCTTATTTAATGTATATATTTCTTATAAATAAAGTAAGTCCTGAAAAAAAATTAAACCAAGATTAAACATTTAAAGTTATATAAAAGCATTAACTAAAATCTTACTTTTGATGGAGCTGCAGGAAGTGTGATGGGACAGTGCACTGCATGGTTAAACCTCTCCACCTTAGCTTGTTCCACAAAAACCAAGGGAGAGATTGGTGGAACCTATTCTGCAGAAGATTCTTATTTTCTCCATAAGACACATCATAGCCTTCTTGCGCTTAGGAACACTAGGCTTGGGAGCCAGTTAAATCAGCAAGATCACCAGTATGAGAGAAGGCAGAGCATCACCTTGTTCAACCTCAGCTAGAAACACGCATGACGGGCGAATCACAATTTTTGCCACTCTGCACATGTCCATGAAAGCGCCCTAAGTACTGATTTGGGGGTTACAAATAAATTTTAGCAAATAGGCAAATTTGCAAATACATAACCTGTGAATAATTAGGATTGTCTGTATATAGGACCTTTTCCTGATAGATTATATACTCAGTTATATACTGAGGCTCAAAATATTTGGCTGCCATCTTTTACACTTTTATAAAATATCAGGAATGTAAATAACACAACACCAGGATATAGTTTGGTACACTTTATCTTGGATGCAATCCAAACATTTTAATAATTGCCAAGGACACTTAACAAAGATATAGTCCGTGCAGGTGCTGAACAAGGAAGCTTGTGTTAAGATAAACATTATCTCTATTGATATGGAGTTGTCAGGTTTCTGAAAACTTATATTCTATTGCAATCACTCATCCGCCTATTTATGTATATATGTTGTTTATACTTCTTGCCTAGTTGATAGAAGTTTATGTAAAATAATACCAACTCAACCATCCTACCCTCCCTGCCAGGTGTCTGGTCTTGGCAAATGACTTCTAAAGGAAAGAGACATACTTGAGCTAAACTGCTTGAGAAAATGGCCAATTAAGGGTGGGAGAGTTATAGATTCCTGGATACTTTTGGGAAAGCTAAAGTCATACTATGCACAGGCATCAGAAGATACACCATTTCATACAGGAAAACACAGAGAAAAATTAGGCATGTCACTTAAAATTCTCTCTATTATAATTGTCTTCTTCAGTAACACTACACTTCTACTATACAACCTCATGGTTTGTGAAACTATCTATTACATTCTACTGGCATAAAAAGAAATACAATACTGGGACACACAAAATAATCTGCAGTTAAGATTTACTTATTACTAGAATCTCAAAATCTGCAATTGACATAACTGTTTGCAAATATATAGCAATTCAAGTATTGTATTGTTTCTAAAATATTAAATATGGCCATCTACCACAAAAGGGTGCATTTCCTTGGTACAGACCAATTTAAGATATTAGTACTCTGATTCTGCTTCCAAATCATAGAATTTTGGTGGTTTTGTGAGAGCTGAACACTTTCAGCTACACTGTTTAATAATACTGTACATAAATGTTATGCATTTATTAACAGGACGCAGCTGGCTGTCTCTAAAATTCAGCCAGTTTTCAAGAGCAAACTGAATGAATCAAGCTGCATGATAATTTATGAAAGCATTTTACAGTAGGAAATGTTCCACATGGAGGATCTTTGTATTAATAACAGCAATTATTCTACAATCATGTGAAAACATAAGTACGCTCCATTGAAATATTTGATTTTTTTCAACATGTGTCAATATACAAATATTAGATCTTCATTTCAATAATATTGATAAAGTGGATATAACAAATATCATGCACCATTTACATTTTGTAATCCATTGTGTAATTTAAATAAACATAAATCCAAATTTTACATGTGAAAAAGTAAGTACACCCCTACATTTATGACTTTCTCAATACCTAAAATTAGAATCAGGTGCACCAGATCAGGTGCAAGTTATCAGACAATTGTTAGAGAGGATCTGGTTGGAACCTGCCTTACTGAAACCTCAGAGATTTAGTTTGGCTCTTCGTTGTTGAAGTGTGTGCCATGCCTAGATCAAAAGACCTCTCTGAGACCTTCAGAAAGAAGGTCAGAGATGCCTAGGAGTCTGGGAAGGGTCTTAAAAAGATTGCCAAACAATTGGACGTCAATCATTCCACTGTCTGGAAGATCATCTACAATGGAGAAGATTTCAAACAACTGCCAACTTGCCCAGGCCAAGCCACTCCAGCAAGTTCAGCCTGAGACCAAAATGCAAGATGTTGAAGAAAGTCTATAAAGACCCCAGAATTTCATCATGTGACCAACAGGTAGCTCTTGCAACTACTGATGCCAGAGTACATGAATCTACCATTAGAAAGGAGCTGAACAAATTAGATTTGTAATCTAGGCTGTGTATTCAAGAAACCCCTCAAACATCACCCAACTGAAAAAAAATTCTGCATGGAGGAGTGGGAAAAAATTCTTCCCAGTCGATGTCAGAGACTGGGAGACAGTTATATAAAACCTGACAATCCATGTCCCACTGTGTCATCATTTCAGAGATATTTCCTTACCTAAACAGAGAAACAGAATGACCAAGGGCAACAAAGCAGTGGGAGTGTGAGCGACTTACAATTTGCTGCCAGCTTTCCCATTGACTTTGCTTGTGGGAAGCTGGCAGAGAGTGTAAGAAATCTCTCTTCCTCCCCCTTCCTCCCTCTCACTTCCTTCCTTCCCTCCCTTTCCATATATAATATAGGCTTGCACCATTTGCCCTCCCCTCACAACCCTCAGGAGAGCCCTGGTAAAGCCTCCTCCTCAGCTGACCTGCGGATATGCCTGCCACTTTGCTGGGGAGAGGTGGAACAAAGGGAGCCACAGACTGCGAGGAAAACTGCACCCTTGCTCATCATTCTGGTATTTCTCCTAAGGACCCCCTCCCTCGAAGGAGGAAGAAGGCTCACCTGTTGACCACCAGCACCCCCCAGCCAGCCCTACCTTGCAAGCAGGCATCCAAGTCACTCCCTCATCCTTTCGTCAATGCCCACCGCCACTAAGAGATTTCAAATTTCTGCCTCACTTTCAAAACAACCAATCGCTGCTCACCCGTCAGGCCTTGCCACCAGCTGATTGGGCATAGGGGCAGAGGGAGGTGGGGAAAAGGTTGGGGATACATCCATGATGATCATGTGACTTGAGCTGATCGTGGCAGTGCAGTGGTGTAGCAATGCTGAAGCAGCCACAAATTTCCCAAATTTCAATCCCACGGGAGTAATAGGTCCCAGATTTTGGACGCATTGTGTAAGTTAGCACATTTGAGGTACCTGGTTCAAAAATTGTTGCCCTATGACGCACTGTTTCGCCCAGTTGAACATTACAGACAGGAGAGTTTTAGTAGTATATAGATTCCTACTTGAGTTTGTTTCTGCCAAAGGGGGCAATGCCAGGTATTACAGCCAAGGGTGTACTTACTTTTTCCACAGAAGGAAATGGCATATCTGTTAATTTTTTGCTGAAGAAATGATTGCAAAGTCAATTCTCATGGGGGGGGGGGGGGTTTGTTCAATTGCATTACCTTTATCTTAATATATTGTTTACGTGAAGATAACATATTTATTAAATTTTATTTATTACATTTATATGGTCGCCCATCTCACTTGCATGTGACACTGGGCAGCATACACAGTTAATATATGTTTAACACATATGTTAAAAAAGAAAAAAACTTTACATGGGATGCACTTACTTTTTCACATGATTGTATGGGCTCTCTGCCAACCTCAGACAGGAAAGCCTCCATGGAAACATCAGTAAGAGTATATATAGCTTCTGTCAAATATGTCCATCAATATGCCCTTTATGAGGGCTGTTAGAAAAGGTATGTAATTTTTTCTAAAAATAAGTAGCTGTAAATCAGTAGTGCAAAATGAAAAATTTCTATAATTATATTCCTGATTGGAAAGGTTTCATTTCCAAAAACATATTGTTTAATATTATTAATCAGGAACATAATAAATATCACAAAGTACCATAACCATTTTTAAAAAATTAAAATATATGATCAAAGACACCCCCCCAAAAGACAAAAGGTTGCAAAAAGAATGCAGAATACAAATATCCAGAAAAAAAAAAAAAAAAGACTTGTACCTGAGACTAAGCATAAGACTACATTCAGGTCCCTTAACTTCTGACTGTCATTGCAATGGGACAAAAATTTGGCCACCATTCCCAAACCTGGTTGATTAGAAGGCTGGGCACAATGGCCACATGAGATTGTGTCTGATCAGAGGGAGATACCTTTCAAGGATGGTAATAGGACATTTCAGAAGCAAGTGCACTATGATTTTGACATCGGAATCTAAATAGATACACAATAACTCTTGGTAAGGAATGTCATTAAATCTTCCTTGACAGTACCAGAAGAGCATCCAGGTGTGCCAGTGTAAAAGCCTTCCTATGTGACAGGACAAGTAGATGATAAAAAATATTGAGGGATAGTAAAGGGAAGGTCCATGAGTGTTGTAGTGGAAATGTGAAATATTTATTTATTTATTATTAAGCCAATTTATATAGCCGCCTATCTCACCACAGGCAACTTTGGGCGGCGAACAGCAAAGCTAAAAACAATCAATAAATACAATAAATATGAGTTCTGTCTCTTTGTATATTGAGGTCAAAGATTCTCAACTTGAGCTCTTCCCAGGCTTTGGCCAAGCCCAGCACAGATACAAACTGAGGGGTCATGTTGCTTTCTTTAATATTACAATAACCAATTTTTAAATAGTTTCAAATACTGAGAATTAACATTATTTTTAGCATTTAGTGAAAAAAAATAAATCTCTAATTTGTTGTTCTCATATAATATATGAATAGCCAAATCCCCCATTTTGTGAATCCAATCTTTCATGAAGTATCAATCCCAAATTTTATGCATGTGCAAATTGGTGACAATAGGATATTAATTCCTTATGTATAAAGGGTTTTTTTGTTCCAGATGACTACCCCTCAGAAGCATGCATATGTAACATAAATGCTTTAACTCTTTCTACTAAAATTAGTATGTTAAATGACTTCATAAGAACAATATGAAGAAACAAATGAACACTGGAGGCTGCAATTACTCATAAGGGGACAAAATTACTACCTTATATGCACTGCAGTAAATGATTCTTTGGTGATTACAAACATTCTGACCACCACCACCTAACACAGAGAAACAGATAGGTATCTAGAGGTACAGGAGAAAGCTGTACAATTTGACCTTAAATTCTGAATGGCTTGTAATCTTACAAAAACAACAACGATAGCCAGTGAAAAGAGAGAGGCATGTGAACCTAATTTATGAACCTAATAAATGTGAATCGAAAGGGGCATATTTATTGTTTCTTATACCATATGCAGTAACAACTGAACTCTGCCTTAACCAGCCAAATGGTGAAAAATCCTCTTTTATAAATGAACCCAAACACAGAAGTTAAAATCAACATTAACCAAAAAAAAAAAAAATGCTTTAAATTATAATGTTCTACTGAGGCAAATGACTGAAAAAAAAATCATTCAATGAGAACCAAAGTTAGATGTTAAGTGATTCTGGATTCTTTCAATTCCTTAACTACAAATTCAAGTTCCTATCAAAAACCACCCACATATCCAATTCTATTCAGCAAAGCAGACAAACTCATCTCAAGACATTAGAAATCAATCTCTGTAAACAAAATTATACAAAAGGGCATACAGAACAGTTTAAAGGTAAAGGTGAAAATGTCCTATGTAACTGTTTTTAGCAGTAATTCAACAAGGCAACAAGTTTACCTATTTCTGGTGGGCCCTGATCCAAGTACTAACGAAGTCCAACCCCACTTAGCTTTTCTTGGGATCAGCCATGGTGAAGCTAGGTGCTACCACCTACTGTGACTATAAAGAAGTTCACAGAAGTTTAAAAAGAAGATACCATCCTCATACAGAATGAATGCAGAACCACAATATAATGGTATCACTTTAAATGCTATCCTGCTAACTTGCAAGGGAAAGTCTTGAATATTACATACCATGTAATAAAAGCCAATGAGAAGTATCCAATGTATATCTCAGGCTTTTTAAACTCTCTCAAGCACACTCTGAATATACATTACCTTGTAGAGTCCCCAACTCACTGCCCCCCAAATATATTCCACTAGTGAACTACAAGACATCTTGCATGCAATAATGTGTAAAGCTTGCTGCTAAATTTGATAGAAACTAATGTATGACTTAAATGTTCTATAACCGTAATCTTGCCAAGAAAACTACAGGGACTAGTCCAGGCAGTCACCAGGAATCAACACTGACTCAAAGGCACACACACACACACACACACAAAATTACTACAAGTGTTTTTATTAAGTGTCATTCCTATCAGTGTGAGAAGTGACTCTCATATTACCTCCCCCTCCAAGTCCTCTCCCCACATCCCTGGAGGAGCCTGGAACATCTTCTCACCATCCAGAATGAAACAGACAATCTGAGAAATTGAACCAAATATTACAACAATATTTAAGATGCTATGTCTCTTATCAACAAGATAATTGGACTGAGCTGTTGTCACTTGCAGACTTTGCCTACAAAAACTCAGTACATTACTCCATCAACATGTCTCCTTTTCAGGCAAATTACAACATTTACCCCTGCATGTTGCCCTCCAGTGCTGCTACATCTGCAGTTCCTCACACCTCAGACTTCCTGAAGGAGAGGTAAGCTGCTTAGCACCTCTTAAAGGAATAGCTAGATTTGTAAAGAGGCTGTGTACAAGCGAGCTCCAGAAACACAAGAAGGGTTTGAAATTGCTGAGGGGGAATTGATGTAGCTTTCAACAAAATTTTTGTCTTCCACCTGACCCTCCAAGAAGCTGGATTCAAAATTTATTGGCTCTTTCAAAGTGGTTCAGCAAATAAACCCAGTGGCTTTCCATCTAAAATTATCTGCACCCATAAAAATTTATCCTGTGTTCCACCAACTGCTGCTTGCGCAAGAGGCACCCCCCTGTAGCTTACAGACTAAGACAACTCCACCTCGCCCTATTCTGGTGAATGGGGAGCAAGAGTGTGAAGTGGAGGCCATTCTGGACTCCAGATGCAAGGGGAAGCATTTGGAATACCTGATTCATTGGAAGGGCTATCCAGATTCAGAGAGACTGTGAAAAACTACATCCATGCCCCATCTGCAATTCCCAGGGAAACCCTATCCACATAATCAACCACTGTCACAAGATGATTGTAGATCCCAACATGAATAAGACTCTCTGTTTCCCAGCATGGGGGACTCCACAGAACAGACTGAGATACAACCTGAGAATTTTCTTAGCTCCCTCTACTTCTGTGATGTAAGATTGGTCAGGTGGGATGGGAGAGCTACCAGGAAAGAATGTGGGAGAGCAACCTACACAGCAGCAGAAAAAGGAGGAGGAAATGCCAGCTTCCCCCATTCAGAAATCTGTTCTGAGGATGTAGACTGGGATGGTCTGTATGAACAGTTAAACCACTGCTACCACTTATTTTCCAAAATTGGTGCCATTCTCTCAGAGTCTGTAGGTACTTCAGATGAAAGGGAAAGGCCATTGGGGGAATGGGTTGGGCACTGACCAAGGAAGTGGCAAAGAAGAAACTACACAATAGGTGTAGGTCAAGGAGTGAAACTGACTGAGCATAGGTAGGTACATGCCCAAGTTCAGATCAACTCCATGGTAATGAGAGGCAAAGCTTTCCAAGTTTTCCTTTCTTATTGCTTCAGTAGGCTGTTGTTCAGCTACTTAGAGTGGCTAATTCCCTTTTGGGAAGGAACCAGCTGCAAAGCTTTCCCCTGACTGCTGTGACCAGTTAGCAGAGCATTAGATTCTTGAATCTTTTCCTTGGACAGTATCTAGAGCAGTGACTGGAACATCTTGCCAAATTACCTTGGATTCTTTCTGGCCTGAAATCCATTGAGGAAGTGGATAGAGTGCTCTCTAGAATTTCTCACCTGTAGCCTGGAGAGGATGTTGCTGATAGCATTGAAGAAGGCTGTGGTATATGCCATTACCTTAAGAGGCCCTCCCTGGATCCAGAGGTGTTAGTTAATTAACTGGGTCCCCAACCTTCTTTTTTTAAGCACAGGTTATTGAGATGGTGATGAGGGACCAACTACAGAGTGCCCCAGATGAAACAGATTATCTGGACCCTAGCCAGTCAGGGTTCATGCCTGGGACAGAGACAGCTTTGGTAACACTAATGGATGACCTTTGTAGGGACCTAGATGGGGGTAATGCAAAATACAAAACAGTTTGAGATGTTTACAGTGGAGCTCTTATGAAAGCTTCTTATAATTATATAGCTAATCCCTGGCTCATAAAAAATTTGGAGACAACAATGCTGAACAAATATATTCCATCTTGATTTTGCAGTTCTATCAGGTATTAAAAATGAAATACAGATATAAAATTGTAATATTATGAGTTTCTGAAATTTCATTAACACACTTAGTTTTGAATTCTATGAAACATTCACAGCTCATAATACAACCCAAAACTGAAAATATGAACATTTTATAGTTCATTTAAGCACCGCATTTGAAAGGTTCTTGAGGCAGAAGCACTATGTATTCCACTCTGAGCTCCTGGAAGAAAGGCAGGATATAAAACTCACAGAATAAAAATAAGTAATCCATGGAACTAGATCTGTGAACTACATTAAGTAACCCAAATGGTTGTTTGTTCCTCCATAACACAGAAGTCTTTCCTGAGATTAGCATGACATTTAGAACAATCCTGGCAAGCTAATGCAATAATACCTATTGCTAGTCGAAATATAAACTCAGTTCAGTCCTACATATTTGAAAGCCAACTGACTCATCACATACCTTTCTGGAATGGAAGGTCATCTTATCACTGCTACAGAACTGCATACAATGTGGTAAACATATTCACACTGACATAAACTTGGCCTTAATAATCCAAAATGATTTTGATTCTAGTACTAATGTACAGAACTGAAATAATTCTAATTTAAAACAACAACACTTTGACTCTTTAAAAAATTCTTACATATTCAGTTTAAGACATATAACCAAGAGTGCAAAAGTCATGTCTATTGCTTTAAAACAGCAGTTCTCACTGTATGGAATGGAGTAAGGCTTAGTGAGTCTAGCTTCAAAGTACTACCTATGAAACAGAGCCAATGTCATCTTTGCAACAGCTAACAGAGTTCGTCAATAAGATCTTAAGAAGACACTAGTAAGCCTGTTTAAAAGACTCAAAGCACTGCTCTGAAGATTTATGGAAGATGCCACCCAGAATCAAAGCTCCCAAAAGAAAAAGGTCTTAAAGGTCTTTTATTACAAGCCTCAGTTCAATCCTATTTGAATACCTGTATATTTTCCAAACTAGCAATTCATCCACGGCTGTATTCTAATTATCTGCTATCTGCTAGAGAACTGCTGTTTTAAAGCAATAGACATGACTTTTGCACTCTTGGTTATATGTCTTAAACTGAATATGTAAGAATTTTTTAAAGAGTCAAAGTGTTGTTGTTTTAAATTAGAATCAAAGCTCCCAAAAGAAAAAGGTCTTAAAGGTCTTTTATTACAAGCCTCAGTTCAATCCTATTTGAATACCTGTATATTTTCCAAACTAGCAATTCATCCACGGCTGTATTCTAATTATCTGCTATCACTGATCATGAATTCTTTTCTGCCTATGAACAACTGAAACAATTGCCCAAGGACAGAATTGCATTTCTGGGCAAAAGCATCATATCTAGATTTAAGCCTGGGGCTGATGCCTCTTCTTTACTCCCATACAGATACAGTAAAACATACAGAGCCAATCTTCATTGCCCCGCTTTTTTGACCATTTTAAAGCTGTACAGCTATTGTTTTAAATTAAAACAATACAACATATACTCAATTACTTATGAGAATAATCAAACTTGACAGTTCTTTGTTATGATGAATTCAAGCAACCTTAATATAAATGTGTCTTTCAATGTTTAGAAAGCAGCTTTACTTTTATCGGACATGCCAGTATTGAAATTAATTCCAGGTTAATGCTGTTGTCAGAATTTTCCAAGTATCACTGATGTGTATATTTGAAAAACCATACTGTTCAAGCAGCATAAAGGAAAGGAATTGGGAGTTCTGAGCAAGAAGGAAACTCTCAGGATAAGCTTTTCTTTTCTGTAAGTGATATAAATGTCTGAAGCCCAGATGGGCAGCACTATAGAAACAGTCTTAACTTGGACCAGAAACATTGGGCTATGCACCCTTTGAAAATGATCCAGAAAAAGTGTTTCAGCTCTCACAAGAACACAACCACAGACTTTCTCTGCTATTTAATAAAGGAAGCCACCCATCAAAATTAAAATTACTTATAAAGCAGTGGCAGCATTTTTTCAGGCATGCATGGGAACCTGAAAAGGATTTGATTTATATCCACTTTTTGTACAGGAGCCCAAGACTATGTACATAGTGCTCCCTTCTCCTATTCTTCCCTACAAGCATCCTGTGAGGTAGTTGGGCTGAGAGAAAGTGATTGGTTGGGCTCCTTTCATGGATAGCAGAGGGGTGCTGTGTTTGGGCAGTGTCCAAAGCACTACCAAATCATTTTTCAAAGCAGTCACACCCATAATTCACATCTTGCTGTTTAACGGCATCCCTAACCAAGCCAGCAAAAATCAGCTTGGAGAAATGCAGATAAACTATAGGACAATTTCTCTGGGAAATTTCAAAATTCATGCTTAAATTGAGTTATTTGGCTGGCTTAGGATTCCCTCAATTAGCTGCTGGTCTGATCCTCAGAGCAGTACTGGTCTTAGGATATTGAATAGGGAATTAGATCTAGATTAGGTTTTGAAACTCCAACATCATGGTCAGATAAAGTCCTTGTAGAATTTAGATTCAAGACATTTATATTATTCCCTTGCAATGGGGAGGGGCAATTAAAACAGTCTGCTGTATGAGATTTCTAGAATCTGATGGATTTCTGAATTCTTGGGAGAGTTTCCAGTAAAGTGATGGATCTGCAAATCTGGTTTTGCACTGGACTGGTGAGGTGCATCAGCAATCAACATAATTGTTTGAATGCCCTCTCTAGCACTGTGGAGCAGTTTTGTGGGATCAATTTAATCTCGTAAGACTGAGGATGTGAACAAGATGCTTGTGGCAATTTACCCTCCCACCTTTCTCTACCCTAGCCCACTGTAACTAACACATGGAAGTACAGGCAATCCTTGCTTAATGACCACAATAGGGACCGTAAAATTGGTTGTTAAGCAGGGCAGTCATTAAGTGAATCACATGACTGGACCCAATTTTATTACCATTTTTACAAGTTATTAAGTGAATCACCGTGACATTAAGCAAATCCAGCTTCCCCAATGGACTTTTTTGCTGGAATTCGCTTAATAACCATGTGATTTGCTTAATGACCATATGATTAGCTTAACAACCATCATAAAAAAGGTCACAAATTGCAATCATGCGACCGCGAGGAGCGGTACAACAGTCATAAGTGCAAGTACAGGTCATAAAGCACCTTTCCCGAGGCCATTGTAACAATGAAGCATTGTTAAACAAATGGTCGTTATGTGAGGACTACCTGTAGCTGAGGACTGAGTGGGTTCAGGGAGTGAATACACTGTTACATGAGGCATCCTTGCAGTAGTCCCTGCTCCCCTTAGTAAGCCAGCATTAAAAATATATTTGAAAACACACACCCACACACATAGAGATAAGAATTATAACTGTTATTGCCCAATAGCAAATACCCCACTTTTCCACAAGAGGATTGAGCAAGTGGTAGCTATTCAATTATAGGTAATCTTGGAAGACTGTCTAGATCCATTCCAGTCTATGCTCCAATTTGGTTATGGAATACAATTAACTTGTTTATCCTTAGTAATAACTTAAAGTTAAATCCTTAACTTTATCAGGAAAGGACAGAGAAATGTGACTCCTGTTAATCTATTAGTAGTTTTTGATAACACTAAGAACCTTTTCTGGTTTAGAGGCAGCATCACGAAGTGGTGTCAACTCCTATCTGTGGGCAAGTTCCAAGAATAGCACTGTATAATGACAGGTTGGCCCCCTTCCTGTGTGATGCTTCTAAGCCATAATCTTGTCTCCAAATATATTCATAATCTATATAAAGCCATTGAATGTGATCAGTACAGGATATGGAATGAGGTGTCACCAGCATCAGGGCCCAGCTCTATTTTTCTGTAACATCTGAATTAAATACAGTAATGCTCTTGATGAGGACAATTAAGCTGAAACTGAATCTTGAACAAACAGAAGCACTCTGGGTGAGTGTCAGGGCTGAGAAACTACTCTCCTGGGTTGCACTCCCCATGAAGGTGACAGATTCATAGTTTCAGCCTGTTCCAGGATCCATCATTGTTACTGGATGCCCAGGTAACTATGCCCAGGAGCATTTATTATAGATTAAGCTGGAACATCAGCTGTACTGATCTTGTAGTCAAAATTCAACCTTCTGCAACACCCTGGATTAAGCCTCATTTTGCACCTGTACTAGTTCATAGTAGAGCTTGAAGCATTTCACAAAACTTTCCCATGGACGAAAGAAATAGACACCACAAACTTATTTTACCTTCTTAGCTTATACAAAGTAGGTTTCTAGGGCAAAAGTCAATAAAATTTTTCAGTTGAAGACATGCTTCTATCACTTTCTCACTCAGATTTTGAATACTGAAGAATCTCAGCAGAGATTTACTTACAGTTTGTGTGGCAAAAGAAAAGACTGCCTTTTAATCTTGAAAATTCTTTACTTTCAAACAAGCAAACAGTTTCCCACAAGGTAAAATCTTCTCTAACTCAATTCAGATTTAGGGCACTATCAAAAGTATTCCTTAACAATTATATTCATAAGATTTTATCAGGTGTGCAGGTTTCCATTGAATGGCTAGTCCAAAGACAAACATGGAAAGGCAGGAAGCGCTGAAAAGCTGGACTTGAGTCAAGTTGCTTTGATGATGGAAGCCCTCCGACTTCAGGCTCAAAGATCCAAATCTTTTATTCTCTCAGGTATCCAGGCTGCCAGTATTGATTCTTCTTCTAAGTAGTCATGTAACACAGTTATCTAACATCCCAGAGCACTGACAGGTCCTTGTCCTTCTAGATCGTTCTGACATGTGGCCATCACAACTCCAGTTAATATATTTAGCCACCTTATCAGTGTGGTCCATCTACTCTCTTCTGTATCTGTTGTCCTTAAATGGTACATCTTATTTCCTGCTCCTTTGTTCAGGATTCCTGGTAAACTTCTTAGCTAACAAGGACTAGCTTTTAACTCAGCTTGAACCAATGTCCCATGGCTTTCATTTACTTTCTTAAACTGCTTCTTTAACATAGTAACTGCACAAGCACTACGCATTGGTAACCTTAAGACTGGATTACTGTAATGTGCAAATCTGTGTACTGTAGAGCAATCTTTAGGAGATTGTGTACTGATTGAGTGGAGCAATCTTTAGGAGTGGAAGGTTCTGAAAGCTTTAACTAGTGTAGAATGTGGTAACCAAAACAGAGACAGCAACATAGAGACAGGTTCTTACCATAGTGGTGCTTCTCCTATGCAATATTGCTATTCCATATCTCAATCGTACACTATATGAGTCTGCCACCATTTAATAGGATAACTAGTCCTGGTACGAGAAATGGGGAAAAGTACTCTATTCACATTTTCTTTTTTTTATAAATAATAATTTTTATTAAAGTTTAAAAATACAGGGATAAAAAACTAATGCAAACTAAGAAAAATCTAAAAAGAAAAAAAGAATAAAAAGTGCAAAGGGAAAAGGGAAAAGGGAAAAGAAGTAAAAAGGGGGGGAGGAAAAAGAAAAAAATATATATAAAGAAAAAAGAATATATAAAGAAATAACTTCCCCCTTCATCAAGATAAATACAAATAATTTCAATAATTTATCACCTTCTCTAACATTTCCACCAAAAATCTCTTCATCCCATATCTCATCTTTTTATCTATTAGTAGATAATAAAACCTCATCATTAAATCTTAACCAGCAAGTCAATTAAGAGTTACCATATACAGTGGTACCTCGGGTCACGAACGCTTCTGTTCACGAACAATTCGGGTCACGAACAGCACTGTTTGCAAAATTTTGCCTCCGTTCGCGAACGCCGCATCGGGTGACAAACAGGATCCGCGGCCATTTTCCCTGCTGACACACGTGGTCGTGGCTTCCTGTAGGGAGGGGGACTCTCCCTCCAAACAATAACCGCCTCCCCACCCGCCTTCCTGTCCTCCACGCCAGAAGTCGCCTCGAGCAAGGTTAGTGTTCTCTCCCTTCGTACTGTACTGTACTGTACTTTGTTTCATATTTTTGTGGTTTTAAAAAAAATACATATGGTTCAGAACGGATTAACCATATTTACACTGAACCTTACGGGAAAATTTTATTCGGGTCGCGGAACGAATTAAGTTCATGACCCGAGGTACCACTGTATATCTCTTACATATGTGTTATCATATCTATAGCAAGAGTTACCCCACACACATACACACACCATATATAACATATATAAATAATATATATAACGTTAAACATGAAAATCAATTTCCTTTCCTTTCCTTTCCACAGTAACTTATCATTTTCTCTAAAAATACAACAAAATCTCTTCTTCCCATATTTTATCTTATATTTATAAGCAAACCTATAAAAGCTCATTGTTCAAACTTAATTTTAAAAAATCCATTGAGCTATCAAGAAATCTTAATCTTTAAGATCTTCAAATAATATCCCACAACTTAATTTATTATCATTTTCTCTTCATCTCTTCTCAGAAATTCCTTCACAAATTTCAAGCTTTCAGTTTTAACATCATAACCCATGACTTTCTCTAATCATTCAACAAAAAAAATCTCTTCTCCCCATATCTTATCTAATGTCAAAAGTTAAAGGCCTGGTCATTCAGTCCTGGTCAAGAAAAACCCATTAAAAACTACTAGAAGAAAGAAAATCATATATTTTAACCTTGATCGAACAAACCAACTTTATAATTCTTATTTTTGGTTTTAAAAGCCTTGATGTTTATTTCTTTTAAGTAATGTCCCAAAAGCTGATTTCTTCTCATTCTCTCTTTATCTTTTCTCAGAAACTCCTTCGTAAGTGTAACACATCTCTTTTGTATGTCCAAAATAAGAAAGTTGTTCAAGTCACTCTTCTGAGCTGAAATCCACACATCCAAGTCACTCTTCTGATTTATTATTTGTATGTCCCTTTTAGCTATTAAAACACCAGCCATTTTCATTTGTTAAATTCTGTATAGCATCTTTGCATCATTCTTGTATTCTATCATTTTTAAATCCATAACAGCCTGATTCTCAGTTGTATCCTCTTCTATCTCCTCTTTTAAACCCTTTTTTATAGTATCAGAAAATCTTAAGAGAAAGCACTGAGTACACTGCTGCCAAATATTCTTGAAATCTTTCTAAAATCAACATTCTAATCACCCTTTTGCTGCTTATTTCCAAATTTAAAAAAAAAAAAAGTTCTTAAACTTACATGAAATTTCTTTTGTTGAAGATTGAAGGAAGATCACTCAGTGAAATAAAACTTATCTTTCTGAAGGTTCTTAGTATCCAAAAGGCAATTTAATCACCATTTTCAGAGGTGATTAAGAAAGGAAGTGGACGAACTTAGTGTCTCTTTGAAGGCTCCCAACCACAGCTTGGGTAAGCTGACAGTCCCTGCTCCCAGAGCTCTAAAACATGCCAGAGACTGCTATTTTACAGTTTTGTAGCAGGGAGCCTCTGTAAGGAGCCCTATGGGCAATCCCAAGTCCTCCCCTTTGTTCAAGGTGCCAATCCACTTGTCATCTCTTTGTTCTGCCACGGTCATCAGCTCTGCTGAAAGCAAAGCCGTTTTCAGTTTGCCATCGCTTTCCCGGAAGTCTCTATTCACATTTTCCATGTTGTCCATACTTCAATGAAGCTGTATCATTCATGCTCATTTTGTAAATTCAAAAGCCCCAAACACTATAATCTTTCCTCATAAAATAACTGCTCCACTCACCTGATTTATTCTTTTCAAGATCTTTTATAGCACTCTTTTCAGTGGCAGAAGCCAGAACAATAAACAGTATTTCAAAGTGTTAACTGCACTACAGATTTGAATGAATCCATGTCGTATTGAAGAATGAAACACTAAAAAAATCACTTATTAAATCTATGCTTTAGTTACCTTTTCAATTTTCTGTCAGAAACTATTTTTATTAATTCACTATTCAAAACTAGTTTCTCTCACCTCCAGGAAGTTAAAATATGCACTGCCACAATTAAATCTATTTTCAGTTATATGCTGCCTGAAGAATACTCTGTCCCCCCTTAACTATTTTAAAATCTGAATATATGAATTGCTGAAACAGTGATTCTGAGACAGAAAATGGGGGCAGATAAGAATAAATGAGGAGATAAAATTTGGTCAGTCCCTAAGGTGAACAAAATAAGTTAAAACTGAATTAGAGATTAAATTCTTCTGTAAACCGCCCAGAGTCACTTTTTAATGAGATGGGCAGTAACAAATTTGATATATAAATAAGATTAATTAATTAAAACTTCATGATAAAAAGAAACAAACCCTATTACAATAAGATCCATTGTTTATCTGAAATACTAACTACAGACAGAATGAACCCTGAGGACAAAAAGTAAATGCTTAGGGAGTACATATTCCCTTTTCTTCTTCGGTATTGTTGTTAATATAATACTGGGGTTGGCAATACCTGTGAGTGTTGCTGCACCCATACCATTCCTTCAGTGTACCCTCAAAAAACTCAGTTTATAGTTTACAGAGCATCACAGAAAGATGTTCATGTACCATTTTAAATTTTACTAGAAATCACTTTCCTGCAGGAATCTCTACTAAAGACAAGAACTGATTGATCTCACACACTGCTAATACAGAAAAGTAAACTTTAGCTGAAACTGTTAGAAGTAAAACTGCAGTGGGAGATGAAGGGGCGAGGACACAGCAAGGAGAAAGTGGAGCAGAGGAGAAAAAAGCAGTTAAGATGGAAGACACAAAAATACAGCTTTCAGCAAGAAATTTTTTTTTTTAAGTTCAATTCTTTTGATAAGAGGTAATTGCAAGCTTGTGAGTCTTACAACCCTCAGCAAAAATGTTTAAAACTATTTTAGTTCAATCAATCAAACCTTTAAGTGGCATTAAAAAGATGAAAAAAGGAGTATAAAAACACAGAGTTACATATCGAAAATTAATCAAAGGGGTAACCGTACTCATTGTGGAAATCGTTTGCATTTACTTTTGAGTACTTCCTCCAAGAATTTAGCAACAATTCTGGTAATTGCAGGTACAGCATCTCTCAGTAAATTTTGGCAAGATGAGACAGTGTTTAGCGGATATTTGCCCTGCAAAGGTTTTAAAAGCAGTAAGTAGCGGAAAGTCTCAACTCAACTAAGTGGCAGTCAAAAATTATATGGTGGATTGTATCGGGAGTGCCACAAGAACACAGCCTCTCGTGATTGGGGATGCGTTTATACCTTCCAAAAAGTACCTCGGAAGGAAAAGAGTTTACTCTGGCCAAAAAGAACACCCTATGCTGAGATGGAACTTCAAGATCATACAAATAATGTGCCATCTTACCCAAGTAAGTTTCAATAACTAGCATGGCAGGCAAACAAACACGGGGTTGAGCAGGTCTGAGTTTATGGTATTCTATATCTAAAAATCTGTGTTTAATTATTCTAAATACATAGGATTTATCTGATAAATATAAGTCATCAATTGCAATCCCAATTTGCTTGAGTTTAGACATAATATGCCGAGACCAGAGCAAAATATATTTGTCCATATTAAGGTGTAATAACAGACTTCGAAGAGCAGCTCTAAATAAAATCCTAAGCCAATATTTGACTGTTATTAACCAGGCTTTGGTTTCTATCAGGTGTTGACCGGTTTCTGAGCAAATTGTGAGATAAGAGACACAATTGGGAGCCCCCAGAAGCTGCCTCAAGAAAGTTGTCTGAATGCTCTCTACTTTGTGATTAAAAGCTCCCAGCCAAATGGGCATACCATATAAAATTTGGGAAAGAGGTTTGGCATTAAATACTCTAATCACTGCAGGTACATATTGATTTGCTCTTGTAAAGTAAAATTGTTTAATCTGAGCAGCCAAACAATTAGCCAAGTGGATTGTCTTACTTCGATGAGTGACCCAAGAAAGATTATAACTAAATGTGATGCTAAGATATTTAAAACTTTTGTTCAGTTTCTGTATTACCTATGAACCATCTCTGTGAGTGTCATCATTTGGCAAAGGTTATTACCTTTGATTTGGAATTGTTGATAGTGAGTGAATTGTGTTGATAATAGCAATAAAATACATCCAAATATCTTTGCAAACCCACTCTCATATGAGAAAGAATTTTAGTACTGTCAGCGTAAAGTAATAATGGGGTAGAAAGGCGGGAGGATGGGGGGATGATCCTTAATGGAGCTAAGGGAGTGTGCTAGATAATTCAAAAAGAGATTAAAGAGATGAGGGGCAAGGACACAGCCCTGCTTAACCCCTTTCTGGGTGGGTATCTTCTCCATTAGGTGGCCCTTAGGCAAGTATTTTACTTGGCAGGCGGTAGACTTTTAGTATTGTCAGTGTAAAGTAATAATGGGGTAGAAAGGCGGGAGGATTGGGAGGATGATCCTTAATGGAGCTAAGGGAGTGTGCTAGATAATTCAAAAAGAGATTAAAGAGATGAGGGGCAAGGACACAGCCCTGCTTAACCCCTTTCTGGGTGGGTATCTTCTCCATTAGGTGGCCCTTAGGTAAGTATTTTACTTGGCAGGCGGTAGACGTATGGAGTTTCTTTAATAGAAACAAAAGTCTCCAGTCAATTCCTTGATTCGTCAGTTTGGTCCATAAAAGGTCCCTTGGAATTAGATCAAAAGCACTTTTGAGATCAATAAATGCTACAAAGAGCTTCCTCCTTCCAAGGTTCAAATATTTTTCTATAAGGAAATTCCATATGAGACAATGATTGATAGCAGAATTTCCTTTGCAGAAGCCTATCTGTTCAGGACCAATGATGTTGTTTAAATGTATCCAATCAGTTAGGCGGTGTTCAAGATGTTTAGCATAAAGCTTGCCCAGAATTGATAAGAGACTGATAGAGGTCGAAAGTTGCTAGGCTGATCAAACCCTTTCTTATAAATTGGGATTATTATCAAATTAAGCCAAGCATTCGACACTATACCATAGTGGTCAATAAGTGTAAACAAGGTAGCCAGCGGCTGGACCCACCAGTTAATATGTTTTTTAAATAGCTCAGCAGGAAGCTCGTCCAGACCGGGCAATTTCTCTATTTTTAAATCGACAATTAGCTAAGTAATTTTGTCTATGCTCACTGGGGGCCACAATGGTAAATCTGTAGGGGTAGGGTAGTTGACCTCAATGTGGGATGCCACTGGGGCATCATATAATGTTGAAAAATGTACCACCCGTTGCTGGGGAAAAATTGAAGGGTCAGCAAAAGAAAGTTTGCCATTGGGATTACTCGAGGTTAATCTCCAAAAGGATTTACTACCATAAATTCTTATAGCCCTGTGCAGCTGATCCCATTTACCCTGAAAGTATAGTTTCTTTTTGTTAGATATAAGATCTTGATAATTTTTCTTATATTTTAAAAATTCATTATAATTACTAAGGTCCCCAGATTGGCATGATTCTTTGAATTTAGCTCTTAATCTCTTTTTCCCGCTATAGCACTCCTGGTTAAACCAAGTGGTGGGTTTTAGGACCGCTGACTCTACCAATTTGGCTTTAGAGCTACAGTTACTTATTAAACGAGAGTAAGTAGTGACAGCTTCTTCAATCGAGTTTGAATTACTTAGCTCTGATTGCAACCTAATCAGTGGTTCTGACCCAAGTAAGGTATAAAATTCCCTTTCTAGGGCTGTAGACCAGCTAATTCTTTTAAAAATATTCTCTGAGTCTTGACTGTCAGATGATGATACTCGTTCAAAATTTGGCAGGTTGCAATTTAGAACAGTAACCAGAGGTAGATGGTCCCTTTCAGTACGAATTTCAATATCAAAAGAGGTAATATCTAACAGTAAATTGGACACACAAATAACATAGTCAATCACACTTTGACCCTGGACAAACCTGAAAGTAAACCCTTGAAGTTGGGAAAAGACATACACCATTTAAAATTATAAAATTATGCATAATGCAAAAGTCCAACATCTTATCCCCTGTGGTATTAAACCCCACATCACTAGATGAACGGGGTAAACACAAGATTGGTGGTAGAAGCTCTTCACCGTCAAAGCCAAACTTTACAAGCCGATTGTGGATGTTATCTCCAATTCTGGTATTGAAGTCGCCGGCCATAAAAAACTGATCAGCAGGAAACCTTTTAGTTAAAGGCAGTATATAGTTAGAGAGCTTGTCCCAATTGTCAAAGTGTTCGCCACCTTCCACGTGATGAGGTAGGTAAACATTAACTATAATTAAGTTTATGGAAGGTAATACCAGCCTAAGCGATTGTGCTATTGGAGGGCATGGGTCTAGGGATAAAGTCTTAAGGCCAAGCTTGGCTTTTACTAAAATTGCCAGACCCACCCTAGAGCGACCCTTGCAATGTAGCTTATAGGCTGGAAGGAAAAAATTTCTAAAACCATTAAGATTTAAAGGGTCTGCTGACCATGTTTCCTGTAATAAAATACAATCAAAAGAAGTTAAAAAATTAAGAAAGTCCAGATCATACATTTTGTTTTTCTACCCCACTTTGTTCCAAGAGACCAGACTAAAGGGGCCAGAGGGGGAATAAGATGCTAGTCAGTCCCACTCAGTTATTTGATTCAAAGAATTGGGAATATCATCAAATATACAACCATTTGGTGGTATGAACTTTGGCGTAGAATGGTCAGCTTCCATATATGCGGTGTTTAAATCAATTAATAGATCCTGAGAGTTGGGGGTGACCTGACAGTCCCCTGGTACTTTAGGAGCATTTGGAATAGACTTCCCGTAAGACCTTGGTGAAGAAAAGATGATGGATTCTTTGTTGTTCACTAATGGACAGGAAGTTATATTTTCTCTTATGCTTTGGAGTCTATTTTTTGTGATCTCTAATCTCTCTATGATCGTCTGTTTCTCCATGGAGGGTAAGGTTCCAAAAGAGTGAAAGAGATCTGCTTCTATTGAATTCTCTAGGAAATTATGAGTTGTGAAGTTCAAAACTTGGGCCTGCTGTTTGCCGATAACTTCTAATGGCTGTCGGAACTCTTTTACAGACCTGTCTGTTGAGGACAGATTTTACAGGATTTTACAGACCAGCTGTGAATGCTTTGATTCCTGTGGCTCGGTTAAAAGTTCCTTATTTGCTATTTTGATTACTGATGACTTTGGGAGTAATGCTTTAATTGTTGTATTAACAAAGATGTGTGCTGGGAAGACCCCTTTTGACCAGAAGGACTTTATGTACTTTTGAATTAAAGAGGGCAATTTGGCAGATTTAAACACTAATAATATTTGTTGGGCCCGGTGGGTATAATTAAGGGATTCCATAGATGCAAGATCAATTAGGTGGGATCTAATATGAAGAAGATCACGGAGATGAGATTTAGCCTGGAATTTATATTTCCAGCTTGGTATTTTCCCTCTATAGTAGCAAACTGTTAAACATACCTTGTTTGGTTGTAAGACCAAGTTTTGAGCGTTTTCTTTACATCCTAGAAAATGCTCCGGCTCACTGCTGTTTCTTCAGGAGGCTTCACTCTCCTGTCCATAGGCTGGATCTCGAAGTGGCTCCTGCATCCTTTAAGTGTCGGAGAGGGCATCTGATGCTCCTGAAATATTTGATCTATTTTTGCATGAAATTTCTTCATTTCAGCAATGAGACAAGAGAGTTGAGATTCAATTTCTTTCAAGTTCTCAAATATATGGTTCGCAGTTTGTGCAATCAAGTCAAGATGAGACTGCTCCACAGATAGCACATCTAACACTTCCTTTTTCTCTGTCTGTCTCTTTCTCTTTTCCTTCTGACTCTGATGCTCCATAAGGTAGAGATATGTACTGCCCCTCTAATTGCCCCGCCCCAGATCTGGCTTCGGTGTTTGTTTGCTTCGCCAGTACAGACCTGGATTCAAGTCCATCCTCCAGCTCCACAAGGTCACAACTGTCTCCCAGAGGAGAAAAGTGATTTGCTGTGCTGAGGGCAAACTCCCACTGACGAGCTTAGCTTTTAACGTTTGAAGTGAAAAAATCTCCTATTTTAGATTGCTTACAAGCTGGCAGTGATATCGGCTCCTCCAAATTCCTTGATCGCTTGCCAGGAGCCATTTATTAATTCTCTCAGCTTGTTTTAAATAGGAGGATAAATATAAAATAAGATAGACTGGTATTTAAAACAGTAGATTAAAAGAAAGGAATAAAAAAATAGTCTTTTGTAAGAGCTCTTTACAGCGGTTGCTGCCTTGGCGCCATCTTGGCTTCCACCCCCTATCAGGATTAACATGGTTCCTGCCAACTATTTTAGTTACAATTGGGAGAGACTTTGGATGCAGTTGAGAAAAAGCTGCAGGCACATACATGTATGAATGTCTCAACTGACTTAAATAGTTTGACAAGGGTTCTGGGGACACCATACATGCCAAGACCTCCTTGTGCACAGTAATTTGAATTAATTATCTCCGTAGCAACCCTGTCCCACATGACGTTTTGACTCTTCACATTCAGTTGAATGTGTTGGGTCTGTTCTTTCCCGCTGGATGGCAGACATTACCTGTGGCTTTGGAGTCATTTGGATCCCAGAACATCACAGGGCTGGTGAACCTATTATATGAACTCCAAAGAAAGCTGCTGGGCTCAAATGATTTCCTAAAAGACATTATCATATGTGGTAGGATGAGTTGTCAATGCTGGGGTTGTGTTATTTCTTCACCTGTCTCAAGGCTGTGTTTTTATCTGTCTGCCAGATGCAACAGAGGAGTCATGCAGGCAGTTGGAAGCTTCCTAGATGGCCTAGAATACCTGCAGGCAGACACATCTGCTTCTAATGGAAGACTTCTAAGAGGCTGATTTGGCCAGGAAAAGAGGCGTTTTTGTTTTTTCATGGTCTATTGAAGATCCTACCCATGTATTAAGGAAGCAGGGTGACTAACAACACCAAAGAAAAGAAGAACAGAGCTCAAAAGACAACCAGCTGAGAATTAGGGATTTGTGAATATGAATTGGCTAGTAAAGGAACTGAATGGCACTGAGGGAAGGAACCACATTAGGAAGACAGCCTGGGAGCTATGATGGAACTGAGAAGCAAGGTCTAGATGCTGGCTTGCTAAAGAAGTTTAAGGAGCAGATATTTTTCCCTCTTCTCCATCCTCTTTACCTGAAAAAAAGTTATGATAGCAGGAAAGTGAACTCAAATTGTTTTCAGAGCTGGTTGTTGTACCTGTTGTCATTAGTTTGATCTTCTTTATATTTAATTTTAGTCTCAATTTTTCATTGTGCTTTTTGATGTTTATTAATAGCGCTTGCAGATCCTTTGCACTTTTGGCCATTAGAGTAGTGTCATCAGCATAGTGCAGGTTATTGATATTTTTTTTCCTCCAGTTTTAAAACCACACTCATCTTTTTCCAAGCCAGTTTCCCTTAATATATATTCACCATATAGGCTGAATACATGTGGAGCATATACAGCCTTGTCTCACTTCTCTGCCAAACTGGAGTCAGTCTGTTTCACCATGTTCTGTCTGTACTGTGGCTTCCTGACCTGTCTATTTGTTTCACATGAGGACAATGAGATGTTCTGGGATTCCCATTTTTTAAAGCACATTCTGCAGCTTGTTGTAACTGACACAAAGGCCTTTCTATACTGATTTCTTTTTGGTATTCTTTGGCTTCCTCAATTATCCAGCATGCATCAGCAATAATGTCTCATATTCCCTGGCCTTTTCTAAAGCCTGCTTGAACATCTGGTATCTCCTTTTCTATATAGGCCATTAATCTGCATTGGATAATCCTAGGCATTATTTTAAAGTGTGAAATAAAGGACACTGTATGATAGTCTGTACACTGTTAAGTCTCCTTTTTATGGTATTGGTATATTGACCTCTCCCAATCTGTTGGCCGCTGTGTCATTCTCCAGATTTGCTGGCATAGCTTGGTTAGAACCTTTAACGATTCTTCTTCTGTGTTGGCCATATTTCTGTGGGTATGCCATCAATTCCTGTAGCCTTCCAACTGCCCAGAGTACTGATCTAACTTCATCTTCTAGTATTAGAGGTTCTTGTAAATAAGGAATATTTTCTAAGTATCTTGGATGTTGACATCTTTGCTGTACAGTGTTTCAGTATACTTCTTCCACCTGTTTGATTTTCTTTGAACTGGTTACTATCTGTCCACTGGCATCTTTTAAGCAGGAGGCTCAAAGTTGGAGCCTCCTTCTGAATTCAAAGTTCTTTTGAAAGATTTTCCTTGTTTTTCCAGATATGTTTCCATCTTTGATGGCTTTATAGATGTTGTAATACTGCCTCTTGTCTCTTTTAACAGCTCTCTGAAATTCTTTGTTAAATTCCTTCCTGAGATTTTTTTTTTAATCTTTCTTGGGTTTGGTTTCTCTTCTTGACAATTTCCATAGTTTGTTGTGACATCCAGTTTGCTTTCTTTTGTTTTTTCATCTTTGGCAGTCTCTTTTCACATTCATCCTTAACCATGTATTTCAGTTTATTCTACAGTTCCTCTGGTTCTCTATCAATAAGGTTCAGGACTTCAAAGTGATTCCTTAAGTTCTTCTTGAAAATGATGGGAATATGCTCAAGATCACATTGTGAAAACTGACTGGCTTTTTTCTCCTTCTCTAGATTATTTTGGAACTTGCACATGAGCAGTTCATAATCTGTTTCACAGGAAGCACCTGGCTATGTCTTTGATGCTATAATTAAGCTCCTCTGACTCCTTTTAGCAATAATGTAGTCAATTTTATTTCTGGGTACTCCATCTGGTGATGTCCATATATACAGTCGTTGTTTTGGTTGTTTGAAGACAGTGTTAACAATAAAGAATTATTGGATTGGCAGAAATTGATAAATTGGTCTCTTGCTTCAATTTCGGTTTCCTAAGTCATATGATCCAACTACATTCTCCTCCTTAATATTTCCAACATGAACATTCCAGTCTCCAATCACAAGCAGCCTGTTTTGTTTGCATGTTCTGTCAATTTCAAATTGAACTTGATCAGAAAACTCATCAACCTCTTCATTATCAGTGATTGGAGTATAAACTTGGATGACTGCTATATTAAAGTCTTATCCACAAAGTCTAACTGATATTATTTGGTCATTGATTGCATTGTAGCCAAATACTGTTCTTGCTATACCTTTCCTGAAAGCAATGCTATTCCTTCTTTGTTTTTCATGTCCTGAGTTCAAATATTTGCTCAAATCTTCACTACAGGTCAATGATCGAAACTAAATAAAACTTACTAAATAAAATCTACAGCTACAAAATAGAACATACAAAATAAAATAAGGCATACAAGATAAAAAATATACAATCATGCTTGCAGCATTTTGCTATCAGCAATATACAAGTTTTACAAGCTGCAAAAGCTGCAAAAACAAACTTTGCAACAGCAAGAGTTACCTTGAGTCCTTATCTGCTAGTAAAAATTGCACATAAAATTCTTTAGTCTGTCCCAGAAATGGAGATAGAAGAGGCATTAGGAGCTCTTTGTGTATGTCTCAATAGAAATTACAATATAACATGAGTTTGTGTTTCAATATTACCATCTTTACAAGGGCAAAGCTTTTCCACATAATAGAATTTATAAAAGTTTTGCTCCAGCTCTGCTGCTAGTATAATATTGAACCATAGTAATGTAAATGTTCTCCAATATTTATTGTCTCTGAGTTGATCTAGATATAACGCTGCATTGCTATGGCCCAATTGTACCCTAGATGAGAGTTTACTATATAATATTCTGACTGTAATTCTCTACCAAGAATCCTTTGCTTAAACACCATTTTCTGATCTTGTCCCCTAGGTATGAGTATCTCCCTTGAAAAACTCTATCTATCTATCTATCTATCTATCTATCTATCTATCTATCTATCTATCTATCTATCGAGTTTCCAGAAGGAATCATATTTATTAATATTAGCTGTATCAGACCTTGAGGCTGGAAATGAACTTTTAGCCAATATTTAAATGTACATAGCCATGCTGTTGTTTCAACTTTTATAAGTCCTGCCTCCAGCCACAGCATGTCCTGAATAGTAAACCATGTGATTTTCTGACTAAACGTGTCCAGTCCCAGTCTATCTCAGGTCACTGATGCCTAAGATATTGATGTGTGGTCATTTCATTTCAACTTTCACTGTGTTGAGCTTTTCCCGTGTTCATGCTTCTTATGCTCAAAGTTCCCACTGTAATTCTCTCTTAGCAGCTTCAGATTTTCTTTTCCTGTATGGTAATATCGGCAACTAGACACCCTGTCTGTAGGGTGTAATCTAGCCATATCATCAATACCATTAGAACTCCAAAAAATCCTCAGCCTCTCCTCAGCAGCATGCTGATTGCTATCCAACCTAAGGTGCCCATCATTTTTTAAAGTTTTCTATGTGGTTTGCTTGGTAAAAATACAGGAGTACTTTACCATTGCCTTCTCCTGTGCAGTATGAATTGATGGTCTTGCCAATGTCACTAAAGTGATCATCTGCCTTTAGCATCTTCCTATATCGCTGCTGCCTGTTTGCTTTAGCTGGGCAGCTGGGATGACCTTCATGCCTTGGATGACCCTGCTGGGAATATATACTCTTGGCATACACTCCTAGCGTTCTTCACTCATCCCTCCCAGGAATACTACCCCCTGCCATGATGAGGCAAGCACAGCAGAACCGGGGGGGGGGGGGATGCCTAACTTTTACTGCATCTAAATTTTGCATCCATTTAATCATACAATCTTTGACTTGTTCCCTTTCTGATTTATACTTCACCAGCAGTTTATAAATAAGGCCCAGCAAATGTTCCAAGTTACATGTTATATGTATATAACATATGTATATGTTTCAAATTCAGTCAAGTCTCTCAATGTTCCCCCTTCCTTCTTTTAAATTCTTTTAAAACCATGCAAGTTATTTGAAGATGCTGAAACCAATTAGGTAAACTAAACCATTGTAAAATAAGAGTGTCAAAATATTTTATCTGTCTTGTTAATAACCAAAGCTGGCAAACAAAACCAAAGATAAAAGTTGTTATCTCTCCACTGCATATTTCTTTGTGCTCTCCTGTTTGTAAAAATAGCCCTTTCATAACAAAGCAAGAGGTAAACATTTAGGATTATTCTTTTTCTGTATTTATCCCAAAAATTCAATATATTACTTTTTGCTACACCATCTCTTACAAATTGCTTCTATGAGTTCAGAGGCCAGGCCATAAAGAGATATAATCCACTCTGTAATTAAGCGGGTGGCATAGTAATACAATTTAAAGTTTGGAGCCACTTTTTTGAATCCTGTAAGATCTTGAATTTAATCCTTGGTCTTTTATTGGACCATACGTAGTTCATTACTTGTTTATGCCTTGAGTTATTAGTTTAACTCCTGAAAGTTTATTTTCCTGATATATTTTCATCAGCCCCACCCCACCCAGGAGCATGGTGCAAAAGGGCTTTTTGGCGCACCAAGACTCTGGGGCTGAGTTCACTTAGAGACTGAAATTCTGGTTCCAACTGTGGCCGTAAGTCAAGGCCTATCTGTATGGTATTATTTTTACACTGATTTTTTTTAATGTGCAAATATTACTTATTTTCCCCTACCTGCCACAAAAGACATCCATCCTGCCTCCTCAGAACTCTACTATCCTTGCTACATATAAAACAATGCTTTCCACTGCTTTATATGTGGCAAGGATACATAGATATCCTTGCTACATATAAAACAGATAGAAATTAACTTTGGTGAACAATTTAATTTCTACCTATACAGCATTAATTGTCCCACAGATATGAATCTTTTCTATTACAGGATTAAAGAGAGGATACATTTCAAGTATTCTTAGTTTAAATCACACATTCCAGAGTTTTAACCTTAGCCTGGGACATACTGTTTCAAGTGTTTCAATGTTTCTCAATTGGCTTATTTGTTTTTTGTCATTTCTCCAAACCATACTTCAAAAAGGCATCGGCCAGTAAAACAGCAAGCACACCCTGCTCTGCTACTGACTAGGAGTTAGTTAAAGAATGAGGAAGAGAATATGTGTAGCTCAGGGTTGAACTGTGGAGTCCTTGGAGTTCTCTGAGCTTGATTGTTTTCTTGCAAACATTTCGTTACCTGGCTAGGTAACATCTTCAGTGCTCCACAATGTGGAAGTGTTTGGGTGATAGAATCTGTTAAGTACAGGTAGTCCTCAACTTACAACCACAACTGGGACCAGAACTTCCATCACTAAGCGATGCAGTCATTAAGTGAGTAGTGTCCAATTTTACGAACTTTTGCCGTGGCTGTTAAGTGAATCTGGCTTTCCCCATTGACTTTGCTTGTCAGAAGCCCCCTGGGAAGGTCGCAAATGGTGATCACGTGATCCTGGGATGTTGCAACCATTGTAAATACATGCTGGTTGCCAAGTGACCGGATTTTGACCACAGGGGACACTGCGATGGTCATAACTGCAAGGTCATAAGTCACTTTTTTCAGCACCATCATAACTTCAAATAGTCGTTAAACAAATGGTCATAAGTCAAGGACTACCTGTACACATTCAGAGATTAAGCATCATTTTGGACTTTGTGGCAACTGGAAATCATCAATGGAGACAATCTGAGTCTCATTCATGCAAAAGTTTCCTGTTCTCTCATTCTTTTCCACACAAACAGTAATCATGTATACTTTTAACTTATTACAAGAGCAACTTAGGAACAATAGTTCATGCATTGTGATGTGACGATGTTGACCTGGGGAATTTATCTCATTTATGTTTCTTCATTCATCAACATAAGTGCTGTGGCAAACATTAAAAAAACAGACCAAAAAAGTATAAAAACACAGATTAAAATTAAGAATAAATAAGTACTTTGATCAATTCCCAATTAAAAGCCTAGCAAAAGAGGTGTCACTTTACAGATTTTCTAAACACAGAAAATGCAGTGCCTGAAAACAATGCAGAAGGCAGGAAAGATAGACTTCTGAGAACAGGTTCATAACTGGGTTTATTTTTTTTCACTATATGCAGGTACACTGTATGTAAAAGGGTACACTGCATTACTGACAGGGGTGCTATGCTGTTTAGTCTTGAGGATGCCAAATGCAACAATGTCTACTATGTGTGTGTGTTAACAGACCATTTCTGTTCTCATATTTCTGAGCTTCTTTTGCAGATGCGCTGCCAAATGCAAAAAGTATGTACTCTGCATGAACATTAGGAAGCCTCAAAACCATAGCCAGAAAAATATTCTTTTGTTCTTAATCATGTCCTGTGTTGAAATGAATCCATTGTTTTTGCTTCTTCAATGAGTTCAGTTCTGTGCCTATTTGTGGACTGCAAAAAACAAGCTGTTACTTTTCTTATTTGCTATTCAATTCTTTGAAATGTATTTTTAAAAATGTAAAAACCATTTCCTTGACCAATTTTTCTGTAGGTTAATAATAAATAGCAGGGACTACAAAAAAGAATCCAGAACCTTGACTATGCCAAGAGAGCAATCCAGCTCTTTAAGAATATATTCCTCACACTCTGTGAATGGATTAGGGTATGCCGATGGCTTGCATGTACAAAACAGAATCAGTGTCAGCTTGCCTAAGCAAAGTAGAGACCAAAGTGCAATTTAACAGGGATCCAGATCTTCAGGGCTCTGTTAAAACTTGTTCCTCTTCTAAATAAGCTTTGCTTGAGTAGCTGGCTTGTCCAGGTAGAGCAGAGGGAAAAGGGTAACTGGGCATTTATCCTGGGCTATACGTATGACAGAAGTGAGGACCAGAAGGCTGCCAACCACAGCCCCACTTCAAAGTCCCAAAATCAGCACTTAAGCCTGCAAATCTCCACCACTGGCCAGCTTTGCCTTGAGTCTACCTGGAACTCCTTGTGCTTGGCCCCTCTTTCTTGCCATTGTGGTGGAGATAGATCATGCTGGGGATGATGGATTAGGCATGCTCTTCACATAGCACGACAGGAGGCATCCAGCTTTTTCCAGGTCACTCACCATGCCTGGAGCTCCTCCAACCACACTGTTTTGTACTGCCAGTTAAATACCCACAGTCAGCTTCTGATAGTGAATTCAATTAATTGCAGACCACAGTAACCCAGAACACACTACAAACTCAAGGCTTTCTGCATAGCAAATAAATAGAAGTGCTTACTTTAGCAAAAACGTCCACAGAGACAAATATCAGGTTCAAGAAGATCCAAGAATAGTCTTTCCAGTCCAAGGTTCCAGGTAATCCAACAACAGTATATAGATAGGAAATTTAAAAGTTGTCTGCTACAAAGAGCCAATAACACAAGTCATCTCTTTTATATAATTGGCTGAATCACACTTCTTCAAGTAAATGGCTTGATTCCTTTGCTCTTCTCTTCTTAATCTGCAATATGTTGCTGGGCTTGGGACTTGCCTAGCTTAAGATCCTCAGGTGTATTCCCTTCAGGTAATTCCTGTGATGTAGGCTGGGACTCAGATTGGTCAAAGTCTTCCACTTCTGAAACTGAAGACCCGGATTGATCCCCAGCATTCATTGCCACCTCCCTCATTCTCTCTGGAAGGTTAGCAAAGGCACAAGAAAGCCTAGTTAGGCTGACCAAAGCCCTCAATCACTTGCCAAACACCTTCAGCCCAAGGGATTCAATCCCAGAACCTTGTTGGTGAGTGTTCTCGGCTTTTCTCTCTGCTTTGCTTAGACAACCTGGCTTTTCTAGGCAGAGCAGAAGCAAGTTCTGTCAGCTATCCTACTTCCTTTGTGGAAGCCCACCTCCAACCCCCAATTTGCTTGCACCATCCCTGTGGAGTCATTACCCGCAATCTGAGGACCTCTGGCTAATGGATTAACTCTAGTAACATCTGGAATTCTACTAAAGCTATCCATACAATAATTACATGCCAGCCCAACAAGGTAGACCAGACTAAGAAACCAATGCCATATAGGTCAGGACTACTTCTATTATAACAGCTATAGTAACAGAATCTTGCAAGTCTGAATGTGCTTCCCTCTCCCTCACTTCATCTTCTTGTGAACTGCGGGGAGGGGGGGCTTAACTGAGACATTTTCTCAAGTTATTTTCTTGGCCCAGGCTCAAGCCCCTCTTATCTGACCACTGCCTTGGTAGTGGCTCTTCCTTCTGTCCTTTAAGGCGATTCCCTACGCCCTCTACACTACATGCCTTCTCCTGCAATCTAGATATGAGTACTTAACTAAGATAGCCTTAAAGTACCCAGTTGTAGCTGGTGCTCAGAAGGAGTCACCTCCATGTAGTTTTTTAAAAATGTGTATTCTACTCTTCAAATATTGGTTTCCTAGGGATTAGAAAACACTGAAATCACAATGTGAAATGCCTAGATTTGAGGAATTTGCATTATATAAATTCCTTGACTAATGTAAAAAAAAAAGGTAAATAGACTTGGATCTAAGTCCTAGGACTGAAGGCTAGACTGGGATGTCAAAAAAAAAAAAATAAAGAATCCCAAAAGAAGGCAATGGCAAACTACTTCCATGTTGTTGACAGCTTGATTGCTTCCATGCAATCACCAGGAATCAAACTCAACACAAAGGAGAGTTTAACTTTTTTCATGTTTATTATTATTTAAAACATGCACAATGACTAAAATTCAGTTTATGAATAATAAAAGCTTAAACAATAGACAGCTTTAATTCTGCTACATTAAGAGTAAATCCAAATTAAAACTGTACCATAATTTCAATATAAAGTTTTTATACTGTACTTGGGCCCAGAAAAGGGGTAGCAATTTAGGATTATTTCAACAATCCTTAATGAAACAGTGTACTATGTTACAAATTTTGATGGGTTGATCCAATTGATTCACTTTCATACTGATGCTTTGAATCAAATCTTTGCATAGCGTTAACCAGTATATCAGAAAGGTACAAACTTATGAATTGCAAATATTTTTCAGTTCAACCATATGGTTTGTGAAGATAATTATATTACTACAAATTTCTGGTATTGTTCAATATAACAGTATTATGATTTTATTGCCGTGCTGTTTGTAGTTCTGTGTTTAATGTAATTTAATGCTATACTGTCCTGAGGAATATAAGATACTCATTGTTTTTAATTGGAGCAGCATATAACCTTTGGTAATACAATATAAATAAAAAATCAAGCATTTGAAACAAAGTAACTCAGTCTCTCACATTTACTGTGAAGGTGATTTAAAAATATTCTATCCTCTCACATATTTGCTCAAGGAAAGGCCTGAATGGTTTAGTCAATCATTATGGTTTTATTGGCTTTTTTATTCCATAAACTTAGTTTTAAACATTATATTACTTACAGTAAAGCAAACAGCAGCCATACTAAAACAATCCAGACCTGCAAAGTTTATCTTTTTTTCTAATTTTCCTAAAGTCAATACTTATTTTTTTTTCAACACTTTCCAGCTATACAAAGTGAACCAATTTTTCAAATCTGGGTTTGTTAATTTTTGCAAAATTCTTTCTTTACTATTAGGTAAAGTAATCACTGAAACATTATTTGAATTATATAATAAAAGAATACTGACCTGATACTCTTCGGTTAAATTTGCTAATAACAGGAGCTACAACAGAAACAAAAAAGTCCGGTAAGTTAGGAAATAACTGGTGGTTGAAATTATTAAACAGGATCATAAATATCTAACAATAGATTATCAACTTCTTGCACTATAACAGGTTGGCCTTCTTTGTTTTTATTATTTTTTTAAATTAAACTTCAAAAGCTTTATTTTAACTGCATATTTAATGTTAAGATTTTCCTGAATGTAAACCGGAAGCCCTGAAGAAAGGTATCTCTAAGAATTTTAAGCTTAAAGCAAATTCTATGCTGCTGGCAGAGAATGAATAAAGAACTGCATTTATAAACTGGGCACGGAAAAGAAGCTTTCCTTCTCATAACACTTTTCTTTCTTTAATCCTCTCATAGACACAGAGGAATACGGCATGTCCATGAACAAGCATGCAGTTCTTGGTTGACTACAGTGAGTAAATTAGTGCTTAAATGTCAGGTTGGTCAATATGCCCCAAATACAATAAAATGCACAGCTCAGTAATTTGTATCATTCTGTCATCATGCAGAGTTGTGTGAAGGTCTTTGTAGATAAGAACTACCCAAAACAATTTGCTGTGCTTCTAAAGCATTTCACAGGATTTAATTTTCATGGAACAGATTCTGGCATATAATTTCTCTGTATTTCATAATGTTACAGTACACAGTAAAAAAGGTAAGTAGTTTTAGATTAAAGTTGTTACTGGAAAAACCCTTTCACTTTTATGCTATTTGCCATAATCAATCTTGCTGCAAAATTGCTTTCCAGGAATCATCCTTAATGTATAGTCAGTTCCATTTTGAAAACATCTACCCAGACCGGCACTCAAACCTGGTCAAGGAATAGCAACTGGACAGGCAACACATCTATCTATATATAAATAACTGGGACATAAAATGAATTTCCTGAAAGAGGAATATATTCAGCTTTGTATGTGGGTTAATCTATTTCATCACTGGTATAATGTATTGCCAATGAAGCAAGGAAACACTTTTAGCTTCATTTAAGCAGGGGGGTAGGTTTTTTAAAGTCTGCAATGACTTACTAATTTACCAATTAAATGTTTTTGAGTTGCCCGTGTTATCAGATACCAGCTACCACCAAATATTCTAACATGAATTTTAAAGCTGAACAAGATCATAAATCTGTATGAAACAATTTCTACTCATGAAGGTCTAATCCATGTTACACACAATCATGTAACACTGAAACCTAATGATTTTCTTTTCCCTCAGGTAAAGATAATTCAAGCTAGAGGAATCTATTCCTCGCTTTTTACTTTTATGCTCAAAATCAAATCTACATACTTGCAAATAATGTTTGCATCTCAGAAGAACAAAAGCAGTTGAAAAATACTCAACACTGCATGTTTAATGTGTACCAACACTCTTACTGACGCATGATCCTAGGACAACCAAGTTAGCAATTATAATTTGACCAGAGCTGCCAAAGCTAATGTTAGTAATGCTATTACAAATCACAGCAGAAGACAACTAAAGGACAAAATGGATAAGGAGGATAAATCTGGAAATCTCTTAAAGTAGTGAAATCAGTATTGTTAACAGGTCAAAAATGGCCACCTTTCTGAGAAGGATAGAAACATGAGAAGGATATTTAACAATTCAGACACATCTCTCTTTCTCTTCTCAGGTGAGAATAAATGAATATGTCAACCATTTCCATCAGACATTTTTAGACATATGACTGACTTGTACAAGCAGTTCTATGTAAAAAATAAATGGTCCAAGGCTGATATCACAACAGCAACCAGAGTAACTAACAAATAGCAACAAGGACACACCTATGTCAATAGAAAATTCACTCAGCTAAAAATGAAATTAAGAGGAAAAACAACAAGCAACAAAGAGTTCCTGTGAATCAGGAAAAAATGGAAACATGAAAGCAATATTATTTCTTTGATTATATCCTTTTGCTCAACAGAATCTCATTTATTCTAATATGTAAAGTGACTACCTTCAAAGAAACACATACGCATTCTCTCTCTTTCTCTCAATCATTTGGATTATAGCCTTCCTTTTGCACAGAAGAGACTGTGATCAGAAGCTCCCACTGCTGGAAGGCAAAGGTGATTTTTGGTGGTGCACTCTTCTCCTACATGCTACTCTGGAGAATCTTCCCTTCCTCTGAAGCTGCTTTTCACAGATGAATAGTGCCTTATTTCCACCCACGCCCTGTTACTAGCAACAGGATCCTATAAGCAGAATTTCACTCATAGGTAAACATATGAAAACATAGGAGAAAACTGCACAGTTCCTCACTGTAATCCTTTCCCTGGCATCCTTTGTTTTCTTTCCCCTGAAGAACTGGAACAAATTAAAAAATTGGCTATAAAATGTTCTTTTTCAAAATAGTTTGAGGCAAAATATTCAGACTGAACCCATTTGCTCCCCCCAAATTACCTCTAAATATTTTACAAGAGGAATTTTTTTCTGCCTAGAATCATTAAATTTCCAATGTTGAGGGCAAACAGTACTTGCAAGAGGAAGATACTTTCCTGCTTCCACTAGCATTGCCATTTTTATAAGAGAAGAAAGAAGGATTTAGATCCTTGTGGGCTTTGTTGCTCACTTTGGTAGAGGCTGGCAAATCTGTTCCTGCCAGTATGATAAGATCTTGAAGACCCACAGGTGTAGTGGCATCGCCAGCTATTAATTCTTGTACCGTAGACTAGGAACAAGGAACTGGCCCTTCTGCCTGCTCAGAAAGACAAAACAAGCCCAAGGATTTCCAGAAGAACTCCTCTACCCAGCCTTTTCAGTCTGCCTTTGAGATCCAAAAAAGAACACAGCAACATAAGGAACTAAAAGGAACACCTTAGCCCAGGATTTTGTTTCTCATAGCAGCTAGCCAGGTGCCTCTGGAGTGCTCCCAAACAAGAGAGAAACATACCCTTTCCTGCCATTGTTCCCGTCACCCTGGTATTTGGAGGCATGCTGTCCCCCAACCTGAAGAGAATACTGACTCTTCAAAACCAACAGATATTGATGGATCTGTCCTCCATAAATTTATTATACCTTTTTTTAAGCCAGCCAAGTTAGTGGGCCATCACCACATACTGCCATAATGAATTCCACTAGTTAAATATGAGATGCATGAAGTGCTTTTTTCCTGTATGTTCCGAATCTCCTTCCAGGCTTACTGGATCATTCTTGCCCTAATGTGATTAAGAGAGCCACTTTGGTGTAGTGGTGAAGGCATCAGGCTAAAAACCAGGAGACTATGATTTCTAGTCCTGTCTTAGGTACAAAACAAGTTGGGTGACCTTGGGCTAGTCTATCTCTCTTGGCCCTAGGAAGAACGCAATGGCAAGACACTTCTGAAATCTTGCCAAGAAAACTGCAAGGATTTGTCCAGGCAGTCACCAGGAGTCAAAAACTGACTCAAAGGCAGAATTTTTAAAAATTTAATATTATTAAAGAGAAATTTCTCCCTGTCTACTTTCTCCATGTCAGATTATATACACCTCAGTTATGCCCCCCCACCCTTTTGTCCAAACTAAACATCTAGACCTTTTTTTTAAGAAAGGTGTTTGCGCACCTGGTGATTTTGTTCGCCTCCTTCTGTACTCTGGTATATAGTTTCTCAAATGTGGTGACCAAACCTGTATACATTATTCCAGTTGATAATATACCACAGATAAGTATAAGGTTACTACAATATTTTAGTCCCTTTCCTAATGAACCCTAAAATAAACTTTTTCTTTTTCACAGCCTTAGTACATTGAGTTGAAATCTTCACTGAGCTACTCAGTTACTCAGATCCCATAAACGTGCATATGAAGACAGGTATTTTTCCCCAATGTGCATCACTTTACATTTGCTTAAACCGAATCGCTTTTGCCAGCTGACTATTTACCCAGTTCAAAGAAATTCTTATGGAGCTGTTCACAATCACTGTTAGTTTTTATCACCCACAAACCTGGCTACCTCATTGCTTAATCCTAACTCAAGCAGTTTATGAACAAGTTTAAAAAATGAAAAAGCACAAATCCTTAAGAAATTCTTTACATACTTCCCTCCACAGAGGAAAAATTCTCATTTAATTCCTACTTTTACTTTCTTTTTAAGCAGTACTTAAAAAGACAGGTCCTCTTATAATATTATAATTAGGTTTACTCAGGAGTATTTGGTGAGGAACCCAAGCATGCAACACTGACCACGTCACCTTCATCCAAGTGCTTACTGACACCCTTAAAAAACTCCAGCTTAGTGAGACAGAATTTCACTTTGTGGAATCCATACTGATTTTCCTTCAGCATGATTGAATATGAATAATGATTTTGTTGAAACAGATAATAGCCAACCTATAATTTCTCAAATCCCCCTAGGTTCCTTTTTAAACATTGGTGTTACATTGTCTCCCTGTCAGTTCTCTAACACTGCAAGTGATTTGAGTGACACACCTCTTTATCACTAGTCCATTTTTAGAATTTTCCCCTTTTGTATTCAAATGTGACTATATTTTACCCTGTTCTCAATTTCCATTTGCATGTATAATAAATGATAGAGTATTATGGTTGCTGTTCCTTATTGGTTACACAACACTTAATATCTTGCATTGGATCTTGGACATCACTTAGGATTAACTTTAGAGCTGTTTCTTGTCCAGTTGGTTCCAAGACCATCTCTTCTACAGCTGGAGTATTTAGAAATCTGTTTTTCTATGTCATCACATGAGTATGAATGTATTCAGTAAATGTGAGAGTAACTGAAGTCCCCCTCCCAACTTCTCCATACACTTCCCTTATTTCTTTCACCTATCAAGGTCATTCTTGGTATTTGGATCAGTTGAACAAAAGCATATCTTGACAGATAATTTGCATTTATAATAATAATAATTTATTAAACCTATATGCCACCTGATTCTGGGCGGCTCACCACAATCAAAGAAATCTGTAGTTGGATATTGCCATCTAGAGATAGTCTTTGACCTACAACCATTCATTCAGTGACCATTCAAAGTTACGACAGCGCTGAATGAATGGTGGTTACAACTGGCCCTCAGAGTTCCAGCTGTCTCAGCACCCCCACGGTCACGTGATCGCAATCTGGGCACTTGGCAACTAGTTCGCACTTACGACCAGTCGCAGCACTCCATGATCACATGATTGCCATTTGCAACCTTCCCTGCCAGCTTCCCCAAAAAGTCAATTGGGAAGCTGGCAGGGAAGACTATAAATCTCCCCCACCCACACACAGCCCTTCTGCACTTGCACTGCACCAGCCACTTGCACACACCCTCCGACCCTTGTCACATATCCCTCATGCTGCACCTCTCGCGCACCCCCATGCACCCTCAACCCACGCCACGCCTCACACAGCCCCTCGCACCTTCCCCAACCCACGCCACTCCTCTCATGCACCCCCACACCCTCCCCAACCCATGCTGCTCCTCTCACACACACCCTCACACCCTTGCGCACCCTCCCCCATAGCCCCTCGCTCCCTCCCCCACCCAGGAACAGCCACTTACTTGCCTGCCAGCCTGGGACTTGCAACTTCCAGCCAGCTTCCCCACTGACTTTGGTTATGGGAAGCTGGCAGAAAGTTGCCTCACCTAACGACCGTGGGATTCAGTTAACAACAGCAACTAGGACTGCAGGGTTTGCCGTCACTAAGCAATGCAGTCAAACTTTACGACCACATCCCTTAGCAACAGAAATTCCAGTTCCAATTGCCATCGTAAGTCAAGGACTACTGTATAGAGATTCTATGGAGATAAATAGTCTTTCAGGGCTTTCTAGTACAGTAGGTTAGATGTTATATCCTCTTTCATAAAAAGCAACCGCTCGGTCAGCAAACAGGGAGAGTAAATAAGGGAGTTTTGCACTGGGAGTTTGTACTTCATGCTATAAAATAGAAAGCATTCTCTTTCCTGCTAGGTTTCTATCTTCATACTTGCTATTTTTCTTTAGGAACTGTATGACCTAAAGGATAGCCCTTACGTTCTATTTTTACGGAGTTTAAAGCCTGTATTGCTGCTAGGTTATATAGGTGCCTGCTTACTTTAGCTAGGCAGCTGGGATGACCTTCACACTTTGGGCAACCCTACTGGGAGAATATACTCTGGGCATACACTCCTAGGGTTCTTTGCTCATCCCTCCCAGGAACTTCCACCACCACCACCCACTATAGTGGGACTTGAGGGGATGTTGGTAAATGACAGGGTCATAATGCTTTTTTTTTTAGTTTTTTTTTATCCCGCCTTTATTATTTTTATAAATAACTCAAGGCAGTGAACATACCTGATTACTCCTTCCTATTTTCCCCACAAGAACAACCTTGTGAGGTGAGTTGGGCTGAGAGTGAGAGACTGGCCCAAAGTCACCCAGCCAGCTTTCATGTCTAAGGCAGGACTAGAACTTACAGTTTCCTGCTTTCTAGCCTGGTGCCTTAACCACTAGACCAAACTGCTTGGAGTTTACAAGAGCCTGATCTAATGCTAATGAAAAGGAGCCCAGTACTTACAATTTTTCTTTTCTCTTTACACATCCCCTTTTAGTTATTTTCTGATTTGGTAAAACCATTGCTTACATCAGAATTAGCAAAGTATGGTTTGCATTTACCCTGTACAGATTATAAAAATACATCTGAATCAATCCAGTGTATTGTAGTGAGAAGCTATATTTAAATTATTGCTCAAGCATGGAAGTCTATGGGCCACCTTTTGTACAGTAAAAAATATAAGCCAAAGCATCAGTATAATAAAATAACCAGGGATAAATTATGTCAGCCAGCTAAAAGGTACAAATTTGAATTCAAAATGAAAGAGATTTTGGAGTATATCTTACCGTATATTTAAGAAACCACACAACTCTGTGATATTTGCTGCAGCAGATTACTCAGAAGCCAGAGTTGTATCAATGTTAAATTATGATTTTAGGTTAACATTAAGTAGTGTGTGAGATCTACAGCCTGTTTGAAATCTCTAGTATAGGAAAGTTCATAACCTTCCTTGGTAATTGGTTCCATTATTTAACTGCTATCACCATTACTAAGATTTTTTTTTTAATCCAGTCAGTCGGCCTTCCTGTAATTTAACAATATTATTCTGTGTTCTGCATGCTGGAACTATAGAAAATAGGTCTTGTCTACCTTCACTGTAATGCTCCTTCAAGTGTTTGAAAAGTGCTATCATATTCCCCCTCAGTTGTCTTTTCAAGGCTAACATACGGGTGGTGCTCATTTAACAACCAGTCATTCAGCAACTGTTTGAACTTATGACGGCACTGAATGAGTGATGGTTACAACCAGTCCTCATACTTACAGTCCTCACAGTGTCCCCACAGCCAGCATTTGTGACCTTCTTTGCTGGCTTCCTACAAGCAAAGTCAATGGGGAAGCTGGCAAGAGGTCACAAATGGCGACCACATGACATCCTTGCTTAACAATCCATGGTGATTCACATAATGATGGCAAGCAGGAGTGCCGGAATTTCCATCACACTTTATGACCAAGTCACTTACAATGGACATTTCAGTCCCAATTGCCGTTAAGTGAGGGTGACCTGTATAGTATGCATGTGAGAATAAATGGAATGTTCAGCAAATGTTTCAACACTGGGAATGAAATCTTTACATGAGACCACTTGGAGAAATCATCTGTTGATGCAGGTTGAGGTTTCATCAATATGTTGGTAACAGATAATTATGTATCTCCAGCCCGGGCCAAAGAGAATAAATGGTTGAAGTTCTGTCCCTGTAAGGTTCTAATTTAGGATAAAAAGACTTAGACCCAATCTCAGCAAAATGGAGTGGCTGTGGAAGCCAACAGATTCCAGCAGAATTTCATATTTGGCTCTGGACAGGGTTGTGCTTCCCCATGCAGAGTTGGTTCATTGTTTGGGAGTCCTCTTCGGATCAACCCTCCTGCTTAAACAGCAGATGAAGGATGTGGGCAAGAGGGTCACTCCACAGTTTTATCATTCCTGGATTGGGAGATTCTGTTTGATGGTCATTTGTGTCTCTGCCATCTAAATGCTTGGACTATTGCAATTTGCTCTTTATGGGGCTGTCCTCAAAAGATGATTTAGAAGTTTCAGCTGGTCCAGAATGCAGTGGCCTGAGTAATAATGGGCATAACTTGCTTTTCCCATGTGACATCTTTATTTCAGGAGCTGCAATGGTTGTCAATAGGGTTCTGGGTACAATTCAAGATGCTGATGTCACCTCTAAATCCCTTTATGGCTTAGGACCTGGGTGTCTTTGGGACTGCCTTCTCTGGGAAGAATCTCCCATTCTAATGAGATCTATCAGGGAAGACTTACTACAGGTCCTTGAACTCCAGGAAATAAATAAAATGTGCAATGTCCCCTTTGTTGTTTAATGTATTTATGGATAAACATATAAGGAATGCCTGTGGTGATGATAGTTGTGTTATCTGGGGACATGAATGCACACGTTCTTCTGTATGCAGATGATACTGTGCTGGTTGAGAACCCAAACATTTTATAGAAAATTTTAAGAGTATATAATGTAATGAGAAATATGGATATGAAAATTAATGTATCAAAGTTGAAACATCAATTTAACTAAAGTGGGGAAGTGAGTGAGTCTATTAAACCCAGGACATTCATAAAACAATGGATAGGATTTTGCACATCGTATGTTATAGATTTTACACATATGTAAAATGTGTATGAGATTTTACACATGCATAAAATGGCATCATGCATGTGCAAAATGGCAAATGGATTTTGTCCACTGAATCCCAAGTCTGCTAAACTAAGGTCCACTAAACTAAGGGTTTTCTTTAGTTGTCTTTGACAGAAAAAATGGAAGGCAAGTAGATGAATTTATAAACCTTCATAGAATGTTTATCAAAGCTGGAAAAACAGAGAAATTTTAAGATGTGCAAAAGCTGATAGAAATATGGTGAGTAGTATGCGATCTGTTGTGTGGAATGAACATTTGCCGAAAGGAAATTTAGGCTATTTTATGAGGCTTCTACAGTATATTCAAAGAAGCTAGATCTTTGATGCATAAAGAAAACATACTTTCACTGGAATGCTGGAAACAATGTTAGGCAATAGGCAATAAAACATTATATGACCCTGAAACTGCCAAACTTGCCTAAAGGTAAAAATTTTCTGGCTTAAAGAAGCAAAAACAGCTGTATATAAGAACAGGCTTCTATCCACTTTGGCATATGGAAATTAAGTTGGATATGTCAAGAGAAACACAAAACTATAGGTAGTCCTTGACTTACAACCATTAGTTCAGCAACCATTCAAAGTTATGACGGTGCTGAAAAAAGTGATGTATGACTGGTCCTCGCACTTAGGACTGTCACAGCATCCCCACGGTCACTTGATCATGATTTGGGTACTTGGCAACTGTCACACACTTTCAACAGTTGAAGCATCGCCATTTGTGACCTTCCCAACTGGCTTCCAACAAGCAAAGTCAATGGGGAAGCTGGCAGGGAAGGTAGCAAATAGCGGTCACATGATGTCTCATTTAACAACTGCAGTGATTCACTTAATGGCCACAGCAAACAAGGTTGTAAAACTGGGTGCAGTCACATGATACCTCACTTAACAACTACATCACTTTACAAATTTTCCAGTCCCTATTGTGGTCATAAGTTGAGGACTACCTGTAAGTCGAATGTAAAAGTGATGAGGTCCTTAAGTGTGTATTTGTGGTAAAACAGGAATGGGTTAAGTATGAATGGGTGATTTATGAATGTGGATTAGCATGAAAGAAGTACATTGAGGCAATCTGGTCATATATAGGATATGGACATGAATTAGAATCGAATTAGAATTAGAACCAAATCACAAAAGAAATATATGAAGAATGAATGTGTCCAGACTAGATCTAGACTTTACTGCCACAAATAAAATCTAATTAAGAGATAAAACATGCTAGCAAGTGAAACTTTAATAGTTTTGCCTACAGTTTGTGGAAGACAGAAGAGTAAAGACAACAAAGCAGCCCCAAAGACATAGGCCGGAATATAACCATAATTCTATTTAGGCTGGAGAAAGGCCAAGACTTGTGGAGGCTAAATCAATGGCAAAGAAACAAATTAGGGACATTGTCTGAATGATCTCACCAGTGTTCCTGAATTTTATCACCAAATGTTAGACTGCTGCAAGCCCTCTACTGCAGGGTATTTATGCAATCAAGATAGATTAAAATGGGCTATGGAAAAAGCCCATCTATATTTATTCAAGGTAAATATAGATGGACTTTTTCCACAGCCCATTTTAATGCTCTTCCTTCCACAGTATTGGTGGGTAGATTGCATGAGACTCCCTATTCTCAGAAACTTTGCCCTTGTGGCTCTAGGGGGGCAGAAACTCTTGCTGATGTCCTTCATATAACATTCTGATATGCACTTTGCTTTCCCCAGTTATTTCCAAATAAGATGATCATACGAATAAATTTTATGCTCTTTACTCACATTCTAGGTTGCCAAATACCTTTACCAAGCCATACAGCTGCACAAAAATTTGACTTAGATACGTTGTTCTATTGTGTTTCTCTCTCTCTCTCTCTCTCTCTCTCTCAATGGGTTTGCTGTAGCAATGTACTTCCTTTTTCTTATTTGTAATGCTGGTCAAACATTGTAATAAAGAAATCTCAATTTCAATTATATAGGCTGGCTTTCCACACTACACTAGGCTGTTGTTTGTCAAGCAGATCACTGTGGCTGAGTTCACATATTGAGCTAAGCTAAAATCCATAAGCAACAGTGCTAGAACCACATTCCCTTCAGCTAAAATCCCCATATTCTACCACACTGATTTACAAAGGAATTGAATACTGAAAAAACATCTCTCAAGTGAAAGGTTTTTGCTTTAATCTATTCTGAATCTCATTCCCATCTTCACCAAATAAACTAAGCTAAAACATCAGAACTGATGAATTTTGATAGCCAATATTTCTATTCCCCTCTATGGGGTCCCTGTAGATGGAACCCCATTAGAGGCAAGACTTTCAGTAGGTCCTGTCTCCTAGATCTTACATGTTGACCAGATTCACTTTGGGATAGGTGACTTTGGACACAGCCAGGCCCTGAGGCATGCAGAGTTTTCAAGGTAAAAACCAACACCTATAATTACATCTAGAAACTGATCACCAATGCAACTTCCAGAGTAGTGTTATATAGGCATATCTTGAAGTGCCCAACAGTACCTGGATTATCACATGTTGAACCTGTTTAATCTTCAAAGGTAGCTACATGTAGAATGAACTGTAGTACAGTAGTCCAATTGTGACCTCTTGGATTTCCAAAATCTCCCGGTGCAGGAAAGGTAACACTATGCAAATATGCAAAGGTTCTCCTTGCCACAGCCTCCATCTGCTGCTCAAACAGAAGCTGCAAGTCCAAGAGAACCCTCAAGTTGCAAGCCAGATGTGTCTAAAAGGGTGTGAATCTGCCCAGAAATAAAGGCTGTACTTTTCTTGAGTCAGAGGGTCTCCATATCCACAGCCACTCTGTGTTGCTAAGATTGATGTGCTGTTAAGTTTGTTTCTCCCCATCCAGACCCTAACAACCCCCAGCTAAGTCACTGAGTCACTGTCTATACTGTATCATTTGTCAAGAGACAGAGATGTACAACTGGGTATCATTCATTTATTAATGATACTTCATCCTATGCCAATGTATGACCACATCCAGGAGCTGCATATTAAAGAGCAGGGTTGCATTTCTATTACTTCCTCCCTCTATCTGCTTTCTCCAGTATGTTCCCAAGGAACATGCAGTACCCCAGGAATACATTTTGGGCAGAGCAGACGCCAAGAACAGGAAAGGAACCCAATTTCATGAGATTAACCCCACTGCATTCTAGAGTTAATGTTTGTTCAAATTTCTTAATCTATGAAAAGGTAAGGAAAATTACAGTAGAGTCAGGCAAAACTGAGGAACTTAGGCTAATTGGACACATTTTAAACCTGAAATAAGAGATGATACTCTGGATATCCTTATAATTTATCACATTATCCAAGGAGATTTTCTCTAACTGGCATCTAATAAACTAAATTAGTGACACCAAATTTGACAACATTAAGTGAAATTCTTGGTTTATGTGACTGGCAACCCTCTATCTCTGTAAACAAACCTTTTCTTGTAAGAGAAAATTTACTTTTTTTGCTGACACTGTATTATGCACACAATAACATTTGAAAGCTTTACTATATTTCTATATATATTGCTACATTACAGTACTGTATAACATCACTTGAGTTTTAGACAAAGAACCAGCAATGGTGATTTTGTACTTCTTCATGAAATCTTGGAAGCTTTGCAGATATTAAATAAATCTAGGTCTACCATAATTTCACCCAACTGTCAACTGGATATCTTATCTAATACATTTAAGAAGCATGTAAGCTTACTATTTATATAAGAATTTATCACATCATCCAAATTTCCAAAGCAGTTTAAAGTTTTAACACATTTAGCATAGGAATGGATGGATAAGCTAGGTAACAAAAATTACTCAAAGCATCAACTTTGTAATAAAATAATTGAGTACCCTAACAAACCTTGACTATGTCAAAGTAAGCTAACCAACTATAAAACTGCTAGTGCAGTTACAAAAGTCTTTTAACCCACAATAACAAGGATACAATCATAACATAAATATGGCAGGGAGCTCCAGCAAAGTCAATAACATTTAATTCTACTTCTGGGAGAAGAAATATAATTGCCGCTCTAGAAATTATTTATCGCTACAATAAAAAAATTAAAATGCATCTACTTAGAATGCCATATGAATATATTCTTTGAAGGATAAATAAACAGGGACATATTATATTGGAAACACAGGTGAACAAAGAAACGAAGGAACACAGGTGAAAAAGAAGAGCACGCAGACAGGAACACCACATTTTTACTATGGCCTTCGATTCTTTAAAAAAAATTATTTTTTAAAAAAGTAGAGGTTTATGGCTCTTACACCACAGAAACCAGAGTGACAATACCTTATTTCATAACTTGATTGTACATACTCCTTATACCCAAAAAACACTGAATAGAATGTGATAAATAATTTTACTTTCAGCTCTGAAATCTCAGCCTTGTTTTGCCCTCAATGTAATGGCTGCTTAAAAAAAAATTGAATAGCATCTGCCAAGAGATTTGAGACAGACTTCTGAGAGCCCTTAAAAACAAGTCATGTTCTCTGGCTTTTGGGCTATCTTCTACCATGCTTGACAAAATATACTGAATCCTAAAGAAAGTGAAAGTAGACTAAACATTACTCAGAATTTATCATGTACTAAAGATAACCAAGATTACAGTACTGCTTTTGCCAATAATGATCTGAAGGACTACCTTATCTTTTCGACACTAGGACTGTAGTACAACCAATCTCTGGATAAATTAAATGATTATGCTTTCCAATCAAATGTCCTTCAGAATTACAGCTTATTTTATTTTCCTAATGTACATTTGTGCCCCTCTGAATGTTACTTGTCTCCAATTTCCCGCATAAAAAATGGTTAAAGATTACAAAAACTGTAGTTCACCAATGTCTGTATCCCACCTGATTCAGCTTCTTATCATAAAGGAGTTATAGTCCAGTCTAGCCAGCTACTGCTCTTTTCCCGTATTTGTTTTAGCCTTCTTTTCAATAATCCATGTAATCACTAAGACTTGTGCTCAATTCAAGAGAGAACTTACCGGTATTACAGTATAGCAAACATGGTAGGGTATATTAACCACTTTTACTCTTGTACTGTGACATTTAATATAGAAACATGATTTTCCCAGTTATTTCAATGAGTTTGCACAAAAAGCTAAGCTATGTCAAATCAAAACAGAACAGTGAATCTTGTTAAAATGCCTTGACAATCAAGTAGATTCTGCATAATCACCATTATTTCAGTATCTTATCCCAAGGATTTTTTTTTTCAAAATTGTTCTATTTCAATTACTCTTCCTTCCAAACAAGTATGTTCTGAATCACTGCCTTAACATGGTTAACAGACAGAATTTTTTAATTACTGTACACCAACTGCTGCTGTTTACACTATCAGTCTGTACACTGAAGCATCAAAGAAATTTACCATTTTACTCCAACCATTCTATGTAGCTATTTTAACAGTTACTAGGAGCTGTGTATTTTTGTTTTCTTTTCCAAGTCGGACTTTCCTAAACAAATTAAAACTGAGACAGGCTCTATGAATGCATTTGCTTTCCCTGCAATATCTAATTTAATGAGCAGAACTCTTCAAAAGCCCACAGCAAAGCTTCATTTTACCATAAGACACAAAGTATCTAGGAAATCATCATGATTTTATCCCCCATCATCTTTACTGGCATATGAAGCTAATTAATGACTAGGGTTCTAACTTATTATTACTAATATGTAACTAATCTAGCTGAACTTAGCGGGCCTTACCTCTCAATCAATGGCTACAAGATTAGGCAGTAACTATTCTATCACTAAAGTTTTCAAACAGCACCTTCATTTTTGACACTTACAAAAATAGACTGTTGTGTCTGTCAACATTGATACCACCTAATTCTCCTGATATTTCCAAAATGTTAACTTCTAACTCCTGATAGATCATGGAATCCTGATAGATCATGGTATATTCTCCTCAACTTTCTTGTCCCTGTACTCAAGTTAGAATATTTTTAAATGCTTGCTTTAATTGTGGATTAGCTACTTACACCATATTCCAATTATGACATAATTAATCCATACTTTGGCAAGCTCCTTTGGACAATCTTGAACATAAATAATTCAATTTTTCCCCTGAACCAAGAATTAATATGCAAATAGCTATTGAGTTTTGAAATATTTATTGGGTTTTAAAAATGTTTCGCATTGCTTACCATTAAGCATAAAATGTGTTGTAAATAAAAAAAACGAGACAATACATGAAACTTCCTTCTCTAAATATTTTTAAAAAGGAGGACTGAAAGAAAAAGATTGGATAAAATGTAGAAAAGCTGTGTGAAAGGAAAAATGTTCTAGAATATGGACAGATTTTTTAAAATCTAAAGTGAAGAATCTCCAAGAAATTCCTTTACAACAATACAAAGCAAAGGGTTGGGGGATCATCCAAGGTAAGATCTCCAATCCTTCCCTCCTTCCTACATATTATTTTTTTAAAAAACACTACTCATAAACTGTTGTGCTCCAAACCTTACAGGCTCTCTTTATTCTTTCTCAATGCAGCTCACTGCCCCCCAAAAAAGTGGAGATTGAAAAGGCTGTCCCTACTCCTCAAATCACAACAGTAAAATTATGCTCCTTCATGCCACTCCCCTATCCTTCTCTTTAATCAAGAAACAAGGAATTCCTTAAAAGCTTTTTCTTTTCCGGCTGGCCCTCTTTTTATTCATTTTCCTCCTCTATTTAAAAAAAAAAGAAGACATTCATTCAAAATTCATCCACCACGCTCAGACGCATTTAAATGAGACAGGAGTGTAAGTAAAATCTGAAAGTATCAGGCTTTTTTTTCCAAGGCCATCTCCATGTCACAAACCGATGAGGGGAGCAAAAAGGCACAAGATAAGGATCTGTATTTCATACGCAAGGTCACACCTCCTTTCCCGCATTCAAACGACACCCCCCCCCCGTACCCACACACACCGTTTTCTGACATTGATATACTAATGGTGATTAATCTGGTAAATTTATACCCTGCCTCCCACCGTTCACTTGAAGGCGGGAGGGAGGATTTTGCTCAGCGGGGAGCCCAGTACAAGAACAAGCCTCTCTTCGCCGCTCTCCACATTCGCACGACATGTCGGAAGCGCAACCGGCGGGCGCTGACTCGCCGGGGCTCCATCCCGCCGGAGAGCTGCTGGGCCGGCGGAGGGCGCGAGCAGAAGCAGGTCCTCCGCCCGCGAGGATCTTCGCCTCCTCTCCGAGAGGGGAGGAAAAGGGGGAGAAAGGGCATCTGGTTGCGCAGGCCAGAGGCAGCGCGCGGCGAGACCCCCTCCGGCCGCCCTCCGCCAGGCCCGGCCCGGCCCCTCCTGGCTGCAACTCACGCTCGAAGTCGGAATCCGATTCCTCCTCGGCAGACTCCCTCCGCGGCTCCTCGCCATTTGACTCGGTCTGCATAGGCTCCCCATCGAAGTTGACTCCTTTGCCCCTGGCGGCCGCCCCCTCGCGCAGCTGCTGGTCGCGGGAATCCCTCAGACGACTGAAGTATTCGGCGGCGAAGTCCAGGAGATCCGGCGGCCGGTGCCGCAACACCTCCACGGTATAGCCCTGCAGCAGCTCCGTCAAACCCGGCGGGATCTCGATGCTCATTTTGCTGCCGCGGCTAGCTGACGAATTCACCGACGGAACCGACTCGCCCAACTGCCGGCCGCCGCCCCCTCGGCTTCCGAAACGGGCCCGGCGCCGGGGCCTCCCACCGCGGCTCAGTCCCCTTCGAGCCCTCCTCCGCCAAGGGAGCCGCGCTCGCGCCGCCGCCGTCTGACACGCGAGAAAGAAAAGGATTGAGGGGGAGGGGCCGGGACGGAAGCACACGACGCCGTACGCGCTCCGAGCAGGAAACGGCCAAGAGCGCGAGCGAACGAGCGACCCAGCCAGCCAGCCAGCGAGGGCGGGGGTGGGAGAAAGGGGGCGGCACCGCCCGAGGGGCGTGAATTAGAAAATGGGTGGAATAAATTGCGTCACAATACCGAAGAAGGGGCGCGCGAATGGAACGGGTTGAAGGAATACCGTGATCTGGTAGGGTGGGCGATGCGATGTCGCGCGTGCGCAGCGGAGGGCAAGGTTTAAGGTGGGCGCCGCCTCCCCGGGCTGTGACTCTTTCGCGGGTTCTAGCCAGCTGTGGGAAGGGAGGGGCTGGTGGCGGCGGCGGCGGCGATAAAAAGGGATGTTGTGCTTCGTGTTGACATCGGCTCATTGTCCTTCTGGTGATTGTTGTTGGAAAATACGCGAAAAGTCTTTCCTCCTGAGCCGGAGTAGCGACCTTCTCAGTCCGTAAATTACCCCCAAAGGATCGTTCAGAAATTGTCAGTCAGGGTCCGGGTTGGCTCGACGCTGAATCACAAACTATCGGGCTACTTTATCTAAAAGCAGCCATTTGAAAATGTTAATTGCATTTGTCAACGTGCAAATGTAAGCGTTTTCCAGAGCAGATCTTTTTCTAGTTTTCTTTCCTGGTTTTCAAACCGGAGGTAAACCTTAGAAAGTTCTCCTACTAAAATCATGTTTTAGTTGTGCCGGCATTACGTTGTTAACCGTTTTTTATGTATGACAGAGAGAAGGCATGTATTATGTTTAATAAAAGAAGGAAAGATGATTTATCTTGCTAGTTCATCAGTGTTAGCTCAGATACTGTGATAATTGGCAATTTTCCGTTAGCCCTTCAGTAGAAATTACTAACTTCTGTAAGGAATTGTAAACGAAATTTATTGTCCCATTCTAGCCCTCCTGTTTTATTGACCCAAGAGCTCCATGAAATGTTGAGGCTCAGCTTCCTGGCAGAGGAAAGATTTGAACTAGGTCCTGACTGCCATGTTGTTTTCAAAAATTATAGATGCTTCTCTAAATATGGACTAGATGGCCTTCAGCTTTTTTCTTAAACAGAAGGGAAGCAACCACCAAGGAGGTGTTGTAGAAGTGGTACCAAATATCCAGAGAAGTGGGGGACTCCCCTTCAGTGGGTGTGTACAAGTCGAGGCTTCACATCTGGCAGGATGCTTTAATCTGGATTCCTGTGCTGAGTATGGAGTTGGACTCAGAGACCTAAATACTGTAGCTCCTTTCAACACTAGGATTTGGCGATCTCTTCCTGAAGCTTGTAAGTACCGTAGGGCCATGAGTCTTACGGACCCACAATTAATTTATACTTAGTCACTTGATTGTGCATACCTTACTCATATTAAACAATGATCCGTTCATAGCCAGATTATTTGGAAATAGCTCTTGCTGACCACAGACTTAGCAAGAGCCCAAAACCTGAGTTTCAAGAGGTTAGGGTTGGTGATGTAACAATATTGAGTTGAATGATATCACAAAAACCTCATGAGATCACATGCTTCCCAACTAGAAAGAGAGAAAAAATATATGTTTTCCTTAATCTGGTGACTCACTAATACAATGTTTGTTTTATGGTATACAGTACCTAGTTATAGTTTTTCTTTCTGTGATAGGAAGTTTTAATATTTCTATTAAATCACTGATCTATTTATCCAACTTTCCTTCCGCTACAATCTTGTGCATGTTTATCTAAGAATGTCTCTCCAATTTCAACATGACTTACTTCTGAGTATTACATATGCAGCATTATCCTATATATTCTTGCTATTGCATAGCAATGTTAAACTGCTCAGAAAATTATCCTATTAGCTCTTTCTGCCTCTGATTTGTATACATGTTAGGTAAGAAATATCATTTTATCAGTACTGAGATTTTCTCTCCCAATTCCTTTTTATCCTTTTGTGTCGTGTCTTTCAGATTGTGAGTCTCCAGGCAAAAACTGGTATTTATTTCATTAATTATCAGTTGTTTAGAGAATCTTGCTGGCCTAAAACACTTTTAAATAATGAAACAATAAATGTTTACCTCCGGTATGCTAGTTTGCTGAGCTCCATGCATTGCATGGGAGAAAGATTCCAAGTCATAGAGGGAGCACTAAAGCAAAATATTTTATGCTGCCTACCAACCTGTTCATCTGCTTGACTGTCAGACCATTCAATTTACATTTAGCTTGTCAAATGTTTGCTGAAGTCAAGGCGTATTATGTCCACAGCATTCCCAGTGTGTATTAAGGAAATGACCTCACCAAAAAATAAGCTACGGTTTGTCTAGCAAGATGTGTTCTTGACTGGATAATTACAGCATTGGTTTCATGTTGCTTACAGACTGATATCTTTATGATGTGCTCTGGAACCTTCTCAGGATCCATGTCAGACTTACTGGTTCCCTGGATTTTCCACTTTTGGAAGGTCAGAAGTAACATTTGTTGGCCTCCAGTCGTTTGGTAATACAAACAGGATAATATATATATAAGGGTTTCACCAGGAACTATCTTTCAGCTAGTTTCCAAGGATGCAGTTCATCTGATCCTCGAAATTTAAATTCAAAGTAAGGAGGTATTCCTTGACCAAATTTTATCAACATCAAACTTAAATTCTACCCCTTCATCCTCCTTTCCTGGTGGTGCTTTTTTCTTTTCTTTCTTTCTTTCTTTCTTTCTTTCTTTCTTTCTTTCTTTCTTTCTTTCTTTCTTTCTTTCTTTCTTTCTTTCTTTCTTTCTTGAATAAGAGTTGGATAGCTCTGGTTTTTTCTTTGTTAAGTGTTAGCATTTAGCCTTCTCCACTGAGTAGCTGGTATGCTTTTCTGTGTGTTTTGAACACAGAAACTTGATTTTGTATCCTTTGCTAATCTCAGCTCATTCTAAACTTTCATTTTCCTAACACTGGCTGTATAATTCTAGGTTGTCCATACTTGACAGCCCTTCAAGATAGTCCAGACAAAAAGCACAAACCATGAGCACTACCTTTATTGTAAGATTAAAGTAACAGAATCTTGCAAGTCTGAAGGCACTTCTCCTCTCTTTTACTTTTACTTTTACTTTTCAGAAAACCTTCTGAGATGCTTCCCATGCCCCTTTTGCTTCTGTGGGCTGAGAATGCCTTTTGCATGATGGTTGCCTAGTCTGCGGCTCTTCCTCCCGTCTCCCAAGGTCATTCCCACATGCCATTACAATACTCTTCCATTTGTGACCTGGCCCTAATGGGGCGATATTTCTAAAAAATACAATCAATGTGAGAGATTTAAATTATGAAACAGAGATGGGGCATGTACAGGAACAAATGAAATCAGAGTTTTAAGTTTCTGTGATGATAGAAGTTCTATGAAATGTTTATAATTTCTATTAAGTTTGATGAAGATTATTATAAGAAATGTTCCCTGTACTTTCCTCATACATGAAAAGTGTATCAGTTGTTTACTCAAGCAATTAGTACCTTTGAAAATGAACGATACAAGCATGTTATGTGGGCAGTGCATTTTCCCTTGCTCGCTGACAGAAACAGGTACACATCTGTAAAATCCGTGCTTTGTCTTTGTGCCCTTTGTGAAGTACAAGGCACAGTTGACATACAGTGTATGCAACAAAAGAAATTAAAGTCTAGTATTCTTAAATAAGAACACAGAACTTGGCAGATATACAAGCACTTGGCGCTTGTCTGTCCTTAAAACTCAGAAGCATCAGGTAACATACAAGTTGTTGATTTAATGACGCCATTCTATGTTGTCAGTATAAATATTCCTGTGTTGCTCTTGTTCTAACAAGAGGAGGAAGAAACCAACGTGTATTTGAGCGTGTATGTGTGCCAATGTGTTTAAGTTCTTCTCAAAATGATGACCTTCACTGAGCTTGTCAGTTACAGCATATTTATTATTCCCTTATCAAGAGGTCCCATCAATATTCCCAAATCCTATTCATTTTCTGGAAACAAATATTTCTTAACTGTTTAACACAGAGAGTTAACTGAACATCAGATCGCCCCAGCACATAAATTTTGTTAAGTTTGAACTGAATTTGCTTCAAAAGGAGACAACCCTGAACCTCTTCCTCAAAAAAGAAAGATCAGACGGGGAAAAAAATCACCATGTTATGTAACATGTCTTTAGCAAAATGAGGATGACTTTCAGATTGTTTGAGGAAAAATTGACAATAACTTTTAGGCAAATATTTTGTCTCAGGAGTGGTGTTGCTGCCTCTGGCATTACGTTCTCTTGCACTAGGACTTTAATAGCTCTGAGTAATGTGTACTTTCTGATTGTTTTAAAAAATGCCTTTGTTCTTCTGATCTCATGGATAAATACAGGGAGGGGAGAGACAGGGGGCGCGGGGATCAATGTAATATGCAAAGGGAGTATATTTGCTGTCTGAGAGGGAAATAAAACCCTAAGATAGGTCAAGTTCATTAGATGGGCCCACAGTTGTTGACAGAGGGGATAGCCTAAAGATAACCCTGAGAGAAAGTGAGCAGGATCTGGGAGTTTTTGATTCAGAATAAATCATCCTATGAAATTAGGATAAACATGGTTTTTGTCAGTTACATCAGATCAACAAGTTAAATTAGGGTTTCCTGTGTGGAATCTCATGTCTCAACTGCTAAACTAGAATCTGCTATATACAAACCAAAGTTTCTGCAAATTAGAGCCTTTCCCTACTTGTATCTAACCAGTGTTTCTCAACTTTAGCAACTTTAAGATGTGTGGATCAGTGTTAGGTATACTGGCTGGGGAATTCTGGGAGTTGAAGTCCACACATCTCAAAGTTGCTAAGGTTGAGAAACACTGATCTAACTTATATCTTTTTTTCTGCCATGTCTCATGATTTAATTTTCACCTTGTCCCCATGCCATGACTGAGACAGCCTTAAATAATCCTCAGCTATATCACTGTTAAAGTAGTGTTTTTCCCCTTCATCTGACAGGATCCAGCTGCAAAGTATGTAAAATCTTCCATTCTGCCATCCATTATGTTGGGGGGGGCAAAGTCAGATGTCCAGGAGTGAGTGGGATGAGAGTGATTTTATTAGCCATTTCAGATTGATATGAGCGCACCTCCATTTCTTCGGTCCCTGGTCAGCCTGGTCTGCTGTCAGTCTGCTGTTGTCCGAAAAGCTAAGTGCAGCAATGCTGTACTGTGATAGTTTATGAGAATTGCACAATACCATAGTACTAGACCTCTCAGCCAACAGTCCCATGCATACTTTAACTCTATGGTCCTTACAAATTTAGCACAAGGCTGAAATAGAAACAGGAATGATGGGACTGACCTTCCACTCCATTGCCTCCAGAACTGAGCCCAGAGGAATCTGGAGGCTGGTATTTATATATGCCTCTGAAACAGAAGGGAAAGTAGAGAACTCCTAAATGAATGTGGTGTTTGCCACTCAGCTTCTTTGTGATTCTAACCTGCCATTTGTTAACTTTATTCAGTTCAAGCCATGGGTGGGAGGGGGGCATAGGGGAGAGTTGAGATATGGTTTATTAATAATTTATTGAGCACATTTATATGGCTACCCATTTATCCAGTGAAACTCCGGGCAGTGGACAAAGTAAGAAACAGGATGGAAGAGTCCTGTAGCCAGATCTAACTCACTCCTGCCGCAGTGCCTGTAACTGGTGAGTGTTTTCCCTGCCTGTTGTGCGGGATAGGAGGGAGAGGAAGCCAGAAGGATCAACCAATCACTTTGCTTGTTACTTGCTGTACATGCAAAATCAGGGCAGCAGCGTTCAGCAGTCAGAAGAAGAGTTGGAAGAGAGACAGGATAGGACCAACAACGTGGGCAGCAAATCTGATGCCAGTTTTCTGCCAATTCAAGAATAGGTGGAGAGCACTTAACTCAGCAGCGGGCAAAGCATTTAAATCACTGTTGCATGAAATGAAAAGGTTCTGCTACTTAAATCAGCGTTTACATTTTCAATCTTTCAAGCAAAGAAAGACAGCAAAGAAAGAAAAGGCCCTAAAACTCAAGATCTGGCTTTTTAACAGCACGTGGCCAGCAATACCTCTCTCTTTATGACTGCTTCATATTCCCAAATTCTCTTACACACCAATCAGGAGGCAGCAAGACTGATGTTTTCCTGGGAACCCTCATGCAATTCCTTATGAATGTTATGCCCCCCACCACAGTTGATCTCAATCTCCAACATTTGGGGATATTTCTTCTTCCTGACCAGGCAGAGCACAGCTGGGGCAAAAAAAGGTAGTGTGCTGGGAAATGCAAGCTAACAAGATCAGCTCTCATCATGGGGCTTCCTCAAGCCCAAAATATGGGAATATTATACTGTGGGACAAAAAAGTGCCATCTCCAATGTTTTCATAGTATTACAATCTAATATTGGGGAAAGAAGCTGAGTAGCAAGAGATTCAGGACAGATCCAAACCATATTCTGATATTGTGAAAAGTATTAAAACTCACCATGCAAGCAGCAGCAGTAAGCAATTCTACCTTTCCCACTTCCTCATAGGTATGTGACATCAGCTAAAAGACACACATCTGTGCATCTAGTGCAAATGTCTGGCGCACAGAAACCTTTGCAGGGCCAGTGGGAGGTGTCCTGGCTCTCACCTGAGTCCAAACCCTCCAATGTACCTACCTCTGTACGCACATAGACCTCTACCTAGACTGCTGCCCTGCACAGGTAAAATACCTTTTCTTTAACGTCACCACCTGTATGGTGAATTTTACTCCAATTGATGTAATGCCTGAATATTGCTCCAGCATATTATCAAACTGTGGAGTAAAACGAAGTAAACCCAGCCAGTGTAGTTTGTAAACCATGTTCATCGTTTAATGTAACATGACATTCAGCTAATTGTGATTTATTCTATAAACCATGGCTGTGTGAAAGCAGCCATAATGACTTGTGAACTACAGTTTTGCCCTTTAATCAAAGGCAAGGAAGTTTGATTAGGTTTTGCTTTTAAAGGAAGGTGAGTAGTTTGGGGCAATTGTTTTGTAAGTGCAGCTGCAAACATTCGAGGCCTGTGCGCCATCACCTTATTCACCATGATGCTTTGTGTTATGATAAAACACGAACCCAGTTGCCGAGTCTGTTTAGCAAAACATCAAGGCAAAAGAAATTAGTTGGGGGTGGGGGTATTTTGTTGACACATTGTTCATATTTATATATAATGTTTCTGACTAATTTCAGGTTAGCATTTGCCCAGCCCGCCCAAAATATTAATTCTGCTTGCTTGGATGTTTTGGGGAAACCATTCACTGATTTTCAAACTGAACTTACTTGAAGCACTGCTTGAAAGCCAGGGAGCCTTTAACCTTAACGGGGTTAGAAAAGGGGGAAAGCTAATTTCTCTTCCCAAGGCTCTTAGGGAACAGCCTGCCAACTGGCCATCCCCTGCCTTGGCACTAATCCATTCTTCCTCCAGCTGGGCATATCAGTGTTCGTTTCTGTTTATTTGTATTTTGTGTATGATTCTAGTTATTCACACGGGGGAAAGATGGGTTGCCAATAAGTTTGAGCAAAGCTCCAAAGAAGTTCATTGAGTTCAGTTTCTGACGTTGGCATGTCCATATATAGGGAACTATGACATGCAGTAGAACAACAAGTATAACAAGAGACATTCCATTAGTATCTCTGAAGGTTACTTAAGTACAAAGCAAAACCCACATATTCCAAAATATTTCTTTTGTCCATCTTTTTACAGACAGAGAACTCAAAGCAGCTTAACAGTCAGTTCCCAGGCAACTTACAGGCAGACTGGCCCCAAGTATTTTATTGCCAAGGCCAATGGAACAGAACCAGACTGCAGTTGACTCTTACTTCGCACGGCTGATGGAGAAACGTTTTTTGCTTACCTTGAAAATGGCAGTTTTCTATAACACGGGGTGGGCCACATGGCATGTACCTTAGCCCCCCTCCCCCCTCCATCACTGCTTTGCCCCTCTCCTAACTTGTATCCTGGAGAGCCATAGTTTGTTTAAATATGGTATACTGAATAAACCATAATCAGCTGGATTTCCAAACAGATCATGCTCTGCCTCTAGGTATTTTGGTTGGTTGGTTGATTTGTTTTCTATACTTGTATATCAACCATTCCTAGAGGCCCTAGGGAGCTAACAACAGCAGCAGCAGCAACAAAAAAACCTACCCCCCCCACAAGTCCCAAATACATACAAAATCAAAATCTATGTAAATAAGCCATGGACACCACACACCTCATCTACATATTATAAAAAAATGTCAGGCAGAAAAGCTTTTATAAGTTTCCTGATGTACAGGAGCCAGGCTGGAGAGTGTGTGGTACACATGCTACGGCCCTACAGAAAGGCTGCCAAAGACATTGGTTTGGCCTTCTGTCGTCTTATATGCTTGCTAGAAAACCCCTCTGAGCTGGAGCTGACACCTGGTACTGGATCAATGAAACAAACTGGATATATTATTAGAATATTATCCACCCTGCTTCCCAACATCTTCCCTGGCTGAGGTGGTCTCCAGGGAGTTGTTGAGAAAGCCGGAGTGTGGGATATCAACATTCTTGCTGGGGTCTGATTTCATGGCTTTTATGACATGACTTAGTCTCAAATTCTCATCATGCCAATGTGTACCTTTTGCCTCAAGTCGAGAGAGCATCAATTGGATACTGGGAAAATTATCGTTACTTCACAAATTCAATCTTATGGCAGTATTTCTGCCCTTTGGGGAGAGGGACTCATAAGGATATATATATTAGTGTCTATGGAGAATTATCCAGTGCTTTGCAGGATTTTCCAGAAGGCAGGGCAGGTGATCCAGTCAATGATACATGGAATGGGGAAACAAAATGGGCCATTGGCACAATCATTTCTATCTTGGTGATCTCTCTGGTGCTGAGAAGCTAAGGTTTTGACTACAAATCAGGAGACTAGAAGTTCTAGTTCTCTCACTGGGTGACTTTGGGCTAGTCACTCCGTTTCAGCCCAACCCACCTCAGGTTGGTTGTGGTGGGGAAAACAGGAGGTCAGAATATTATGTACACTGCTTTGAGTTGTACAAAATAAAGGGGATATAAATCTAATAAAAAATAAAATTTTGTGGAGAGTGCTGATGTTGTGACCGAGGGGCTTTGCACAATTTTGTTTTGTTTTGTGGGGCAGTTGCGCCTGTTACTGGATCAGGGTGACCTGCTCACAGTCAATCATGCCTTTGTCCCCTCGATTGAATTATTGCAACATGCTCTAGATGGGGCTGCCCTTGAAAACCATTCAGAAGCTTCAGCTGGTCCAGAATGCAGCTATATGGGCAATTATGGGTGTTCCTCATTACAGCCATTAATACTTCTACTCCCCAAATTGCATTGGTTCTTATAAGCTTCCAGGGGTAATTCAAAGTGCTGGTTATCATTTATGAAGCCCTGCATGGCATAGGACTGGATTATTTGTGGGTCTGCCTTCTCCCAAACGTACCTGGCCATCCCACATTCTCCAGCAGGGAGGGCACAGTCCAGGTCCCTTCTCTGAAACAATGTCACCTTGTGCACCCAGGAGGTGTGCCTTCTCAGTGGTCCCCCCTGTCCTTTGGAACAATCCCCCACTGTATGGGTATAGCAGGCCTTTAAAAAGGCAGTTAAGACTTAGCTCTTTCCCCAGGCACTTGGGTCAGAATGAGTAGAGTTCCCAGTGAGTGAGATATATTGTAGTCCTGATCATTATTTGGTTTTGTTTGCTTCAGTGGTTCTTTTGTACATTTAACAATTTGTATGCCAACCAAAGTCATGTTGTTTGAGTTGGGCAGCCATATTTCTAAATTAATTAATTAAGGAAGCAGCATACTTTCACCATGCTCACATGATGTATTAAACCATAAACTAGTCAATTGTATTTTATCTTAACATATTGTACAATTACAGACCATATTGTTAATCTATGGGTCAGTGAGTCATGCAACTCACTCAGACTGGTTTATCATCAATCATGGCAATGATTTCGATTGTTATAGTTACATTAACCATGTCATGTGAACACAGCCACTGGATACTAAAACCATGGTCTTTTAATGGAACTTACCCTTTTTAACTGCATGCAGGATTATAGACAATCATCCAAATCCAGCAAGGGAATTTTGCTTCCCCAGAACCACAGATTGTACACATGTTGCAACTGTTTTATTAATATGCATTTGGATGCATCTCTCACCAGCATGAAAAATGGAGACTCATTTAGGCTCCATTAAAAAATGATGGGATGTATCTCTCCAGGAGCATAATTTTATATAACAAGAGCCAATGTTCTTTCCATTATTTCTAGATCCTTCATTTCCTTTCTACTCTTATAATCACTTTTTGGTACAGTCATGAAGTTTAGTTTGGACAAGGATGAATCTTCCATTTCTGTTTCTATTGATCTGCTATCCTCCAACAGCCCCCTGGACAAGAACTTCTCTAAGTGTTCTAGGGTAAGCAGAGACCAGGGTAGAAATGTCCATCAGTAGAAATCCTCTTGTCTATCAGAAGCCAAGCTAATTTGGCTTTCCTTATCTATTGTCTGTCCTTGTAGCATGTCAAAGTAGTCTTGCCATTGCAACAGACAATTCTTCTTTATAAATCAAATCTTGCTAAACTTCTGAGTCATTCAGAAGAAGATTAATGCCAGTACCAAATAGCTTGTAAGTAGAGATAAGACAAATAATCTAAAAGGAAAATGAATAGTTACCTTCTAAATGGGCTAGGCACAGTATAGGTGAAACTCGAAAAATTAGAATATCGTGCAAATGTTCATTTATGTCAGTAAGGCAACTCAAAAGATGAAACCAATATATGAGATAGACGCATTACATGCAAAGCGAGATATGTCAAGCCTTACTTTGGTATAATTGTGATGATTATGGCGTACAGCTTATGAAAACCCCAAATTCACAATCTCAGAAAATCAGAATATTACATGACATCAATAACACAAGGATTAGAAATAGAACAATATCGGACCTCTCCAAAGTATAAGCATGCATATGTACTCAGTACTTGGTTTGGGCCCCTTTTGCAGCAATGACTGCTGCAATGCGGCGTGGCATGGATGCTATCAGCCTGTGGCACTGCTGAGGTGTTATGGAAGACCAGGATGCTTCAATAGCGGCCTTCAGCTCCGCTGCATTGTTAGGTCTCATGTCCCTCAACTTTCTCTTGGCAATGCCCCATAGATTCTGTATGGGGTTCAGGTCAGGCAAGTTTGCTGGCCAATCAAGCACAGTAATCCCATGGTCATTGAACCAGGTTTTGGTACTTTTGGCAGTGTGGGCAGGTGCCAAGTCCTGCTGGAAAATGAAGTCAGCATCCCCATAAAGCTCGTCTGCGGAAGGAAGCATGAAGTGCTCCAAAATCTCCTGGTAGATGGCTGCGTTGACCCTGGACTTAATGAAGCACGGTGGACCAACACCAGCAGATGACATGGCTCCCCAAATCAACACAGGCTGTGGAAACTTCACACTGGACTTCAAGCATCGTGCATTGTATACCTCTCCATTCTTCCTCCAGACTCTGGGTCCTGGTTCCCAAATGAGATGCAAAAGTTGCTCTCATCAGAAAAGAGGACTTTGGACCACTGGGCAACAGACCAGTTCTTTTTTTCTGTAGCCCAGGTAAGACGCTTCTGACGTTTGTTGTTCAGGAGCGGCTTGACAAGAGGAATACGACATTTGAAGCCCATGTCCAGGATCCGTCTGTGTGTGGTGGCTCTTGCTGCACTAACTCCAGCCTCAGTCCACTCCTTGTGAAAGTCCCCAACACTTTTGAATGGCCTTTTCCTGACAATCCTCTCCAGGCTGCGGTCATCCCTGCTGCTTGTGCACCTTTTTCTACCACACTTTTCCCTTCCACATAACCTTCTATTGATGTGCTTTGATACAGCACTTTGGGAACATCCAACTTCTTTTGCAATTACCTTTTGGGGCTTTCCCTCCTTATGGATGGTGTCGATGGTTTTCTGCACAACTGTCAGGTCAGCAGTCTTTCCCATGCTTGTGATTCCTACTGAACCAGCCTGAGAGACCATTTAAAGGCTCAGGAACCCTTTGCAGGTATTATGGATTCATTAGCTGATTAGAGTGGGACACTTTGAGCCTAGAATATTGAACCTTTTCACACTCTTCTAATTTTCTGAGATTGTGAATTTGGGGTTTTCATAAGCTGTATGCCATAATCATCACAATTATACCAAAGTAAGGCTTGACATATCTCGCTTTGCATGTAATGCGTCTATCTCATATATTGGTTTCACCTTTTGAGTTGCCTTACTGACATAAATGAACATTTGCACGATATTCTAATTTTTTGAGTTTCACCTGTATAACTCTAAGCAGTATCTAGATTCTTGTAATGTATCATGATAAAAAGGGATAACTTTAGATATTCAGGGAAGCTACGAGTGGTGATAGACTCCTAAATCTGAATGAACTGATTAGCTAATCAGTGGGCCAGTTCATACAATGCTTCTAACCATATTAGTAAAAAAAAACCCAGAACCCTAGCAGTTGTATTCACATAGGCTAGCTTTGTATAGTTTTAATCTTTGTTAATTCTGTTGTGGCTTAGCATGATGTGCAAACCTAGCCCAATTGGTTATTACTCAGTGAGTTTCAGTCAGTAATCAACTTAAACATGTATAGTCCAAGTCACTGTATAGGACAGGATTGTTGGTAGGCAACTCCAGAGCAACAGGAAGAGGTTTGCGATTTGAGCTATGCAGATGGTGGTTGAAACCTCCACAGAGAATAAGGCAAGAAGATAATATGAAGAATATCAAGTCATGTTGTACTCGTTGATCACAAGGAATAAATCTCTACGCAATTTAGAAGCTAAGCTACCATAGATGGCATTTTAAAGGAAAAGACTCTTAAATATTTTCTCCACAGTACAGTACTTCAGTTGGTGCCCCCAGTTGTTTCACCACAACTGAGACTTTCAAAGATTTGTTGGGAGTCGGATAGCATATAAATTTAACAAATTATTATTATAACTGAATGCAACAGAGATTATTAGCAATGCAGAAAGTGTTAGAATGCATGTCTAAGGAATTCACCACAGCAGCATTTTCTGCTTGGAAGATCCAATAGTGGGGAAGGACACCTTTCAGTTCCGTGTCTGTAATTACAATTATGCAGTAAACTAAGCCATGGTTTGCTTACCCGCTGTTTACTAAATAAACCATAGCTGACTCAGTTTATGCTATGCTTAGAGCAATATATGAATGCAGTCTGTAGGCCAGGCAACTGCTTCTTCATGGCCATCACACCATGGTTGACTTTTCAGTTAGACCCAGTATAACTCTCCTCCAGTTCCCATTTTGCTGAATAGTGTTTTGTAAGTTAATTGGGGCAAGGTCCTGAAAGTGCCTGTTAATGTGTTTGTTTACTTCAGGTTGTTTAGCATCATTTAGTTTATTTAAAGATTAATTTCTATAAAATTAATGTGTGTTTGTTTAAACCGCTTTTGTAAGCTGAAATTCATGCACCAAATGCCCTCAATTTTGGCAATGCACTTTTAAAAGTCCTTGCAAGATCTCCATTACATTTGTTAGTACTTTTTTTAATTAAGCTTGTAGCACAGCATGGTGCTCAATTTACAAATAATTTAAGAAGCAATTGGGTGTCATTATAAACATTTTTTTCTCAGAATATTAGCAAGCGTGCCCCTGGGGCTTTATTCCCAATAGCTGTCACCTGCTGGGGTTTTAGCATACATCAGGAATTAAGAGCATTTATAGGTAAATGAATGGCTATATGGAATTGAAATGAGACATGGAGCTTCTGGTTTCCTGAATCAAACTCAAGTCTCCAACAAAAACTAATTGTTCAATTAAATGAGTTTAAAATCTAATTAAAATTCCTAATGAAGGAGGCAGAATATTAGTAAGTACAGCCAGTTGACCATGATAGTCTGGAAAATTAATTTATTTGCATCTCTATTTGGCTCCACAACAGGTGTATCACAATTGCCTTATATTTTAAATATTTAAATATCATCTAGTCCTTTCAAACATGGGGGAAATCATAAAACAGCTAACAAAAAATCTTATCTCCACAATTCAACAAATTCAACACCATTCAACAGAACTAATCTCCACAATTCAACAATACAAATTCAAACTGACTTTTTAAAAAAAAAGCAACATCCCCCTTCCCCCATTTGAAAGCCTCATCTGCTTCAGATTAAGCAGTTTAAAAATAAAGGTGATTAATCAAGTTTTTAAACCTTCCTTAAAATAAGGGACTTTAAAAAATTATTTGTATCTTGTGTTTTATATTCTTATTTGTAGTCATTTTAATGATAAAAACAGTATGTTATAAAATATTTATTACCATGAAAATATCCCAGAACAATGAGGCTACTGCAGAGGAAGATCTTAATTTTGTGGTTGCTAGCTTGATAGATCTTACAGATGGACTTATGAATGGATTTTGAAGGCTAATCTTCATGGCCAGGCAGGCTCCTACTTATTAGGGCTATGCACACCATGAAAATGATTCAGAAAAAATGCTTTGGATTTTGCTCAAGCACACCACCTCTCTGCTATTTATTAAAGCAGCTCAATTCTTTTGTCAGGCTTCTACAATTTCTTAAAGTAGCCACAACATTATTCAGACTCATGCAGAAGTATGCATGCAGATTCTTTGGAAAAGACCCTGATGCTGGGAAAGATTGAAGGCAAAAGGAAAAGAGGACAGCAGAGGATGAGATGGTTAGATAGCATCACTGAAGCAATGAGCATGAAACTGAGCAAACTCAGGGAGGCAGTGAAGGACAGGAAGGCCTGGCGCAATATGGTTCATGTGGTCACAAAGAGTCGGACACGACTTAACAACTGAACAACAACAGAAGTATTTCTTCCAAATTATTTTCAAAGTGTACAGTCATACCAAAATTTAAATGGTCACCCAAAGCTTTAAAAGCAACAGTATCTTGATGGAAGATATTGAAAAGTTTGAATAATGCTTGTCTGAGTATTTTCATATTTGAAAGCATTAGTCAAACAAAAATTTGTGATTCAGCATGTTGTGCAAACACAGCCATTGTTTGGTGTCCTTGTTATCTCCATCAGATTGATCTATCTGTGCCACAGGCTTGATCATTTGGTTATTTTAATGTTGGTTGGAGAGGTTTCCATGTGTAATACCTGTAGAATACATTTCCAGCTACTGAATGTTGTTTCAATCAGAATTTGGAAACCTTTCACACCTCAGCTATTGCTGAAATACAGCTAGTATCTATTTAGATAGCCACAGGTTCTCCATTTTTGATGACTGATATGGAATAGGCATAGTTTAGTGCATAGCTATGAGCCAATCCAAATGTCACCATCATCTCAAACTCACTAGGAAGCTTTGGGCAAACTACTATAAGGCAACAAGAGAGAGTGCAAGCAAGCAGTCCATTAACCAATCTTCCTTGACTTACCTTTTATATCTTACCTGCTTCACTGACCATACTCTCAGCCTTCTATCAGCAAAACCAGGCTCCAAAAATCAAGGGTGCTCTGGCATCTAGTTGACTTGAGCACTATTGATCTCAGTTTGATCACACAAACTAATGGAGAGACATCATCCCCTAAAGACCTTCCTTTATAAGTGAATCCAAAACTCACTAAATAAGTTTGACCTGGCTTGCATGCTATATGAAGCCATATGCTATTGCCAGAAATTATGGTTTACAATTCTCAATGGCTGTAGTCATGTAAAAGCAAACAAATCACATTATGATTTAGTGTAATCTGTGAACTCAGTTAAAAAATTCCCTGTTAAAGCTACCCAGCCTTGCTTTCTCTTTCTCCCATTCCTTTCTCTCCAGTTTGACATGTGCTTTCTGTCCGGGGCCATTGGCTAGAATGTGACCATCAAAGTGGACAGATTGTTCATATTTAGACATACAGTACTGGGTCAGGGAGGGATTAGAAAGGCAGAGAGGGTTAATTACCTTTCCCTGGTCAGCTAAGCACAAGAGGGGGAGAGGATTATTTTGCCTATCCACCTACCAAAACAGCCTAGAACAGCTCCAAGCAATAAGATGTTCCATCTCTGTAAAACTGATCCTAGCTGTGCCACTGCAGATTTTTAAGCATTTTCCCCATTTTGGAGGGAGGAAAAATAGAAGGAAATAACAGCCTCCTTTGTGGCAGGTGGAAGGACTTTGAAAATGGCCAGCCTCCAACTGACTAGATCATCCCTGATTTCTGCCCTGCCAGGTTGAAAGCTGACTCATTCAGGTGTTTCATGCAAACACAGGCATGAGCTTATAGCCCTTCATGATGATTAGAACAGCTACCATTCATGGGTAATAATAATCTTTCTTTCCATGAAGCAAACAAGGTAAATGCTTCTTCTCAAAATCGCCTTAGCTGATCACCAGTCAACAACACAACAGTGCCAGTGTTCCTCCCAACCCCACCAGCTGTCAAGCCTCCCACTCAGACCTGATTAGGCCTCTCATGGAAATCTTCTTGTAAGTGCCCTCTAGGAGCCAGTCTTCCCGACAAGGAAAATGAGTGGTAGAACTATGCATTTATAGTTGTAACCTGTACTTATGTGGATCCATGGCGCTTGACTGAAGTAAATTTTAACTGAAGAAAATGTCTCTGCTTGCATTCCCAGATTTAAAACAAAAACAACAGAACCCCAAACACAAGAAGTCTCATACACAAATTACTGCAGTCCCATTATCCATCTTAATTTATAGGAAGACTGTTGGTTGGAAAACCAATTTGGTCTAGTGGTTAAGGCTCCAGGCTAGAAACCAGGAGACTGTGAGTTCTAGTCCCACTGAAAAGCCGGCGGGGTGACTTTGGGCCAGTCACTCTCTCTCAGCCCATGGCGTCAGGCTCAGGTGACAAGACAGTCCATCAATTCCTGTTTCAACCAACAGATCAACATTTGGTTGATCCAAAAACAAAGCAGACCCTGCACCTGTGGGAAAATGCTAGGAAGAAAAAAAAACCTGTTGGTTGGATTTATATTTCACCTCGCCTCTACAAATTCAGCGTATGTAACGTTCCCTCTCCCATTTTTTCCCACAGTAATAAACCTTCCATGCAGGCTAGATTGAAAGAGAATGGGAAGGGGGCTTGGGTCCTCCCTGGCCTGGGTTTCCCTGCTCCCAGTAGAGCACCTTAATTGCTGCATCACACTGGCCCTCCGGAATTCTTCCTTGTTTGCAACATTTGTGGTAAAGCAGTCCAATGTTTTCCATGTTCATCAAGATGCTGGGCACTTTAATTACTTTTCTGCAGACAGTTCTAGTTTCAGGCAATAGGACAACAGCTATGGCCTACTTAGAGATTACAGGACTGAAGGATGTAACCCTGCAATAGCATTGCAAATGCAATAAAGATTGGAGATATAGAAAACTAACTTCCCACCATCTTAAGATTTATTTATTGTATGTATTGCTGAGAGATGTAACAACAATTGTTGTTATTACAGTTGTTACTGTTGTTCTGGTTCTCTACCCCCTCCCTTTTTTTTAGTGTAGCTTCTGATGGGGATATGCACAAACATATATATAGGCATACATATATGTATCACGTGCACACATTTATTGGGAAGCCTTAAGGCTGGTTTCAGCTGGAATTGACAAGCTTAGGTTGACAAGATAGGAAGCGAAACACTGCACACATTTTTTGTCTCTTCTGTCAATTTTCCTGTTTTGTGGTGGAGAATCATCTTAAATTGAGGGTCATCTTCTTTTTCAGTAAATACAGTAGTAGTACACTTCTAACGATATTCCCATAACATCAGTTCTGTAAGGCTGGTTGCACTGAAAGGACAACATTGGTCCAAAGTCATTAAGTAAGTATTCATGGCTGAGTATGGATTTGAACTTGCTTCCATAGGACTTAGTCCAGCATTCTGACCCGTAAACCACATTAGTTCTCAATGCACGTACATTCAGACATCCATGTACACACCAAAACATAGAGTACACCTTACACCCTGAACATACCAAAAAAAAACCCCCCAATCTAACATCATCTAACTTGAGCAATAAAATCACTTGTGTATGACCCAGGAATAAAACACAAATTGGGAAATCACTGTTAGCAACTTCAGTAGCTCAAGAGAGAAAACACAATCGTTCAGATCACAGGACCTTTATAAATAGCTAGGTCATAATAGATTTTCTAAATGTGAAAGGAGCTATTTGAATATCTAGTGCAGTTTTTCTCAGCCTTGGCAACTTGAAGACGAGTAGACGAGTAGAACTCCCAGAGTTCCCCAGCCAGCCATGCTCTGGGAGTTGAAGTCCACACGTCTCCAAGTTGCCACGGTGGAGAAACACTGATCTGGAATGCTGTTCCACAGGAGGACAGCAGCAATACAGAAGGCACACTTCTGCATCCCCTGCGGATGACAATCCTTGAGTGAGGAGATGGGGAGACAGGTTCATTCTCCTTGATCTAATTAGGTGGGCTGATGTCATTGGGAGTATCAATATCCCAGTATAAATATCCAGACCCCGAACCATGAAGGGTTTAAGTTTGTTAACCAGCACTTTGAATTGCACCCTGAAGCCAACAGGTTACCAGCGCAGCTCCCACAATAGCTCTGTTATATGAGCGCAGCAAGAGGTGCCCATGACTACTCGGGCAGCTGCATTTCTGGATCAGCTGCAGCTTCCAAATGCTCTTCAAGGGCAATCCCATGTAGAGCACATGGCAATAGTCCAATTGAGAGGTGACTAATGACTGAGTGACTGTAAACAAAGCCTCCCCTTACAGGAAGAATTGCAACTGGCACACCACTTATGACATTTGGATGTTCCTTTGGAATAGGAAGCTTTTGTTCTCTTGACGATGCCTAGATGGGGTCACTACTTAGATTTAATAAGGAACTTCAGTCTCCAGATTTGTCAACCAAGTACATTATGCTGCCACAGAGACATATACAAATAAGTCCATGCTTTTTCTTCTTGTTTTTGCTTTTAATGGTGTAGTTACTCTGTTGGCATCTAGTGTTCCGTCCTGAAAGAACTTTGTTAAGGCACGTTCTATTCATTCTACCTTGGTCGTCATATTTCCTCCTGTCAACCTTATTGGAGAATTGCCCTGCCCAGCTACCCTTCATATTTACTGTATAGCCTTTTGTTAACAAGGGGACTGCAAATATTATCTCCTTCACATGCCAGACTTACCCAATTTTTGCATGGTTTTTAATAAATCAGAAACATTCCACTCACACAATCTCTTCTGTTGGAATAAGCTCTGTTGGTTTTCATTCCCGTTGTTGCCACACAAAACAACACATAATGCAGTACTGTCTGGAAAAAAACATTTTGTGACCTCTCTCTTCCACCCTGCCCAATACCTCCCTCCTCCTTCACGTACTGGCTGGCTTTTCCTGTTTTATTCTGTATGCTGGCCAAACGAGATGAAATGGAAGAGTTCTGCAAATGGAGCTCCCAACACCTCCCTTTTTCTCCCTTTCTTTAATAAAGGAGCTGTGGGAGCTGCCAAGGTGATTTGGAGCCCAAGGAACGTTTACCTCTTGTAGACTAGGGTGTCATAAAAATGCTGCTAAATAAAGAATCCCACTTTTGTATAATATAAAATACCCAAGGTCCTTACAATTGGGGTTCTTAAAACACAAGCTAATAAAACAGGAAGATGAAGTAACACAAGTGAAATCTATAAGAAGCAGCAGCAGCATAAACATATCCTAGAATATAAGGATTGGAAGGGATCTTAGAGACCATTTAGTCCAACCCGTTGCTCAGCACAGGAATCCGCTACTACAGCATATAGCTTCTGTTAAATCACCTTCAACAAAAGAGAGCTCATGACCTTGCAAACGAGTCTGTTCTACTGCTGAATAGCTCTTACTGGTTCCTGATGCATAGTTGCAATTTACTTCTGTGTAGTTTAAATCTATTGGTTCTTGTCTTGCCTTCTAGAATAACTTGGAACAATTCTGCTCTGTCTTCTACATGACAGCCCTTCCAACATCTGAAGAAAGCGATCATGTCTCCCTGCAATCTAAACATATCCAATACCTTTCATCGTTCTTTTTAAGTATTTCCTTCTAGGCCCCTTATCATCTTGGTATATCTCCTCTGCATATGCTTAATTTGTCAGTGCCCTTACTAAAATGCTATGGAGTGTACTAAAATATTCTAGGTATAGACTGGCCAGGACATTGTTAGGAATGATCTTCTCTTGATCTTGACTTACTTACTTATTTAACTTGTCCCTGCCCATCTCACACACTAAAAACATAAATACAATTAAAAGTTATAAAAACCAAGCATTAAAAAATAAAAAAAGCTAAAAAATCCAAGAGGCCAATGGGGACCACACCAGGCCGCTAAGGGGCCAGCCAACCCCATTTCTGATATCCTCCCTCCCCCCCCCAGGCCAGATGGCAGAGCCAGGTCTTCAAATCCCTCCGAAAGGCCTGGGGTGAGGGGGCCTGTCTCACCTCCGGGGGCAAGATGTTCTTATACTTCTGTTGATGCAACTAAGGATCTCATTTGCTTTTTCTGGGGTGGCCACACTATACAGTTGGCTCATTTCAGCTTGTGATCCACCAAGACACCCAAGTCCCCTCAACCCATACTCACACCTTTGATTTTTCCTACTTAAATGTAGGACCTTGTATCTATCTCTGTTGAGACTAATTTTGTTGAGTTTTGCCTAAAGTTCCAACTTGGCAAGATCGTCCTGAATCTTGATCTTGACCTCTAAGGTGCCTGTTATCCTCTGTAGAATAACTTTGTGTCCCTCACAAATTTGATAATTGTATTTTAAGCCCAAGTCTTGGAATGGAGCCCAGCAAGACACCGTGTGCTTCTTACATCAGTTACTGGGTATGATTTATTTAACAAGCTCTGCATTTGTCTAATATCAGCCTAATCCTACCCATAGTTTGTGATTTTCTTGACAGATGCTGGTCCTAGAGAATTCATAACTGAAGATGTAAACAAGCTGTCTGAATTGAGTCTGGAAACAAATGAGCAAGTAACCTCCGGAGGTGTTTTTTACTGAGTAATGAATGTTTAAAATTCACAGCATCTTTAATGTTATGCCTATTGCCCTGTCCTATAATGCTCCCATATCAAAAGAATATTTTTCTGGTGAAACTCTTCCATTTTCAGAATTTCAGAGTTTATTTATTGGAAAAAAATCCTATGCCAATACTCCAGTACAGTCAACTAATCCTGGAAATCACAACAGAGAGAAGAGGTAGTTTGAGTCTGAAACGGCCATTAAGACATTTCAGGCTAAACTATCTACCTTGGTTGATTGGAGTATCATCCAAACAGGGACAAGAGTGTTTCTGGAGTTTACCTGTCTCTTTCATCTCCTGAAAGAGGGATGACATCATGTGTGGCCTTCTAAAGGACTTGGCTTGTCTAGGCACTCCCTCACCCAGCAGCTTCATGTATATGACATCACCCAGCATGTATATGATGTATATGACATCACCCAGCAGCTTCATGTATATATTAAATAGGAGAGGAGAGAGTGCCGAACCCTGGGGCCTTGGGTTAGATCTCTCACCTCCAACAACAGTGACTGGAACCAGCTTTGAAGGAAGGAAGGAAGAACCATTGTGCCTCCCACTCTTCCTAACCCCCTAAGCCATTCCAAGAGGATACCATGATGAGTGGCATGGAACACCACCGAGAGTTCCAGAAAGGCAAGAATGGGTGTCTCACCCCCATCCAAAGCCCTCCAGAGCTAATCCACAAGCATGATCAATGCTGTTTTGGTACTGTAACCCAACCTGAAATCAGATTGAAAATGGTCCAAATAATCCACTTACTTCAGGGAAGCAAACCACCCTCTCAACAAACTTCCCCCAAAAGGGAAGGTTGAATTGTTGGATACAAGGGCGAGTTTTTGAGAAGACAGACCACTATCTCTTTCACAGCAGGTGGAACCTTCTCCTCCTGCAAAGAAGCATTCACCACAGCTTGGATCCAACCATATGTCACCTCCCAGGAGGCCTTAACCAGTCAGAAGGGATATGGATCGAAACACAGGGGACAGAACTCACTGACCCAAGGGTCCTGTTCACTTCCTCAGAATCAGTAGGTTGGAACTCTTCACAGAGGACCAAACAGGACTGTATCTCATTCAATTCCATAGGACCTGCCCAGACAGAGTCCAACTCCAGGTGGATCCAAGTGATTTTATTCAATAGATGCTTAGAGTAGTCCTCACAGCAATACTGCAGGAGTTCCCCAGCCCCCCTTACCAAGAAAGGACCTACTCACTCAAAATAACTGCTGACTGGCTACTTACAACACAATGAGAACAAAAAAAGCCCATTTTGTTGTTCTTATTGCTACAAGGTAAGCCTTAATAAAGGTTTTAACCTCTCCTTGATTGGATTTTTTTCTTTGTCTTCCTCAGCAGCATCTCTTGCAGAGTTTAATTTCACAGAGCTCCTCTGAAAACCAGGGCAGGCTCCAGGATCCACGCACGTACAGGCATGATCTGATCCAAGACTATTGTCACCTGCTCATTCCAAACTGCAATCCAGGCCTTGGTCAACTCAGGCATCAGTCATGCAACAGAGCGTCAGGAACAATTCCAAGCTCCCTCTGGAACCTTACTGGGTCCATTAGTCACAATCAAATAGTCCCTTCCCCTCTGCAGAGAGAATTAACTACAGAGAACTGTACAGCTAGGAGGAAGTGATCTGTCCATGACAAGGGACTGATATCAGTATTCTCCAACAGCAAATCCCATCACCATTACCCTGAAATAAAGACCAGATCAATTGTGTGACACACACACACCCTCCATACATAGGGCTCTTAGTAAACTGGATCAGATCCATGGCTGCCATGGTAGCCATCAACTCCTGAGATACCTCTGACTCCAGACTTAGAGAAGGCAGGTTGAAGACTCCAAGAACCATAAACCTGGGAAACCCCACCACTAACTCAGCCACAGAATTGAGGAGTACAATCAGGGAAGCTGCAACACAGCAGGGAGGCTGGTACAGTAGCAACAATCCCAGCTGATCCCTCCAGCCCAATTTCACAAACAGGGTTTTACATCCAGTTATGTTCGACATACCACCCCTGAAAATCACCAGAGATTCTCAGATGACCATAGCCACACTCCCTCCCCTGCCCCAGAGTTGTGGCTCAAAACTCAGAACAGCACATTTTTGAGAGAGGTTCATACCTCCCCCATGCCCAACCAAGCTTTGGTAATGCAGACCAGGTTGGTCTTCTCATCCATGATTAGACCATGGATAAGGTGAGTCTTATTGCTGGCTAACCTTTTAGCAGCAGATGGAGACTGGGACCATTGAAGCTCTGAATATCCAGCCTTGGCGCCTAGTGCAGGGGGTTGGAACTCAGCATTGGTTCTGAACCCTGAAGCTACCTGTGCCGTATCTCCCTGTGGCATCCAATGTTAGATACCCATTAGAAATGTGGTTAAATGACATTGAAGATTTTATTCTCTTCACAATTATCTTTCTCACGTGCTAGGTTTAACTATATAGGGAACGTTTAACAGAGTGGACACTTACACACGTTTATATCTACCTGCAGCCTGAAAATATACAAATCAGAAGCCTCACAAATTCATCTACTTTAATTCTCAGCTGTTAGTTTTTATTCTATAAATGTTTTACCATACTTGGTATGTTTCCAAGAAGTTTCAGCCAAATGATATGAACCCTAACTCTATGAAGCTGCCTTGTGCCAAATCAGTTAGTCCTACTAGCTCAATTGATAGGGTTTAGACAAGATTCTTAATTCTCTAGGGATCTGGGGGACTGAACACCCTTGCTTCAGGAGGTAGCCCTTTCTCCCACTGAATTAAGCCAAATGAAGTTGCCTTATATTCACACTGTTGATCTATCTACATTTAATTTTCTGGCTAGCAGAATTTTCAGGATCTGTCTGACATCATAGGCAAAGAACTGAACTCAACAAAAAGAAACTAGGAATTCACGTATTCATTATCACTATGCCCTGTCATTCTGTAGGTCTGTTAAGACACAAGATTTAAATTCGCTGCCATTTCCTAAAAAGTATTTCACAACATTCATTCTATTTAGTGAACAAAGCTTTCACGGTGAGATGTTTCCATTATGATTAATTGGATGCTGCCAATTTCCTAAACAGAAAGAGACCTGTCATCTTTTCTATTCTCTGACAGAAGGCCCAATAGCCAAACTGCCATGGTGGAGACAGTAAACCACAAAACATGGCAATTCCTATTGTGGGGAATAACAGTATTCTCCAAATTATCACAAGATTAATATAAGTATTACCGTATAGCTAGAAAAGCCCATCCATTTTGTACTTTCTATTTCTCTTTTACTTTGGTTTACATGGTTTGTTTACACATTTCCCTTTCAAAAAGATTGAGCAGTGTTCTAAGTGCATTCTGTTCTCTAATTTTTAATTGTTCCATTTTTAAAAAATGTAACCTAGTAAGTAATCCCTTTTAATTACATCTAATAAAATATATAGGAAGTAAGCAGTAAAATCAATAAGACTTGATGGAATAAAAAGGGGGGGGGGTTATGATTTGTTTGAAGGGTACAAGGTAAGGGAGGGAGAGAGACTGGATATTCCAATCAATTATAGCCTCCGCTGGAAAAGTCCTGTCCCAGCAAACCTGATGTGGTTTCACAATAGGCCAGAGAGAAAAATTTGTCAGGAACATGGTTAGAACCCTAAGCAACATTCACTTTCTTAATAAGGAACTACTGCCACAGTCTTTATTAGATTTTTTTTAAAAAACATTGCAGCTGATATACAAATGCCTACTCCACATTGATTAAAGCAACAATAGCGGCAGACCATGGGAGAGTTCTTAATTGTGGTGGATTTTCAGTCATGACATACCTACAATGCGAAATTCTCCTCCCCTCCACCACATGCAGTCTTCTTAGGCCTCACTGTTTTATATCCTACGTTCCAGTGTGGAACCCAAAGATCTCAGCAGATTCTTATTCAAGAAATGAAGTAGCAGATAAGAGTCAACAGCATCATGTTGCTAAGCAATGATTCTCAGCTTCTCTGTGGATTTTTTGGTTACTATGGTGACAACAGGGTAAGCATGCATATTACACCAAATTGTGTCTTTCCTCCTTAAAAAGTAAAGACAGATTTGGTCCTTCCATCCTAGAGAGCTCAAGGAATGAGACAAGATGACTGGATCCAGCTCACAACAAGAGCTACTGAGGCTTTCATTCCCCTCACAATTGAATAACATTTGATGAAACTTTTCAAAATTGGATCTTTCGCAGGGTCTGGACCTGTCAACCTTTAGAACTTTCTTTGCCCAGAGATGGTGAATACTGTGGAATGTGGAAATAGCAGCCTTTTACCAACCATTTCATATTTTATTGACCTAGGTGCATTCACAGTGTTGATACCACTCTTGGTGTCCTGGGATGAAATAAGATGGATGTTACACACAAGGTCATGTCTGGAGGAAGCCAGATGTTGTATATAACTTCCTAATTATCTGTGTTATTGCCTAGGGACCCAGACTAAGTTACTTTTCAGGTCTTCTCCCCTCCACATTATCAAGGCCCATCCAAACAGTTTCTTTTCTTTTCAGCCACTTTGCCCCAAAACAGTTTGCTCATCAGGATTTCAAGCGTTAAGACACGATCTTAGGATAGGCCTGTTTAGGGCTACTTTGCTGGTTTTCCTACCTCAATCTTACAATTAAGAGCCCATAAATGAAATGTGGAATGGAACAGCAGCATTCCAAAACTATATGAAGCGGTGTTCTTCGGTCTGTATCAGTCCATCTTATTAATTTAGTACAGTTGCAGACATGGCTTTGGATCTGAAAGCAGAAGCGTGCAGGGGTACAAATATCTGTAGCTTCTTAAAGCAGCCGCTTCTTTTCCTGGATCACATAGCTGCTGTTTAATTCCAGAAAAAGGTATGAACTGTCGAATGCTGCTACCACCACATTCAAACATCCCCATGTTGCCCAAAGCACTATAGCCCTGATAGACAGTACCATACTTGTAATTCATTCCATCAGACTAGACCAATATTTCTCAACCTTGGTAAATTTAAGATGTGTGGACTTCAACTCCCAGAATTCCCCAGCCAGCATGGCTGACTGGGGAATTCTGTCAGTTGAAGTCCACATGTCTTAAAGCTGCCAAGGTTGAGAAACACTGGATTAGACAAATAAAATGCATAAGGTACGGAAAGTGAAATAAGCCACAGTTTGTTCTTTTGCAGGTAAACGTATTATGAATGTGCATCATTTGCCTCAGCAGAGTTCAATGTCTGTTAACAATTGCCTGATAGGTAGAAATTAGGCAGGTGCAGGCTTACTTTTCCTAGAAAACATTAGATCCCCCAGGATTAAGATTAAATTGCAGCCTGAATATTACTTTACTTTTGTCTTATACTGTATCTTACCAGATGAAAACTGTGTTTCATTTGTCCCAAGTTTTTGATTTAGGAAAACCACATTTCTGCAGTTAAACATAAAATATAATTAGAATTATAATATTTTTGCACATTTCTTTTATATAATTTTTTCAACTGCACTAAGCTGTACATGAAAAGATTTGTTTCAATAAACCCAAGAGAAAAAAGCATGAATCAAGAAATTGTAATTTCTATTTGATGTTAGGTGAGACCATCTGATTGTCTTTTTTTAGCAATGTGCCTGTATTTGTTGATTTGGAGTAAATGTTAAAGATTGTTCTAACAGATACAAAACTTTCATAACAAATGCAACCTAGCAGTATGGAAGTAGAACTATTTTTATACTTGTCCCCCCTCCCACCAGGCATCCATAGTTACACTAGAGCATGTAAGTTAAATGGATTAATATATAATAATGAGTTATTACCTGATTTACACGAGAGTTATGGCTATGCTCTAAAAACTGAGTAAAGGATAGAATTATAGCCTAGTTCAGTTGTGCTAAGATTAATTGATCTGTGCTGAATCCAAACCTTACTAAGCTAAAAAGAGGCAGATAATTTGTTTGCTTTGGAGCTCCTGTTGGATTTAATGACTGAATCCACACAGCATTCTAAGCTTCGTTTAACCATGGCTTATTGAACAAACCACAATGGTTAGATTTACCACAATATGTTAGTCTAAAACCAGACACATCCCATGAATGGCTTTGTGCAATATGTGCTTTAGGACTTGATGTCAATGGCATTGTGGCAAATGCAAATCTAGGCTCAGCTGCGTAGAATACTGGCTTTGAGCAGCACCATTTTTTTCACCCTGGCTGATGGTGGACAGGCACCTCAGCAACATTTTGCTCAGGGTCAATGAATCCAGATCACATTAATAGAATCTTGTATTACAAAGATTCCTAATTAAAATAAGATACTTTAAAAAAAAGATATATCTAAGACTAGCAACATTGGAGGTAGACTTTAGCATACCCCCAGAGAGCTCCTATTTGCTGTTCTTGGGGTAGGAGGGAATGAATTATTCATCTTTCCAGATGATCTAAACACTGAATGATGCAGGATAGTGCAGAGAAAGGCAATACAGTACTTCATCTTGCATAATGGGACCATGACTAACTATCCTCTTATTATGCTAATATTGGGCATCATGAGGTAACTTATTCATATTTTAAAAGAGGCCCCCATTGAAAAACCATCTACATGTATGGCATCTTAAAGCCAGCAATTGATATTTCATAAATTCAGAAACCATTTGTGCAGACTTCATCTTCTTTGTTTGGCAGAGGAGATGGAGTATATTCGAGGAAATTAATTTAATGTCAAATTACCCTGAATACAAAAAACAACAAGAAAAATGAGCAGCAATGCTAGTCAGTTAGTAAGTTATAGTAAATGGAGAAGAATCCAAACTATATTAAAGAAGACTTTCTATCCCAGGCAAAACAAATGGATCTCTTAGTCAACAATAAATACAAAATCTAAGCCAAGAGAAGGCTTGTATCTTCAAGATAATCTTATATTATGTCCTCTTGAATCTTATTACATATGTGTGTGTATGTGATATGTATATGTATGCATGCATGCATGCAGTGAGGAACCTAGAGAGGCCCATCCATAAACCTGGCACCCTTCCTTTCAAGATGCCCCATGTAGGAAGAATCAGAACTTCTTACTTTTCTTCTATAAAGTCCATTAAGTGACACAAAATCCACCACTATGTATGACCTCATCCTGATCCTGATCGAGCACAGTTCATGTTCCACTATCCTGACATCAAATCATCTCTCCCTTCTTCTTTCTGCCTGGAGGAAGGGCTACAGAAGAATGGGATTTGGACTGAGGACAAAGGTCTTCTCCCCTCACAAAGTTATCCCATAATAATGTGTGGTAGAGCCAAACCAGCCCTTTTACTGCATTCAATGACTCTCCCTTGATATTTGGAGAATCTGATAGTTCTTACGTAGCCAAACAATTACATATTTCAACAAAGCTGAAACAGATATTTTTGGAAAACTGAGGAAATTCCCCCAAAGGATCCATTTAAGATGGAAATGCATTGAATGTCCCCCAAAATTGGATAAAAGAATGGCATTTTATGAACACTCCACTCTGCAACTTTTTCTTGCTGGGTTCACACATACAATTTAACATGGCAAAGTATCTTGGTCCCTTCCCTTCCCCTCCTGAAAAAGGCTCTGATCTTTATCCTGCCAGGATACTTTAAAATGCAACTATGCTATGAAAAAGAGGCATGTTTCCATTACTGATATAGCTATTTTGAGATGGAAAAGCAAACAGTAATACCAAGACACAACTTTTATTGAATCCTAAACATGTTCCAATGAGACATTTTGTAAATACTGTTTCTTCTCTTTGTACATGGGATGTACTTAAAAACCCATATATGAGTGTTAGAGAGGACATTAAAAACAGAATGGCACTGTAGTTAGTTATTCTATTGCAGGCTCCTTCAACTTTAGAAGCTTGCTAGGGTGGAACACAAATTGCTTTGAAACCATTGTTATACATTTCTAGGTACCAGGAATACCAAAATTCATAATCTGGTATGCCACATACAAGAAGATTGTCCAGTTCTTGTGAAGCTGCCTCCCAAAATATTATTAGTTACCCAAAAAGGACCAAAGTTGAATTTAGAGAAAGGTATTTTTATGCTGACTGCCCACTCCAGCAAAAGTGGTTGTAATTTACCCCACAGTTTTGCTCTTCACTTATTTGAGTTTTCATCATACACATAACAGGCCTTCACTAATTTATTACTTATGTATATATTTGGTGACTTCAGGGCTCTTCAATTTTTGCATTATTCTTCCAGTTGCCTTTCTTTTTACATTAATTACTTCAAAGCAGCAATTCCATGCTATGGACTTTGGGTCAGAGACCTCAAGGCAGTAAATGGAGGCTCAAATGGTCAAAACATGCTACAACTGTACTGTATTGTATGCAAGAGTTACTACAACGAATAAGTCTTGCACAGAAGTACAAAAGTGTTCGGATATTCCTACCATTCCACAGCAACTAACAGGAAACCATGGCAAACAGTACCAAATACCTGTAAGTGCAATCAAATAATCTATTAATTAAACTCTGTCCTGAGAATTAAGTGCAATATGGCTAGTTCCAAACAGCCCATGGCTTCTTGGAATGTCCTTGGTACAATAACCAGCAATGCATTTCTTTACTAATATAAAAAGGGAAATTAAAATCATTTTCCTTTATTCACCAGAGGAAAATGAGGGGAAAAATTAAAAATTGATACCTGTTAACAGCAGTAAGGTCTTCTATCAACAGCATAACCACTTTGGTACTTTTGCATTGAAAAGGCAGGTGTGTTATTGTGAATTCCTCTTGAATTTCTCCACAGAAGGAGATTTGGCTCAAGATTCCACATGGCAAAAGGGCACCACCCAGAAAGTATAAGGCAAAAAGATTAATAGAAAACGAGTCATTTTATAGCTTATTTCATAATTCCGATTTTCTCCTCCAATGCAATTACTGCAGTTCTTTTTCTTGTCCTCGGGTTCCTTTAGGAACATACTTATCGGTCATCAAAAATTTGGTGCAAGCCAGTTAAGAAACTTCATGGCAACTTCAAAGCCAAGGAAGCATGCCTGGAAGAAATATACATGTAGGTATATATGTAAATTAAGTTGTATACGTTCACACTTTTTGCAGAACATTTTATATATTTGTCCTACAGAAGAGTTTCCATTAATAATGTACTGTTTCATAGAGTGAATTATGTTGCATAATGAATAGATACAACACCAACAAAACAGGGCTGTTTTAACCTTGTGATTAACCTTCAAAAATATCTTCAATAAATATATGGGCATATATAATAGGTAGGCAACATTGCTCAAAGGAGACTTTTGCTGGAGACAAAGGAAGGAAAAAATTATCACCAGTTTTGGCATTCTACTTCTGTTCCTTCAAAAGCTGCTTTGGAAGACTAGGGAATCATCCAGAATAGTATGAATGGTGATGCTGAATTCTATGTAGAGAAATTAATGACAGTCAGCTTCTCCGGTTGTCTGTTAGGAGTTTCCACTGGATCTCAAGTCTTTTCTTGCAACGGAAGGGAGCTTTTCCATTAATGAAAGAGACACTCTGATGAGGGGAGCTGCAGCTCATGAAGGTTTATGCCTTTTAATAAAATTTATTACTCAGAAAATGTGCTACCAGATTCCTGATTTTTTGCTACCATAACACAACTCTCTTCCTTTAATGACTGGAGCCAAACTAATCCATAAAAGTGTACTTTTATACCATTTACAGTTTTTCCCTTCATATAAGGAAGTGTATACTAAAGATAGATATATTTAACAGATCCCAACTTAGGGATAGTTGAGTTTAGGGAAAATTTACCAAAAAGCTGCCACAAACTCTTCCAATTTGAAACTTTCTGGATATCTCTTACAATTACATGTGGTAAGCCAACATCTCTTTTGAAGTGCCTTTATAAACAATTTCACAGTTATAGCTTAAAGGCTGAATTTTCCCACATTTCTATTACTGACTTGAATGGAATCCAAATTTACAATGGAAAAGGGAGCCCCAGAAACAAGATGTTGGCATAGAGTAGGAAGTGTAAGTATTTAAATCTTACTGTAAACATTATCTTCAAACCAAAGATAACCAAATGATAGAGATAGTGATTGAAAAGACAGAATCATCCAACCTTTTTTCTCCTTCCTATGCTTGAGCTTCAAAAAATATCACAAACCATGGTACAGGCATCTTCTCAAACAACACTTTCCTTGGGATGGCTTAGTTAAGCTTGCTCTTCCATGAAAGTCTGACCAACAGCCACATTTCAGACTTAGGAGACTGCCTAGTGACCTTACATTTTTAGACACTGTAATTTGTTTATCTACATAATTATCAGCATACATTTAAAAACATTAAAGGTAGATATTGCCAAAATTGTATGCCAGTTCATGTAAGTTTCCTATCACTTAATCAATGCACAGCTTATACTGACCTGGGTTTATACAACGATCTACAAAGTAATATGGTTTGTGTTTTATAATAAATTATGGCTTGGTGTGATGTTTGGGCCTATTTATTCATTTAACAATATTTGTAGCCCACTCCAATGGTAATAAACTCAGGTGGTGAACAACAAAGCACTAAGAGACCAAAACTTGCAGAAACAAAATACAAGAGCAACAAAAACAGCTAACCTGATCAAAGGTTCCTATGATATACACCCACAATCAACCAGGACTGAAGACAAATTGGAATGTACAGATTTTATTTGACAGCAAAATACAAGAAGGGCTGGGGCCGCATATACTTTTGGAGAAGACTATTCCAGAGAGTAGGGGGACGCGGTGGCGCAGCGGCTTAATGACGCTGAAAGTTGCCGGCCAGAAATGGTCGACGCCTCAGTGGTTCAAGTCCAGCCTTCGCGTTAAACAGGGTGAGCTCCTGTTTCCTCCCCAGTTCCTGTCAACCCAACAGGTCGAAAACTCACGTGAGTAGATAAATGGGGACTCTCACTCCGGTGGGAGAAAAAATGCTGGCGGCGCCTTGCAAAAAGGAGTTGGGAGCAGTTGCCGGTAAGTGCGAAAAAACAGAAGCCTCCTGCGCTCGCCAGCTGGGCTCTGCTCTAGGAAGGAGGCTCTGGCAAACCACTTCCGAAAAACAATTGCCTTGAAAACTGCAAGGACTCGTCCAAGCAGTCACTGCAGGGTCAGCAATGACTGAGCGCAGACAAAAAAAAAAAAAAAAATTCCAGAGAGTGGGTCTACCACAGAGAAGCACATGATCTGGTTCACACCTCGTGAACAGTACCTCTCAAGGGGTGGAATTCCCAACCAGCTCTCTCTAGATATCTGGATTGCGCAGGCAGATTCGATTCTGGCAAGACAGTGCCTGATATATCCCAGTGCTATATTGTCTGGAGTTTGTCCAGCACTTCAAATTCAGCTGGAAGTCTAGTGATAACCAATGCAATGATTTTAAACTTAGTCTCATCGTACACTAGCAGGTCGTCCTGACACATTGATGCTGTTTTCTCAGCAACAATATGGAAATGGTTCACACAATACTGAAGGCATTGGTTATCATCAATAAAAAGCCCTTCGTGGCTGTCAGGCCCAGCCCAAGAACAACAGGGAAACAGTCCAGCCAAGTTCATTCTTTCATTGCTTACACCATATAGACAGAATCTTACCACACTGAATCTGTACTACTATAACCTAGTGGATATACCCTGGGAGATTCTAGAGAGTGGCTATCCTAGATCTCTTCCTCTTCCCACGCTCCTGCTCCGACTGCACTGTCTTGTCTCGCCCCCATTCCTGGAATGTGCTCCCTCCTTCCTGAGAACCTGCTGCACTACTGCAGTCCATCATAATGGTTAAGGCCTGCTTATCTGTGGGAACAGCTCTCTCTAGTTATGTCTGCTGTCCTATTAGATCCAGGCATGCTCCAGGTCCCGTCACTTAAATTATGCCAACTTGGGAGACTTCGGAGACATGTGGCCACACCTGCCCCGTTGGATAATATCCACTCCAAAGTCTACCTTGTTTTTGTTTAGAAAAACCCTTAGAACATGGCTCTTTCTAACAGTCCCCAAGGCAGGACACTTTGTGACCCTACAGTGATATTGGGATTGTATTCGTTGGTTCTTCGTGTTTCCTTCCCTGATATAGTAAATGTAGGCCTTGCTTAGTGACTCATTTAGCAACTGTTCAACTGTGATTAAAAAGTGACAATGGTGATTAAAAAGTAACTTTAAGACCAATCCTCACATTTACAACCTTTGCAAGCCTGTAAAGCAAAGGAAAGCTGAATTAAGATCATAAGCACAGTCACGATTTCACTTAGCGACCACTCTGCTTAATGACCAAGTTGCTAGTCCCAATTGTGGTTGCTAAATGAGGACTACCTGTAATATGCATTTTGTTGCTGTTGTTGGTTTATTATGTTTTCTACTTGTTTTATTGTTCTAGTACAGGTAATCCCCAGTTTAAGAACAAGTTCCATTCCCAAAGTCTGTCCTTAAGTCAAATTTGTATGTAAGTCAGAACGGCATTATTGTATAATACCGTATAAGTAGAATCGTGTATTTAACTCGAACCATTGTGTTCTTAACTCGGATTTTGGTACAATAGGCTCTGTTCTGAACTATGGGTCATCTGTAACCCGGGCATTCTTAACCCGGGAACTACCTGTATTGCAATACATTAGCTAGAGTTGCTTGGATGAACGAAGTGGCTTCTAAATTGAGTTAAACAAATAGAACTGAATAAACCTATGAATCAATACAGAAGTCCAACTAAAGATACCATCCACTTACTGCATTGGCAGGAAAGGCTCTGATCATCACAGCGGTGAATCCCTTGTACAGAGACATCACTCCCTCCTCTCGAATAAGCTCTCGCAGTACATCTCGGAAGCCATTTGGATACTTCCCGGGAGGAGCTGTTGAAAAAGGCAAAAATACATGTCATGAACCTCATCCACCCAGAGGCTTTGATCAGACTCCTTCTTCCCTCTCCATTCCTCTTTATTTCTATAGCTTGCCATAATGGTCAAATGCTCCTCAATTAACCACAATTATGGGGAGTGGAAGATTTTCACATCTCTGCAGTAGCAACAACGCACAAACAAGGTGATGGTCCCTGCCCCTACTGCTTGCAGAAGTCTTACATTTGTCAACCTGCCTGGATTTCTGGCATGCGAGAGGGTTAACTGAGAATGCTTGAAATCTCTTTCCTCTTCAGCAGCCTGTTTGGTTTCGGTAATTACTCATGGAAAAGAGAAAAGTCCTTCCTGTGCAAAACCATGGAAGCCAAGAGGCTGGCAGAATGACAAGTCACTTCATCCGTCTTCTCTAATCTATTTGGTAGAAAATTACTTTTTTGTTAGCCCACAAGAGACCTGAAACTCGTGTTCCAGGCAGGCTGTAAAGCCTGGAACTTCCCCTCATTATCAGCAAAGAAATGTAAGATACTCCCTTTATAGTAAACATTTTAATAGCCAGTTATGCACAGCCTATACTGCAAAGGTAAAAGAGGAAGAAAATAAAAACGTAAGAGTGAGAGAATCAAGAAAAGGAAAGGCAAGACAGTTTTCGCCAATGTCCATCCTATGAAGCACTTCCCAGGAAAAAAAGGCACCATTTCTTGGATGAAGAACCCTGGACACAACCACCTTGTAATTAGCTACTTGCCTGTTCGGTCAAGGCGAGTCCTGTAACTGACCATACTGTAGCTAGCACACACACACAGGGAAAAGGTAGATTCAGAAAATCTTTCTGAATTAATCTAAAAGAGCTGCCAAATTGCAAAGCACATCTGTGTCACTAATGCTAAGCCAAATCTTCAAAAGAATCCAGAAAAGTTTTAGCTCAAATTTTTTTCACTAGCTACCCACTCTTGCAGACACTAGGACCAGGGCAACAACCTGAAAAAAGCAATTTTCATACCAGTTTATAAAACTTTCAAATTCTTTGCCTGGTGGCAACTATATTTGCCACAGCTGACCAGACAAGATGTGATTTTCAATGTTTAACCCAGCTGCAAGAACCAGCTCCATAAGTGCTTTGGAAAATGATTAATGGAAGGCATCATGTGTGATGCAAGATGGGATCACAGGTGGTCCTCATTTAGCTACTACAATTGGGACTGGCAACTCAGCTGTTAAGCAAACTGGTCAGTAAGTGAAACCACGACTGTACTTATGATCTTACTTCAGCTTTCCTTTGCTTTACAGACCTGCGAGGGTCATAAATGCAAGGATTGGTTGCAGTTACTTTTTCAATACATAACAGTTATTCACATAACTGCAAATGGTCACTAAACAAGGACTGTATTATACTACTCCAATTCCCATGGTGACCAGAATCATACACATTAAAGCTAGCAATTAGAAGAGAGGTGGGAATGGAGTAGGACAATGAGAATTTCTTCTGCATTATCAGCCGCAACCAACATACACAAAGAAAAATGCAAATGCCTCATCCAATGCCAGATTAAACCAGAGCCTGTCATGGACTATTGCCCAGGAATGATTTTCAGAAGAGTTCCAGGAAAGATTATGAGCAAATGAACCCTAAAAGACCTAATCTTCAACCGTGCATTCTCATGAGAATACAATGGGATAACAATGCAGTTCAGAAAATGGGGGGAGAAGGGAGAGTCATGGATATTAGTAACCACCCATCCATGTACCTCTAAATATATAAAATAGCAATTAAATAGAGAAGATACTTGAACCAACAGTGTTCTAGTTCAATTTTTCTGCCTGATTTGATAGGAAAGGATTAAATATTTGGAATGAGATCTAAATATTGACCACCTTATACAAGTAGTCCTCATTTAGCAACCACAGTTGGGACCAGCAACTCAGTCATTAAGCAAAGCAGTCACTAAGTGAAACCACAACTGTTCTTACCATCTTACTTCAGCTTTCCTTTGTTTTATAGACTGTGAAGGTCATAAATGCAAGGATTGGTTGCAAAGTTACTTTTTAATCACTGTCATAACTGCAAACAATCACTAAATGAGGCAGTTGCTAAAAAAGAACTACTTGTATGAAAAGCTATCGAAAGACAGAAAACTTTTCTCCACAAATCCTACCTTTAAATCTGCTACTGCCTCCTATAATCTTTATGAGAGTGTTAGTTAACTCACCTGTCTGGAATCGCGACTTCAATACGTCAGGAGGGATTCCAACAGCCCAGTTGAAGATCCCCGCCATGCCTCCAGCAAAGAGTATACTAGGTACGCTGAGGTCACTGACACTGTGGAAAGCAGGGGGCAGGGAGAAAAAGGCAAACAAGTATTGATTAAAAGGAATGGCTACAAAAAAAAACAGGAGAAAAGAAATATCTGATGCATCTTGTTCAGACTCATTAGGGGCAAATGTTAAACAGTAAGCAGTTCCTTTAAATGCAGTCAGCAGCTTTACTTCAAAATGGGCTGTACTAGCCCAGAAGAAGTTGACTTCTTTGCAGGATCCCTGTAGAAAAAATTACTACTACGGCCACCGGCACATCAAGCTTAATTTAAAAGTACAGCTGACTTGCATTGTCAGTGCTGATCAATCTTGATCAAATTGCTCCAGATTCAGCAGGAAGCCATGTTGATAGTCTTCAAACTGTACTGTGCTAAAAGAAGAAAATGTCCTTTTGCAATTTGTTGTTAGGATTAAAGCTCCTAAATTAATTATTGTATGTAGATTAACATAACCCCTGAGTTAAAGCCTAATGTTTGGTTTTAGGTCAGCAAGTTTTAGAACATAGCTAACAGTGGTTTATTTAACAAACTATGTTTAAGTGAACCACAGTTTATCACTATATAGAAATTCAGTTACTCGGCCCTTGTGCCATAATAGATAGTCCATGGTACATTATACTGATGAATCTATTAGCTGTCCTTATAAGATGCATTGGTTTGATCCCTAAAAACACATTTTATAAATGCCAAATTATATTATTCACAATAATGCTTTGATCATCTCACCAAACCATCATTATGAAGCTCTCACTCCAGAATACAAAGAATTTCTCAGCTGTTCCTGTGAGAAATCCAGCATTCTCCTTACCTCTGCCCTTGAGGTGTCAAAATGTTTTTCAGCCATTCATAGGTCATGAAGTACATCCCACTGGCTGGAACATCTGGTCCAATAAACAGAGGCAATTTAGAGAAATGAGAGACACAACTGCAGAGCTAGTCAAAAGCCCAAATTGGGCAAGGACAAAAGGACGAATCCTGCCAGCTTTCTGTAAGCAAAATTATAAAAATGGCATAAAACAATGCACTCCACCTGCTGCTTTAAGCCTTGATTTGATTGACAGAGAAAACAAGGTTGAAAAAGAACATTGCAATAAGATATAGAAGCACTGCTCATACAACAGAAATAATCCTGCCATTCCCTCTCACAGTTAGCTGGCTGGGCATAAGGTGAGGAGACATTGGGGTCTTTAATGTACTGGCCATCATCCTTGTCCTTCTAGCTAGTGCAAGGGAAACTACTGCGACCAGCCTCACTTCCTTTTTTGTTGTGGGGGAGGAGAACAATTTTTTAAAAATGAAAATGCAACTCTGGTGGCATGATCGTAAGCAACCTCCCATGGACAAGTCTGGAGGATCCTACCTATCTTCCCCCTGTTTCTGCTCATTTCTGACCCTTCCCCCATGTGTCTAGGGTTATTCAGAGTGGCAATAGAACAGTGATCTTAGAAACATGGGACTGGGTCTATTTGGGGCTAAATCTAATCCCTGCAGAGTAAACTGGCTGAATCAACTCAGATTTTCTACTTGCAGGACAGGCTAACCACCACTCTATAATGACCTTGTCAAGTGTATTAGCTAATCAGGGTCAAAAAGAAGCCATTTGCAGGCTCTTCTTGTTCAATTATTTTAAGAACAATTATCCACATTACCTCTCATGAGGGTAAGCACTGTTCCTTTGTACACGCCTCGAATGCCAGCTTCACGATATAGTTGTTTGGCACAGTCCAAGGGTCCCGCATATTTTTTTTCACCAGAGCTTGCTTGGATCTAAATGATTAAAAGAATGATTGCCTCATCAATTATAACATACTATTCTTTAAATAATCCAGTCTTCCTAGATCTAAGCTACTGTTGAAATGATTCTGTGCATCTAAACCTTTCCTAAGAAATCACCCATGAGATGAGAGGAGTTTATTGATTATGCACCAAAAAGGTGAAAATTGAAAAAATAAACCAATTGCTGCCATCTCTCCCAGAATATTTTTCTAGCTGTTTAAGCATCCAGCTTCTAACATCTCATTCAAGAAGCCCCAGTAAAAGCTTTTGTGAAGAGCATTGTCCATAATTGTAACTGTGACTTTGCCTTGGAAGACTTTCAAAATATGTCTGAAAATAAAGAGATAGGATGTTTATATGGAAACAAGGGGTTAAGGAAAACAATTCAAAACATTAAGATAACTGAAGGTTGGGCTGATCTAAATAGATCTTTAAATGAAACAGAACAATCCAAAGAATCAATCCCAGCTACTTCTTTCTCTTTATACTGGAAGAGTTTCTTTTTTACTCCCACAGAAAGAGTTTTTGAAGGAAGGGGACAAGAGAAGAGACTGTTCTGGTCTACTGGATTGGCCCTGCCTTCACTGCAAGGAACTATAGTTACAGAACACTTTTAGAAACTCAAAGATAATATAATAGATTGATATAAAGTTGGCCATGTTTTGCTGACACTTTAACTGGGTTCATACATCTTGCTAACCCATGGTTTGCTTAACCTTAAATTATTAAATAAAGTACAATTAGCTGGATTCCCACGAAACATTAAATGAATATTAAACAAACTCTATTTTGACTTAGTATGAACTCAACCACAATATTCACCCAACTACCATGCATATGCCCCAGCAGGTGGCACGCTTGGGTGATCTTGCCTGTACTGAGAAGCTAAGCAGGGTCAGGCTGGTTAGCAGTTGCATGGGACACTTCCCAGGAATACCAGAACTATAGGTGATGAACCACATTTATTCTGTTGCCAAGAAAATGGTATTGGCTCGTCCATGAAATCACTAGAGTCAAGCTTGTTTCAAAGGAGATTCCATCTACTGATGTAACATGCATACATATACCAGGATTTTCAGCCTTAATGGGAGAATGTTGTTCCAACTTCAGGACAGAGTTAACAATCTACTGAGAAAGAACATGCATATACTTTGGTTCTATGAAGGGTAGCCTCTAATCTTAGGATCTTAGAAGGATCCTAAATCTCTAACCAGGCAATGAGATTTCCAACTTGACTTGCCTTTCTTGTTTCTCTGCTTATTTCTGTGCTCCAGTTTTAGCCATCATAGGAATCTAACATCACAATGAAACAATGCTAGAGAAATTGGAATATTGATGGTTACAAGAATTAAGACATAGTGTTCTGAAATTTGAGCATTTTATCTCCCATACACATAATACTTTTATCTACATGTTTGCATATTGTCTCTATATATATATACATTGACATGGGGACATCAAAATATGTAGAAAATTGTCAGCAAGATTATTATGAATATGACACTATGCTAATCTTTGGCTAAAGAAGGATAAATAAACAATGTGGATAGCAAGATAATGTTCAGTTGGGGGAAGAAGCATGGAAAGCTTCTTCTCTTACCTGTAGCAGGCACTTGATCCTCTCTCCTGGTGCCATAATGGCAGTGGTAAACACCCCTGATAACATTCCTGCTGCAAACAGTTGAGGATATCTATACAGAGTGGACAGGACATTGTGGATGTAGGTTAAACATAAAAAATGAATTAAGTCTTGGCCAAGCTATGTTAGACACAGTTTAGGAATAATTCTTCCTTCTGAAGAGTTCCTTTTCTAGAAATTAAAAAAAAAAAATCCACGCAACAATTAAATAACAAACAAACATAAAGATAGTCCATTCTCAGAGCCAAAAGTTCCAATTATGTGCCATGAAAACCAATGTTCTCAGCAAAATTTAATTATGCCATTAATTTTTTTCCATTTATATCCCAACAGATGCTTTAGAAAGAGCCAAGGAGAGATTTTCACTACTCTAGTTTCCTCCAGCTGGTCAAAATCAGGCAAAACAGACATGGGTCAAGTAAATATTATTGCTCAAGATTTTTGTCTCAAGTATCAATATAACTTATCCAGGTAAATGCAGCCAACAAGGCAGAATAATATGCAAAATAAATCTAATGTTTTATATGAAAACAATTTGGGAGGGGGTGTTAAAACATCAGGAATGACATTTTAAAAGCTATGTTTTCTAAACAAAGGTAAAGACGGGAAAGATCTATCCATTAATGATGGATCTTTAATTAAAGATAATGATCTTGTTTACACACTGGACTACAGTTCATGAAGCTGAGGAAAAGAAGAAGAAAAGAGAATGGTTCATGTATCATGTATCATGTAAATTCATACTGTTGTTTGTTTATGCATTCATACGTTGTGTGACTCAAGCCGCTGTGACTTACAAACTATCATTTATGTCATCTGTGGATGGTCAACTATTGTTTATTTTACAAGTAGTGGCTAACGCAAGCCATGGCTTGGCATGATGAATGAATCCAATATCAAACCCCAACATTGCTATCCTATCTATCTGTCTGTCTAATCTATCTAGTCTACCTTTGGAGAGGAAAAAAGATATAGATACCTAAAAATAGTTGGAGAGAAAGGAGCAGATAAGATATGTCATTACTGTATTTTTATATGAACTGCAATACCGTGTTGATTGGATAGCGGAACTGTCTATCAAATTATGGCAACACAAGGCATCTCATCCTGGTTTATATTCTAGAATGAGGTGAGAACTTCAGTGGAGGGATTTGAGAAGTGAAGGTGGAAGGGCAGGCCTGGAAGAGGCTTAGAATTGTAGCCCAGGAAAACCTTATCTGACAGGGACCCAGGGCTAAGAATCTATTTAGTACCAGAGTAGGCAAGCACTGACTGACGATAGATACACTGTAGAATCAAATGAAGCTATTTATAAATCATTTAAAGCTATTTTAAGTCAGTTTGCTTCTTTGTCTAAACGCTGACCAAGTGACTGTGTTTTCCTATATTTCCCACCCAGAACAGGATTCAATAGCAGTAGTAAGACAAATGGAACCTGTACAGATCTCCCAGAGTTAACATGATTTTGGCTTACTTTTAAATAACAGAAAGATAATGAGAAAAAGATGCCCACAACCAGGACATACATGTCAAACATAAATGAAAAAAGAGCTTGTCCCGTATTGCAAATCCTAGTATGTGAGATTCAGGCTGTGAATCACAGACTAGGATTTGCAACACTGGACAAGTTCTTTTTGGTTTGGTTCATGTAACAGTTTTCTGACGTATCCAAAAGCGTCAAAGTAATAATCTTGGGATTTCAATGTATTATGTGCTTCTTGAATATGCTGATGAATATATGACTTTGAAAGCTGAAATACTATATGCTGCATACTGTATATATTGTTCCAATAACTAATACAAATGTGTGCATGCTTTATTTTTTAAAGCATCTGTAGGCAATCTAGCTGAGCAGAAGGCACATTTGGAATTTGCAGATAACATGGGGAGCACATTTACATGTCTACCATTATGTACCTGGCGAGTTGTAAAACAAAGATATAGTACTGTATTTACTGAAGGGCGAGTTTGCCCTCCAGGATGTGACCTATTATCTCTATGGGATCCTTGCGGTATGGAAAGAGATTGCTACAGATAAATGCAATGCTAGAAGTTGGTGCTTTGCAGTAAGCCAGATTCCAATTTTATGGGAAAAAAATTAAGTGAGGGTAGGGAACCTGGTGGACACCAAGGGAGTCATCTGAGAGCACCTTGGTGCCTATGGGCATTATCTTGAATTTCAAAATGTAGAAGGGAGATGAAGACAAACAAAATTCATTCATCCCTTTGTTTTCATTAACTGTTGAATTGAAACCTCCTTAACCAAACTTAAGCTACATAAACATGCCATCCCACAGGGAACAGTGTGACTTCTACAATCATATTCATTCAGAATTAAGTCCTATTCATTTCAACAGCCCCTTTTAATTAACTGAAGTTAAAACTACAGCCAGGTAACCTGGACTGTAAATGTTTGTGTGGAAGTACCTCTTTAAAAAAATCTTAATATTCAAGTAAGCATGCAAGGAACTGAAGACAAAGCAGAATGGATTTTTGTAAAATCTTGTAATTCCTTATGATGCAGATGTTGTTAACTACTGGAGAACTGAGAATGTGCTGGGCAGATGGATAACGCAGTGAGGAGGATGCGTGATGTACATCACAAAACTGGGCCCTGCAGAACAGTTATTATGGCGTATAGATGAGATTTACCTACAGATGGTCCTCACTTAACAGTCACTCCTTCAGCAACCATTCAGACTCACGATGGGGCTGAACGAGTGGTACTTACGACTGGTCCTCGTACTTATGATGGTCACTGCATCCCCACAGCCACATGATTGCCATTTGTGACCTTCTTTGCCAGCTTCCTACAAGCAAATTTACTGGGGAAGCCAGCAGGAGGTTGCAAATGGCAATCACATGACATCCTTGTTTAATGACCCACAGTGATTCGCTTAATGACGGCAACTGGAGGTGCCGGAATTTCCATTGCTGAGCGGCTTGGTTATGTAACGTGCTTTATGACCACGTCACTTAGCAACAGAAATTCCGGTCCCAATTACTCTCTTTAAGTGAGGACTACCTGTACTCTGAATCACCATTAAGAGAAAGTGTTACAAGCCTTTCATGATGTAACACACTATACTGAACTAAAACATATTCCTTCCTAAAGAGACATGTTTTGCCTGGGAAGAGAACCGCACAGAAACAACCTACACAATGTCTGTTTTTAGGAACTTTAAAACTTGCCAGGTTTTTTTTTTATTAAAAAAAACCCCTATTTATAACCAAGAAAAATATAATTTAATTTTTGGCTGCAGCGCCAGAATGCGTAATTTTTGAAAAACAGCAGCAGATTGGAAAACCTCAAGAGCACATCCCTTAAATAGTCTGAACAATTTCATGACTCACGTCAAGATATCATCTGGTGTCTTCTGTTGCAGTTTTTTGCCCAAGCCAAATCCAAAGAAGCACACAGCAAACATGGGGGTCACACCCACAATGGGGGCTGCCATCCCCTTATACAAGCCACGGAAGCCCTGTGAGAAACGGTAGACCAGTGGATCATTTATTTATATATTTATTTATTAAATGTATATGGCTGCTTATCTCAAGTACACAACTCTGGGTGGCTAACAATTAAAAACAGAGTAAAAACAATACAACAAAATTATGAAACATACAAATAGCAGCCGAACAACCAACCTACAACAACATCAAGGATTACGTGAAGTTTCTGCCCAATTCAAAGGGAACTCGATTCTCCAATTATACACATATCTTTTCCAAGATGTCACTTATGCTATTTGGAATTATCTAGTTCAACTACTGCCATGCGTTCTTTATGGGATTGCTTTTAAGACATTCAGAAACTGCAGCTGGTATGAAATGCAGCAGCCTCTGTGCTAACTGGCATTAGATGCCATGAATATATTACCCCTATATTGTAGAACCTATGTTAGTTGCCAAGATGGATGCAGCTTCTGGTTTTAACCTACAAATCTTTATACGGCTTGATGCCAGGTATCTGCAAGTTGGCCTTCTTCAACCGGAATCCACCCATCTGATGCAAACAACTCTGGAAAGATTGTTGGTATTCTCCCATCACTAAGGGATTAGAAAGGGCGAGGTGAGAAGGATCTGCTTCTCTATCACAGCCCCCAGACTGTAACGGCTTTCCAGCGTGGATCAAGTCTTGCCCTGAGAGTGGAGGCCTTGCAGAACCTGGAGAAACAGAACTCTTCTGGAGGGTTGTTTCAGCTATTTAAGATTGCACCAGATGTTCCAACTGAGATATTTGTCTGGATGTTCCAATTGAGATATTTAAATATTTTATGCCCATTTGTATTATTATGATATTATTGTATTACAGATGTTTTTATTTTTGTAAACCGTTGACAGTCATGATTGCGGCAGTTTAAAAACCCAACAAATGCATATATAAGTAAACTTTATTGCAGACAGACATTATTAAAGAGAACAATCAGCATACTCTTCTGCAAAAGGAGACATAATTGCTTATCGGTAGCCAACCCTTCTGAGGAAACAGACTTTAGAAAAAGGAATATTCCAATAACTTATGGACTGTATTTGTGGGCAGTGTTAACAGCCTCCAAAGGGAAGTCTCTAGGCTGCTCTGCTGCATTCCAGGACCAATTGGGGATCATAATGATTAAAAACAAAAGTATTTAATTGTTGGGTATCTTGACACGAAAGGAAATTATGCAAGATATTCTTGAAAAGTGCAATTTTTTTTCCAGAAGTCTTTGGTATGAGCATCAGTTTATCATATGGTTCCTAACTGATGAAAGAAACCTTTTAACACAGTCCTCTGTATATTTTTTGGCAAGTGATCCACACCATATTTAAGGTGGTTTATTTCCAGGTAAGCATATTTAGCAAGGGTGAGGTATTCCACTAACCTATGCTCTTGCTCCCTCAAGCTTCTTTCAAAAAGCAAAACAAAATAAAACTTCAGCATTTTTATTTTAGTAAGAATTTGTTTCTAAGATATGAAACAGGACTTTCCTGGCTGGGGAATTCTGGGAGTTGAAGTCTGCACATCTTAAAGTTGCCAAGGTTGAAAAACACTGCCTTGGAATAACAGACAGAAGGTTCCATGTCCTGTCATACAATAGGGGAGCAGGGAGGAGATAGATGCATGAACCCAAGGCTTACTCTGGCTTGTGCGTGTAAGAGTAAATCATGGTTTATTAAGTATGAATGACAAAGGGTTAAAGCCTTATACATACTTATGCCTAAAAACTGGGCAGCTTTCTTTCCTCTTATCTTTAGTTAGTTCTCCTCACTGAAAAAAAAAAAATCAAGCATATACTCCAAAAATTTACTAGTTTCAAGCATCATTCCCACACAAATTCATTCCAGTAATATACATGAGAACATGACATCTCTGGCAGGCACTGCAAGCGAACTGGCAAAATACCTCTTTAATAAGAGTCTTTCTGAAACAGTCAAAGGTCCCAGAGTAAAGAAGAGGCTGTCCCGGTACAGGTTTCGGTTGAGTTTGTAGTCTGACCTGCAAAATATAAGGAACATGCAAGGAATACAAAAGATGTGCTTGGGTTACTTAGTCCATTTATTAGGAGACTGATTTCAAGTGAAGATGGCCGTCCACATCTGATTTAGCCACCCATTCCTCCTCCTTCCCAAAGAACTCTGACTCACGATCAGTTCTTGTTCTCTTTTATCATTTTATTATATTTTCTATTTTGTTTATTATACACTACCCAGAGTCAAATTGGAGTTGGGCAGTGCCTAGATTGAATAAATTAAATTAAATGAACAAAATGGTTGCCGTGGGAGACATAACCAATTACAAAATAATGACTTACCATAACATTCCCTGAACTCTCACCCCCATCAACCCTAGTTTCTGTTGTTATTGTTGTTTTGGTGCCTTCAAGTCAGACTTGACTTCTGATGAATACAAGGACAAGTCCCTTCGGTTTTCTTGGCAACATTTTCAGAAGTGCCTTGCCCTTGCCTTCTTCCTAGAGCGACTAGCCCAAAATCACCCAGCTGTCTTCATTCCTAAGAAAGAACTAGGACTCACAATCTCCTGGTTTCTAGCCCAGTACCTTCAAGCATTACACCAAACTAGCTCTCAGCAACCCTAGTTACCTTCGTCCTTTTTCTAGACAGGTGCACATGCTCGTAAAGCACTGTGCTGTAGCACTGTATCATGCTTATGGAGCTATTTGGGGCAATAATAAAGATTGCTGATGGTTTACTTTCAATATGCCACCATTTATTTATTTATTTATTTATTTATTCATTTATTTATGCATGCATGCATGCATGCATGCATGCATGCATTATTAGGTAGGGAAAGAGGCTTCCTTGGTGCCAAAGAAGGTATCCACAAGCTCATTGCCTACCCCCCTCAACAAAATTACAACTTCCAGCTGTGAATCATTGCCTTTGCATTTACAGATTACATCTGTAAAATGTCTTGTAAATCTTTTCAATTGTCCTTTATTTCAATTAGTTAATACAAGCATAAGCCAATAAGGACAGCATTAGGGTGTATCTGGAAGGTACCTGAAAACTGAGTAATAAATCTTTGTAGGGATACATTTGAAACCTTCAGTGTTGCCAGAGTACACTTATCTCCAGGCCTGTATCATTTAAATTTGACTTAAAAATGAAACTGTTTATTTGATACTTTTAGGATCCAGTCTTTTCATGTCTGTATAAAAAAGGGTTTGAATAAGAAATGGATTTGAGTCTTAATAGTTTGCTTTCAATAATTTTCAAATGTTTCTCATCAAAAATCTCCTGGCTTGAGAACATTTTCCCCACGTCAATATTTGTGAGGATGATCTGTTCCAAATCAGAGACTATGGCAATGTTACTATTGATAATAATGTTCTCCAAACTATTTTGCTTGGCTCAACAGAGCCCTGCACTAAGCATCTTTGACTATGGTGAAACTGCTTTGTAGCGCAGGAACTAGGCTTTTCCATCCTTGTTTACAATCGATAGAGGGAGAACAAGATAAACCTGTTGTCTGAAACACAGCTATCTATTACAGTGTGACTAACTTGTAAGGAGAAGAATCAGTTGGTCTGTGTTAATTCCAAATAGCAGAGCATTCTAAGAATGCCAGATTTCTTTGTTTTTATTTCTGTTTTTTAAAAAGCAAGATTACCTTCCACCTTTTTACTTATTCCGTTTATGCCCCACTTTTCTATTCTGCCAAATGCTCAAGGAGGATTGCAACATTCAAAAAAACAGAAAGCAATCTTCTACATGCCAGAAAGGCAAAAGGGCGTCTCCTGGAAATCTTATCAGCTGGCAGGTCCCTAAGGACAGAGGTGGTCCCTCAGATAGCAGGACCCACAGCTGTCTGGGGCATGAAAAGTCAGTTCCAACATCTTCAATTGTGCCCTGTAAACCACTGTGCCCAGCTTCTGGCCTAGAGACTCTGTGGTGTGCATTATGCCAGCAGCTGACTGGGTATGCCCATCATGAGACTAAAATGGGTTAGCTAGTTTGGGTCTGTGAGCACAGCCAGGATAGTTTGGTTCTGATTCACTTTATTAGGCAAATCCAAGCAATTAGGCTGGTTCGGCAAACTATGATTCACCGTTCCATAGGTTAGTCTGTTGCATGTATAAGTCTGTTGTGCATGAAGAAGAGTAGTGATCCATGGGTCCGTGGCTAGTGTGCTGATAAGGATTACATTAAGACTGGGAAAATACTCTCAGGCACAGAGATTCAGGGTGGCTTTGGACCAGCACACTCTCTCTCTCTCCCACCAACCACCTAAGGCCGTTGCTGCAGGGAAAAATTACAGGAGGAATCCTGCAGGAAAGGTGGGTTATAACTCTGACATGTAAATAAACTCTCTCTCTCTCTCTCTCTCTCTCTCTCTCTCTCTTTTTTTTAAACCCTGCTCTTTGACATATTTAAACTGGTGCCAAGTCTGTCCCTGTGTAAGAGGAGAGCGTTAATACTTTTCCTTGAGAAAAACCATTCTGAGGATCCTTCCACATAGTGCATTCTGGGAATGGTAGTTCATTGACCCTTTTTTTAAAAAAGTATGCCTTTCCTCCCCACTCGCGCAGTGTCTATCGGGGCTTGTAGTCCTTCCCCCCCTCACCTTGATGGTATCCAGTGGGTGTCCCACGAAGACCAAGCAGACGCCTCCGAAACCACCCGCAAAGAAGTTCTTTATGGGGCTGATAGGCGCCTGAGAGGGCTTAGGCTGTTCCGCCATGACTGCTTCGGATCGGCGCAACCCTCCCTGCTTTTTGCTCGCCTCTCGAAGCAACCTTTACCCTGCCTTTCCCTCCCCAACCAGGCGGAAAAAAAGGAGGACCTCCGAGATGCCTAGAGAGGCCACTATTGTTCTTGCTTCCGCCACCCGCGGCATCTATCAACCATAGAGAGCAACATTAGACTAGCAAGTTATTTCTGTATGGGTGTTGGTGTTTTTACAGTCTCCTTTGTTTACTGTTAAATGTACGCATCTTTCTTCAGAAGTTAGTGCCAAGTCTTTGTCTGCGCCTTAAGCTTTCTCCCCTTATACACAAAAATCACACTATGGGATATAGCTTATATCAGGGTTTCTCAACCTTGGGAACTTTAAAAGATGTGGGGACTTCAACTCTCAGAATTCCCCAGCCAGGCTGAGAAACACTGACTTATATTATTCAGCTGATAATAGGCTGATTGGTTTCATTCAAAATATGGTTTGTCTTTATAAAGTTGAAATAAAACTTTGTTCAATAAATATATTCATTCAAACCCTTCTTGTTTAAGCAATTGGTGTACCAATTGAAGTTTATGGTGTTTTGCTCTTGCTGTTATTGATCCTTTGAAAGCATAGCAAGTAAATATATGAATACCCCCCCTAATATTCTGGCCACTTTGCCCAGAATATTAGATGGGTAGTTTCTTTCAGTATGCAAGAAAATTATCTCTAAATTTTGTTTGCTTCATTAACATTCATTTTCTCTGCACACTCAATAAATATTGGGAGGGGAGCTCTGTTTATGTAGTTCTTTGTATGATGAAAAACAATTAGTAGTTCCACCTCATGTGAATCTCTGCTCATACATATCTGAATTCTAAATAACAATACTAAACCTTTAAATGATTACCAGAATATATGTTTCTACATTATTCAGTTACAGTTCTCTGCACTAACAGAATGACCTTTGGAACAGTTACACACATAAGACTTCATACTTTTAGTGCAAAACGTCCAATGTTCAATCCCCAACATTTTCCCTTAGAGTTGGGAAGGATCTCCATTAGAAAGGCTGGAGGGACACTGCCATTCAGTTTAGGTCAACTGCAGCACCCATTAGAGGGGTCAAAAAAGTCAAGATAGTGGCTGCAACCACATAAGTGAAGCTCTGCCTCTTTTTGATGTGCACCATGCCAGACAGAGATGGGGCTTTGATCCCCCAGTTGCAGTTACCATCTTGATTTTTGGAATCTCCGCCCTTTCAGATCATCCCCAACCTGATGCCCTCCAGATTAGTTGGTTTACACCTTCCAGAAATCTAACCCAGGATTTATTTCCTGGGGGTTGGCACTAGCTGCACCAATCAGCTAGGTAAGGTCAGCACAGACAATCCTGAGCTAAATGAAGGAATTAGATGTTACCTAGCTGGGTAACGAAACTTTTGCAAGAAGACAACCTAGCTCAGAGAACCCCAAGGACTCCACAGTTCAACCCTGAGCTACACATATTCTCTTCTATTGGAATTATTTATTGTAGGGTAACATTCTTGAGTTTGGCCAACTCCTTAATTCTGTTAGCAATTTGCAAGTAAGCCAATCTTCAACCGGTTCATTTATTCAGAAGGAACAACAAATGGGTTGTAAAAACAACAACAAGGAATGTCGTTGACAGGAGGCAGAAGAGATTACCAGATTCTTCCTCCTGGGGCTCAAGTGCCTCAAAATGAGGGCCTCATTTAGCAGTTTGTAAACATGGGAAAGTATGTTTTTGTTCTTCCAAGATTCCCTAGCTTTTTCCACTGCACAGCTGACTGCATAAATTCCCTTCTCCAGGGAGGTTTTTGCTTTCTCATTTCTGTCACAGGGAAGCCAAGTCTGCTTGTATTACAGAATATTACAAGTATATTTTAAGCTAATTTAGACTGCATCAGTTTAGCACATCTGCCTCTTATCATCTATTTCTTAGGCTTATATTGGTATCCCAACCTTCCACAAATAAGTCTAGGGTACAAATATGCTACCTCTCTCCCCTCACTTTATCATCATAACAACCTTGACAGATATGCCAGGCTGAGCAATACTGGCCAGCCAAGGTCATTCAGTCAGAGGAGATTTTTATCTAGGTTTCTCTTCAGATGAAACATGACATCACAAGACATCTGTCCTACTGGATGCCACCCATATTAACTTGGATTTTCTGTTTGAAGATCTCTTGAATTTTTATTTGAATTTCCTTGAGAGCACTTTTTTTTTTTTAACCAAAACAGTGTATAAATACTCTTTTAATAAAAATGAGTAATTCACCAGTACTGAATAAGGTTAATAAACTAAACACTGTGGTTTGGGGGCTACAATCCTGTACAACCTATTTGGACATAAGTTGGCTGGCATTTTTTTTTTTTTTGGTGGGGGGGAGAATATACATCTTATTGAACATTTTAAGAAAAAATACATAAACAGAAAAGGAAAAAAAATAAAAAGGGAGTGAAGAGTAGAATGTACATGTAGAAGCAAAGGATTTACAAGTATCATAGAAATTAAGTTTTTTCAGTATTTCATTAATTCATTATAAGTGAGTATATTTTATCATTTAAAAAAATAAAAATTTCTATTAAACTCTAAACAGAACATAAATATCACTGGTCAGCACAGTATAAATTGTAAAATGAAACTGTAAACTATGATAAATTCTATCCATACTACTAGAAGTCTATACTAATTTAGTAGTATGGACAATATTTACCATTTTTCAGCCTTTGGGCAAACATGAAGTATGGCATTTTTTAAATTATTATTTTTTGCAAGCAATAATAACAAAAGACCAGGAAGTACTAGATGGCTGGGGTTCATAATGCTGACTGGAGAGGAGGGTGAAGCCACAGTTAACAAGCTTCTTGACCATCTCTGGCATGATGAGCAGTCCGGTTCCTCCACCATGATTAATGTTTAGGATACTACGTGCACACAATCACTGCATTCAGCTTATCTGCTAATCCCTTTTTCCTCCTTGCTCAAGGTTCTGATCTGCCCTTTTTTCTAAGGACAAATACTGGGCACATTGGGAACTGGCAAATGTCTAAAGGCCACTAGGCTGGGAAATGCTAAACTAAAATAATAATATTATTATATTTAATAATATAGTGGCTCTCTTTACACAGTAAAAATGACAGAGCCTTCTCCTCTTCATCTGATTCAGCTTTCTGCACCAGCAACACATAAGAACTGGATTTTTATGAACTGGCCATTTTTACATTGCTCTTAGGAACAGAGAACAAGGAAGTGAGGCTCCCACATTTTATCTCACTCCCCATATATTAATTGATTTAGACATCAGAGCAAATTAAAAAAGCAAACAATGATGGGATCAGGGTTGGTGCAATTGAGCCCAGTACCATTATGGTTAGGACTGGCAGGGAGCTGTCCCCCCATTTTCCATGGCTCCTTCTTGTATGGTGTAATGGTATGTGGGAATGACTTTGGGAGACAGGGGAAGAGCCCTAGATAAGAGGCAGCTTAGCCTGCAGAAGGAATGAGGTGTGGCAAACGTCTCAGAAGGGACCCTCCCTAGTGTCTTGGGCTGTAAAGGCAACGGGGGCAGAGATGTACTTTCAGTCTTGCAAGATTCTGTTAATGTAACCTTACAATAAAGTAGAGCTAGTACTTCTGGGCATACTTCCTGTCCTGTCTGAACTACCTCGCAAGGCTGACATATGGCCATAAGAGGTAGAATTTAGAATGGTGGCAGAGACAAGATTCCTAAACAGCCGCTTTTTTGTAGTGCCTTTATAGGACGTCCTTTCAGTCTCAGTAGAAGTAAGCATTGGTTAATCCCCAGGACAGCAGTTTGCATAACACAACTGACTGTGGGGATTACGTTAACCACAAGGAAGACTAGATCAGTTTGGAGCTAAATCTAACCTTTATGGGGTTAAAAGGCTGGGCGCATGACATGCTAGCCCCCATCTCATGTAATAGGCAAGCCTGATGTGCAAAAACGAGGCCACTGATTACCAATCTGTAAAGCCAAGTTAGGGAATTACTACTGGAGCAAACTGTTGTGAGCTGGGGATTCCTGGGTTGAAGGCTAGACTGGGAGGTCCAGAAAAAATCAGGGAAGGATGGAGCTTCCATGAGGCTGCCCAGAAAACTGCACAGATGCATCACCAACAGCCAAGCTCAACTTGAGGGCTTGTTCACTTAAAACACATGCTAATGTTAGGCAGGTCTCTTTGCTGCCAACTAGTAGTCATCCTGATATTTGCAGCCCGAATTTGATAACTCTACACAAATTAGAGCTGGACTCTCTGTACTCTAATGATAGAAACCTGTGGTGGTTAGTAGTAAAGGAAAAGCAGTTTGTGTATGCTGAAAGTCTTTTAGTTCTATTCTCCCTCGTGGAGAAATGTCAGAAGATTAAAGCCACTTCCGGCCTTGCTTCCAAAACCAAATCTATCGTACAAATTATAATCATACAGTTTATTTTACCCCTGTTGCAATGATGACTGTGACAAAGAAATTTGAGCGTGGGCAAGACCCATCTGCTTCCTCTACTTTGGGTAGATTCCAGCAACTGTTACTCCAAGCAGCAGATACTGTTTCATTACACAATCTGGAGGGATGTCCCTATAGACAAAAAATAGTTTCTTTCCAAGCACTGAATTGAGGTACTTACAACTGGTGGTTCATTTTGTAAATTGTGTAGGACTTCCTTTGTTTAAATCAATTTGGGGTATTAGGTTAGCTGGGTTTCCTCCTCCGAGATGATGAAAGGAAGAGCTGTAGCCTTGGGGGGGGGGGAGGAAATATGCAGTAGATCTTCCCTGCCCCATGAGCCTCTAAACAATCCTGCACCTCTGTGCCATCCACACAGTTAAATGACCCTCCTGTCCAGAGGGCTCTTGGGTGGTTACAGGAAATAAGAAGAGTTAGGAAACTTTCCTTCCATGAACTTTTAAAAGTGATCAGTTGAATAAAGTTGTATTCACACATTGTGCTAATCATCATTTATTGAATAAATTGTTTAACCATAGTTTTGTTTATAATACTGTATATCAAATAAAGCACAGTTGGTAGGGTTCACACAACACATTAAGCTAAAACCAGTAATGGCTTAATGTAAACATAGCTGTTTTATCAACATCTCTGCCTGTTTCATTTACAGCACAGTCCTACACATATCTACGCGGAGGTCAGCCCTTCTGAATTCAATGGAGCTTATTCTCAGATAAGTGTGTATGTTATGTGATTCTGCCAATAAAATGAATTGCAGAGAATAGGCAACCTTCCTAAAGTCACATTTTACCCATGGCAAAACAAACTATGCGACTTATAGACATGCCTGCTCTTCAGATATTATAATTATCAGGTTTATGAGCAAGAGGCTTTACCTTCCAGAAATAAGATAGTAGAAAGGTCCTAGAAATAGCAAGAAAAAAATGTGACACAATTTTCACAGCAAGAAATCAGCCATGAGAAAAAATACTAAGTTGGCAAGCCCTAGGAAAAGAGCTTCAGGCTGAAAGACATTGATTGACTGATTGATTTAATGATTTAATGATTGATTATATGTCATCAAGTCAGTGTCAACTCTCAATGACCACATAAATAGATTTTCTCCAGGATGATGTGTCCCCAACCCAGTCCTTCAGGTCTTCCAATGGTTCATCCATCGCCAATAATTGAATCCATTCACCTTGGTCATCCTCTTCTTCTCTTTCCTTCCATCTTTCCCAGATTATGTGTCCAGAAAGGATGATCTTCACATAATGTATCCAGACTATGATAATTTGAGCCTGGTCATTTGTGCCCCAACTGAGAACATAGGATGATCTATCAAATGCTATAAATTAATATGTGAAGAACTTTGTCAGAAGGTGGAAAAGGAACAGGAATTCATCCAGCTCCAGTCCTTTTTCCAGTTGGTCTGCTCCAGAAAACTTTTCATTCTGCTTGCTCCTGCTGGGTCCCCAGTCCCACATTTCTGCCTCCTCCAGCGATTTCTCTCCAACAGCATCACCTGCTTTACTCCAGCAGCTTCAATTGCCTGCTTCTTGAGAGACATATAGCACCTCCAACCCACACTGAAACACACAGCACCCTCTTTGCTTGGCAAAACTCTGCATTGGAAATCTTGTACTAGAAGGCACACATTTCCTCACAGAGGTCTTAATCTGAGAACCTTCTCGCCGTCTACGTTACACTTTTCATACAGTTGGCAAGCAGACAAAAATCCAACCCTGAGGCCAAACTACAATCCAGTCTCAACCATGGGAGCTCACTCTGCCATAATTTGGCAAACAGTTTTATATGTAGATCGTCCTGCATCTTTTCATAATCTCCTCAGTGGTATTTTTCACTCACTTCAGGGTGGAGAGATATAGAGATACGTGCAATGGCTCACAAATAGACCAGAATACACTGCCCCATGTAGTTGGCCTCTACACTTCTGGCATTTTGTACATTAAGGCATTTATAACTTTTTTTTTTTAATGGGCATCTGATGCCTAGCAATCAACATCACTTGACCATTAGCAGTATGTTTTAATGACTTAATTAATATCACACTGTTTTTATGGGAAGGGCATTAGTGGGTTTTCTGAGTAATTTGTGTTTGTATACCACCCTGAGTCTTAGGAGAAAGTGGTACAGTGTGAGAATATTAATAATCCACTTTGCCAAGGTGGTTATATTTGAAAGAGAAAATGGAGTGCATGATTGCCAGTTATACATAAATAGTGAAAAACTAGAGCAAGTGATGATCTCAGTACCTTAAGATGAAGTTGAGGAAAGAAGGCACAATGAAGAGATGTTTTAAGAAGTGCAAATGGTGGTAGCAACGTAGTGGGTAGTATGTGGCCTGTTGCAAGGAATGAATACTTTTCAAAAGAAACAAATGTGGTTGTGTACTGTATAAGAACCTGAGAGCTGGGTATAAGTTAATTGATTCAAGAATGAATGGGTGCTGAATGAATGTAGGTTGAATGCAACAGTGAGTGACCCATATGAAAGAAATACACAGAGGGGTTTAGTCATATAGTGAGAACAAATGAGGATCAAATCACAAAATAAATGTATAAAGAGTGAATGGGTCAAACCAAGAGAAAGAGGGAACCAAGAAGAGGTGAGAAGTTTAAAGAACCAAAGGCAATGTATGTAATAGTGTATGGACAAGGTGAGACAAAGATGATCTAAGAAAGTGTTCCTCAACCTTGGAAACTTTAAGAGGTGTGGACTTCAACTCCCAGAATTCCCCTGCCAGCCATGCTGGCTGGGGAATTCTGGGAGTTGAAGTCCACACCTCTAAAAGTTTCCAAGGTTGAGGAACACTGATCTAAGATGTAGAGGTGTATAGTGAATGGTGTTGATGTAAACTAGTTTTAGTAATATTTCCTTTCTTATCTCATGCTTTTAATTTGTTTGGCTTATTATTTCTTATTTTTTTCCTCCACTCTACAAATTATTGCCTACTACAAAAGGGGATAAGCAGATGGTTACCTATGCATGCAAACGGTATCTGTGAAAAAGCTCCCCAGGAAATTTCTGGCTTTTCTGTTTCAGTTATTAGTTATCCTCTCTAGTAAATTTCATACCCATGCCTCTTTTCCTTGTTGTCACAAGAAAAGAAAGAAGAAAAAAAGCAGGGGAGTAAGGCACATACACAGAGAGAGAGATACATATAATTCATATATTGTTCAGTTTTAATAACATGTATTTCAAACTAATTATACATACAGAATCAACTTGCGCAAAATAAGCAAATCGGTATGTTACTGATTTTATTATTTTCAGAACAGAATTTGAATGGTTTCTGCAAGGAATTTGGTAATTTTTAAACAACATGAACAGTATAGTCTCTTAGATGCATTCTAAGTATTTTACTATCTGCGCCAGGAAAATAGAAATACAATATATGAAGTAGTTGTGCTAACATGAATTAGCTCTGCTTTTCAAATAAAACGACAGCTACTGATAGCGTCCAATCTGCTTTAAGGATTAAATCTAGAATAGCACATGGCATTTGTTCCCACTGGAAAGAATGATCAAACGAGAACTCTTTTGCCATCTAATGGCAAGATTTATTAGTAGGTTACCTTTTTAACAGGCGAATAGAAGACACAGGGAATTTGCATTTTCTGTGTTAAAAATGTCTGATTTTGCAGCTGCAAATTATTTGCCCAATGCAGTACGTGTGTCATATTCAATAACAGATGGCTGCATCGCTGCCTGAAGAGCAGTCAGACCAAATCCATAACAGCCAACAGGCTAAAGATTACAGCTGAGAGCTAACATAGTAGAGATATATACAGACAGGGAGATGTCAGGACCCAAATCAATGAATAATAATGAGGCTGAGATAGCCAAGAGTCAATTCAGTAGCATAAATATGTTTACTCCATGGGTAATCCACTTGCACATCAATTCCATGCCAGATAACACAGCAAATTGGACATCCAAAGTTTGTGGTTAGCAAGTATTTCAATTGATACCTCAGTTGTTTTTGAATAGCTGACCAGCTGACACCTTCTGTTTTGTTTTTCTTTACTGTTTGTTAAAATAAGAACTGCAGCAGTCAAACTGGGGTTGGAGGCCCCCATGGACAGGGTGGAGGAAAACAGCCTCCTTTCACTCTCCTGCTTCCCTGTTTCACTTCCATGCGCTGCGGTTGGGGGTTGGGTTGAAAAAGGAAAAAAACAAAGTTTGCGACTAGAGCAGCCAGTTTGCACCCCTCTAGTCTCATATGCCCCCTTGCTATACTCACATAGCATGTTAAGCCATGGTTTGTTTAACTATGGATTATTGAATGAAGTACCGTTGGCTGGATTCACACAACCCAGTAATTCAGAACCAAACAAACCATGTTACGGCTTAGCATGATGCATCAACCCAGGCAATACTAGCTGCTGGGAAACAGGAAGGGAGAACCCGCTGTTTCATATCCATTCTGTCTGTGAATTTCTGGCTGGCTCCTGCGAGAAAAGATGGACCAGGTGGAGTTTTAATTTGATCCAGCACATTTTTATGGAAATTGTTGTTGTTGTTGTTCAGTCGTTAAGTCGTGTCTGACTCTTCGTGACCCCATGAACCATATCGCGCCAGGCCTTCCTGTCCTTCGCTGCCTCCCTGAGTTTGCTGTTTCATGCTCATTGCTTCAGTGATGCTGTCTAACCATCTCATCTCCTGCCATCCCCTTCTCCTTCAATCTGTCCCAGCATCAGGGTCTTTTCCAAAGAGTCCTCTCTTTGCATTAGGTGACCAAAGTATCTGAGCTTGAGCTTCATTAGCAATCCTTCCAATGAACAGTCAGGGTTGATTTCCTTTAAGATTGACTGGTTTGACCTCCTAGCAGTCCAGGGGACTCTCAAGAGTCTTCTCCAGCACCACAGTTCAAAGGCATCAATTCTTTGGCGCTCAGCCTTCTTTATGGTCCAGCTCTCACAGCCATACATTGCTACTGGGAAAACCATAGCTTTGATTATGCGGATCTTTGTCGGCAAGGTGACGTCTCTGCTTTTTAATATGCTATCTAGGTTTGCCATAGCTTTCCTCCCAAGGAGCAAGCGTCTTTTAATTTCATGGCTGCAATCTCTGTCTGGGGTGATCTTGGAGCCCAAATAAATGAAGTCTGTTACTGCTTCCTTTCTACCCCTTCTATTAGCCAGGAACTGATGGGTCCAGATGCCATGATCTTAGTTTTTTTAATGTTGAGTTTCAAGCCAGCTTTTGCACTCTCCTCTTTCACCCTCATCAAGAGGCTCTTTAGTTCTTCTTCACTTTCTGCCATTAGGGTGGTATCGTCTGCATATCTGAGGTTGTTGATATTTCTCCCTGCAATCTTAATTCCAGCTTGTGATTCTTCCAGCCTGGCATTTCTCATGATGTACTCTGCATATAAGTTAAATAAGCAGGGTGGCAGTATACAGCCTTGTCATACTCCTTTCCCTATTTTGAACCAATTGGTTGTTCCATGACCGGTTCTAACTGTTGCTTCTTGGCCCGCATACAGATTTCTCAGGAGACAGGTAAGGTGGTCTGGTACTCCCATCTCTTTAAGAATTTGCCACAGTTTGTTGTGATCCAACAATCAAAGGCTTTTGCATAGTCAATGAAGCAGAAGTAGATGTTTTTCTGGAACTCTCGTGCTTTCTCCATGATCCAGCAAATGTTGGCAATTTGATCTCTAGTTCCTCTGCCTCTTTGAAACCCAGCTTGTACCTCTGGTAGTTCTTGGTTCATATACTGCTGAAGCCTAGCTTGTAGGATTTTGAGCATAACCTTGCTAGCATGTGAAATGAGTGCAATTGTGCGATAGTTTGAGCATTCTTTGGCATTGCCCTTCTTTGGAATTGGAACGTAAACTGACCTTTTCCAATCCTGTGGCACTGTTGCGTTTTCCAAACTTGCTGGCATATTGAGTGCAGCACTTTAACAGCATCATCTTTTAGTATTTTAAATAACTCAGCTGGAATACTGTCATCTCCACTAGCTTTGTTGTTAGCAATGCTTCCTAAGGCCCATTTGACTTCACTCTCTAGGATGTCTGGCTCAAGGTCAGTGATCACACCAGCGTGGACATCAGGGACATTAAGATCTTTCTTGTATAGTTCTTCTGTGTATTCTTGCCACCTCTTCTTAATCTCTTCTGCTTCTGTTAGGTCCCTGCCTTTTTTGTCCTTTATCATGCCCATCTTTGCACTAAACGTTCCTTTCATATCTCCAATTTTCTTGTAGAGATCTTCTTCCCCATTCTATTGTTTTCCTCGATTTCTTTGCATTGTTCATTTAAGAAGGCCTTCTTATCTCTCCTGGCTATTCTCTGGAAATCTGCATTCAGTTGCTTATATCTTTCCCTTTCACCCTTGCTTTTCGCATTCCTTCTTTCCACAGCTATTTGTAAAGCCTCATCAGACAGCCATTTTGCTTTCTTGCATTTCTTTTTCTTTGGGATGGTTTTAGTTGCTGCCTCCTGTACAATGTTACGGACCTCCGTCCATAGTTCTTCAGGCACTCTGTCTACCAAATCTAATCCTCTAAATCTATTCATCACCTTCACTGTGTACTCACAAGGAATATGATCTAAGTCATACCTGAGTGGTCTAATGGTTTTCCTTACATTCTTCAATTTAAGCAATTTAATTTTGCAATAAGCAGCTCATGATCTGAGCTACAGTCAGCTCCTGGTCTTGTTTTTGCTGTCTGTATAGAGCAAAGGGGGCTTCCTTTTGAGCAATGGCTGTATTCAGGCTGTGCAAAGCATTCAAGGGACTCCTGCAAAGTGCACTGGTGTGATCAAAGCCTGCTCTCAAAGGCTTGGCAGGGGTGCTTCAAGGGGCTTCCCAGGTCATTTGTGCGTATGCGTGCACGCATGTGTCCTGACAAGGCTCCCTTGGGAACTGAAGGAGAAATGGCTATGTAAGTGCATGCATGCAGCGTTGTCCCAGAAGGCTCTCAAAATAGCCATGCCCGGCCTTATCAAGGAGATAGTTGCCCCACTGCCCCTTTGAGGAGGGGTCCTTCACGCTTGCTCATGCACTTCACAAGGGTCTCATTCAAATGCTCTGCACAGCCCTATTACGTGTGGAGTTGAGCAGGATAAGGATTTACACAGGCTTCTAAATCAAAATGCAGAAGTTATATTTACTCCTCTGCCCTCTGTCCTGGAACTATTTCAAGGAATGTCCTTCATGTAAGCGATGCTCTGAGTTCTGTTGATCCTAGCTAGGGAGGCAGCTGTGCTCCCCCTGCTTGGAGTGCCAGAGTGCCAGCAACTGGAACTTAAGACTTCAGATTTAAACATTTGAACGGCCATGGTTGTGGACCCAAAAATGAATGAACACAACCAAGTTTATGCGATACATTCAACGTAAACCATACCTTACAAATCACATTGGCTGAGTTCCCAGAACACAATTGATGAGCTGACCCATGTACTTACAGTTCACCTAACCATGATTCGCTCATCTCATTTTCTGGATTTGCATGACCCAACTGATTGATGGTTCATCAGTCATAATGATGATCATCAGTCATAAACTGATCATGAATCATAAATTGCAGTGGCTTAAATTGCGTAATAGGCTAGGCTAAAAGGTGTTTAGCTAGTTTATAGCCCATTGTATCATGCAAATACTGTAGAGCAGTGTAGTAAAAGCCACCTTTGTTATTTGATTTAGTGCTGAAAATTGTTCCCAAGAATTGTCACTCTGAAAGTACACCTATATGAGTTAACCTTTGGATATAATGGGCGGGACTTTGGGAAGCGTACCTGTAGTCCAATTTATATGGAGGGTGTACTGTCAGGAAAAGCCAAGGTCTCTGTTCACACAACATGCTTACCAGCCACGTTAGTGATCCTTGGTTACGTTTCCTGTGGCTTAGCATGTTTTACAAACCTAGCCCATTTGGTTAAAAGTTCAGTGTGTTCTGCAAACAATTCAGTAGCCAGGTTAAGCACGTCTGAACACGTACGAACCGCTGCCAAACCTAAGTTAAAAGCAAAGCTAAGCCCTATTCCGTGCGAACACGTGACTTTACTCTCACATTGAGACTTTATCATTCCTGAGACGTTCGAGGGACTTCGCTGCCTCCAAACAGTTTAGGAAACGCGCTTGAGGGCCGGACTCTTCTTAAACACCCCCCCCACACACGTGTCATTTTATTAATTCATGGCACCATATATTTCTTATAAGGCCGATCACGTTGAAGCTGGTGAAAAAGTAGCGTTCCTCACGTACACCGCCACGTCCAGTGGTTCAGCCCAACACCCCTCTCCATTTCGGCCAGTGGTGCATTCCAACTCCTCCAAACTCCCCCCCGCCGGCGGGGTCCTTTGACGCTCCTGGGCTTGTACTTCTCCCCCCGCCATTTCTAGCGGCGGAAGCGACGCTCCGCGAGGGACTGGAGCTTCCGGTGCTCAAGCCATAGTGGGCCGGCTAGAGATGGAGAAGCCTGGGGGAAGGTGATTTTTCTCTCCTTTTCCCTCGCTCCGGGTCACACCCGCCTTGTCTGTGGTGCAGCGGCCGAGGCTCTCGCTCTGGGGCGCACTTGAGGGGGCGTCGACTCCCGCCCGGCCTTCTCCCCACTTTGGGTGAGCGCAGAGAAGGGGAGCCGGGCCTTGTTTACATTGAGGGAGGGGGATGGGGGGGCTCTCCCTTTCCTGGGCTGCGGTGGCTGTTGCGGAGCTGCTGGGCGGGCTAGTGGGCTAGTTGCGGGATTGGGGCGAGGCCGAAGGAGGAGTGGGGAGAGCCGGGTAGGAATTCGGGGGGCTGGGACGAATCCCTGCCTCTCAGCGCATCCGGGTTAAACAGGAGACTTTGCAGGGGGGTTTCGGACTTTTTAAAGGAGAAAACAAATATTGGAGGGAAGAGAAGTGATGGTGGGAAAAACCAGTTGTGGGATATTGCTTTTTTTTTTTTATCATGCACTCATTCTCTGCGTAGGAAAGGTTCGCCTCGCTTCTGTTGGTGTCTGAGTGACGTTAAATAATATAAACTAAATAGAGTAAAAATTATCGTAGTATAATTCTTAACTGCTTTGTCTGCTCCGACGAAGTTATGAGTTACTGCGACATTGGTGTAACCTGCTTTAAAATAAATACAAATGTAGCTGCTGCTTAAAGTGTAGACTAGACAATAAATGCACTGGTGAAGGGTGGATTAATTTTAACGTGTAATGGTGTCCTTAACTTTTATCCACTATTTTTCTGCACTAGCAGAATTTGCAGTGTGGTGGGGGATGGTGGCAGCTTCTAACAAGAATTTTTCTTCTGCCAGATGAGCTTTGACTTGGCAAAAGCTTAAGTTCAAAGTGCTCCAAATATTCTGGCAGGATTACTTTTCTGAGCTTTCTTGTTGCAACCTGGTTAACTGCCTGCCATTCAGATAAATATTGTTACTTTCATAATATCAGTAGTCTTTGAAAAATGTGCTGGTAGCCAAATTATTGAATGGATAAAAAGATGGGTGGCTATAGAGAGAACTGCTACAGTAAAAAAAAAAAGTGCTTGATTTAACATTTAATGCAGTAGGAATGTGTCATGTGTGAGCATTTTTAAATTAGTTTTGGCTTCGTTATTTAAAAGCTTGTTAGTTATCTCAATGTAGGTATAGTATTTATGGGCAACAACATTTTTGGTTTATCCAACAAATAAACTGTAGTATACAAGTTCTTTACTAACACAATGATAGTTATAAATGAAGTTGGTTCAAATTGGTGCTAGCTATTTACAATATTTCCTGTTGCTCTTCAGCCAAAAAAGGCTCCTAGAGCATCTTACAGGATTTCATTGGGTAAATATTTGCGCACACAAACTTACACTTGTTCTTTTTGCTGTAGTGAGACAAATTGGGTTTCTTCCTCTGTAAGAAAGAGATTTTAAAGTAAAAGGGAATGCTGATTGAATGCACTGTGGTGTACTAGAACATACATTCTTCCTCACAAGAAAATTGCAAAGTTACTGTAACATCCAGCAAAAGCAAGAATCTTGTGATGCTTGAAATGAACAAATTTAGTATTTCATAAGCTTTTACCCAGTGAAAGTACTGAGCTGGCTGCAGTATTTACTGGGTTCATCACGGCTTAGATGTATTTGGGGGAAGGAATGATGAAATGGGGCATTTTGCAGTGTGCTATCTTATTTTTTAGATTAAAATATATATTTTGAATATAAAGCTAGGTAAGAGAAAACCTGGCAGGCACTAGTAGAAATTCAAAAACTGCCAGGTTAGTAGTAGATTTCATTAAGAAATCTTTCAACTATATAGTTAAACAAGACATTTTGAATACTGATTGGTATTATAGAATTTTAGTAGTTAATGGGATTGTTGGATGTCTTAAATGTATTTTTATAGTCCAATTAAAGATGAACAGGGTATTTTATGTATCTGTTTTGCAAATCTTTCAAGTTTACAAGCTGTCCAGAAAATTCTAGCTGGAGATTTTAATTTTAAATTTTAATTTAATTTTGGACCCTACGTTGGATTGGAATAGCATTTTAAGGGGGAAAAAAGCTAGTTGCCAGCACTGAAATGTTTTTCATGCAAACAACTGGGAATTTAATTTGGTGAATTAAATACAATTAAATCCCAATGGGTGGGAGTATACTTTTTATCAGTCCTAAATGGCATGTGTTCTAGATGAGACCACTTCTAAATATCTCAATTGATGGTTAGATGGTATTTTAATATGTCATTGCTAGATTACCTCCAGTTTGTCAGTCAACATAAATATATTTATAAATATGTTTTTTTCCAAATAAATACAAGATTAGCTAAGTGAGGATTGTTTGGGATTCATGCTTCTTGCTAAAAAATGAATTGTAAAAAGTTACATTAAAAGCTTTTAATGTTTTCTTCTGTGTGCTAGAAATGAAACTCTGGAAGTTTTTCACATTTTAGATTGTTGAAGTTTGTTGATTCTTTGAATGATAAATATTCATTAAAGTTGATCAAGCAGATTTAGTGGAAACAGGAAAATAAACATGGTAAACTACTTCCTTGTTTGAAATTTGAAAAAAGTAAGATTCTTTGAGAATAATTCATAGTGCTTACAATGAAATCCTCAATTTATGGCATTTTGATATTCTGTAGACGTAGAGATAGCCATGAGCAAATGATTTTTAAAATGCAATAAATCTTCCAGGATGCCCATTCAGTGGATTTAGATATACCCTTAACATTACATTTTGGTTATTATTGAAACAGATGACATCTGGAAAGGCCTCTGGGTTAGATGAGATAGCAATAGATATAAAACATGTAAGAAGAACTTGACTTCTGTTTTGTTTTGCATACATAAGGAATATTTTTTAAAAAAAGAGCCCCTACCAACATCAAACTATGAGGCATACAGAATAGTTATTTTGGAAAGTCTTCAAGCGAAACAATCACTATATACATGAGTATCACCAGGTGGAGTACGCAGAATTTGTATTGACTATATTATTGGTAGAAAGAGGTGGAAGAGTACAAAGCAAAGATGTGGTCAGAACCTGACTCTGTATTATACCACAAATTGTGCAGATTCCAAGTCAAACTTTAGTGGAAAAAGCCAACCAGTTTTCACAATATAATCTTGAGTATATTGCCACTATTTTCAAAGAGAACATCAGGAATTACTTTGAAGTCCTAAACCTCATCGATAGGAACTATGGAATGAAATTTAAAAAGTTAAGAATGACTACAAAAAAAGACTGCCAAAAACCAAGAAACCGAAGAGAGCAAACAATGTCAGAACAAATAGTGGAAATTGCTGAGGAGAGAAGTCATCCAAGAAAGACCAAGATTTCAGAAAGGAATTTAAAGAATTTTGGAGAGATGAATATTTATATATTCAGAGAGAATATCTGTATAGTAATTAAAAATAGAAATAGACATGGAAAAACAAGGAAAGTCATCTAAAGGATCTGTGAACTTAGGAGATTCCAACCTCAAGTTGGTATGTTAAAGGATGTCAATGGACAGACAGTAACTGATTCCAAGAAGATCAACAAAGGTGAAAAGAGTGTACTGAAATTCGGTATGGTAGAGATGTCAACATTTACAAGAATGTCTAGTATTAGAAAATTAAGTTGGAACAGCACTCCAGTCATTATCAAGTCAGAATGCTCAAGGAATTGATGGAATACTTACAGAAATATGGCAAACATATATAAGAAGAGAGTATACAGCCTTGTATACTCCAAGGTCCTTTGCTAACCTGGAGTCAGTGTGTTTTACCATGTTCTGTCTGGACTGTGACTTTCTGTCCTGTTTGCGTGAAGGCAATGAAATGTTCTGGGATTCCCATTTTTCTAAGCACATTCCACAGCTTGACATGGTCATCACAAAAAGGCTTTTTTTTATAATCAGTGATGCACATGTTGACTTGGTTTGTTTGTTTGTTTTACTGTTCTTTGGCTTTCTCAGTTACTGAGTTTGTATCAGCAGTAATGTCTCTTGTTTCTCATTGTTTCCTAAAACTTGCCTGAACTTTATTTATTTTCAAACTCTACACTGATTACAATGTTTCAAGCTATATACTTCAAAAGAGTGTGTGTGTGTGTGTGTGTAAAAATCCCCTCTCACCCCTGTGGGTGGTATGTGTCCTCCTCAATTTTGGGTCCTCTACCTGGAAGTTTGAGGGTTCTGTAAAGTATCTTAACTGTTCCTAGCACTGCACTGTTCTGGACAGAGAGCTCTGATGTCGTTCCTGGGATCTGTTGGAGCCACTCTCCCAGCTTAGGAGTCACAGCCCTGAGTGCTCCTACCACCACTGGGACCACTTTGGCCTTTACTTTCCACATCCTCTCTAGATCTTCCTTCAGGCCCTGGTACTTCTCCAGTTTCTCATACTCCTTCCTGATGTTACTGTCTCTTGGCACTGCTATATCTATCACCACCGCTGTCTTCTGGTCCTTGTCTAGTACCATGATGTCTGGTTGTTGGTCAGTACCGGTTTATCCATCTGGGTCTGGAAGTCCCACAGGATCTTAGCCCTGTTATTCTCCACGACCTTATGTGGAACCTCACATCTGGATTGGGAGATGTATATAGATGCATGCATTAGTGCATATGCCCTGTTGTGTCCAAAGGTAGGGTGGTTTTTTAGACTAGGTATTATTACTAGCCAAGTGCTTAGGAGGAAGTTAAAGTTTAAAGACATTAATGTATTGTTATGTCCCCAGATTTGAAGAGCTTTGGATATTGTGCTTGGGCTGTGGTAAAAAAAAAAAAAAAAAAAAGTGATTATACAGGGTGTACATAGGAATGTTCAAAGGTCATGCATTAAATAAGGAAATATTTTGAAGAAAATGGCAATCAATTTGAGCAATTAATGTAATTTATAATAAATCGTCTGGGGTCTGATTTTTGGTACATCATATATATTCTTGGGAGGAACATATCAGACTCTAAAAATTGGTTTAATGAAATTTGTCAACTCTCAGCCTTTGAACTGGCTCTTCCTTGACAGAGATGCAAAATTGAAGAATGGGATTTCATATGGTTTAGGTTTAATCTGTGTTCAGAAACTGAATTACAGTGATTTATATAGTCATGACATTACTATTTTTAAACCATTATTGAAAACTAGAGAAATTTTGTTATCCTATTATATTGTTTCAAGTCTATTTTTGTTTTATAGGTTGTATTTAAGTATACTTTTAGGTATGTAGCTTTGTTGAATAGTATGGAATGGAATTAGTACTTTTTTTTTCAACTTGTATTTATATATAACTCAGTAAAATTATAGTTTAAAAAAGGACATGGAAGATACCTGTGAGCGCACTAGATCCCCAGACATTGTCTTGAGAACTCTGGGCTCATCATACATTATCAGTGATAATTAGCAACATTAAATTTTAGTAATTAGCCACTTGCTTATAGTTCCAGTTGAATACTAACTGCCATGGGAGAAAGTAATGTTCACAGTTAATGTAATGTTCTTCTCTGTTATTCCCATGTAAGTGTCACTTTAACTGTCACCTAGTCTTAAATTGAATTAGTTTTTTGCAACAGAGCTCTGTGTTGTGGAAGTTATAGGTGAATTTTACCCCGTTCTCCCTTCTACTTGGGGTTATTGCTTAATCTTCATTGCCAGGCCCAGACAGAAATATGAGAGAAACCCATTAGGGTATGTATAAGTTACTGTGGCTTCAATATAATGTGAAGAGACCAGCCTGCATAAGTGAAAATGTAGTGTAAGACAGGCCTTAAGCCCTTGAATACCTTTAGTGTGGTTGGTATAAAGTATTTTGTGGTGACAGACTTGAGTTACTTAATGAAGAAATATAATACTGATTTGCTGAGATTTTTCTTACATCGTATTTGTCATCACATCTGACTATAGTTATACATGGAAGTGTAAAATTAGCATCTCTGAGGAATCAACTTATCTTTGGATACATAGAATATTTCATTTTTCCCTCAGAATATCCATAATATGGGTGAGCCTGTTTCTTGGTTATGGTTATGTTAATATGGGATGTCATGAATGTTCTCAGCTGCTATACTATTTTTTGTTTTTTATGTTTTAATTTTGGTTGTTTTCTACTCTGTTTTTATTCTATTTTTAACTGTTAATCACCCAGAGTCATGTATATGAGATGGGTAGCCATATAAGTGTATAAAAAAATGGAAAAATAAAAAAAAAGTGCTGTGTTCTAACCCTCTTGTAAGACTGACTTGGGTAAAAGGCATACTACATGGCGAATAGATAACATAGGTTTTAGTTATCTATTCACTGTGCAGTTTTCCTTTTTCTCCCCAAGAGTCTGTAATTGCAACTACATGCAACAATGGTGGATGATCGCTTTTCCAGCTCAGGGTGTTGAGCACAGCCTTCCAAGAACATCAGCTACCTTTGGCTGTCTTACTGTATTGATATTGCATCAGTGAAGAAGCCAAAGTATCTGAATCTCTCTGTCTTCTGCATTCAGTGGTTGCTGGGATACTAAGATACTTGCACTGATTATGTTACCTAGTTGGCTAATGAAATGTCTGCAAGCAAACAATCAAAGTCAGGGAGCACCAAGAATTCCACAGTTCAACCCTGAGCGACATACATACATACATACGGCACTGCTAAAGTGCCAAAACCAAACTACTGTTTTAGTAGACAAAGACCAGAAGACAGCGGTAGTGATAGATGTAGCAGTGCCAAGTGACAGCAACATCAGGAAGAAGGAGCATGAGAAGCTGGAGAAGTACCAGGGCCTGAAGGAAGAAATAGAGAGGATGTGGAAAGTCAAGGCCAAAGTGGTCCCCGTGGTGGTAGGAGAACTCGGGGCCATGACTCCTAAGCTGGGAGAATGGCTCCAACAGATCCCAGGAACAACATCAGAGCTCTCTGTGCAGAAGAGTGCAGTGCTAGGAACGGCTAAGATTCTGCGCAGAACCCTCAAACTCCCAGGCCTCTGGTAGAGGACCCGAGAGTGAGGAAGTCACGTACCACCCATAGGGGTGAGAGGGGATTTTATTTATTTATTTATTATTTTCTACTGGATGCTAAGATAAATAATTGAAAAACTGTGAAAGTGTTTACCAGGTAGCCTTACTCACTTCAGGATTAATTTATAAGTAAGCTTTTATGAGGAGTATCTTGAGAAATGTTGGTATTGCTAATAAGGATAATGGTATATCCAGAATTAACTGTACAGATTGCCTTCTTGGTTAGTTGCTGCTTAGAATTACATAAGCAGTCTGTCTAGGATAAGGTTAGCTCTTGGTAAAACAATTTCATTTGGACATGCTTTCATCTACTCTTAGGGAGAGAAGCTTGGAGCCTGGGGGTGCTTCTGGATTATTACTTGGTAATCTTGTGGCAGAAGTATCTTAAGATCCCTTCTTCAAATGTGTTAATACACCCACTTCTGTCTTCTATAAGAAGTCACAGTTTTATCACCTCTGTTTTACATTGCTTTAGGTACTCCATGTGGGCTTGCCTTTAAGCAAATTTGGCAAGTTCGGTTGTCTGGAATATAATGGTCAAGCTCTTTCAGATTTAGCAAAGATGACCATTGCATAGATCCTTGCATAAAGAAACTTTTGAAATGCTCTTTTGAAACAACAATCTTAATCTTTTAGGCTTTACATGGTCAGAAGGAATGCTTTCTTTCATATTTTTACCTTCTTTAAAATCATCCAAGACGACGCTAAGGGCACTGCCACTATCAGATTCTGCTATGTGATAGCCAAGACTCATGGCTTCCCAGTAGAGGTATTCTACCTTCTGGCCAGTCCATAACACGTAAAAAAAAAAAAAAAAAGTTACGGAAACTTTCCTCCTTAGAAAGCTTTTTCTTGTTACGTATATAACTGGATCCAACTTGTATAGGTGAACACATTATAAACATATATTGTGTGTTGATAGTTTCAGTTAATTTTTATGGTATACTGTATGGCTTTTAGCATGATGATTTTTATGATTTTGCTAGGAAGCAAGATACATACTAATATTGAATAAAATTCAGAAGGCAGCCTGAATTATTCAGAGAATGGGGAACTGAGGCACTGCATCACACTATGCATTTTTGGTGTAAGTACTGTTCCCCCATCATTTTCAGTAACTTCCTATGTGATAAGCTTAATGAGGAAGGACAAAAAATTAGAGATTTAATCACCGTTCAAAAGGGTAATAAGTAAATGAACAGTTTGATTAAGAATCCTTGTTCAGTTTGGATAGAGAAATAATATAGCTGTAATTAGTTTTTTTATAAAAGAATGGTGTGAGTACTGATTCTTTTAAATAGAATTCCTCATAAGAATTGAATGCTGTTAGATCCTTTATTTAATAATCAAACTTGTATATGTTTTTTCCCACTCCCTTCTCCCCATATGTCCAATTTAGGTGGCAGGAAAGTCAAATGAAGTCAAAAGAACGATAGTACTGTATTGTAGAACCAGAAACTGTCATTGCTCACTTGCCTGGTGGTTTGGCAGAGCATTAAGATGTCTGTGGACATGAACAGCCAGGGTTCTGACAGCAATGAAGAGGACTATGATCCAAACTGTGATGAGGAAGAAGATGAAGATCCTGGGGACATTGAGGGTTACTATGAAGGGGTTGCAAATGATGTGGAGCAGCAAGGAGCAGACTCCTTTGATCCAGAGGAATATCAATTTACCTGCCTGACTTACAGAGAGTCAGAGAGTACTCTGAATGAGCACATGGTCCGCTTGGCCTCTGCGTTAAAGGTAAGGCGCTCTGCAGTATTTAATGAAAGTGCACTTTAAAGCTGCAACACAGGCAAGCTGAACTTGAATCCCTTAGTTGGCCATCAGAATTATAAGTGACAACCAACATTGCTGTAGATCTAGAGTGACTACTTTTACCAGCAGGGGTGTGCAAGCAAATCATCTAAAAACATTTCTAGTGTGAAATGTCATGATATGTCCTGTCTCGAGTACAGAGCTGATATTCTGAGCTTGGGATACTTCCAGAAAGGCTTGAAGCAGCAGTTTCTTACTTGAGCAGCAGGATGTTTTGCTTCACTTTCTGCTTGAAGTGGTTCAAAATCCAACTTTTGCACACCACTAATTTCAAGGATTGCTGCTGTTTGTCTTTCCATAGTGGTGGACTTTCCTATAAGAATTAAAATACTTATTGTTGTTAATCTTCCTGCATAGAATTCGATTATTAAAAATAGGATTGCTGTCCTCTGTTGTTCCAGATAAAAGTGCATGGGCTATATCCAGTTGCTCTTTTGTTGACAGGCTTCGTTATAGAGAAAGGAGTGTGTCTTTCACCTGTGTCCCAGAACTGCTCTACAAGATTGAGGGACCATTTTAAACAGATTTTAAGGCTGAGGAAAAGAAAATTTCACTTTGCAAGTAGAAAGGTTGCTTTTGAAATAAAAACATCAGATCTTGCCCCGGTCATTTTACAGTGTTGTTCACTGAAAGCTTATGTTCAAATGAGATTCTGATTTTCTCTTCCTTGTATTACTCTGATTCTTTTCTTTCTCCTAAAAAACCCTCAACAAATAATATCCCTTCTTTTTCTGTTGCTTCCTACCATTGATTTGCTTATTAAAATATTATAACTCCCCTTTGCGGCTAGTGAAAGGCTGGTAAACTGGTAACTTTCTCTTCCCTCACCCTTCTTATTTAATTGATTTGGATCTGTGAAAATGTAATAAAAGAGGAAGCTGCTTCAAGGAATAAAGGGAAGTACTCCTTTGTTTTCTGTGTTGTTTCCTATGACATTATTTTGAATCGGGCTGTCATGTTTATCATGCTTTATCAGTGGAGAAGTGACTATGGCTGGAGCCAAAGAAGATTATTATTCATTAACAGGGACATTACAGAAATTGGTGGTGGGCAGGTAGTTTTTAGGTTTGAAGCTACTGTTTATGTAGATTGTATTACTCATGCTGAGTCCAGAATAACAAAGAAATATTCTGTTGTACCAACTTGTATAAATAGGAATTAACCTTTTTGTTCTGTGCTTTGCGTTACTGAAGAGGTCTCTGTGTAACTAGAAACTATTTGTAAGTCTTAGCTACTATATAAATTCTGTAATAATTTCTAGAAATCTCTATCTTGATCTCTAGAAATGATTATAGAAAAGGAAACCCAAAATGCCGTGCAAATTGTATGAAGGTAAAATAGATCCAGAGTTATGGGGGAATGACATGCATAAACGTTAGAAGTTCCAATCCAGCAATAAGATATTTTGTCATCTATTTTGAGAAGTAATAATCACATATTTCAAACAAAGCAAACTGAGTTATACAACCTTATAATTACAGTACTATGACAAATGGATTGTTTAGAGGTGGGCACTGTTGTCTCCTCCTCATGACTAATTGTTCTCTAGGAAAAAAAGTAATTTCTTGGCAAACTAAACTGAAAATAGCAGTAGTCTGTAGGTATTTGTGAATACTTCTTAGGAACTAGACTAATCAGTAAACTGATATGCCCCATTGCAGCAAGCACCCAAAAGAATTACATTTATAAATTGCTGCCACTATTTGGCACTTATGCTGACCAATCTGGCATAATCTTAACGCATTGTAATGGCTTGCCATGAACTTTTAAAGACACCAGCAGCTGAATTTCTTATCACTAAATTTTGTATTGTACAGAATAGTTTTGTTACATCTCTAATTATTTTATCAGAACTTAAAACATCTTAAAATTAAATTAAAAATGATGGGCCAGGTGCAATTCTGCTTCACCAAATTCTGGGAAATTGATCAAGACATAATTAAGATGTGTGGTTCCATATGTGTACATGCATGTCACTTGTTTTCTGGAAAGGGTAAGTTCCTGAATGTAGTTGGCTTAAGTGCTGTGGTACTTTTCCTCTCAAGATTCATGTTGTTACTCTGTTAATTTATTTGCCTATCAGCAGTTGTGTCTGTGTTTACCAGTTCTCCCTGCTGTTTTGGGACAGTTGATATTCTCTGCAAGACAGTTTCAAATTTGCTCTTGTCCATCATTGAGTTATTAATATGCTCACCTCAGCAGGAAAGAGGATGATAAATGTTTTGTGAAAACTAAATTAAAGAAATTCAGTATGAGGAAGTTTAAGCAATTAGATAATTATTTTAGTATACTGTTTGTTTTTTTTATTATCCAGAAAGGATGTTTGCAGAGTTGTGACTAAAAAGGAAAGCTTAATTTAATAATATCTGCTTTTGTTAAATTGTACTTGAGATATTCTCATACAAGCAGCCTACAGTAAACCCTGGAATTCACTGATTTGGAGCCGGAGCCTCTGTAGACCAGATTGACTTGACAGGGCAAGATCTAGCTGTTTTGCCTGACAATTATTCCACTGAATCTCAAAAGCAAATTTTATTTTATTTTTGTAAGTCTCAAGCTTGAATATGCTGTATCACCGTGCATAAAATAAAGTTGGATGGTGAAGGCTTGGAATGTCTAGGCTGGTTTGATGACAAGTCTGGTATAATACTGCCAGAAGGATCTAAGCTGTTTCATTGGGGTGCTACATACTATGCAGCCTTATATGATTAGATTTAAAGAAAAATCCATTTGAAATGTGATGCAGTTTCTTCACTGGAATGAGGAAGTCAGCCATGCACAGGAGGTTATTTTAATTCTATTTTGTTGTTGCTCTGATTCATGAATCCCTTCAAGGTTCCTGCTTTTAGGCTTTGCTGAAAACTCATTTTGTAGCTATTGATGTTAGTGCATAGAGAGGGGAATTGTCTGAATAACTTGTCAATATTCCTGCAAGGAGATTGTGGTAATCTGTCAGCTATTCTTTTTTATATATATACTTTTATTAGGATTTTAATAAAGATAAAAACTAACAAAAACTAATATGTAGAATAAAGAAAAGAAAAGGGGGGGGAGACAAAGCTGAAAGTGCAGAAAAAAGAGAAAGAAAATATAAAGAAGTAGCATCCGATTGGAATGGAGATAAACTGAGAGTTATGTTGTAACCATAGAGTAAGAGGTAAATGTATGATTGTACTTATAACTGCTGTAAAGAAAGTTAGAAATTACTGTCTGTCAGCTATTCTTAATGGTAGCTTGGAAAATGGTTAAAGTCTACAGCATTTAAGTTGAGCAAACTGTCAAATTAAAAGAGTAAAGGGCCATTATGTGCACTTTAGTATATTAAAACAATTCCTTTATTCTACTTGTGCTAGTTTTCAATTTTCACTCTCAGAGGCTTAATGCCAAAATTCACATCAGAATTATATATTATGGTGTTGCATTACAGTACATGGGTTTATTGTGGTTTGCTTGTATTTATATACTCCAAATTTGCATATCTTCAGGGCAGTGGTTTTGAAGTTGGTGGGCATATTGTCATACAGGTATGTTCATAGGAGTAAACCTAGCCTCCAGATGGAAATCAGGATAACTGAAAAACAAAATGATAAAAAGGTTTAATAAGAAATAGGAAGGAAAGAACTGCTCTAGATCAAATCAAGCCCTAGTATTTTATATTCACAATGACCAGCCAGATGTTTATAGCTTATAAGTAGAATATGGGCATGGTAATACTCCCTTGTTCACATTCCCAGCAACTGTAGGAATCAAGACCTGTAACCTTATTCTCCATGAAATTACTGTGTGTGTTATAATGACAACCAGTTTGGAGGGCTTTAAAAGTGTATCCTTTTAAAGCCCTTCAAACTGGTTGTCACTCTAACATACTGTGATAGTAATTCAAGCATTACTGGTGCTGTGTTTTTCATCTTTGTGAATTTTCCCCAGTCAGCTTTTTCCTTGCAACATACATCACAAAACTTCTCTATAATTTTCCTAGCTGATTGTTTTTCTAAGCTAAAAAGCATAAGGGAGATCCAGCAGTTAAGTCATTTGAGTTTTCCTTTTCTGAAACTTTTCTAGTTCTGCAGAAAACTTTTTCAGGTCTGATTATCAAAATTGTAGGTGCTATTTCAAGTTATTGAGGCATTAAAACATTAATTTAAATTAATGTAATTTTACAATTTAGAGGTCACCCAACTTCTCAAAACACTTGGTGGTTTACAACTTTAAAAGCAAGGAACAACAATAAAAGAACAAAAACATAGATGTTCATTAGCAGTTTTTTAATTAATCAGTTTTGCAAGCATCTGGACTACCCATGCCATCTGTAGGTACTCTGTGATACAAATCCCTTTGTATGCATCTAGTAGTATCTTCAGATGCTAAATCGCTTATTGTGTAATAAATGCATACTTGCCTGTCAGGTCATTTGTATTAGTAAGCCGTTCTATCTGTTAGCGTACTTGCTTAACACAGAGAACCTTAATTTCTGGTCATAGTATGAAATATGTAAATTGCTTCAGTTTGTATTCTTCTGTGTGTGTGATTCTTCTGAAGCTTTTCTGGAAGCTTTTTTGAAATTCAGAATGGGGGGAATAAAGGACAAAACTCAGTCGTAGTCGTTGAAGAGGTACATGACTGCTTGGCACTCATTAGACTTTCCACTGCAGCTCAGAGGACAAAACACTAGTTTGAAAACAGGCTGAGATTCTTGGAGTGACAAATGCTGTGCTTTCATGGTGTATGTATTCCAGATCTTGCATATACGAAACACATTTTCAATTTCTCCATATAGGCAGGATTTGATAGTGTAACCAGGGAGTCTTTTATGAATATTAATCTGTATTTACTTCATAAAACATAATATCTGATATTTTCCCTTTATCTAGCTACTAGTGCCAAGTACAAACTTCATAGCTTTTGAGAAACACAGATTGTTAGCAGTTCCCTAAGAGGTGGCCAAGTTACTGTACAGCTAATAGTTGCTTCTACTGATCAGGTGGGGTAATTCTGGACTCATTTCTTTACCTAGTTCTTCTCATTCCAGTTTATTGTATCCTAAGTCCCAGCAATGAGTCGTGTCTTTTGTACAAATTTTGCATCTTGTATTTAGCACAGATTGTTCCATAGTAATAAGTACTCAGAAAAAGATTAAAGTCATAAAAATGGCATAGTTACAAATAATGAAAAAAATTACATTATTATTGAAAGAGCTATAATGGTATATGTGGATATTCCAGTGAGAGTTCTGCTAGATACATTTGCTCTGATTGGGAACAGATTGGATTTGTTTAACCATGCAAAATCCATGATTTTCAGTTTCACACATGCTAAGCCACAAACCACGATTTACAAAGCACAGGGATAGGATTCCATACTATGTTAAGCCAAACAAAACCATTTTACGTAGTGTGAATGCTGTCAATGAATACTTGGACTGTGCTGCAGTTTGGCTGAGATAGGAAAGCCTGGTGAATCTTCTGTCCCAGTTATTAATATACTGTATGTGGTGAGCCACCTGTTGCTTATCTCTACAGTAAATCCTAATTAAGAAGAAAAGAGCAATGTTCATATGCTCTATAACTTTTCAGAATACTGACTTTGGGCTTCCATTTAGTATTGGGAAACTGGGAAACTGGAATGAACTATATACACTCTTGGACATCAAGTGTTTTTTTTATTAAACTTGATACCAAATTGAAAAGCATGGTACATAATGGGAAAACAGTAAATAGGAAGAAATCTTCAACTTTCCTCAAGAACGTTGTTCAGATTGTGAAAGCATAAATTTAGTTCAATGGAGATGGATTAATTGCAGTTCTTGAATGCTTTGGAATTGTTCTGTTCATCAATCCATTTTTTCTTTCCCCCTCCTTAGGTATCTCATGCAGTAGCCAAACTTGTATTAGTTAGCTTCCATTGGCAAATCTCAGAAATTTTGGAAAGGTAAGCATCTGATCAATCTGTATGTAGTGCAAATAGCCTTTCATTCTTTACTATAAAAGCAGATACAAAATATTGTTTCTCTTATTAGAATCTTGTAAAAATTTGTAAAAAAACACTGTATGTATGGGTCAGAGTATGGAGAAATGCATCTCTCTGTTTGCCCTTCTAAAATTACGGACTTGCTTGTAAGGTTGCCATAGTGAAACCTATAATGTGGGTTATTCCAGAAATGAAATGAATGAGAAAAGTGATACAAACTTTGTTTATTGCCTTATATGTAGCATTTTGAAAAATTAATTCACTTTATATACAGGTAGTCTTCACCAACCGTAGTTGGGACCAGCAACCCCATTGCTAAGTGACACGGTTGTAAAGTGAAACATCACATGACCATGCCCACTTACAGCATCTGTTCCAGCTGTGGTTGTGAAGTGAATCACCATAGCTCGTTATGGACGATGTTATATGACTGCAACTTGCGACTTCCTGCCGGCTTCCCCATTGACTTTGCTTGTTGGAAGCTGGCTGTGGAGGTCGTAAATGGCAATCACATGACTGCAGGATGCTGTGATTGTCATAAATGAATGCTAGTCGCCAAGCGCTTGAATCGTGATCACGTGACCACAGGTACACTGCGATGGCTGCAACTTTGAGGCCCAGTCATAAATCTCCTTTTTCAATGCTATGGTAACTTCGAATGGTTGCTGAATGAGTGATCAGTAAGAAGAACTATCTCTGCTGCCTTTATAGCTAAAGGTGTTAAAGTCACCTGGCCCTATACAGTGGGAGAATTTAACATGTCTGGCTACATATTCTACCATCCTGAGGTTTTGATGTGAAGCTCCCTCTTCAACATCCTCCAGAATTGGGTAGCAAATCACACAGCTGAATTTTGTAACAAGTCAGATTTCGAATAGTATCAGTATCATTAAGATTGGAGTAGTAGGGAAAACTGACCATTGAAAAATACAGGTAGTCCTTGACTTATGACCACAGTTGGGATCAGAACTTCTGTTGCTAAGCGATGCAGTCATTAAGTGCGTCACACCTGATTTTATTATCTTTTTTGCTGTGGTTGTTAAATGAGTCACATGGTCATTAAGCAAATATGGCATCCCTCACTGACTTTGTCAAACCCCCCCACTCCCCGGGAAGATCACAAATGGCAATCACGTGACCCTGGATGTTGCAACCATTATAAATACATGCCAGTTGCCAAGCACCCAAATTTTGATCACGTGACCCTGGGGGCGCTGTGACAGTTGTAAGTGTAAGAACTGGTCGCAATTCACTTTTTTCAGTGCTGTCGTACAAACAGTCGTTAAACAAATGCTCATAAGTCGAGGACTACCTGTACTCCAAATGGTGTAAACTTAAAATATGTGCATATATATAAGTATTTCTCTCTGTCTCACTCATAACTCTTCTGTAATGGAACTGTCCCCCCATTCTGTTATTTCTGTACCCATTTTTTGAGTGTAGCCATACAACACTGGATATGATCTCAGCTGAAAAATTACCGCTTTTGCTGTACAGCATTTTGCTTGGTAATTCTTCACTTCCTCTTAAAATATCTTTACTTTTGAACTTGTGTTTAAGATTACTTCCAATTTCATGTGAACCATCAACTGATCTCCTTTTTGGAAATATCCAACTTGGCTACTGTTAACCATGCATTGGTTACCTTCTTTTAGACTGATGTAATCTGTGCTGGTGGCAGTGGCTTAGAAGAAAACCCAGAAATTGCAGTTGGGTCCAGAATGCAGAGGCCATGCTTCATCATGTGCTTTCAGATGATAGCAAGTGCCACTGTCCTAACGTATTTGCGCTACCTTTCAGTAGGTTTCCAAGATAGATTCAGGGTGCTTGTTATTCAGTATACAGGCAGTTCCTGGGTTAAGAATGAGTTCCATTCCTAAGCCTGTCTTTAATTTGAATTTGTATGTAAGTTGGAACTTGTACTTACAAACAGGCTGCCTGTTACTAAAAATGGTGGACGGCATTCTCCTTCCGCAAGCTGACAAACCACTGAAGCCACACAATGTTTTCATGAACCGCTGAAAACAGGCTGTATATTAAAAACGTGTGGCTTCAGCAATTTGTTGGCTCGAAGGACAACTCCATCCGCCATTTTTAGTAACAGGCAACCCGTTCATAAGTACAAGATGTCCGTAAGTTGGACATTCTTAACCCAGGGACTGCCTGTACATCTCCATACAGTTGAGCCCCACTTATTTAAATGAATTATTGCCCCAGTATGTTGCATCCCAGGAGCTACAATCTGCGTATTACACATGCTGCCCCAGAAGGAGCCTGCCTAGATACTAACAGGCTGTCTTGGTAGCAGCTCCCAGCACTTTGGAATTCCTTCCCCCCTAGTTCAACACGCTACTCTGACTAAACTTAAAAATAACATGGAAATATATTTGTTTACCTGCAATTTTCCTCCGTATTAGTTTTATAATGTTTATCAACTGGATTTTATGCTAATGTCTGTATTTTATGTGTTTTTTATTTTCTAGGATAATTGCTTTATGATATTGGTAATTCTTCATTAGATTTTATTATTAGTAATATTTTTTGTTAACCTCCATGTGTTGGCTTTGTCAGGAGAAGTTGATTATGTATTGATTTAAGATTGTGACCTGTTGAGTTCATTAATTTCACAGGTATGGCCCTATGTCTGTCTAAAGTTTAATTTTTTTTCTGGCTTTCAGGCACACAGCTAATTCAGTTCAATTGCTAGTGGAAGCAAGGGTTCAGCCTGCCTCATTCAAACATGTGAGTGACTAGAAGTTCTAAAGTGCTTGGTATTAAAACCTTAGTATTTTGAATACGTGTTTTTTCCCCCCGCTACTTTGATCTCTGCTGAATTTTAATACAGGGGAATAAATATACCAAGGAACTCTGCATTAGAGAATATGCTTTGGGGGATTTAGAAATTTGGACATGAAGCCAGGAACCAGAGTTTGTAGTCTAGTCTCAATTTCCTATTTTGATCTTCAGAATTGGAATGAATATTTGTTCAGTTGACTTGCTTTACTGAAAATGTTCAGACCTTGCTTTTCAGTCCGAGAGATTCCCAGAGTAGCTTGAAAGCCAGCCCTCTTCCCAGGCTTGCAGTCACACACAGAAGGAGAGAGAAGGAACAGGGAGGCAAAATAACTCAGGCATTAGCTATGAATTGATTTATCATTAGCATAAGGGGCAGATATGATAGAAGTGGCTGTTTAATGGCAGACTGGATGATATTGGTAGCTACTCCATCCTAGGACAATTGACACTGATGGTCCCTACAAGGAAGGTCTCAAGGCCACTTCAGATTTAAATCATTGCTTAATTCTATAGTATTAGTGACACATTTCTACCTGTTTTAAAAATTATTTTCCTTTTTCATATTGAAGAATTACTCCTGAATTCCTATTGTTACAAGAATAATTTTTGAATAAAGTTACCATAGGCTGTGAATTGTTATAAGGTACCTAACTGAACAATCACCCCTGCAAAGAGGCAGCCTTTTCACTTTCAAACAGACAGGGCAAGTGCATCTCTCTGGACTAGTACAGTTGAATTGGCATGACTTCGGCTATACAGTTATTCTTTATTCCAAATAAGATTAATTACAGTACTGAGATATTATACTTTCTGCTCAAAGCATTCTTGTATCTCCACTGTGCTCTAAACAGAGTTGTGCAATTTAAAATATTGTTATCAAGGTTTTTGAAATAGGAAAACATAATTGCCCATAGTAATAATATACCAGTATTACAAAGTAATAGTGACTTTTCTCATTAAATGGAGACCTCTGCTTGTTATGGTTGGAGCTATTGCTCTTGATGGAGACATGAATTTGTGCAAGTGTCACTACTGATTGTGAATCCTTGCAATTATATCTATCTTGTACTGCATACAGGTAGTCCTTGTTTAATGACCACTTGTTCAGCAACCATTCAAACATACGATGGCACTGAATGAGTGGTCGTTATGACCAGTCCTCAGAGTTCCAGACGTCGCAGCGTCCCCAGCTTGCGATTGCAACATTGCAGCAAGCCGCGGTCGTGTGATCGCAATTTCCACCGTTCCTTGCCGGCTTTCCACAAGCAAAGTCAGTGAGGAAGCTGTCAGGAAGTCAGAAGTCGTGGTTGCAGGAGGTCCTTGCTTAACAACCTGCATGGTCCTTGCTTAAGCACAACAGCTGGGACTGCCGTGGCTAAGCAGTGCAATCATGTGGCATTGCGTTTTATGACTGCGTCGTTTGGCGATGGCAACTTCAATTGCCACTGTTAACCAAGGACTACTGGTATTATGAATGAAGTGACATGTAACACACAGAAGTTAGAACCTCTCATTGTATACCATAAATAATAATTAGCTGGAATCTGGTTAACACAGTTCCTAGAACAAGGATAGGCAACCTTTAGGTTGCCTGTGCCCTCCCACTCAGCATCCTGAATTACACTGTCAGAATTTGTTGACAAAATGGCCAACTTTTGGTTGTGGTATTATTTTTATTTAGTATTCAAAATTAAGGTTGGGATGCAAAAGAGAATATAAGGCCTCTGGAACAGAAACTAGCCTTATTTCTATTCTTAACCCTCCCAGAACTAAGTAAATAAATAATGTAATTTTAGGTAGTTTTTCAGGATTTGAGGATGTTTTAAGGGTGTAAATTGGAGCAGATTATAGGCCATCTGCTCCCATCCCCATAATTTCAAATCTGAAAAAGAGGTGTGGGAGAAAAAAATTGTCCTTCCCTGCATATGATGTTACCAAACTGGAGGTCCTCCTGCTGTTCTTTGGAAGGTTGGAAGCCCCCAACCCCTCAAACACAGTTTCCCTTGTCTTGTACAAATAGTTTAGGATGGGACAGCTCATACAGCATTAGTATGCTTTGTTTTACATGAGCTATATATTTGCAGGTAATATTTGTAAAGTTAATGGAACTGTCATTATTGTTAATAGCTCTGGCAAAGGTGTGGAGCTGCTTTGCTGGTCTTGAAGTATAACAGGTTGCAGGATTCTTCCTCAGTGAGAGTTGCTCAATTTGAAATTAAGCTGATGAGGGAGTAGTCACTTTAATGTCCCTTGTGTGGTTATTGGGCTACGCAGGTAGCATAAGGAAGGGACTGCTTACTCTTGGCCATAGAATGGAACTGAATTTGAAATATAATAGATTATGACTTTTCTCACCAAACTGTTGATGTTTAAGGGCATTTATTTTATTTAAATAGGCCACTGGAATTCCATTTTCTTGTCAGTAATTTCTCTCTCTCTCTCTCTCTCTCTCTCTCTCTCTCTCTCTCTCCCCCCCCCCCCTCACTCTCTCACACTCTCTCTCTCTCTCAGGCCGTGGTACATTCCTCCCAGCACTGTGCAGTATGCATGCAGTTGGTTCGAAAGGAAAACCTGTTATCTCTAGCTTGTCAGCATCAGTTTTGCCGCAGCTGTTGGGAGCAGCATTGTACCGTACTTGTCAAGGATGGAGTGGGAGTTGGTAAGTTCAAAGCAATGGGTCATTTGGCTCTTCTGGGGTACCCTGGTATCTCTGCCTACTCCCTTTCTCTTGCTGGTAAATCTTCTCATCATCTTGGAGCAGTTCAAGGGGAATGTCTTGCATCCTTTTTATGCCTTCTTTTGATAGTAGCAGATCTTATCTTGGGTTGTGGGATTTCAGTCAATCCCAACAGCTGTCTCTCGGGCCTTTTGATTGTCTCCCAGAAATTTATATCCTATCTTCTTTAGAGTGGACTGTTCCCACTGAATTCTTTTCAACTGCCTCTGATCAAGATGAAAGTTTTCCATTGCTGATGAGCACTTCTGATGATAGTCTTTTCAGGACCAGCTTTCCAGAAATTCTGTGAAGCTGAATAGTGGGGATTTGGAGTTTAAAAAAAAAAAATTCCTCTGATGTCATTCTGTTTTTTGCATTAGCCCTTTTGGCTTTTTTTTTCCCTAGGTGTCTCCTGCATGGCTCAGGATTGTTTGCTTCGGACCCCAGAAGATTTTGTGTTTCCATTGCTACCTAGTGAGGAGCTGAAAGATAAATACAGACGCTACCTCTTCAGGGACTACGTTGAGGTATCGTTTGTCATTTTATACTCAACATTCTATGTTTTCTGTGCCCAGGAAATAACCCAAGATCAGTTTCGATGAATTCATCTGTAAGCTTGTACCTGTAAACTTAAGACTGCGTCTTGCACTTCCTTAGAAAGTTTCATTTAATTTTAGGAAGCTCCGTTCTGTTTGGAGGTCTTTAATTCTGGGATTGGGAATTAGAAGCCTACTTTGCCATGGCTTTGCTTTTCCCTCAATAGGTGGTTCCAGTCAGTGGGAGGGATAGAGGTTATCTTGGTGGCCTCTGTCATGTGGGGTGTTGCAGGGGTTGCTCCTTCCTCCCTGTCCTTCAGTATCTACATGAGGTTGCTGGAAGAGGTTCTCTGATAGTTTGCGGAACAGTGTCCGCAGCGTGCTCATGATATCAAGCTTAACGCTGCTACCCAGATTGTGTGAGAGATGTCCCTGGTACCTTAACTTACTGTCCAGAAGCTGTAAGGGTCTGGATGCGACAGAAAAGTCTGAAGTGGAACCCAAACAAACCACCAGTGTTAACTCTGCTGCCCTTGAAGAAGCAGATTTGCGAAAAAGACCCAGTCACACTGTGACATACTGTAATGCGTTCTACGTGGGGTTGCCTTTTGTACTCACAGCTCCTGCTAAAACAGGTGGAAGCCATGGCTAGAGGTTTTTTTCCAATTTTGGCTGGTGCACCAAGATCTGGCTACAGTAACACATGCCCTCATTACCATCTGGTTACGTTACTGTGTGGCATATGTTTTTAGTGGTCTCGAATGGCTGCTGTTGTGCTGGCATGAGCCAGTAAATGAAGAGAAAAAAGGAAAGAAGAGACTCCGTTTTAGCCTTGAAGTGCAGCTGCACTGTCATGTGGGCTGATGAGCTATCCTGGCTGCTAGCCAGAGCTGTTGTGGGGAGATGTAGAGACACCCGTCCTATTAGTCCGCCTGGTTTGTAGGTGTTGGTGACTATAGCCCTAGGGGGACACCCACATCCTGAGTTGCTGGGGGACATGCTGCCAGTCTGACCCAAAATTGAAGAGAAAGAGAGGAGAGGAGACTGTAAAACAAGAATGGCTGGAGAGAAAAGTTGGAGAGTGATGTTATGTGAGAGTGCGGAGCAGCAGGAGGTTCCCGGTTGGAGAAGGAGAAGAAAAGTCCATGAGTGGCTTCCCTGGGGGAAGGGAAGTCCCAGAAAGATAACATCTTTGTGCAAGACTCAAGATGGGAAGGAGGGACACAACTGTCCTTGGCGAAGCCCTGGTCTCTGGGGAGGGGCTGGGGCTGATGACCCTGAGACAGGTTCTTCCCCAATGAAGGAGATGCAGACGGTTCAGCTGAGCAGATCCAAGAAAAAGACAAGGCCGAGCAGATCCAAGGAAGAAGACAAACCATGCTGAGCATGCTACCCGTAAATCCAGCACATTCCTTTCTTTTCACTCCCCCTTGATAAGACCAGAAATGGAGGAGGGAGACGGAGTGAAGGAGGAGGAAGTGAAGCAGTTAGCAGGACAGCTAAGGGGGAGTAGTTTCTGGGAGAGAGACTTAGGAGGAAACCTGACACTGGGTAAAGACCAGGATTGCATTGTATATACCTGTTGTAAATATCAGTTGTAAATAGTTTCACTGTATATAGTAAAAAAAAACAAAAAACATAATAGCCTCCGCTGTCTTGTTTCTCTGTGTCAGTTGCCATCCTTGCAAACCAAAACACACCTCCAGTTCTAAAAAAACCTCCGTCACACTGTGACATACTGTAATGCATTGTACGTGGGGCTGCTTTTAAAGATAGCTCAAAGCTACAGTTAATCCAGAGTGCATCAGTCTATATGCTGACTGGTGCCTGATGCTGGGAGCGTGTTACACCTGTTCCTCAGGCCTTGCCCTGGCTACTAATTGGCTTCTGGGGACAAATACCAGTTTTGGCCATGAAGCCCTTTATGGCTTGGTACTTGGGTAGCTGCAAGACCACTTGGTCTAATCAGAACTGGCTCGACCTATTAGGTCATCCCAGAGAAAACTATTCTTGGTTCCCCACTTTGGGGAGATAAGGGAAGTTGAGACCAGGAGGCACTTCTTTTTGGTAGCAGCACCAGTTCTCTGGAACAGTCTACCAATGGAGATCAGAGTAGTCTGCTCCCATGTTTTTCTTATATTTATTTACAGAAGTATCTTTTTCTGGGAAGACTTTCCGAAGAATTTCCCCAGCAGAAAATACAATTTATCCTCTCAGAACAAAATTAAAAGCCATATCCAGCTTTGTTTTGATGGAGTAACTGCAGTTCTATAAAACAACTTTTTAAAATGGATTTGCAATGTTGCCCCACAGAGCCATTTCCAGCTGCAGCTCTGTCCTGGCGCCGACTGTCCTATGGTCATACAGGTACAGGAGCCCAAAGCCCGCCGAGTGCAGTGCAATCGCTGCAATGAGGTTTTCTGGTAAGGAAGTGAAATTGTATATTTGATGTATATTTGATGTATGGAGATGGGAAGATATGGAAGTATCTTCCTGAAATGCAGAACGGCCTGAACAAATGCAACCTAGTGACCGAATGTTCAGCTGTTGAACTCTCCATCCAGCTTCCTGGATATAGGTTTGAGAGTCTTGTGTAGCGGAAGAAGCAGGCAAATGATTAACTATTTCTGAGATTAAACTCAGAAATAGGGGAATTGCTATATTACAAAGTTGTGAGAACAAGTGGGCAAAAAGACCTAATAAATCTCTATGCGTAATTTACAGGGAATGAGCAGCGGTTATACAAATCAACTCCATCCTGCGAATACCGTCTTCTAGAATCAAAGAGACTGAATGAGGCAGGACGGGGGCAGTTAAAATGGCATCTGGGAGCCGCAAATAGGATTTGGGGAGAGATGTGGAGCCCATGGATTGCATGCCCTCCTTTAGATGGTCCTACTCTTTCACTGCAGTTTCTGAAGGCCAAGAGTATATATGCTATGCACAAAAAAGTGGGGACTGCCCCAGGCTAAGTTGAACACCAGCATCTATAGAAGTTTTGTACCATTTTGTTTTTTTCCAAGCCAAATAAAAAAGAGAGTTAAGGAGTTACCTGTGTGGTGTAGCATTTAAGATGCCGGATGAGGATTGGGGCAGAACAGCCTAAACAAATGCAACCTTGTGACAGAACGTCACTCCTTCTGTACCTAAGGGAGGACGAGGATTCTAGTCCTCCCTTAGGCACAGAAGCTGGCTAGGTGACTTTCAGCCAGTCATTCTCACTCACTTTCCACCCTAGACTGGCAGGTCAAAAACATATCTACCAACCCACTCTAGACCAGTGGGGTCGATCCCAGTCCATAACCTTCAGTGAAGAGGCTGTCATCCTGCACTGGATTTGTTTGTTTTGATAATAATATTCAAATACCTATATTCCTCAGGATATTGCATTCTGTTTTCTACTGCCAAATTCTGCTGTTGAGTGGGATACATATGACTCCACAAGAGTTTGCTCAGCTTTTATGCAGAAGTACTAAGAATGTGAGCTCTGCTTATGAGTGCTGTTGTAATTTACAAATAATATTTGATTACAAGTAATAGGGTTTCTTTAAAGTAGACATAAATTTATTTTTGCTTAAGTTTCAAATGTCGGCAGATGTACCACGCTCCTACAGATTGTGCTACCATCCGAAAATGGCTCACTAAGTGTGCAGATGACTCTGAAACAGCTAATTATATCAGCGCTCACACTAAAGATGTAAGTGTGTTGGGGAAGGGACACTTAAAAGTATTTGTAGTTTCAAACAGATTTGTGTTTGGTTATTAATGGAGGGCTTAGTGATTGAATGGTTTGTCCTGTATCTGGAGCCCTTCCTCCTTGCATCCCCTCCTTCCCCGCTCATCTTGCCAATCGCCACTTATCTACCAAACACACTAAGGCCAAAATGGAAAGAGGGTGAAGAAGAGAGAAAAATGGTACTGTGAGTTCCAACCAGCAGCAAGGAGGATGGGCTCAGTTACAGCAGTGATAGGTACATGTTGGAAGGCCTGAAAGACAAGGTTGGGAACAGATCCTCTTGTGAAAAATCTATCTCTGTTGCTCCTAATAGTCAACACTGACTTGATGGCACATATCATCATCATCAAGTTGCTTGTTCACACATTTATTGAACATACTGCATCTCCCAGAAGAAAGGACTAGATCATATGTTTATTTTTCTCCCTTTCCAAGGAAATAAGAGAACTGTTATCTTGAGCAGAAATTTAAGATTAGAAGAATAATCTAAGATGCAAACTGAAAAATGAGAAACTTCTTGATAGGATAATGTAAAATGTAAGAAGCCTACCAACAGAGGACGTATTTTATGGGCGGGAAGACTAAACATTACATTAAAAAAACCTAAAAGGATTTGGATTGTAGCCTTAATAAAAAATGTATAAATCAGCTGAAAGAGAACCATTGCAGAAGTATTGGGTAGGGTGGGATAGGGATGAATTACAAAACATGAAGAGAAACACAAGGCTTAGGGTTTTTTCCCCCTCATCTGTTAAAATTAAGAATGCCAGGATACAAACCCTTGCATCTTCCATGTGCAAAGTTTCTCCTGTATATTAAAATATGGCCCTGAAATGATATATATTTAATAAAGGAGACTGGTCCAAGATTTATTTAAAAGAACGGAAGGCCCTTAGCTGAATGATAGAGCAAATTCTTTGCATGGAAGAGAGCCCAGATTCAGTGTTGGCACCTCCAGGTGGTGCAAGAAAAGGCTCTTGTTTAAAAGCCATTACCATTTCATATAGCTAGATGGATTAATTGTCCGCTTTATAAGGCAAATTCCTGTGTTCCTAAGAAGAGGAGAATGAAGATTGTACAATTACAGAAAGCAAATGGAGGCCAAATGGAGTGGAAACCTGGAAGGCATAAAGTATGGGAAAAAGCTAATATTTTGTTGTTTAAGGTTATTCTTTGTTTTCTTCTTAGTGTCCCAAGTGCAATATCTGTATTGAAAAGAATGGTGGCTGCAATCACATGGTGAGCAGTTTCTAAACTTAAGAATCACATCAAAATCTTTATCTGATTTTAGGTTAATTTTTTTTTTTTTGTAGTTTGTTAACTCCTTTCTCTTTCTCTGTTTTCTCCAGCAATGTTCCAAATGCAAGCATGGTAAGTGGGTAACACTAACCTTTTTGTACTGGGAAAACATTTACCTGTTCTTTTGCTTTGAATATTATCCTGCTGATCCATTAAAGTGCTTGTAGTAGTTTGACTACTGATGCTCAGCACTTAGTTGGGTTGTTCTGGGTTTCCATAAAATGGATGTTTTTCTATTAACTAGCTGTTGCCTTCTTGTCTCTTGCAGACTTTTGCTGGATGTGTCTAGGGGACTGGAAGACTCATGGCAGCGAATACTATGAATGCAGTCGGTACAAAGAGAACCCTGATATTGTAAATCAGAGTCAGCAAGCACAGGCCAGGGAGGCCCTCAAGAAGTACTTGTTCTATTTTGAGAGGGTAGGAAATGTCTCCTTAGCCAGAGCTAACTATAAACTTTTCAGTGCATCCTGCCTTGTGCAGAGATTAATGTTAACAAGTCTATGTGAGAAGCCGTTAATGAAACAAAACATTAGGTGGTCACAGTTTCAGAATCCAAAAGTATGAATCCTTAAGGTTATTCTTCCAGAGGCAGATTTCTTCCTAGATAATTCTTGCCTCTCTTGTAATAAGAATTTTCTGTATGGGATCCAGCAGAAATAGCTAGTTCTAAATTTTTGACACTGGATTGCTTCTTTTCAAACGTTGCATCCCGTAAAAATACATTTGCTGTCTTACAGATTTGTATTCCCTGCACCAGATATGTTGTAAGCAGCTTAAATTGTTTTCTATATCCATGTATGTGTAAAATATTTTTAAAATGCGAATATCTAGATTCTGCCCTTACAGATAAGATATATGGATGAAATTCAGTGCTGTGTGAGTTGACCCTACTTTTTTTCCTTTCTCATGGATGCCCTCCCAATTACTCCAAAGTAAGGGGCGGGACTCTCTGGAAGAGCTTCTGAGTAGAGGGGTAAACTGCAAGAGCCAATTGGATAGTCTCTCACCTAGCTCTGTCAATAGAAATAGCCTCATCAGCAACCTGCCCCCACTGTTGGATTTCATGTCACTCTCCTCCCCCCCTCCCTGTCTCTCTATATTCAGCTTGTGGAGCCTTGCACTTGTGAAGCTAATGTAATGTGCATGAGATTTTGCGGCATTAGTTTTGGCTCTGACGCCTAACTACCTTAAGTATGATGAGTTGAGGCTAGCAGTGTTTTAGATGGAGGGGTTTTGTTTTCATAATTTTTGTATCTGAAGTCTTCTGAAACCCCAGCTGTTAATTCCAGACTTGTCTTTAATGCATGCCTCCGCAACTTGTAGAAGGAAAGGGCCACATTGATAAATTAAAAATAAATGTGGTCCATAAAGGAATACCTGGCTCACTGATCAGCTCTTTGGTGGCCAGCAGAGCGGCAGCAGTGGTGAGGCCTGGAGGTGTTGGAGGCACTCGGCAGTGCATCTTTCAGGGCCGCAGTGGCTAATTCATTGATCTTTTTATTTTATTTTTTATTTATTTTATTTATTATTAAATTTGTATGCCGCCCATCTGCCCCAATGGGTGACCCTGGGGGGCTCACAATTAAAAATCAAAAGCCTATAAACAACTAAAATACCACATAAATAATTAAATACTCAATCCATTAAAATCCGCTATAAAACAAACCCTATACATAAATGCTAAAGACATTAAAAATGCTGGTGGGCCCCACAAGGCTGCTTGGCGGTACACAGATTGTGCAGGGCTGCTTTAATGCAAGATCCAGTGGCTCACTACAGAGCTGTAGATCTTCCCTTGAAAGAAGAATAACCATCTTTGTTAGATCCGCTGTTTTTTAGTAACTCTTGTGCTGGTAGCTCAAGCAGCATTTTTAAAATATAGAACATTTAAAATTAAAAAGGGGGAGGTATGATATTTTATTATAGTAAGGGGCTGCTGCTGATGTTAATAATGGCCATTCATGAGGACAAGGTATACTTAGCTGTCCAGACTGCATGTGGAATTGCTTAGTGACGTGAAGGAACATGCAGAGGAATACAAATGGACATGGAAAGATTAGAAGCCATCTACTACCCTAAGCAAGTATCACCTTCCTAACAGAATTTTAGTTGTTAATTCTAAGAATTTATAATGTAACTGAGTATGTCTAATGGTGGAAAAGCACAGATCAATTTAAACGTAAGAACTAGAATAAGAAAGTAGTTTTTTCTCAATCAAATAATGGTATTGTGGAGTCCTTGGTCCTCTCTGAGCTTGGTTGTTTGCTTGCAGATGTTTCATTACCCAACTGGGTAACATCATCAGTGCTAGTGAGTGTGGGGTTTGCTCCCTGTTTTTTTAATACAGTAGCTTGCCCTGCTGTGTTGGTAGGGATGTGGTTATATTGTTTTCTGCTTGATAGTTTGTCTGGTGTTAATCCCTGCTTATCTGGGTGTTGGTTGCTGGAGAGGATGTATTCTGGTTGCTAGGGAATTCCTGGATGCTAGGGAATTCCTGGAAACTTGGCATTCAGACAAATTAGCCATCAATAGACACATAGAGATAAATCATATTTACATACCATTCAAAAGAGACAATAAAAAAGCTAAAAAGGAAACAAAAAGACCAGAACACGTACCCCCACCCACTCTGGCAGGGCAAACTACTGTATGTAAACAGGGAGAAAACCCCACACTCACTAGCACTGATGATGTTATCTAGTCAGGTAATGAAATGTCTGCAAACAAACAACCAAGCTCAGAGAGCACCAAGGACTCCACAGTTCAACCCTGAGCTACAGGTAGTCCTCAACTTATGATCATTCATTTAACGACTGTTTGAAGTTATGATGGCACTGGAAAAAGTGACTTGTGACCGGTTCTTGCGCTTACGACCATCGCAGCATCCCCACAATCACAATTCAGGTGCTTGGTAACCAGCATGTATTTATGATGGTTGCAGTGGCCCGGGGTCACGTGATTGTCTTTTGCGACCTTCCCAGGGGGCTTCCAACAAGCAGAGTCAATGGGGAAAGTTGAATTTGCTTAATGACCATGTGATTTGCTTAATGACTGCGGCAAAAAGTCATAAAATCTGGCATGACTCACTTAACGACCACATTGCTTAGCGATGGAATTTCCAGTCCCAATTGTGGTCATAAGTTGAGGACTACCTGTACATATATTCTCTTCTATTGAAATTATGGTATTGTTAGAAAATAAACTGTAGGTAAGTTTGAAAGCTGGCAATTACATCCAACACAAATCAAACAGGGCCCCCCAAAATACAATGATACATTAATACATCAATTCCAGGCCTAGGACCAAAGCCTGGTTTTCAGAGCTTTCTGGAACCCTAGGAGAGAGGGCGCTGCCCTGCTAATTTGAGGACTTCAACATTCCTCAGCTACTAGCTGTGTTCAATAATTATGCCAGAACAGATATGTAGTTTGAGGTTTGCAGTTCTCTGAAGGGCTGTAAATGTGGGTGGGAGGATTAGTATCATATAGGAGGATCTGGAACAGTGAGGGAAGGAACCAGAATATGCGGGGGGGGGCTGCCATTTATAGCTATACGCTTCCTATCTGGGTTGACCTTTGCTTTCCAGTTTCGTGACTGAACTAACCAATCATACCCACATACCAAGTAGGAATGCTAGCATGAATGAATTGCCTTGTCTTTTCTGGAGCCCGCTGACAAAAAACAGTTTGATTTAAGAAGGTGATTGGTGTTTTTTCTTCTAGCATAACATGTCCCTTCTATACTAAAAGTGCTTGGCATGGAAGGATGTTCTGTTCTGCTGGATTCCAGCTTGGTTTTGTTTTTTGTTTTTTTTGGCTTGCTTTTCCAATAAACATGTTCATTTAGTTGTGTACTCCTTTCCTCTATTTTGAAGTGGGAAAACCACAATAAGAGTTTACAATTGGAGGCGCAGACGTACCAGAGAATTCAAGAAAAGATCCAAGAAAGAGTGATGAACAACTTGGGAACATGGATAGACTGGCAGTATCTACAGAATGCAGCTAAACTACTAGCCAAGGTGCGTGACTCCTATCCGTAACTCAGCTTTGTCAAAATACCAGGGGAGGGTAGACTGGGCTATGTTGCTGTGTTCATGGGTCGTAGCTATGGAACACTGACCCTGATCTTAAAAGGTAACTAGATGCATTGAATATTATCAAAGGAGTTACATTGTGTTTCTCAGTACCCTGAACTGAACATACAGCTGAGAACTGGATTAAATTCACCTGAGATTGGTTGAGATTTGGGATGTAGGAACACATTCTGTACTTCCTTTTGAAGTTCTTGGAGCTACTACTACAAACCCTGGAAAGAAAGAATGAGCTGTATAACTCTCCTACTTTCATGAATATTGCTTACTGCAAGTTCACACTTTGTCCTGTGTATCACTACTGTAGACAGATGCAGCTGCTAATAGGGCTGCTTTTTCATATAATGATAGATATGGACTGCTGCCCCTGTAATTTGGAGAAGAGCAGTAGATATCTCTGTTGGGCTAACTCATAAAAACCACCTGCTGATCATCTTTCCTTTTTTAAAATTGCAGTGTCGTTATACACTACAGTACACGTATCCATATGCCTACTACATGGAATCTGGTCCGAGGAAGAAATTGGTAAGACCTTGTAGTTCCCTGTATTGAATGATAACTAAAATTCTTAATGTAAAAACAAAGTTGGGACCATAGGAACCCTGGATGGCCTGTCCATATCTAAGAATAATCCAAAATCACATGGTAGATTCCAGTTGATGAAGCTGAATGTTTTGATTCTTCAGAAGTGGGATACCCTTCGAAGCCACAGGTAAAACATTCCAAGCTTAGCAGGGAAGAAAGGATGCAGTTGTAATAAATTACATAGTAAGGGCTTGGGGTTTTTTTTTGCCTTGGGTTGTCTGTATATATGTGTGTGTGTGTATTAAATAGCATGTTAATGGGCAAATGACCTCTCATAAGTATGATGGGTATTGTAGAAAATGTTAAGCATTTATCACTAGCACATCATAACTCTGCTACTGTTTTCAAACAAGCTTTCAATAATTGAAAGTTCTTACAAGCTTTAATGAGCATTCCTACCTTAGATAATGGTATAAAGAATGAAGAACAAATATACCCAAGTCTAGTCAATTACGAACTGGGATTTGTCCATCCTTAAATTCATATTCCTTTGTGTTGCTCAAGCTGCTATGACTGTTTACACTCATTGAATTGGCTGCAGTTTTTCCTTAATTTGAAATACTTCCTGCTGTAGATGCGGATAGTGGCAACCATGTATTTTTAACCAGTGCAGCAAATTTGGCGGAGAGATGAAGATAGAGTCTTTCCTGTGTCAGTCCTGTTTTTTCATGCTGTTTTGTTTGATTTTCAGTTTGAATACCAACAGGCTCAACTTGAAGCAGAGATTGAAAATCTCTCATGGAAGGTGGAAAGAGCAGACAGTTATGACAGAGGAGTGAGTAACAAACTTTGTTCAACCCCTTTTTCTCATTCATAAGCTCATTTTTTATCCAGAAGTCTCAAGAGAAATTAGCATCAAAACTGGAGGAGGAGAAACCACTACTGCTCCTTTTAGAGTCTTTTTCATGACAAAATCTGACAAGCTAGCAGAAATCTTCCAGCATCATTTGGAATTGATCTTGGCAACCATGAAGGCTAGAAAGGTTGTGTTCAAGGTTTTTTAAATTAATTGAAAATTAATGTCAGGCTTCTATGAAGATTGCCATTTAGGTCCAATATTATACATCTGTCATTATAATTGTTGAAGCGTGATTGAGTCCAGATAACTGGAACTTAAAAGGTGAGTTCCCATTTTAAAAGTGAAGAGATGCCTTGAGCAACAGTAGTGAAAAACAAGGAGTGATTTAATGTGAATATTTCATCCTCCACCCAATATGTAGGTGATAAAGAAGGCTGACTTCTCCACCCTTGCTATGTCTGTAGTTTCTTACCTAGCAGCTCTGTTCAGGATAACCTGCTCCTTGTAGAGAGAAATGATGGAGTTACTGTATCGACTGGCTACTGTGACATATTTGCTAGATTCTTAAAATTGCTCATATTTGCTTAGACACCACTTTCATCTGAGTTTGTGGAATCAAGAAAGTGGAGAGGGTTCTCTGCATTATGAATGCCGCTATCTTTGATTTGGATCCATGTCCATCCTGGCTGTTTTGGGCCAATGCTTCTTTGAGTAACGACATGATGCTGCCAGCTTTTAAAGAGGCATTCTGTCTCTGAGAAGCTATTTCTCACTCCAGCATTATTTGATAACTATTGTCTAATTTCCAGCCTTCCCTTTGGGGGGAAAGTTGTAGAGAAGGTGAGGGTGACTCAGCTGCAGAGGGCACCAGTGGAAGAAAATTATTCTAGATCCTTTTCATTCAGTGTTCAGATCTGCTTGGGGATGAAAACAGCATTGGTGGTGTGGTGGATGGCCTACATCAGGACCTCAAGAGTGGGAGTCCCTCCTCTTTGTCCTATTAGACCTCACAGCAGCCTTTGAAACCATCAGCCACAGAATCTTATTGGACTACCATGGGGTCTGGGAATTGGCTCTGTGATGGTCCCACTCCTGCCTCAGTGGATGTTTCTAATCAATAGTCATGAGAAGCAGTCAAATCTGTAGGTGCTTCTGCACAGGGTACAATAGGGATTAGCTCTTTCTCCACTCCAACATTTGTATGAAGAAAGAGGTCATACACTGGTTTTGAGTAAAGTATCTTCAAATTGCTTACGATACTCAAATTTAGATCACCACCCCAGGGTGAACTAGAGATGCTTTGGGAGTCTTAACCTGTTGTCTGGAGGTTGTGAGGATTTGGATGAATAGAAACAAACTCACACTTAGTCCCAACAAGACGAAATTGCTGTTTCTGATTGTATGATCATTCAGGCTGTAGCTCTTGATAGCATCATCTTGTTCCCCTCAAAACAGCTAGTTCACAACTTGGGATGGGGGGCTCCTGGGTTCACAGTTCCTCCTGGAACGGCAGGTGAAAGCTGTGGTTAGGGGAAGCTTGTCCATCTGAGCTAGTATAACAGTTTTGGCCTTATTTTGGACCAAGATGTACCAGTAACATTGACTCATGTCCCCATCATCACACAAATAGATGCATGTAATGTTCTTTATATGGGACTGCCTTTTAAAATGATTCAGAAGTTTCAGTTGGTAAGAAAACGTGGTAACCAAGCTTTCAGTGGGTGAATGTCACTAAGCTAATATTATATCTGTCATTCAGGCATTGGATTGAATGCCGAGGGCATCCAGGTCCAATTCAAAGTGTTGATTTTGGCGATTAAAGTCCTGCATGACTTGGTTGTAGGGTACTTTAGGGACTGTCTTTTCCAGATAGAATTTGCCTGATCTGTGCATGCATGCATAGAGAAGATCCTGAGACTATCATCCCTACAAGAATTCAGAGAGGCATGGGCTCAAAGGCATTCCATCTCATCAGTGGCTTTCATCCTTGGAAACGTCTTCTGAAATTTGCCTGGCACCTTCTCTTCTAGCCTTCCATGAGCTAGTGAAAACTGTCTTGTTTGAGTAAGCATTTAGGATCTAGAAGGATGGTTGTGCAAGTCAGTGTTTTACCTGTGCTGTTTTATATTTTATGTAAACTGCCAAGAGGCATGATTGAGCCAGGTGGTGTACAAGTATTGTAAATAAATAAAAATAAAACCTACCATTTCACTTACATATATACCTGTATATATGGGGATGGCATTTAATTTCATTGTACGAGGTACAATGACAATAAAGTTTACTACTACTACTGTAAGGAATCTGGTGCCAACTCATAAAGTATGGGCTTGCTAGCAATATCTTTTAATGACTCACATTAAAAGGGAAGTGAAGGGGTCTGTGGCCCACAGACAATGTTTTTGGTTGCAACCCCCATATTACAAAATAGCTTCCTTCCGGCAATTAGGCTGACACCTTCATTTTTGGCCTTCTGGATATTAATTAAATTAAACTCCAGACAGAGCTGTTTCAGAGGCTCTTTGGGTAGTGAATGCTTTGTGTGATGGTAGTTTTTAATGTTTTTATCATGTTTTTATATATTATGATGAAAACTGCTGGGAGTCACCTCCTGTGTCCAGCAGTATATAAACACAATCAACCAATAAAAGAAGTGTGCCTCTTTCCCCTTTCCAGAACTTCTCTTAGTGTTGATCAGTTTTCCCCCAACCCATAGAAACAGTAACCCCATTTTATTCCTTTTATTCTCACCCAGGATCTGGAGAACCAGATGCACATTGCTGAGCAGAGGAGGAGGACTCTGCTGAAAGATTTCCATGACACATAAGACCGCAGGAGCTATCGGGGCACAGAGCTGACAGCAAAGTAGCAAGACGGCAGTGCGGGCAACGAGAGAAGAGATAAGAGGAACTGGCCGCTGCCTTTCCATAAAACAGGGCTGAGGACATCACTGCACCCTCCCCTTGCAAACCAGACACGAGCTAGCACCACTGCTTAGTCTTCTGTTTTTCTTCTGTTTTCTGCTTTTTCATTTTTGGCAGGTAGAGGCTGAAATTCAATTGGCATCTTTTCCTGGGACGTTTTCTTTCCCAGCTCTAGGATTGTTTTGGAAGGGAGTTTGTTTTATTTTTTCCCCTCCTGAATGGCTGTTAATAGTATTAGATCATTATGAACTTCTGTAATTTTCAACAGTTGTACAATTATACAAAATGAACCCTAGAATAACACAACTCCCTTTTTAAAAATAAATTGGAACTGGAGAGTGTTTCCTTTTTAATAAGCTGTTTGTAAACTTAATGGCTGCTTCTCTTTCCCCATCCCCAAACTCACTTTGCACTGAAGGTTATGAAATAGTCCAGCTGTTGGGTTTATTTTCACCTCTTATGTGCACTTTCTTTATTGCTTGTCCTGTGAGCACATGAGATGAACAGTGCCTGGGCCAAGCAGAATCAGCAGTAGCCGAAGGTCAGCATAATAGTTGAAAGATTCTCCTCTTCTTCTCTGGCTGGGCTGGAGCAATAGGGCAAAGCTCGAGGCAGCATGGGACATGTTCTAGTCCATCAACATGAAGTTGTCTCCTGCATGGATTTATTGCTTTGTTTTGTTTCTCTGGACTGCTACCTACTGCCAGATTTAAAATACTTGGAGGAGTTCAGGGAGCATAACCTTGTTTCTTGGCAGCATAGGAGTGTATGTTTGTTTTGTCTAGGGTACTAAACCAAGCCATGTTTGGGCCATAACTTGCATATCTGTGCAATTCAGTCATGCACAGTCTGATTCTTTATGTGGCTATAAGGTGATACATCAGAGCTGATCTCTACTACCATAACAAAATCAGACTTTCCTACTGTATTGAGGGAAAGCTAATTCACGATAAAAAAAATCACACCAGTATAAGTCAGATCCTTAGAAATATAGCCCATTGCTAAACATCCACCACTGTTCTAGAAATTGTTCTACTGCTAGCTGAAAAGTAACCAGTGAAAACATTGGGAATAGTCCATAATTGCTGTTAAGATTCATAGGTGGTTGCTTATTGGCAGAGGTTTATTAACTCTTGAAATGTGTGTTAATGTCAACACTTCATATTAGAAGCCAGCTTTTAAAAATGTGTAAAAATAGCTATATAAAGTATATAAAGAACATACTTGGTTATGTTGATAGTCTACTCAGAAGAGGAAGATGGAGCTGCTGTTTCCTGAAGTTGCTCCAACTGATGGCCTGAAATGAGAATTTCCTTGCATCTATGTTTACAAGAGCATGTTGCACTGAGATCTCCTGTGTGCACTGCTTGTGACCTTTGGGGTTTGGATTAGAAAGCTTTACCAGAATCATCATTTTCTGCTTATGACACCTGCTTTTCTGGCCTTTCTGTGAAAACTATTTTATTAGCATTTTAGATTTTGTCCTAGCTTTTGGAGGTCATCAGCCATGCCGTCATCTTCCCTTTCAGCTGCTGCTGCCACTACTACCTCAGGCACTCCAAGGAAAATGATAAACCCACCTCCTGCTTGTTTTCTAGACCCCAAGTCCTAATACAGCTTCTCTGCTCCCAGTTAACCTCAGATTAAGCAAGTGGGTGGGAGAAGTAAAAAGCTAGTTTGAGAAGCAGAGAGAAACTGAGCTCTACCCAGATACACATCTGCTCTTTGTAGTTTCTTGTTCCATTTGACCTTTCCCTTTGCCTATTCCACTGGACTCTTGTAGCATATATGGTATGATGACCTCAGCAGGCTTGCTCTTTTAATCCATATCTCTGTCAAAAACAGAGATCATGCTTGTTTTTCTGGCTTAGATGTTTTAATTTTTCTGCATGAAGTCCACTTCTGGGCGTTGCAACTTAGAAACAGACAAAACCTTTTAGCAAATGCAAAATGTTCAATGTGTGTGTGAGACACTGCTTACTACAGAACTGTTTGCGTTCATTCTGTTCAGTGCTAGCACAAAATTATTGGCACCTCAAAAGGGGAAGATGCTGACTTCCTAACTTTCTCTGTAATGCTGACTTGACCTCCTTGCTTGCTTACACAAAGTTCAGATTTTGAGAGAGGTGAGCATCTTTTTATCTTGAAAGTTTAAAGTTTAGACTGAGCTGTTTTGCTCATGAAATTAACTTAAGTTAAAGCATACACGTTTCTTGTTCAGAATTATCCAGTGCAAAAGAGTGATGTCACTTGCTTACAACTGGCAAATACCTGCAGCTGGTTGAATTTACAGTAGCACAATTGGAACTTGCTGTGGCTCAAAGTTTTCTCATCTTTGTCTCCAAAATTTGGCAAATTGATCAGATGCTTAGATCCAATCTCGCATTGATATTAAGATGTGATATATAATCAACACATCACCTAATGCAGCATATTGAGGACAGGCTTCTGTTTGCTCAGAATATTCTCACCTTCTGGTCTCTGTGTAGACCCTCTGCGTCCTCCAGGTTTTGGGGGGAAATGGCTGCAGAGGAGGGTTCTGCTCAGCTGATAGGTGACAGACACAATTAGTTTTACCGCACAGCTGCTCCTAAATTTGGAATCAATAGATTCATCCCAGAGTTTAGAGATCAGTGGATTCCCTACCTCTTTTTCATATCTTCCGTGTTCTAGAACAGCACAATGATTGGGTGCTATCTAAAAGTTTTTATCATTGGCAAAAAACAGCCTTTCCTCTAGAAATATATTATCTTCACTCAATAAAAAGACAATAGCATTTTTCAAAGTTAATCTACAATAAAAACCTTATTTCCTCTTTTTAGAAAATTTCACTTTGTGATGGAACAGACTATAATTAAAGGCATCTAAGCCAAGTATTTAGGTAAGCACTGCATTTCCCTCACTGCAGGTTAACATCCTATACTAGGAGCTTTTGTCTTCCTCTTGTTCCACCAGGCTTAGCCTAAGCCAACCTGGCAGCTATTTTCATCCTTCACTCTGCACATTAGATTGTTGGCTTGGCTTACCTTTGATTGCAATGTTTATTTCATTTAGTTTGGCTTACTTTTAAAATTCCCTTTCACGAATTGCCTCCCTCCTTTGTAAGAGAGAGGTACAGAAAGCTAAGGCAAGTAACCAACTCCTGATAGTAAACACCGAAGGCATGTAGGTAATATCCAATTCTCCTGTCCAGTAGAATTCTGTATACATCAAAAGCTTTCATACAGACAGCAGTAGAGGCTATGCAGATAAGGGAGAGATTCTGCAATCAGTTTTATGCTTGTATTCTTCTAGCATTCATTCTGTAGCAGTAATCACAATTGTTCTTTTAACACCTAATGCCATGCTAGTGTTACAGGAAGAACTGAAGACTTTTCATTACTGTACTGTCTTGATTCGTTTAAATTTGTGTTTGTTTTTCAAAATTCAACTTCACTTTAGTAACTTTTTGTAGAAAAACTCTTATGTGCTCGCTCAAGTCTGGACTGTTCCAAATTTTCAGGTAGTAGCTTCTGCTATGGAAGCTTTTTTTTATTACGCAGAGTGCTACATTATCATGGCTGCCTTTGCTCTGTCCCTCACTGAGATATGGGGCAAAGCAATCTCAAGAAACTGCCAACACTTTTCCGGCATTAGGAGGGGAAGAGGGCAAAGGAAAGAGCCCTTTAACTTTCCCCTCCTGAAATTGTTTATTTGAAATAAATTGTGAATTTCTAATTTTAATTATGTGTTCTGTGGTGTTTACTTTGGCTGTTTTCATATGTATGTGGTCTCCATATTGAAAAAAAAAGGACATTAATAGAACAGAGAAAAGTGAGAAATGGGCAATAAAAATGATCAAGTAACTTGAACACTTTCCCTATGAGAAAAGGCTAGGAGGAGGAAAAATGCTGGCGGCACCTTGCAAAAAGGAGTTGGGAGCAGTTGCCAGTAAGTGCGAAAACCCGTGCGCGCCCAAAAAGGGCGCAAAGCAACGGAAACCCCGCCTCCTGCGCTCGCCAGCTGGGCTCTGCTCTAGGAAGGAGGCTCTGGCAAACCACTTCCGAAAAACAATTGCCTTGAAAACTGCAAGGACTCGTCCAAGCAGTCACTGCAGGGTCAGCAATGACTGAGCACAGACAAAAAAAAAAAACTTGAACACTTTCCCTATGAGAAAAGGCTAGAAGGTTTGAGATTCTTTAGGTGGAAAAAAAGGACACAGTTTTTCTCTCCCTCTCAAAACACTAGAATTGGGAATTATCCAGTGAAGCTGATCGAAAGGAGATTTAAAACAGACAAAACTAGATTATTTCTTCACACACCACACCAAAACTCTGGAATTTATTGCCATGAGACATGGTGATAGTGACTAATTCAGAAAGCTTTAAAAGCGGTTGGATAAATTTACAGAGGACAGGTCTGTCAAGGGCTATTGGTCTTAATATCCAGTGTTACTTCTGGATTGCAGGCAGCATGCCTCCAAACAGTTGCAGGAGAATAACTTTGGGAGAAAAGTGTTGCTCTAGCCCGTTTGTAAGCACTCCAAGAATGTCTGTTTGACAATCAAAATGTTGCACAAAGGGCTCATCTGCACTGCAGCCTTAAGCTGCTTGACTTTCATGTATAAACTGCAGTCAGCTTAAATCACTTTCTGGGTTCAGTCTCTTCTCTACTTTAGCCATGGTGATGGCCTGATGTTCTGGCCAAACCACATTTATCACAGTCTCTGATTGGTGGACTCCCCTTCTTTACCTCTCCTACCCAGGCTGGGAAAACAAGCACCAACTGCTTTCTTTTTATGACTGGGGCTTTTGAAGACATGGCTTCTGCTGATAGGCCTTTTGTATGAGCCCCTTGCTTGATTTGAATCAGTGAGTTTGTGAAAGAGAAAGGAAAGGAAGATACTCTTTTCATGTTCTCTCTCTCACTTGGGCTAAGAGGGGAAGTGGCAGAATTGCCAACTTTATTTGGCTTAAGAAAGGCCTACCATCTCACTGCTCCATCACTGAGTTTGTTTAAAAAGGGGGCCAGACTTTCACCACTCCTCTGGTGAACTTACTTAAAAACTGGAGGGGAGGGGGCATTCCTGCCATAATGCACTCTAGTCAGTTGTGGGGGGGGAGGTAAGGGAGCTGCCCACAACCAAATGAAGCACAGGTGAACTGGATAGCACCACTTGAATGGTGCAAGTCAGAAAGCAGGGAGCGGGAGAAGATGGACAGAAGTTGCCTTCCAGGTTGGCTGCAGGCTACAACCACAGTATTGTGCATTCCTGCCTGAGAAATAATGGCCTGCACTCTCACCGGGGAAGCTGGTCTCTTACATTTCCTACTTTGCAGTTCCAACCCTTTTTCCCGTTTTGTGTAAGGTAGATCAGATATAAGCAGGGTTTAAAAGTGCAATTGTGCCGTCAGCGGCAAGGTACTTAGCAAGGTGGCTAAAAGAAGAAATCGCAGGTAATGTAAATAGCAGCAGCTTTTAAAGACCCTGCCAACCCAGAAACTGGTGAGCGCGAAGACTGAGTCCCAAACCTACCATTCTATTTTGACATTTTTTGATGAACAAGTCCTTCAGAAAGCACCTTAGACGAGTTAGGGAGCGTTTTTGCTCAAGCCCTTTTTGCTAGAAGTTTGCCGCAGCAAGGCAGAGGTGCCAGCCTCTTGTAACGCCAATAACTTCGAGAGAGCAGGACCCCAAATGGGGCGCGTAGGTACCCCGAAGTGCGGCAACTCCAACATAACAAAACAGGCGAACGCAGCGGCCGGAGGCGTTTCGCTCTTACTAAATACGGTTTCGGATACAGAGCGTGAAACCGATGACGCCCTTTTCCGAAACTGCTTCCCGTGTTACCGTTAATGAGGAAGCGAGGGCGGCTGCTGAGTTACTGGCGCTAAAATGGCTCCTTCCAGGCGGCTAAAATCTAAGCCTCGAAGTACCGACGCCTCCCTGTTCGCCTTGCACCGAGGCTCGGACGAGGCCCAGTCCTCCCCCGGCTTGTCGCATCTGAGGCCGCAGCCCCGCGCGCTTCGTACGTGGTGACGCAACGCTGTAGCGTGACGTTCGGAGGAGAGTTTCCCAGCCGCGCTCGCGCGTGTTCGGGGACGGTTGCCGTGGTAACGCTTCGCCGAGCCTGGCCTAGGATGGCTGCGGCGGCGGGGGCAGCGGTGGCCGCGGCGACGGCCGAGCAGGATGACGGGCCGCCCCTGCCAGGGCCCCCCGTGGGGCGACGAGCCGTCTGCTCCCGACCCTACTTCGTAGTGCTGATGGTGTTCGCGCATCTCTACGTGCTCAACGTGCTGGGCTTGCTGCTCTTCGTGCACATCAGCTCCGACGATGGGGGGGACCCGGAGCCGAGGAAAGAGTCTCCTGGCCCCGTGCAGGATGCGCCTGTGCAGCCAGTTTCTTCAGGCAACTCGGACCCTCAGACTCTGCCTCGCCTGCAGGGCATTAAGGCAAGCACTTTCCCCTGAGAGAGTCCGGGCCGGGTTTCGCGGGCGGCGGGGGGTGGCGGTCTCGCTCGCTTTTGTCGGTTTTTGTTCGAAAGTAAAGTTTTAAAAGCGGGAAGAAGCTGGTCGTCCCACCCCAGCGCAGCCCTGGCTCCTCTGGCCTCCGGTAAGGCATCTGCACCCAGACAGCAGCCTTGGGGGCAGGGCTGAGTCCAAGCTCTCCTCCATCAGGTGACGTCGCTCCTTGTATTTGAACTATGTATCCCACCATCCCCAGCCATCATAGTCACAAGTCACGCTGGTGGGAGAGGATGGCAGTCTTACGCTATGGCATCTGGAAGGTGTCTGTTCGGAGAAAGCTTCCTCGGATATTTTCTGTAATTACATTTGCTGTCTCACATTTGATCATAATATATGTATATTTGACATGCATAATAAAACCCTTGTTTTAAAAACATATTTGACATCCTTTTTTCCTTCCAAATCAGTTTTTCAGGTTATTTTTTACATCTTCTCCCTTTCTCAATGCTTGTGATGAATTTCAATTTCAGTTGAAAAATGGAGTGAGGGAGTTATATTATCCTCAATAAGTGTACATACACCCTCTCTCAACTCACTATCCCTATCTGGATAGTTGCCTATCTTTTGTAGCTATTTCCTGTTAAGAAAACAGTAAGATTAACATAGAAAGTAGCCTGGACCTTCAGAAATAGGTGCTGACTGAAATTATTTAAATTCTTTTAGATGCTTATTTTGTTCTTTGTACAGCCTCAAATTTCATTACGGAAAAAAGTTGACTGTTTCCCTTGCTGTCTTTTCAAAGACTGCTGGTTAAATGTTTGCTATTGCATTTATTTTAAATAAATTCCATTCAGCTGAATGAAACTTACTTCTGGGTAGACCTTTAGAACACTTCAGGATTGGAAATGTAGTTAATTCTGGGCTTCTTGTGCCATTCCTACGTCCTCTGGTATGGATAGGTGGGAAAACATGAGAGGAAAAGTTTAGCCCTTATATTTCTTACAACTCATGAGTTTATATATTGTTTCTATTTAAAGGGAAATATGTATTTTTCCTCATTTTTTATTCTACTTTAACTTTTTCCAATATGAACATAAATGCTGGAAGAATAAATATAATACAATTCTGTGCAAGTAGAGTTTGTCTTTATCTGTCATGATTAGGGTGGGTGAAGGCTGGCATTATTGGGTTTTGCATACTATAAGTATAGATCAATTTCTGTTCTGGATTTGTGCTGATCTTGATCAGAATAAGTAATGGAGTGTCAGTTGACTGTAAATGTTCTGAACTGAAACATTTTTTTCATTACATTTCAACCACCCAGAGTAGCTGGGAGCTGGGCAGCATATAAATTTAAGAAATTATTATTATTACTATTATCTTTGTAGAACTCATCTCCCTAGTATTTGAGGTTTCCTATCTGTACTTAATTTTCCTAGATGGATTTTTAAATATTGCTATTACTTATCTCTACTTTTAAAAGAAATGCAGCTATATTTGTTGTACAGAAAATAAATTGTAGCCTTCAAATAGTTAAAAATACTTTTGAAAATGGTATTCTGAATGCAGTCGTGTTTGGATGGCTTATTGCTGCTGTTTATATTAGAACCAGATTTGAATAGAAATTGGTGAAACTTGCAGTTCCTTATCAGGGAGAAATCACAGTATGGTAGAATAGACATGAAGGCCTTCAAAAAGATATTCAAATGCTGTGATGTCCCTATACTTACAAAGATCAGAATTGTGCAAGTCATTCTTGATGCTCTGTGGAAGCAAAAGAAGCACAATAGGAAGAGTATTGATACTTTTGAAGTTTGGTGTTGGAGAAGATTCCTGAGAATACTATGGACAGGCAATGGATCATTGAACAAATCAATCCAGAGTTCTCACTCCAGGCACAAATAATCAGGCTCAAATTATCCTACTCTGGACACATTCTGCGAAGACCCAGCTCTCTGGAGAAGGCTCTAATGCTGGGAAATGTGAAAGGAAAAAGAAGAGGATGATAAGCAGCCAGGTGAATGGACTCAGTTACATTGGCAATGAATACACCATTGAAAGGCTTGAAAGACCAGGTTAGGGATAGATCGTCATGGAAAAAATCTATGTGATCACTAGGAGTCAAAAACGACTTAATGGCACATCATCAATCAATCAATTTTGATAACTGATAAAATGTGCTATTTTTCTCCCACCTCTCATGACCCCCAGTATAAAGAAAGATACATGGACTGGGTACATTTATTGTTCAGGCAAATCATGTAATAGAATCTTAAGCTGTTCTGAGCAGTGATTCATTACTTTTTTATTGAAACTAGAACTCTTACAGAATGATAAATACAGGTCCTCGCTTAACGTCCTTTCATTCAGCAACTGTTCGAAGTTACAACAGTGCTGAACAAAAGGACTTAAAATCGGTCCTTGAAGTTCTGGTCATTGCAGTGCCCCCATGGTCATGTGAATGAAGTTTGGGCCCACTCAGGCCCACCTGCATTTATGACTACCTTTTGGCTGCCTGCCTACCTGCTGCTGCCAGCTGCCTTTGCCACCCAGCCCTGCCCAATGCCACTGCACCACACGCCATTACTGTACCAGCTAGGGCCTTCTTTCACACTGCCTTCTTTCGTGCTGGTTCAGCCAGGACTTCTCTCGGGCCCTGCCCAGGGCTTTCTTTCGTAAAAGAAGCTTGGTGTGTGAAAGAAGGCCCCGGCTGTGTTGGCTTGAAAGAAGAATGCTTCTAACCCTTCTTTTGCACGCTGAGCTTTTTTCATGAAAGAAGGCCCTGGCTGGCACACAAATGGAGGCCCTGGGTGGGATGTGAAAAGAGGCTTTAGGCAGGGCTCAAGAGAAGCCCCGGCTGCACTGGTACAAAAGAAGGTGGTACAAAATAAGGCCCCAGCAGTACAGTAATGGTGCACAGTATGGCAGGTGTGGTGGTGGGCAGGGCGGGGCAGCAGGGGCAGTTGGGGGCAGCAGGTACACAAGCAGAAAAAAGGGCAGAGATGGAGGGGATATAGGCAGGTGGGGGGAATTCAAAAGGAGGCAGTCCCTTACTTTGCCTACGCTCAGGGCTGGGAGGGACCAAGCTGGGAATGGCTTGGATTGGGATGGGTCCTCGCCTAATGACCAGTGAGATTCAGTTAACGACAGCAACAGGGACTGCCAGGATTGCCATTGCTAAGCAATGCAGTCACGTGATGTCATGCTTTATGGCCACATCGCTTAGTCACAGAAATTCCAGTCCCAATTACCATCATTAATTGAGGACTACCTGTAGTAGCTTTAGAATCTGAGAAGGCATAGACAGGCATTGTATCATTTCACATATTGCAGTTATGCCATGCATTAACTGAATGTATAAAATGAGAGTATGTATACTTATAAATACACCAGAAAATGCAGGGACACTATGCATTGCCACTCTGGTACAGAATAACAATAGATAATCATAGATCTAAACTTGTTTTCCTACTGGCTATAAGAAGCATTATATTTGTATTATAAGCTGCCATGAACAACTCCACTAACTGTTCCAGCATTCTCTAAAGATTCCCTTCAAATGTCTCAACATCCTGTCTTAAGCAGCATGGAAAGGATGTTGTCTTCATGAAGAAACTGTATTAATAAAAATGTACATTGTTTAATTCATTTCCATCTTCATTCCATCCAATACTTAACAAATTTACATCAATAACAACTAATATTTTATCAAATTTATATATTGTTCATATCTAATGAAAAGTGTTTAAATTTATGCTTATTTTTAGGCCTGCCAATATAGTGTTTGTGTATCTTTGTATGGTTTAATTAAATACACTACCACTTAGCATCATCACTGTGTCCTGTCCGGAAAGCTTAGTTAATGTTTTCTAACACATCAGGTGAAATTTTCTGACCAAATCACAACCATAACTCCTTTAATATATGCATGACATAATTCTACTTGTTGGAGTAAAAAGTTAATTCATTACTTTACTTTCTTTTCAAGGTGGGCCATAAACAGAAGTTGGAACTGGTTCCTAACAAAATCCATGTTATGAAAACTCTCAGCCTGAAACCACTTCTTTTTGGTAAGAAATAGAGGCTACTTAGAAATATATCTGTATATCCTATTCCAGGTTCTGTGTGGATCATTATAGGAACTTAGCCATCTGTCTGTCTGTCTACCATATTTATAACCTACCTGCTCCTGGTAAAACCACCACACAGTTGATTTGGTTGGTTGACATTCTGCTTAGTATTTAACACATCTCATAAGATCATCTTTTGTTTCTCTTGGTCATAGAGAGTCTGTGGTGCTCTACACAAACATTGTGTTGTGTATAACTGTCAGTCACTTTATATGTAAAAAACATGTATGTATGTTTATATATCCCAACCTCTCTCTACTGCAGTGACTTCCAGCCTATGTTTCAGATGTGGCCTGCCAGGTTTTTCTATCAAATCTTTGAAGAGACACACTGAGACTCTGCTTTCTGTAACCTTTTAACTTCCTTTGTGTGTAAGAGAAGGTGAAGAACAATTGCTGACCTTCTCTTGCACACTGGAATATTATTCCTTTTGATTATTTACTCCCTTTCATTTATGAGAAGGAAATGAAAGAAAAAAGAAAAGAAAAAAGATCCGCTTTTGTTGAGGTCTGATCCAGTTCCACCAATTGTAGATCATTGTTTATTTTACTGAATGTAATATGGTACATCAGGAATGATTTTATTAAAAGAACTGGAAGCCACATACTCTAGATGGAGCTGGTGGCACATATAACTTGTAATAGCCACTAGGAATATACTAAAAGCACCTTTGAATGCAGTTAGATTACCTTTCTCTTTCTAATGAACAAATTTAGTTTTGCCATCATATTTATCCTATGATAGAATTCGTTGATCCTGACAACATTTTGGAAATTATTGCAAAAAACAACAAATGGACATTTTGTGGTATTTTGTGATTAGCATCTTTACTGTTAAAGATTCCATGAAAAAAAAAATTAAAGGCAATAGAGAGGTCCCGGCTCAACATGCTCACTGATAACTGAGGGCCGAGATTATATCGCATAGCCAGTTTCCAAGATTCTGCAACTTAACCCCTCGTTCCTTGCAATACTCTGAATCTTTGAGAAACTTGCTTTCTAGATTGTGAGCTGCCATAAGGTAGCTCCACATTCCTCTCTCTCTCATACACATATAGCCCAGATTTTTTAAGACACTGTACAATGGATATGTCTTTCTCCTCAGAATTTTGTGTATATTTTTTTAGAAATTAAACTTCTTCCTGTACAGCCTTGCATCTAGACACAGTTAAAAACTATACACAGTTAAAAACAGACTAAAATCTTATTTTTTTAAACTCTTCTCCAAAGGTTTTTAAAACATGATTTCCCTATTCCTGCCTAAGGTCATTTCCTCACTAGTGATTGACAGTGTCTTTTAGTACCCAAAAGCTCTCATTACTTTACATTAGCATAGTGATGCTATAAGATCTATAAATCATAGAATTGAAAGGATTACCATTTAGGTAGTCAACCACAAGCTCTCCCAACTTCAGTTGGGTAATTAAAGTCTCCCATCACTAGTTTCATGCTTACTTTGAAAGATTTGCAGTTTTCTTCCAGAAGACATCATCCACATCTTCTTCTTGAAAAGGTAACTGATGACATAGCTTTTGCTAAATTCATTCACTTGGATTTATTGAAATGGAAGATATAGTGAGAAATTCTTGCTTGTTTAACCTAATAAGCTGTTTTTAAAGCGCGCACACACTGTTTTCATTGGTTTCTAAATACTTAGTATTCATAACTTGTGACTTTCGGAAAGGTTTCCTTTTAGGCATGTGCGTATGTTCATGTAAACTGCAAAATAATATTTGAGCAAAAGAAAACTAATTAAAGGCAGAAGCTTGAGAAGTAGATGATGCAGAGAAAAAAGAGAGGTCAGTAAGTGGTTCCTACTAAGCAGTTTAGGCCCAACACTTGTAATGTTTCCATCACCACACAGTAGTTTGTAGATTTCAGTTCTTTCTGTGCCATACATAAGGGTTATTTACCATTGCAGGACTGTCATTTTGCATCTTGCCAGTGACAACATAGACCCCCATGTTGTTTCTTTCATAAAGTTGTATACCCAGGTAGCATCTAGGTTAGCCGCCGCTGGAATTTGGAGTGAATTTCAGCTCATCATTATTTGCTTTCTCAATAATTGTTTTATTGATGTGCAGAAGATGAATGCCTTCCACACATACAATCTAAAGCAGCCTCTGCTCTTAAAATTTACAGCAGTTTCTTCAGCCTGGTGCCCTCTTGATGTACTAGTACTGGTTTTACATTTTTATAAGAGACTGTTTTAAGCCAATTTGATTATGGCTACATATATATATATGCAGTAGAGATGAATGTATGAAATTGAGAAGCAATAAGACTACCAATGGAAACAATTTGGAAATGGGAGACAAAATATCTATGCAGAAATCTGAAGAGTGGCAATGGGGGAGGGAGGGAGGCATGCAGCTACAGAGAGAAGAAAAGCAAAATAATATTTTAAGTGACAGTAAGTTAAAGTGAGCAGAGAAAGATCCTGACATCAGATAGCATTCTCTGGCTAGCAAGAACAACCAGCTGGTAGACTGTTGGATTGCTTCAGCCATGCTTTCATGATTGAGCAGTTTCAGAGTCTGTGTACCCAATATCATATATAAAGCCATGTTTCTTGAATTTATGTGGATCTGGAAGAAATTCAGCAGCTTGCAAAAACTCCCAGAATGTCCCAGATCTGCAGATAACTCATCATTGCTGGTATTTGCTCAGCATAATGGATGTTGGAGATATGCAATTTTCATTGATTCTTTGAATGTACTCCTCAGTGAAATAAGGTGAATTAAATTCTGCCCTCCTTTAGAAAATATAGACAGATTTCCTGGTGTGGATTATTATAATAGAGAGGCAATCTCACTAAAAATGCATTCTCATGAAGCTCCAGTTTCAGTTTTTTATTGACAGTACTTCAGTTGTTTAGACAGATGTTTTGGCTTAGACTTAACAACTGTTGAAATGAGGGCAGTCAAATTATCTTGAATGGTGCTTTCCCCAATATCTTAGAGTTCTAATTGAGTCATTATGCCTTTTTCCTGCTTAGAGATTAGTCATTTTTTAAAACCACTATTTTCCTCTCTCTTTGTTTAGGGGAAAAGCAACTTTAATTTAGAGACATTTGTTTAGTTGGAGCCATTGTTAAAGAAGCCTTGGAGTTTTGATTGCCAGACCCCTCTGAACTAGTTAGCAGAATTTGGGTGTAACCTTGGAAATTTTATTTGCACACAGAATGTAATTTGCGAACTTTGTATTCTAAGTATGCCACAGAAAATTAATTGTGGATTGTGTACATCTTATTTTGGCATGAAATTAACTTCTGTGAGCATTATCCTTGGGTATTTGTTGAAAACATTAATTGTCATCTCACTCCAGTTCAATGAAGGCCTTTTAAAACTTAACAATACATTGCTTGTTATTTTCCTCATTATAACTTTGTTTAATCAATAGATGGTAGGGGAGTTAAGGACAATGGTCCTCTAAGAGAATTGTGTTTTCTTCAATAGTACTCTTTGCTTTTTTATTTTGTGTGAAACAGGTAACAATTTCTGAGCTCTGTTGGCTTTCTATCAAATAAAAGCCTGAGTCTAAGCTTTCATCATAAACCATAGATTATTTAGTGTGATATGTTTTCCTGATTTGTTCACAGATATTTAGGCAGAGTACCTTTTTTAGGATGGGAAACTCGGAGATGTGCAGAGTCTTGACACTACTTCCTTGCCTCATAACTATGGAACATCTGGCCCCAACTCTACTTCATGACTTCATAAATCATTTTAAATATCACTAATGGGCATTTGGGCAACTTTGGTTTTTTAAATGTTCACCTTTTGATAGAAAATTTCATTTTCTTCTGCTTTCTTCCATTTAGAAATCCCAGATTTCCTGAGTGAAGATGAATGTAAATTAATTATTCATTTGGCTCAGCTGAAAGGCCTACAGAAAAGCCAGATTTTGCCCACAGAAGACTATGAAGAAGCTATGGAAATGATAGATATCAGCCAGATGGATATCTTTAATCTGCTAGATCACAACCAGGATGGACAGCTGCAACTGAAGGAGGTATTCAGAATGGAATGATTGGCTATTAACCTCATTCAGATATAACCCTGAATGAAACTATAAGAATAGGTCTGAGAGCCTTGGGCTGGTACATAGCCTCGTCTCCTCTTGCACTGTTATGATGAGAAAATTAAATGTATTTGTAACAGTTTATAATTACATTTGAACTTGGATAAACTTCACTTTGTTTTGACTACTGTTTGTCCTAACAAACCAGCTTCAATATATACTCTCCCTTTTATTTGGATAAACGATATTTAAAACCAATCATTTCCTAGTTTAAATGTAATGAAAAACTGGTTAGTTGAAAATGGAAGCATATATTTCAGTTTTCCTTTTGTGGCTATGCCAGCAGAGGACAGAAGAGGGGATGGGGAAGTATGATATCCTGGGGCTTACATCTGTAATGGAAAACAGTGGTTTAGTATTGTATCCGAATGAAGCCATACTGTATGAATATTGAGCATTCTGAAGTATGAGACTTTAAATATCTTTAATTGTATTTTGATATCCTAGTGCAGTTCTGCATGTACTGTAATTGACCAATATATGAGGACAGATCTCCAAATAAAACAAATACCTGGAGGAAATTTTCTCTCTAAAAAAATTGTGGCCTTTTGTAATATGCTGGGATCCAGTACAACCAGAAATACTCTTTAACTATGGGTGCTTCATAGATAATCTATTAATAGCATTTACCAGTTAATTTTCAAATTAGTGGATTCTACTAAAGCTTCTAATTATTGGCTTTATTGAGCTTGTTGGATCTATTTCTTGCATAGAGTAGCATAAGGTTTGTGATTCTTCATAAAACACGAACAATTCATGTGTGATTCCAAATCCACAAATAGCTGATTCACACATTCATGAACATCATTGATCAGTTGATTATATACAGCTAAACATAACTCATTTTTAATATTAACGTTGTTATGTGTGTGCACTGTATTCTGATTGCAGGTACTGACACATACCCGCCTAGGAAATGGTAGGTGGATGACACCTGAGAGCATCCGAGAGATGTATGCTGCAGTGAAAGCAGACCCAGATGGCAATGGTGAGAAAGAAGGAATGCTGTCTTTTAATATACTGTATATCATTGCTCCCTATTATTCTGCCATATTAGATTAGAACAAATATAAAAATAATATCACAGTTTAGCACATTAAGTACTAATATTAGGATCAGATCAGGTGTTAATAAAAACAGCCAAAACAGTTACAATTAACAAGAATTTCAACAAATATGAAGCAGATCATCCTTAACTTTATGGGCAATCAGACAAAATTTGGTGTTTTGAAACCTTATATTGAAAGAACCCTGAAGTTGAAATGTAGGTAAAAGGCTATGTGCAGAAATGTAGTCCATTTACAATTTCCAAATTCCAAATATGAGATTTATTTTTTAGATATGAAATTATTTTTGACATTGATGCATATTCCCAAAGTTTAATCTGTTAGTTCTTTTACTGAAAGGACTGATTTCCAATGAGAAACATAGTATATCCTAGCAGAAATAATACGATACGATACGATACAATATGGTACGCCAGCTCAGTATCCTTTGTGAAAATATAAAGTTTGGTGATACTTAACAGAAAAACAGTGGCAGAAAAAAAAAGTTATATTTAAAATTTGTTTCATTCGAAAGTGAATCATCTTCCAAAATTGCTAAGTTTTGGTCCATTGCCACCAGTTATGGAAGAACTATCCAACCCAATTGTTACATTGCTAAGTTTTTTTTTAAATACATATTATGCATATTGGTGAATCGTTTTCACCAACCTTCTCTCCCTGAAAATTCAGGTTCTGTTCTATTAGTTTAGAAATGCATTTTTCACCACAGGGAAGCAACAGAGAAGGTAAACATCCTATGTCCTACATATATCATTGATATGGATCTGTTCTGTTACCCTTACGTTTACATCCTCCTGTTCCTTTAAGGAGCTCAAGGTAGTTAGGATCACTTCTCATTCTGTCTTTACAGCTCTGTGAGGTAGGCTGGGCTGAGAGAATGTAACTGCCACCCAGTCACCACTGAGCTTCATGGTTGAGGGGGAACTTAAGGGTGCTGGAATAGGATCAAGGGAGAGCCAGGTTTATTCCAGCACCCTTAAGCACTCTGTGCCTTGGAGAACCACCACTGTTCTGGGTATTCTTTGTAGCTCTTAGAAACCTGACATCTTCACTTAAAGGTGTGCCACTTGTCCAGAATCAACTGCCACAACTGTTACATTTTCAAGGTTTTTTTTGTTTTAGCTCATAGACTTCATATGACTCTCCAGCACTCCATTTGAAGTCCTCAGCATCTTAAGATGATGGTGCTGAAATTGAACAGCAAAATAGCCAATTTTCAATTATATGGTTTTTTATTTCTGTTTTTGTTTTCAGAAATGACAATGAAAATGAAAGTATGAGGCCTCCAGGAAGCAAACTATTCCCATTTCCATACTTTACACTATACCTGCAAGAAATATTCTAAAATTACCATGCTGCTGTCAAAATCCAATAGCATGATTACAGTCATTTAGGAGTAGGGCTGAGAGATTTTCAGTATGGAAATGGGAATGGTTTCTTCTTCCCATTCCCACCCCAAACATTAGAACAAAAAACAAAAAAATCTTGAAAATGTACAGTTGTAGCAGTTGTTTCTGGACAAGCGGCACACCTTTAAGCAAAGATGTCATGCTTGCTACTACAGTATATACTAAGGGGTGGGGTAGTAAACTTATCCAGAGGTGCCTGCGGGGAGGGTGTCATAAAAGTCAAAATATCAGCCACACATGGCAAAAGGGGTAAGGCTTTGATCACACAGTGACAATCACCATCTTGACTTTTTAAACACTTCTACCCCAATAGATACCCCTGGCTTTAGGTGCTGACTGCTGTTCAAAAGCCAGAGAATAATTCTTCTCTGTGATATTTTGTCTTCAATTTCTTGACTTTTAGATTTTTACTTGCGTTCTCTTCTGTTAATTTCTGCCCTTCCCCCGCTTTTTGTTTGCTAGGACTGTTTCTTTTATTTATTATATTTAGAAAGTCATTCCTACCCATTAATAGCCCCTCCCCTCCATCTATGCTATAGCTGCCCAGTTAAAGTAATCTCATAGCGATCGCCAGAGGATTGTTGGCCCATGTGGTTCTGATGTTGCACACCCTCTTGCAGCATGTTTACACTGATCAGTCTGCGGCCTGACATAGGCATGTATGTTCTTTTCCTTCATTTTACTCAGGTGTTCTGAGTTTGGAAGAGTTTAAACAATTGAACATTCGAGACTTCCACAAGTATATGGGTAGCCGAAAGGTGAAAATGAGTGATCTGGTGCGGAACAGCCAACATACGTGGCTGTACCAAGGTGAGGGGGCACATCAAGTCATGCGCTCCATACGGCAAAGGTAAATTTATCTCACTCAGCAATTTTTGCCAATTAGCCTTGCTGTTGGTTTGCTGATCAGTTTTGCCAAGATTTATAAACCAATGCAATATAAGGAATTAATTCAACTACTTTTATTAGCTGCCAGATGTATTATTGCAAAGCACTAGAAATCTAAATGGCATTTTGTTTAGTCAGTGGTATATAAAAATGTGGGGAATTGTACTTGCTGAAAAACAAAGGCAAAAACAAAGGCAAAGAATCTTGAATTTCGAAAGGATAGTTTTAATCAGATCTGGTCACTGTTTATAAACAGAGTTTTCCTAATAGATTTTGCTAGTTAAAATGCCTTTCTGGGTAATAATGTTCAATATGGATCCAGAAGATGTGTGCATTTCTCTTGATTACATAGATATTCAGTGAATTATATATACATATACACACATATGTATCCTCCCATGTTTTGATAATTTTAATTTTAATTTTGCATTTTCTTTTATCTTTGTTTTGTATATTTCAATTAAAAAAAATTAAAAGCTTTGGAAAGAGGATCCCATAATTACTCAGCTGAAGCAGAGAAAGAGACTGATTAGCCCTTGCAGCTCTTTTGCTCAGTTTTATTAAATCTCAGCTGAATTAAATGAGTTTTAGATGATTTTGATATTACCATTTAATATTTACACCGGGAGTCTCAAACTCAAATTAATATCAAGCCACATAACATAAAATGCAGAAATTGGTGGGCTGCATTTATGCACATGCAAAAATGCAACAAATATTAAATATTAATATTATTAATAAAATGTATGATTAAATTAATACAATAATTACAATAATTTAAAAATAATTGGCATTAATAAAAGCAAAAATATATTGCCTAGAGTAAATCAGTAAAACATTATTTTATTATTGATTGATTGATCGATCACGTTTGTATAGCCGCCCATCTCACATATCTTATATCGTTGTGGCTTCAATCTCCAAACTACTGTACCTGTTGTCCCACACCTCACTGTTGTGTTGTTCTGCACACTCACCAGCACCAACTAGCATGGGCAAATGGCGATGTCACTAGCAGTGACCCCTCTGCCCGCATGCATGGCCATCTCACACAAGCGCAGTACCCGTGCGCAAGACAAGGCAACAAGGCAGGACAGGCTCCAGGCGTGCCTTAAATGTTTGAACCATCACAGACTACATAAAAGAATTCAACAGCTGCATGCAACCTACGAGCCACATGTTTGAAACCCCCAATTTATGCTTTACTCTTTTGAAGATACTGTAAGAACATGTTTACTAACAAATTTATGTTGACTTGCTGTAGCACTCACTGACCCACCCCTCCCCCCCGGGGTATCTGATTCCCTCACCAGCACCATATGAAAAAGATGCAGCCAAAACTTAAAACAGAATTAGTGCCAGGCTAGAAAGTCCTGCATATGTTCAGTATGATTTGCTCTTATTTTAAAAATAACAGTTGTGAGGTGGATCAGAATCACTTTGTCAGAAAATTTTCTTGCTATAGCTCTGCTGCAGATCCTCTTCATCTCAGACTGATATTTGTCCTGATATTCTTACAGAATGGCTGGATAGTGCTAAGCATGCTAATTGAAAAGACAGTGTGTTTAGAATTGCAACATGAATGTGCTGAAACATCCCTCTCTGTTATTTTTTCCATGTTTCTTTCTGAATAGTTTAGATGCTTAATTATTTCTTCATGAGCTTTTATGTTCCATTTGTGTATTAGGCAAGATTTTTTTGTACAGTATTTTGTATTTTGGTATGCTCCCTTTTTTGTATGGGAATGGCTGCAGATGATCAAGGCCAGCATTATGAGCAGAATTTTTTTGAAATAACTCTGCCTCCACCAGTACAACTCTTTTCAAATGAATATTAAAAAGCCCTTTACAAATGCTCTAAGTAATCCTGATGGTATGGTACTGACTAGGGAATCCCAGTGGCTTGATGGGAATATTTGTGGGTGTCTGGAGAGTTCCCTCTTTCCTTCTATTGGCACGCCTCTCTGCTTGTCCTTCCTCAGGGTGATTCACTTAACCCATCTGCCGCCAGAGATCGTAGAACACAGCGAACCGATGCAGGTGGTCCGCTATGACCAGGGAGGGCATTACCATGCTCATATGGATAGTGGACCGGTGTTCCCTGAAACTGCCTGTAGTCACACCAAACTGATTGCCAATGAAACTGCTCCATTTGAGACGTCTTGCCGGTAAGCCTAGAAAGTGAAGACAAAATGGATTTCCTGGCTATCTTGCAACAGTGATTGCCTATTGTTTTTGGGATAGTAAGTATTGTTCTGTTTCTTACAGCTACGTGACAATACTGTTTTACTTAAATAACGTGACAGGAGGAGGTGAAACTACTTTTCCTATTGCAGATAACAGGACATATGAAGAGTTGGTAGGTTTGTCTTTCCTGTACTGTAGGTATTGGTTGTTTCTATAAAACATTAATTATTCATTTGATTTATATCTCATCTTTCTACTCAATTAAGTTCTTAAAGAAAAAACAAAAGTAAAATTCAAAATGCAGAATAAAAAGCTCAAATTAAAACAATGGCTAACATTAATTAACATCCAAGCCATTGTCTTATGTGCCAGATAGGGGACAACTTCAAAAAAGCCTCTCCTGTAAAACATAAAGGTCAGACAGATTGGTAATGGGAAAGGAACTCCTTAGATAATCAAGCCCTAAGCATTTTAGTGCTTTAAAAGTGAATGCCGTAGCTGTAAATGACACTTGGTAATTGCGGATCTTTCAGTACAAGAATAGCAGATTAGCTCCAGTATTTTACAGCAAATGCAACTGGCAGATGCTTTTTAAGAGTAACCCTTTGTAGAGAGTATTGCAAAAAAGAAGATAGATAAATGTTGCCAAATGAGTTGGCTCAGGAACAAAAGCAGCTGGTCCACTGCCATAATTGTGTAGTTCCACTTCTCATCACAGCCATCAGTTGCTATCAAAAAGCACCCCTGGGACAGACTTGTGTTTTCAAAGACTGTGCAACTGAGCACCTTCATACAGATAGTAAGCAGCATGGGAACAAGACGGAACCCTACCAGACAGCACAGGTCAGTTGCCTAGGTGTTGAATGAGAGACCCATATGATTACTTTCCGAACATGGCCTAATAGGAAGGAATAGAACCACTATTAATCCCATAGAGGAGTAGTATGGTTGATGATATTGAAAGCCACTGCAATACTCAAGGGAACCCATAGGTCTATACCCTCCCATCAGATTTCCAGAATAGATTGTCCACTAAAGCAATCAAGGCAATCTTAGTACCATATCCCAGCCAGAAGCCTGTTTGAAATGCAATAGATAATCATATAATAAATATGCATTTGAATTCAATGTCTTTTTCAGTCACTTTTCCTAGAAATTAAATGTTTAAAATTCACCTTATCTCCCAGATCAAGAAAGTTTTTTCAACCTTCTACTGCTTCTTTAGGCAGGGGGGAACATATTTACCCATAAGGATTGTCCCAGGGCAGTTTACAACAGACTAAAATCACACAAAAGTCATACAGTTTTAAACTAACCTTAAGTTGGAATTCCAATAGTTACTAGGAATTCTCCACTGGACATTGGAGGTCTTACTCTGAGTAAACATACAAAAATAGGGCCCTGGAAATCAATTGTTTAAATTTTATTTGAGAGTGTTCTGAAGAAAGACGCTTAGCTTACATTTCTTGTAATAAGAAAAAAAAAGCTGCTGGCCAATAAATTAAGAAATCTTTTTATTTAGTTAAAAAGTTTTAATTGCTAAACTGATTAAACACTGGGGACCTAGTTAAAATATTAGGAGACATTTATTGCTGGTTTCATAAATATGGAGCTTTTTAATATATATATGTAGTACTGTGCAAAAGTTTAGGCAGGTGTAAAAAATGCTGTAAAGTAAGAATGCTTTCAAAAATATATATTGTAATTGTTTATGTTTATCAATTTACAAAATGCAAAGTGAGCAAACAGAAGAGATTTGTTGTTGTTTAGTCGTTAAGTCGTGTCTGACTCTTCGTGACCCCATGAACCATATTGCGCCAGGCCTTCCTGTCTTTCACTGCCTCCCTGAGTTTGCTCAGTTTCATGCTCATTGTTTCAGTGATGCTATCTAACCATCTCATCCTCTGCCGTCCTCTTCTCCTTTTGCCTTCAATCTTTCCCAGCATCAGGGTCTTCTCCAAAGAGATCTCTCTTCGCATTAGGTGACCAAAGTATCTGAGCTTGAGCTTCATTATCGATCCTTCCAATGAGCAATCAGGGTTGATTTCCTTTAAGATTGACTGGTTTGACCTCCTAGCAGTCCAGGGGACTCTCAAGAGTCTTCTCCAGCACCACAGTTCAAAGGCATCAATTCTTCGGCGCTCAGCCTTCTTTATGGTCCAGCTCTCACAGCCATACATTACTACTGGAAAAACCATAGCTTTCACTATGCAGATCTTTGTCGGCAAGGTGACGTCTCTGCTTTTTAATATGCTATCTAGGCTTGCCATAGCTTTCCTCCCAAGGAGCAAGCGTCTTTTAATTTCATGGCTGCAGTCTCCGTCTGTGGTGATCTTGGAGCCCAAATAAATTAAGTCTGTTACTGCTTCCATTTCTACCCCTTCTATTTGCCAGGAACTGATGGGTCCAGATGCCATGATCTTAGTTTTTTTAATGTTGAGTTTCAAGCCAGCTTTTGCACTCTCCTCTTTCACCCTCATCAAGAGGCTCTTTAGTTCTTCTTCACTTTTTGCCATTAGGGTGGTATCGTCTGCATATCTGAGGTTGTTGATGATTCTCCCTGCAAACTTAATTCCGGCTTGTGATTCTTCCAGCCTGGCATTTCTCATGATGTCCTCTGCATATAGGTTAAATAAGCAGGATGACAGTATACAGCCTTGTCGTACACCTTTCCCTATTTTGAACCAATCGGTTGTTCCATGACCGGTTCTAACTGTTGCTTCTTGGCCCGCATACAGATTTCTCAGGAGACAGGTAAGGTGGTCTGGTACTCCCATCTCTTTAAGAATTTGCCACAGTTTGTTGTGATCCACACAATCAAAGGCTTTTGCATAGTCAATGAAGCAGAAGTAGATATTTTTCTGGAACTCTCGTGCTTTCTCCATGATCCAGCGAATGTTGGCGATTTGATCTCTAGTTCCTCTGCCTCTTCGAAACCCAGCTTGTACATCCGGTAGTTCTCGGTTCATGTATTGCTGAAGCCTAGCTTGTAGGATTTTGAGCATAACCTTGCTAGCATGTGAAATGAGTGCAATTGTGCGATAGTTTGAGCATTCTTTGGCATTGCCCTTCTTTGGAATTGGAACATAAACTGACCTTTTCCAATCCCGTGGCCACTGTTGCGTTTTCCAAACTTGCTGGCATATTGAGTGCAGCACTTTAACAGCATCATCTTTTAGTATTTTAAATAACTCAGCTGGAATACTGTCATCTCCACTAGCTTTGTTGTTAGCAATGCTTCCTAAGGCCCATTTGACTTCACTCTCTAGGATGTCTGGCTCAAGGTCAGTGATCACACCAGCGTGGACATCAGGGACATTAAGATCTTTCTTGTATAGTTCTTCTGTGTATTCTTGCCACCTCTTCTTAATCTCTTCTGCTTCTGTTAGGTCCCTGCCTTTTTTGTCCTTTATCATGCCCATCTTTGCACTAAACATTCCTTTCATATCTCCAATTTTCTTGTAGAGATCTTCTTCCCCATTCTATTGTTTTCCTCGATTTCTTTGCATTGTTCATTTAAGAAGGCCTTCTTATCTCTCCTTGCTATTCTCTGGAAATCTGCATTCAGTTGCTTATATCTTTCCCTTTCACCCTTGCTTTTCGCATTCCTTCTTTCCACAGCTATTTGTAAAGCCTCATCAGACAGCCATTTTGCTTTCTTGCATTTCTTTTTCTTTGGGATGGTTTTAGTTGCTGCCTCCTGTACAATGTTACGGACCTCCGTCCATAGTTCTTCAGGCACTCTGTCTACCAAATCTAATCCTCTAAATCTATTCATCACCTTCACTGTGTACTCACAAGGAATATGATCTAAGTCATACCTGAGTGGTCTAGTGGTTTTCCCTACATTCTTCAATTTAAGCCTAAATTTTGCAGTAAGAAGCTCATGATCTGAGCCACAGTCAGCTCCTGGTCTTGTTTTTGCTGTCTGTATAGAGCTTCTCCATCTTTGGCTGCAAAGTATATAATCAAACTGGTTTCGGTATTGACCATCTGGTGATGTCCATGTGTAGAGTCGTCTCTTGTGTTGTTGGAAAAGAGTGTTTGCTATGACTAGCTTGTTCTCTTGACAGAACTCTATTAGCCTTTGCCCTGCTTCATTTTGTACTCCAAGGCCAAACTTGCCTGTTATTCCGATTACTCCTTGACTTCCTACTTTAGCATTCCAATCCCCTATGATGAAAAGGACATCTTTTTTTGGTGCTAATTCTAGAAGGTGTTGTAGGTCTTCATAGAACCGGTCAACCTCAGCTTCTTCAGCATCAGTGGTTGGGGCATAGACTTGGATGACTGTGATATTGAATGGTTTGCCTTGGATACGCACTGAGATCATTCTGTCGTTTTTGAGGTTGTACCCCATTACTGCCTTTCTCACTCTCTTATTGACTATGAGTGCAACTCCATTTCTTCTAAGGGTTTCTTGCCCACAGTAGTAGATATAATGGTCACCCGAATTAAATTCACCCATTCCCGTCCATTTCAGTTCGCTGATTCCCAAGATGTCGATGTTCAATCTTGTCATCTCATGTTTGACCACATCCAGCTTGCCTTGGTTCATAGATCTTACATTCCAGGTACCTATACAATATTGTTCTTTACAGCATCAGACCTTCTTTTCGCTTTCAGATACATCCACAGCTGAACGTCCTTTTGGCTTTGGCCCAGCCGCTTCACTCTTTCTGGAGCTACTTGGAATTGCCCTCCGCTCTTCCCCAGTAGCATATTGGACACCTTCCGACCTGAGGGGCTCATCTTCCAGCGTCATATCTTTTAGCCTTTTAACATTGTCCATGGGGTTTTCTTGGCAAGGATACTGGAGTGGGTTGCCATTTCCTTCTCCAGTGGACCACATTTTGTCAGAACTCTCTGTCATGACCTGTCTGTCTTGGGTAGCCCTGCACGGTATAGCTCATGGCTTCACTGAGTTACGCAAGCCCCTTCGCCACGACAAGGCAGTGATCCATGAAGGGGAACAGAAGAGAAATCTAAATCAAATCAATATTTGGTGTGACTACCCTTTGACTTCAAACCAACATCAATTCTTACACTTGCACACTTTGTACACTTGTACCAAGTCAGGGATCTTGTAGAATTAGAGTCAGGTGTATGATTAACCAATTATATCAAGCAGGTGTTAATGATCATCAATTTCATATGTAGGTTGAAACCCAGTCATTAACTGAAACAGAAACAGCTGTGTAGGAGGCTTAAAACTGGGTGAGCAACAGCCAAACTCTGCTACTAGGGTGAGGTTGTGGAAGACATGTCACAGGTCATACACCATGGCAAGACTGAGCACAAGAACAAGACACAAGGTAGTTATACTGCATCAGCAAGGTCTCTCCCAGGCAAAAATGTCAAAGCAGACTGAGGTTTCAAGATGTGCTGTTCAAGCTCTTTTGAAGAAGCACAAAGAAACAGGCAACGTTGAGGACCGTAGATGCAGTGGTCGGCCAAGGAAACTTAATGCAGCAGATGGAAGACACATCATGCTTACTTCCCTTTGACACTGGAAGATGTCCAGCAGTGCCATCAGCACAGAACTGGTGGAAACCAGTGGGACCTAGGTACACCCATCTACTATCTGGAGGAGTCTGTCCAGAAATGGTCTTTGTGGAAGAATTGTGGCCAAAAAGCCATACCTCTGACGTGGAAATAAGGCTACATGACTCAACTATGCACAAAAACATAGGAACTGGGGTGCAGAAAAATGGCAGCAGGTGCTCTGGACTGATGAGTCAAAATTTGAAATATTTGGCTGTAGCAGGAGGCAGTTTGTTTGCCAAAGGGCTGGAGAGCGGTACAATAATGAGTGTCTGCAGGCAACAGTGAAGCATGGTGGAGGTTCCTTGCAAGTTTGGGGCTGCATTTCTGCAAATGGAGTTGAAGATTTGGTCAGGATCAGTGGTGTCCTCAGTGCTGAGAAATACAAGCAGATACTTATCCATCATGCCATACCATCAGGGAGGTGTGTGATTGGCCCCAAATTTATTCTGTAGCAGGACAATGACCCCAAACATACAGCCACTGTCATTAAGAACTATCTTCACTGTAAAGAAGAACAAGGAGTCCTGGAAGTGATGGTTTGGCCCCCACAGAACCCTGATCTCAACATCATCGAGTCTGTCTGGGATTACCTGAAGAGACAGAAGGATTTGAGGCAGCCTACATCCACAGGAGATCTGTGGTTACTTCTCCAAGATGTTTGGAACAACCTACCTGCCAAGTTCCTTCAAAAACTGTGTGCAAGTGTACCTAGAAGAATTGATGCTGTTGTGAAGGCAAAGGGTGGTCACACCAAATAATGATTTGATTTGGATTTCTCTTCTGTTTGCTCACTTTGCATTTTATAAATTGATAAACATAAACAATTACAATATATATTTTTGAAAGCATTCTTACTTTACAGCATTTTTTCACACCTGCCTAAAACTTTTCACAGTACTGTATATAGATTTTTTTATTCTGCTTTTATTATTTTTATAAATAACTCAAGGTGGCAAACATACCTAATACTCCTTCCTCCTCCTATTTTCCCCATAACAACCACCCTGTGAGGGGAGTTGGGCTGAGAGAAATGACTGGCCCAGAGACACCCAGCCAGTTCTCATACCTAAGGCAGGAGCAGAACTCAGTCTCCTGCTTTCTAGCCTGGTGCCTTAATCACCAGACCAAACTGGCTCTCTTTTTATGGGATTTATTTTTATTTATTTTATTTATTTTATCTCTTTTAATGATCTCTATATAAGGTGGTACGAATAATGGTAATTGAAGAGGTCCTTTTATATTTATATATTCCCCAAGACAGTAGCCCAATAAACATCTTTTCTTCAGTCTCTAATCCAGAATGACGTTGACCTACGTGATACTCGAAAGCATTGTGATAAGGGAAATCTACGTGTAAAACCTCTGCAAGGCACTGCTGTTTTCTGGTATAATTACCTGTCAGATGGGGAAGGTAAGTTTCCTCCCGGGGCAGCATTGCTCTTTGTATTAAGTTTTTATTTATCCTTGGTTGGCTACTTTAGAAAGCTTATAGCTGCAGAAAAGGATTAAGCTACAGTAATATGAGAGCAATCCCTGGAATCTTGTTTTTTGCAGGCTGGGTTGGTGATGTTGATGAATATTCCTTACATGGAGGCTGTTTGGTCACTGAAGGAACCAAGTGGATTGCCAATAATTGGATCAATGTTGATCCCAATAAGAGGCGACAGCTCCAGTTCCAGGAGGAAATGGCTCGATACATAAACAGTGAAAATGAGGACCAAAGTGAATGGACTGTGGACAAATCCTACAGCAGTGTACATGTAGAGCTGTAATGTTCGGACATGCCTCTGGGTTGACTTGGAAGCAACTTTTTTGCACTAGCCATTTTCAGCTCTTATTTTCTCCCACATTTCCCAATGTTCATGTTTCTTCAGAAAAGGTAGGGTTGTATACCTAGGTAGATTGGTGAAAGCAGAAGCGGGGCACTTAATGCAGTCTGAGGGGAAATGGATTATTTGGAGAGAAGGGACAGTGACTGAATGCATATTTTGATTTAATCGCTGTCTTTGCTTAAGGAGATTCTGAGTCTCTCCGTGAATCTTCCCTGTGACATATGCAATCAACCTTCAAGGTTCATTATCCTCCTGACTTGTTCTACTGAATGTGTTTTTCTTTTGGCTGGCTTTGTAACTATAATCTTGTAACCTGCCCTTCTCTTCTCCTGTCCCAGTATCTCAGTCTTTCCAGGCAACTGATATTGCTTATGTGAGGGCAGTAAAGCTCCATATCAACAAAATGATTGCTGCATATTCTAGGTTGCTCTGTATAGAGTGAAACTGTCGCTCTTAGCCTGTACTGTATGGGAACAGATCACTAGTGTGGTATAAAGGTTAAGATGTTGGACGAAGACTAGGGAGACTCAAGTTCAGGTTCACTCTCAGCCTTGGAAGCTCATTGGTAACTTTGGGTCAATACCCAACCTACCTCTACGAGTGGCTGTTGTGGGGATAAAATGAAGAGAGATCTGGCTTGGGCTTCTGAGAAAATGTGGGGTATGATTCTAATAAGTACAATTTGACAGTGCAGTGCTATGCATATCTATTCAGAAGTAAGCTGACTCCCAAGTAAGGGTGAATAAGATTGCAGGCTTAAATCCACAGTTATGCAAAGGGTCGTGGGCATGTTTATGCAGGGACTAAAGGTACTAGAGGCCTTCCATGGGATAGCGTATGCTGATCATGGAAATTTTTCTCAGGGTCGGACATAGTTCTGAATTATGGATTCGGAAATATTTATACCGATAATTATCAGGGAAGTAATGGAACAGTTAATGTGTGCAATTGGAATGTGTGTTGTATATATTATTGTTATTTTAGTCATTTCACCTGCGTGTTTAATGTGAGAAGTTCTTTACCTATGAGAAACCTTTTGTTCTGTTTAGATTTTTATTTGGGCCAGTAGCATACTGTGATGTTACTCCTGGACGATAAATATGTATTTAGATATGCAGTGTGGAACCAGCAAGGTTCTTAGTTATGATACAAAAAGAGTTCTGCTGGATTAGGCCTAAGATATATGCAGATCAGCCTGGTGTTTCCCATTAAATGGATAGCACTTTTCCACTGTTCCTCTGCATTCAGTGAGATACTGTTTCTGAATAGGGGGGCTTGATATAGTAATTAAGTATAATAGTGTCTGGTAGACCAATCCTGAATGAATCAGACATTTAACTCCATTTTAAATCTGTCAAATAAGTAGACTTGCTGAGCAACATCTTGGACTGTGAACTGCATTGTCTGGAATATTTTGTTCACTTTGTTTGTTCTTCCTAATTGTTTTCTAACTGAAGAGCCCTCAAGTAATATACAAGTAGTCCTCGTTTAGTGACTTCCTCGTTTAGCAACCATTTGCACTTATGACGGTGATGAAAAATTAACTTTATGACCAATCCTTGCATTTATGGCCTTTGCAAGTCTGTAAAGCAAAGGAAAGCTCAAGTAAGATCGTAAGCACAATCACGGTTTCATGTAGCAACTGCTTTGCTTAACGACCAAGTTACCAGTCCCAATTGTGATCACTAAACAAGGACTACCTGTAATCCTTTGTCATCACAAAGGTTCTTTGACCATCTTATCACTTGATTGTCTTTTCATGCACTTTTCCTAACTGTAAAATACTTGGGGGGGCTGAGACTCAGCAAAGGGAGTTTTCTTTGTCTCAGCTGAAAGCGTGAGCTGCCATTGCCCCTTTCCTCATTTATTGACTTGAGTACTGATACTTTTACTAATAGGTGTCAGTAGTAAAGGGGAAGTGACATTAAACAAGGAGACTGTAGAATTTCTGTTGCACTGCATTGTACCACAGGAGAGTCCTAGTTCCTGGCAAACATCCTCATTTCTTATACGAAGACTGGGATTAATTGCTTTTTCTCTCTTATTTGGGGAGACTGAAAAAGGATTCCCAGTTACAGAATTCTTAAAGGAATCTGGGCATTGAGTTCAAGCAAACTGCAAGTTTTGGTGGTAAACATTAGTAGCTTGCTGCAGAGAACAGGAGTGCTTGGCCTAGTTCACATTTAAATCATAGTGATTACATTTACCTCTCATATAGCTCAAAAGAACAATTGTTGGTTTTGACCTGCGAAAAGTAATACTGTAATGGCCGTTCTATCCTGATGAGAAAATGAAAGGTGTTTCCCATCTCCTGTTATGCTTTGATAAGACTTCTATCTGGGGACTAGAGGAACATGTTATAAGGCCTCAATCTGGTGGCTGTTATTTTGCCCGGGTGCCTCCACTGCTACATAAACAGCACTAAGTGGTAGGACATTTGCATGCTAAAAGACTTGCCCTTCCTACCTATAGCGTCACTGAGGTAAAAGCTGGGGTTATTGTGATTGTTGACTGTTGTGTATGGAATCAATTTGTGTTTGCTTCCAGTGAATTTCATTCCATGCAATTAGAAGTAACCACCTCTGTTTTTATTGGAGCTCTTCAGTGTTGCCTTAGAGAGTCGCATAGCATGTTGTCTCCCAAGCCAAACATAGCCCACCCACCATGTTATGTAATGTGACAGATGCTTGACCGCAATCTTGCTAGTCCATTTTTGTAGTCCCAGGTAGACAAAACCCAAAGCCTGGGGGCTTACGTGTCACTTGGTGGAAAACTAGTTATGAGCTCTCCTGTTCTACTAGTGTGTTTAGTGAACAAGTTGCAAAACTTTCCCAGATGATATCTTAAGAACCAATTTAAAAAGCAATGAAAAAGTCACTCCAATCCTCAATAGTGTACTTTTAAATTTAATGGTTTTCAGCACAAACTATTTTCATGAAAAATATCTAGGATTGCAGCTTTATTATAATTCTGTTGCAATTTTTCATCTGGAAAAAATGTAGTCGCTCAGTAATCTGACCTTGAAACTTCTTGCATTTCCAGATGTGGCCTTAATTCAAGAAATGTCACTTAACAGGTAATTTAGTAAGTCATTTAGAAATTTTATTAATTCCTTTTTAAGACCTGTTTAATAGCGTCAACCTACGATTCATTCATAGGTCCTATTTCATCTCACACTTCTGAAATGCAAATAGGTTGAATGCAAAATAGACACCACCAACCTCCGTTTTGCTGTTTACTCTGTACTGGGTCTTTGGGATCTTGTGTCATATGCGAGAGTTTTGAGAGGGACTGCACCTCTGCCTTGGGTTTTTTTCAATTAGCAGAGACTAACCCAGAAAAATATAGACATGTTGTATGGTGTTAAGGAGCCATCAGTAGGTTGGGTATCTGATGGTGCTTTGTGGCTGCAATCTACAAAAACAAAAACCATTGCCAGGAATGTGTGGGTGCTTTAAACAGCTGCATGGCTTGAGAACAGCCTGGTATCCAGCTTTCAGGAATGTACAGGGGGTTTTGGCACTCAACCACACAGAGTGAAGTGAGTGGCATTACTACAGTGGTTTGTTTTATTGAATCATGCTCTTTATTATCCAAAGGGTTGTCTTGTATCCATATGAAGACTTGAACTTCTTAGTAACTATATCTAGTTTGAGTGATGTGATTTTGCCAGTTCCATATTTGTAGGTAACTGGTCAGTACTGAGGGTTTTTTTTATTTCTGTGTGTTCCCTACAATTCTGCATTTTTGGATACTTTTTTCCTTATTTAATATTTATTTAATTTATTGTGTCCCACGCACTGATGTCAGGCTGTCAGTCCTGCAAATAAACATTTGAAACCCACGTTCTTTGGAAGTTCTATTCTTAATTTAACGTGAGTCCTATGTTGTAACAACTATCAGACTCCACGAAATATGTTATTCTCTAAAGGGGAGCAACAAAAACATCCCTATTTATACTGACATTCTTAAACATATAAACAGAGTTCCTCCTATCTTGTGCAATGATTCTGTATGTTTTCTAAATTTCCCTATAATGCCAACATTTATCAGCATAGTTTATTTTTAAATTAGCTGTCACTCCTGCCTTTTTATTTGATGTCTAATGATATTACTATTAAACTTTTAAAGTAAAGGTATGCTACAAATGCATACATTTCTTACAAGAGAAAAGTATCTAATAATACTATCTATGCCCATGATCCATTTTTTTTTTTTTTTAGGAAATACTTTCAGGCTGTGAATAGTCATGAGTAACTTAGTGTTGAAAACATAAGCAAATACAAATAATATATTGGGTTTTTGATGCTTTTGAGAAATCTAAAATGTAATCCTGATGCTGCTTCATTGGACAAACATGATCTGATCTTCTACAAATTTACATGAACCATGTGTTGCTTGCTTCTCTTTTTTAATTTTTCCTAGTAGACTCAAGGTGGGTGAAAAACTACTTCAAAGACTTTTTGTTGAAATTAAATCATTTCAATCATGAACTACACTATTTTATTTATAAATTAATTGAAATTATATTTTTTGAAAAACAGGGAACATCTGTCATAAAGTGTGTGGGTGTGTATACGCATACATACGCACACATAATGACAAAGGCAGAAAATCAGTGTAATACCCAAGATGACTACTACCACACGGACTACCGCAGACATCATCATATGCTGAGGAAAATAAAAGGAAAATGACACACCAGAACAGGGCACAGAGATTATTAATCCATTAACAAAAAGAACTAAGTGGCAAATTATAAAAAAATAGCTGATTATTAGTCAAGTTAATCTTTTTGAAGCCAAATAAATTATTAACCTGTTCAAACATGAATGAGTTTAATATTCTATAAAAATTACTACTTTAATTTCCTGTTCTAAAAGCATTTAAAATCTGTAGCTGTTCTCACTGCATAACAATTAAGGTCAAGAGAATGGTAGTACTTTTAAAACTTTTAAAAACTTCAGACATAGTTTCTATAACAGTAAAATTCCTTCATTAAAAAGTTGTTTTAAATCTTTCGGTAAAATGAATATTGTTAAAATGAAAAATCAAATTAAATTAAATTAAATCACAGAGGATTTAAATAAACTATAGACTGAATCTAGAAACTGACCCATACTAAGAGAAAAAAATTCCCCTGGAGAAAAAAACTATTGTATTTGTGAACCAATAGATAGCTTGGTCTTTTCCTCTGAGAACCCAGAAAGTTTTTAATGACTTTTTGAATCCTGTTGGCCACCCATAATCAACTGAATCAACCTTTTCACAACTCAGTGAATCTGAACCTTTGGAACAACGGAGCGAGGGCTGTAGCTGCCTCCTCTGGCTCGTTCGCCCTTTCCCAGCGGGAGACCCGCAAGGAGGATCGGATCGGCAGGGGGTGGTCGCAGGCAGGGGCAACTGCTGCTTCCCGCTGCGTACCCGTCCTCTCTGGGATCTTCCCCCACGTGGTGCTTTCCAGATATATGGGGCCTTGGGGCTCCGCTCCGCTGGGCTAGCTAGCACGGCTGTTCTGACTGGGGAACGTGAGAGGGCAACGTATCCGGAGGGCGCCGGGTTGGAGAGCACTACTTGCCCGCAGCCCGGCTTGATGGGAAGGCTCAGGGCCGCGGGCTGCTCAGAACGAAGGTTGCTGCAACGGGGGCGACTGAGCCCGGTTGCCGTGGCTCTGCTGCTCAAAGGACCCCGGCAGCTGAGCCAGGGCGGAGAAGAGACCGGCGGCCTCCTTGGGCCGGCGAAGGCAGAAGCTGAGCCGAGCGCTGCTGCGGCGGCGGGGGGAACGGCAGAGCCTGTTCTGTGGGCAGGACCCTCCAGAGCGAGCGCCCTTCCCTCCCGGCAGCAGAGCCCGGGCTCTGCCCACCTCCCCGCAGGCCGTTTCCCCACCAGGCAAATCGGGCTATCAACATCCAGATGGGCATGGACGGCGGCAAAGGGTTGTTGTTATTATTTTTGTTTTTTTGTTTTTTAAAAGCTCATTGCTGCCTTCGTCTGGATTTCGGCTGCCCGGTTACGGTAACCCTAGTTATAGCCGGCATGGTGGGACCGAGGTAAGAGCTCTGCCCCAAGGCAGCCCAAAGGGACGCTGCTAACAGTGTTTCTCAATTTTGGCAAACTTTTAAGATGCGTGGACTCCAACTCCCAGAATTCCCCAGCCAGCCCTGCTGGCTGGGGATACCTGGGAGTTGAAGTCCACACATCTTAAAGTTTGCCAAAATTGAGAAACACGGCAAATGACTCAGAATTCCTGCTCTCTTTCTAGCTTCGCACTGAAGCCAAGGGAAGGGTCGCTCCTCTCGACGGCTCACGGTGAACCGGGTGGAAGCTGCCTCTGGTTCCAAAGACCGCGATGACTCCCGTGAAGCGGCGCACTCGCTCTTCCCGTGCGTCCCTTTTGGGCCACTCTCCGTCCTCCCGCTAGCGCCAAACCACGCTTCGATCTCTAATTCCAGCTGCTTCGTTACGTTCCGGAACACTTGGCTGCGGCCGCCAATCCCGCCTCCCAGCGGGCCGATATCCTCCTCGCTGCGCCTTTAAGAAAATGTTCCTACCCCGCCCCCCCACCATCGAATCTCACCCAGACAGGAACCACCTTGGCAACCACTGGCCAATGGCGTCCCTCGGCGAAAGCCAACCGGGAACAGGCCTCCCGAGGCACACCCAATCAGTAGCGGCGCGTGGATGCGAGGTAAGGGGACTGGCTTCTTGCGCGCGAGGTTGCTGCGCGAAGGCTCCGCTGCGTTCCTTCCTTTCCTTGTCCGCTGATGTGTTTCTTCCTCTGCTTTCCATGCTCTTCCCTTCCCAGTCAAAGGAGAAGCGTTTCCGCACGTTCCGGTTTTGCCTTTAACAGGCCCCTCTTCAGCCCGGCCTGCCTGCGCCCCGGCGATGAAGGCGAAACGTGCTCAAACCTACGTCCTGTAAAATAAATGCTTCGGAACCATATCCAGTGGAGTGGGGCCGAGGGGTATGTGCCACGTGTTACAGCAGGAGTTTATCCTGACTCCATCAGCCGTGGTCAGCAGAGCCAGGACTTGGGGACAACCAGATTCTAGGAAGCTGCGGGCTCCCCGTTTCTGCTTTAGAATGCATGTCTGTCTTGCGTTCTCGATTAAGTCCCATCGAGTCGTCCTCAACTCTCAGCAACCCCGAAGAGCAGTTCTCCCCCAGATGATCCGTCTTCAACTTTCAGGTCTCCCAGTGGTGGACTCCTTGCTGTTGTAATGTAATTGAGTCCGTCCACCTTGCTGCTGGTGGTCATCCTCCAACTCCCCTTGCGTCATGGACTTCTCAAGAGAGCCGGGTCTGCACATTGTGTCTCTAAAATATAATAGTTTGAGCATGGTCATTTGTGCCTCAAGGGAAAATTCTGGTTTGATTCTTGGAAATAGGCTTTTCTAACTCCCCATAGGCATATGTAGGTCCTCTTTCTTTTCAGCAGACTGACTCTTGACTGCAACACCTAAGTCAGAATAGCCACTACGTTGTAAATACTGTAAGTATTTTATATTGATTTCCTTAATGTAATTAACAAAGCCTGTAGTTTTTGCATGTCAGGCCTATCTGACTTTATAATTTATTTTTTTCTTCCCTACATGTTGACTAATACTCCTTCATAGACTTTGTTTTTTGAGACCCTTTTCAAAAAGTATTTTCAATTTTTTTAAAAAAAGATTTCTCTGGAATCTTGAATGACTATCCAGAACTTACTTGGGAACCTCCTTTCAAATGTACCACCACTGAATGAACTTATATAAGTCCTTTGATGCAATGGGCTCATATTAATCTGCAGTATACTGGAAAGTTTGTTAGCTTTAGAACGGGTGTATGTGTGTGTGTGTGTGTGAATTCAACTCTCAGCCTAGATCCAGTTCTACAGCCAATCACCATATTTAGTGTTGTGGATCAATTTAACCATTTAACCAAACATGTTGATTCTGCTTGGAGGGTCTTCCTTAGCTCTTCATGATTCCTGTGTTGTACATCAAAAGGTAGCTTATTCCTGTAGTTACCTGTCTGAGCTGATGCAGATCTACAGGATGGCTTAAAGGTTTTTCCTCCTTCCTCAGATGTCTGCAAATCCTTATCAACAAGGGAGAGATTCCAGAGGGGTTTTCACCTCCCATCCTTGTGGAGTCATGGAAACAGAACTACTGTTGGCTCCTATTACAGCTCTGGAGATTGTGGGAGATCATCTTATAGCAGGTGAATATCTTACTTTTTCTAAGGTGAGAGACTAGAATCCCCCCTTTTCCCCATTTGGTGGGGGTAAGGGACATTGTCAGATGGGCCAAATATGAGGCCATAGTCTTGCTAATTGAAGGTTAATAACCATTTCACTGTAGGATTTTTCAGAGACAGATTTCTTCTAAGCTAAACCAAGAGTGAACCCGAGGGGGAGGTGACAGAATATATAATAGCCTGCGTTGGAAGCCAAAAGCAAAAGGGGAACAATTAGGAATCCTACTCAGGATCAATAAGACTACTGTCTATGAAATATGTTTGTGGAGATCATAGGAATTTGGAAATCAAATAGGATAATATAATTTCATTCACATAAGGATGATTACAGGGTAGAAGAACTCAAGACTGCATTGGAAACTGTACCCTATTTGCCCTTGATAAATTAGGAGCAAGCACTGCAGAAGAGTGTATCTGGGGTGAAGTGGAGGTTTTGTATTACCGTATATATGGGGGTGGGCAATTCTGGGAAAAGTGTCTGGTGTTTTGATTCCATATGAAATATGCTGACTTGATATTCTGGTATCCATCTTCCTTCAGGAGAAGGACCCAACATAGCCATCTATATCCTGGAGCCGGGTGCCAGCCCATCAGCAAGATGCTCCAGGCAGGTCCTTCAGAACTATAATGTCCATGGTATTAAGGAGCAGCAGAAATTGAGTCCTGGAGCTAACAAACCTTCAACCCTGGCTATCTTTGGAGGCAAAAGCTTTGTGGTTGTAAAACTCAGCTTCCAGGACAGCACAGTGAAACTCAGTGAAGTTTTTCCTTTCTGTGAGCTGCATGACTGGATCTGGGACCTGCAGTGGCTGGAGGGCAGGGCTGAGATGCCCAGCAGTGTGGCTGTGGCCTTGGGACACAATTCAGTGGCACTGTATGACTGTGTTGGCCAGAGGATCCTCCAAGAAGTGCACTGCCAAGAGAAATGTATCCTCTATTCTGCCCACTTGGTAGGGAGCCACTGGGAGACATTGGTTTTGGTGGCTGGCACAGTCTTTCATCAGTTGGTGGTCTGGTGTGCAGCTGACCAGACAGATGACATAGGAAGGATAAAGCCCCGCAGCAGGATCAGCGGGCACAGCGGTGTCATCTTCAGCATTTGCTTCTTGGAGAGCAGAGGCATCCTGGCCTCTGCCTCTGATGACAGGAGTGTGCGGCTTTGGAGTGTCTGTGACCTCAGAAAGCCACCTGCTCTGGTCCCATGCTTGCTCGTGTGCTATGGGCACCAGTCCAGAGTCTGGTCAGTAAGACTGCTACGGGACTACATCATCAGCATTGGAGAGGATTCCACTTGTCTCGTGTGGAACTACCAAGGCAAGGTTGTCCACAGCTTCAAAGGACACAAGGGCCAAGGGCTGCGGGCAGTGGCTGTGCATGAGGGGCGAGGCTGGGTGTTCACAGGAGGAGCTGATTCCGGCATTAGACACTGGTGCCTCAAGGAAAGAAGCACCAGTGGGAATAAATTCTGGCAGCTGAAGTTTCCTTTTCCTGCAAAAAAAGGATCCCCCAGGGTGGTAAAACTGGTGGGTGTAAATCATCTCTTGGTAATGACTGATGCTGGGGTTGTCTATTCCTGTGACTTGGCTTCTGAAGCTTGGACGTTGCTCCTGGAAGATGCTGCTTATCAGTCCTACAGTCTCTTAGAAGCGTCCAAGCTTGCCAACGGGGGTATTCTGTGTGCCATGGGCAATTTGTCGGGGCAAGTGAAAGTCTTTCCAGTCAGCAGTCCCACACACAGCAAGGAGTTAAACCTGTATGAAGGGAAAGTGCACAATTTGACTTGGGCCACAGCTCCAAAACAGGATCCCAATACTTGCAGTCTCTTTGCATCTGGCCCAGCTGGGGCTCTGCTGTGGCTGGAGGTCTCTTGGCATCCACTTGGGGGAACCACTGTGGTGGTAAAGCAATGTTTCCTCCTGCCAGTCTGCAAGCAGCGATGGCACACCTGCACTGCTTTCCTGCCCCAGGGAGAATTTCTGCTTTGCGGTGACCGCAGGGGCTCTCTCATGATGTTTGCATGCAAGCCAACTCTGGGACTGGAGAAAGCACGAGCGGGAGACGAACTTGGCAGTTCTGCTTCAGGGTTCATCTGTAACTTACCTGGAGTTACCTTCCCTATCGGAAATGAAGAGCCCCAGGCCGAGAGGCCTGTTTCTCTGCTATTCGGGCTTCATGGGAAGCTTGGTGTGACCTCCATAACCTGCCACAGTGACTTTATTTACAGCACAGGGAGAGACAGCTGCTACCGCCAGCTGCAAGTGCAGGATCAGCAGCTCCATGTGCTGAGGAAGCAGAAGCCATGGAAAGACTTGGAATGGCTGGAAGATCTACGCTTTGGCCCTAATGGAAGCCTGTGGGTGCTAGGCTTCCATGCTACTCACTTTGTAGTTTGGAGTGTTAGCAGCAGCGAGATGCTCCTCTTCATTCCCTGTGGAGGTGGCCACCGCTCCTGGAGCTATGCCCATTGCCTTTCCATAGAGGCCTTTGCTTATGTCAAATCTGGGGAAATTTGGTTGTACCAAAGTAAAGAAGCCTCCAGTGAGCATCGAATCCTGAAAGCAGCTCTCCATGGCAGGGGGTTGACATGTGTGTGTCACATTGGTACCCTGAAAACATTTGGGCGAGAGAGGGTGAGCATTTTTGCTACAGGAAGTGAGGACAATACAGTGAACATTCTCGCTTTTAATGTGCAAACTCACACGGTGACCCAGCTCACTGCTATTGGTGACCATATCTCCAGTGTAAGGGCTCTGACTGTGGTCCGGAACGGTGTTACTCAACCTGAGATGGGAAGGATCTCCACTATGCTTTTTTCAGCCGGGGGACGAGCCCAGATCGAGTGTTATCGATTAATGTTCAGCCCTAAGCATGATTCCAGCAGCAGCGTAGCCTGTCAGCTGGTTCATGTGGCATCGCATCGCCTAGATGAGCACTGGGACCACAAGAAGAATAAGCACAAACTCCTAAAGATGGATCCAGAAACCAGGTAGAAATAATGGTCTTTTCCCATAACTGTCCCATTAGGACAACCTGCACGGGTGATATGACTGATCCCATATACAAAATATAAAACCCTATTTAGCTTTGAGTCTAGGCTGCTGATTCCCCTTGTGATCCTTCAACATATGTGTACGTGAGTTCAGTAGTATCCATTTCTAATTGCCCCCAAGGGTAATTTTCATGCCCATTCAGTTTCTTTCTTTCACAAATCAGTTATAGCCTGTAATAATAGCCAGCTAATCTATACAAACTTCACCACCACCAAGCAACAAAAAATATTGAGGCTCCAGGAGTTGCATCAAAACATCAAAAAGGCTGTGAGGTTTTCAACTTGCTTTGGCTAATAATACTTGTGGTTTGTCTAAAACTTTGCACACCCAAAAATGTGGTTACTTGAATTGTCAGCAACATTCTGCAAAGTTGCGGAGGGGGAGGAATCTGCAGAATACACACACACACACACACACACACACACGAAAGTAGTGAGCATTAGGAGAACCATTAGTCTTTCACAAGTAATCTTAAAAATGGATTGAAAGGGTATGAAAAGGATCATTATATGATTGTTTATCAAAATGTCTGAACATTAAAGCTCTCTCCTCCTCAAGCACCTAAATCTTAGAATATTCCTGTATTACCTGTGGAAGCAGTGATACGTACCACAGAACTCTGTACATGCCTTGATTTTGCCCATTTTTCTGGAAAGAAGCATCACTGAATTCCGTGAAGAAAGCAGGAAACTTGCATGGGATTGCCTTACCAACATAAGCACTGGAAAGGTGCTTGAGCAAGCTGATGGGATGACCAGGTGACAGAGGCTTTCACACCCTGTACCACTTTTTGTCTCTCTTCAGGGACTTATGAAGCAGTATCGAGGCTCCACTTTACTTAGTCTAGACCACTACTTCTCAACCTCAGCAACGTTAAGATATGTGGACTCACTCCCAGAATTCCCCACCCAGCATGCTGGCTGGAGAATTCTGGGAGTCGAAGTTGACACATCTTAAAATGGCTGAGGTGGAGAAACACTCGTCTAGACCACTAGAACAGACTTTTCTTCCCATTCTGGTATACTGTGATTAGAATAAGACATGTGTACAGTGAAGAGAATGATAGCAAGCAGCATGCCACTTTCTAGCTTGTACATGCCTGCTTCTACTGCTCTGAATTACAGAGCAACCAGCAAACGGAAACCCCCAGAAGAAGTGACTGATTCATATGTTCCAGGTACATGTCTATGGTGGCGCTGGCTAGGACAGAAGATCCAGAACTGCCCGGTCCCTTACACTTCCTAGCTGCTGCTTGTAGTGATGGATCCGTCCGGTAAGGAAAATAAATTCTGCTCCTCTTATTGGGGATTAGGATGGCTGGAATGACTGATGGGGAAGGCAGGGCAAGAAGAACAAAATGGGGGGCAACTGCTGGTTACTCTTATGAAGCATCTCCTCCATATTCGAGCAAGGAACAGGCTTAAGTATTTATGTATGTATGTATTTAAACAACTTATAGACCAGCCCATCTCACAGCAGTGACTCTGGGCAGTGTACAAAGATTAAAACCATAGAAACAGTACAAACGCATGACACTCCAGGTAAACAATAACACCCAAAACAAAACCACATCATCAATGGAGTTCATCTAATTACCTGTCCCAAAAGCCTGGAGGAACTGCCAGATTTTCAGAGCCTTACAAAAAGTTAACAGAAACAGGGTCATCTGGATCTCTGGGGGATGCTGTTCCACAGGCAGGCACAGCCACAGAGAAGGCACGACTCCAGCGTCCAAGAGGATGGCATTGTTCGATGGAAGGGATCTGGAGCATGCCCTTCTTGACAGACATGGTAGGGCAGGCAGAAACAATGGGAGACAGGTGGTCCCACAAATAGCCTGGTCCATGCCATGTAGGGCTTTATAGGTGGTGACCACCTTGAATTGGGAGCCAATGCAGCTCATAGAGCAGCGTTATATGAGCATATCAAGAGATGCCATGCAGAGAATGTGAGCTCTGCCCATTTAAGTGCGTTTCCCTCTTGACTGTCTCCTTACATGTCTCTGTAGACTCTTCCTGCTACTTGAGAATGCCCAGAAGTTGTGTCTTGTGGCAGAATCCTTTCACCATCAGCACTGTGTCCTGAAGGTTGAGGCATTTACCTGTAAGACTGCTAGTGGGAGAAGGTAAGAAGGGCAGAGCAACTGCATGTCTCACGGGTGTTTGAGAGTGCCATCCCCCTTGGCCAGGAGAAGCTTGCATGAAGTTTGGAACAGAGAATCAGGCTGGAGGATTCCGAGAGCTAACTTTAGGAATACCTCTTTCTTTTATAGGAGACACTTTATGGGCAGTGCGGCCACTGATGGGAGCATTGCATTTTGGGATGTTACTACTGCCCTCAGCCATATTGCAGTGACAGTAAAGGCAGGAAACACACAGATGAAACCTCTAGGTAGGTATTGGCTGTGCTGTTGATGCATCCTAAAAAAGCAAGTGTACCCCCTTTCTTGTAAAGTCTCTTAGCTGAAGTTTCTGTTCACCTGAGGGTTCAAGTGAGCATTTGGGTTTTGTTCAAGTGTTCCTCTCCAATCTTGGACCCTTTCAGTGTACCTACTGTTTCTTGTAGTACTACCCCACCTTTCCATTTAAAAAACTGCCCAAGGCAGCCAGCAATAAATTATCTGCAGAAATATAACCAGCACCTCTGTTGTTTTCCAGCCCTGGAACCCCCAGTCCTGACCATTCAGGCTCACAGCTGTGGTGTGAACAGTCTCCATATCCAGGAAACAGCTGACAGACGCTTTGTAGTGGTCAGTGGCAGTGATGACGGGTCCATCTCTGTCCATGTTATTGATGTGAAGGCTGAAAGCCCTGTGGGCCAGGAGACCACAGCCAGGACCGGCATCCAAGCGGTCAGAAAAGTATCACGACTTTGTGCTCACGCAGCTCAAGTGACAGGAGTGAGGCTCCTCCACCTGAACTTCCTCCTTTCTGTGTCAGTGGACCAACGCTTGACGCTCTGGAGCCTCTGTGAGGACAGTTTGTCTTTTCTGTGGAGCAAATTCTGCCACGTGGCTGATGTGGCCGCTCTGGAGTGTTGGGAAACCGAAGGACACAGCTATCGTGGTGCGATATGTGGTCAGGGGTTGGAGGTCCTTTCCTGGGGGCTGGACGTGCAAGGTAGAGAAATAAAAGATGGGATCTGAAACGGCTTTATTCCACTGAAATTCAGAAGACAAAGGAGGACAACAGCAGGCGTCAAAGGAATTCTGCTCATAACATCATTTGTAGCAGTCAAGGTGAAAGGCATTGTTATCCTAATTCCATAACCCATTTTAGAGGGTTTGTGTCTCAGGTGCTAAGAAGGATAATGCTCACTGCTGACAGTTCCTCTGCCTCAAACAGATAAATTCATTTGTCTGATGGATTTATATATGGCATCTTTTCCTCCAAGGAGATGTATATATAGCATTTCCTCCAGTTTGTCTCACAACTACCACCCTGTGACATAGGTTGGACTCAGAATCATCCAATGAGCCCACCCATAAACCTGGATGTCTCCCAGCCCTAGTTCAACACCTTGACAGCTACCATGCTAGCTTAAATTATTGTAATTTAAGAATATACCCTTTGTTTTTTGCAAACAAGCTTGGCTTCTGGCTGCCTTTTCTAAGCACTCATAAGGAGTGTAAGAGAGACCAGAACAAAATATTTATCTGTTTACCCCACCCTGTCTGCCCTGGCAATCCACAGATACCCTATAATTGATCTAAGGCAACACCTGCTACCTTTTCCTTGTCAGAGGAGATCCCAGGATTGCTGAGCATCCTTCCATGCAACCATCTGCTCTGCCTGAGCCATGGCCCCACCCTCCAGTTTGTCGTTCAGCCCCTCAAGGTTAATCCCCATGTTGGATCTCATTCATATGAATCTGGGCAGGTAGCAGATGATTATGTGAATGCTGCTATGATGAGAAACCGTAGATTCGACCTCTGTTGCAGAAGATTTCTTATTGCTGGATGAGGGAAAACGCTTGCTTACAGACCCAGAAAATATACCATTGTTGTTTAGCACTAGTTTCTGTCTATCAGTGCATCTTCTACCTTTATATACTCCTGCTGACTGGCAGCTTCATAAATCATAGGATTAATAGAAGAGGACATTTGTGTGTGTAGTTACTCTCTACTGCACATCTCCTCCCTAGCATCTCAGTGGATGGAAACTGATTTGGGATACTTTCCTGACTCAAGAAGCAGGGCTGGGAATATGAATCAAACAATCCATATTCAGTGTGGGCATTCAGGGGCAGTTGCACCCTACACATATCTTCTACTTTTTTTTTTCATATCCAAGTGGGACCTACAATGCAACCTTGAATAAAATTGCTCCCCAAATTCTCTTACTCCCAAGGCAAAATTGGAATAATTATTCCTTGAATTTCCATACAAGACAAAAAAGACTTTGGTGAGGCTATTACTTCTTATCCTATCCTTTTGTATCTAGCCCAACCTGCTCTGTTACTGAAAATCTGGCCCTAGCTAAAGTTTCCAGTATTGTATTAGGAGGGTCTTGTGACTCTACTTAGGGGGGAATGTCCAGCAGTTTTCAGTGCTGCTGAACCTTGAAGTTGGCATTGTCTTTGACTTCCTTAGAAAATATGGTGACCATCTGCATCGAGAGACCCAAAGCATAAATAATAACCTGTCTACCTGCAGATCAAAGACAGTTATTCTTCACCTCAGCCAGGATTTCTGAATCCCCCAATCCTTACTCAGAGATCCACTGAATGATTGATTACGTGCCATCAAGTCTTTTCGACTCCTAGCAACCACATAGACAGATTCAGGGATAGAGATCCACCGAGGAGCCTATAGAGAGAGTCCCTGATTCTGATATGCAGTGCCATAGCAGCTTGTTATTTGCTGCTATCTTGGCAGGTAATTCACTAACATCTATTGTGCTCTTTTCTTCTGCCTAAGAAAAATGAGGCCAGAAGCTCCTATGCTTCCTGCCTGCCCCTTCCATGCCCAGGAGGGCCCTTTGGGCAATAATAGCATCTCATCCTGGATTAGGCTCTCTCAATCTGATAACATCCTTCCAAGCTCTTTTCAGGCCTATAGTATCTGTAGCAGATAGCTCAAGATTCCTACAGTTTCTTCCCAAAGCTTGAAGAGAAGACTCCAATTACTAAGGAGGCATGAAGGATCTCCTTCCACCAAAGAAAATGGCTGCAGCAGAGGCATGTCCAGGCACTTCCAGAGCACAAGGCAGGGAATGAAGGTGGGGCTCTGGGTCCAGGATCACCAACCTCAACTTCAGCTGCGATTTCGCCTTCTCCTTTAAGTTGCCACCACATTGTCACCATCAAGATTGGCTACAACGCCAATCACTCATTGCTCTGATGAAACAGCGGCAATAACTAGAGTCTGGCATTGACCACACCTCCCCAAAGAGGATGAACTCACCACCTTTCACAAAGAACTGTGATATCCACTACATCAGCACTATCTGATGGGCATGAACACACAAAAAAGCTCCATTATCTGATGGGCACGTTGTGATAAAAAGTATGGAATGAAAGTGGATAGCAGACATCTCATTGTGTTACCATTATTGTTATGGTTCATGACAGCCGATGCTGAGCAGTCTGCCTGTGCTGAAGTAATCCCAACCTTCTTTCCCTTGTCTTATAAGCCACAGACCAATACTATGAGTTTGAACCTTGCTCGCCTTCTGACATTAAGATACAATTAGTACATCAGCACAGACAAGCTTGTACAGAGAGGCAATTCCTCTCTCCAAGTTGCAATCACAGATCTCTGTATCTGCATTATTTTATTTACACACTGCTACTGCCTGCTGGTGTCAGTTTTTACTGTACGAAAATAAATGTTACCAATTTTAGAACAGAATTTAAAAACATATAGTAAATGGTCATTTGCATCCACCAGCTTTATATTCATTTGGCTCAAGAATTCTTGCTATTTTTTACATCCACTCCGATCCGAAACAAGCTTCAGAAACAAGGCAATTAGTAATACAAAATACTTGCCTCTTTCTCTGTTCCGTGACTAGAATTCATTAGCTCCAAGAACTTCAGAATAATTTCAGAAGAAATGTATGTGTCCTCTTTTCATCAATTCAGGGCAATTCATTCCAGTACCAAAACATGAACTGTATTCTGCAAGGATATACTTGGTAGCTGTCAATTACTCAGTACAGCATAGCATCCCGCTCTCCATTCTCCCTCATATGAATGAGTTCCCCATTCCTTTTTATCACAGGAGGCTGATGCAAATCCCAAGCACAGGTATGAGACCAATCTGATCAGATCTGATTAAGAGGAGTTAGGTGGAGGGTGCCCAGAGCACTATGGAGCACTTCCCTCACAGCTCTCATCAGCTGCAGCCGGGCAAACATCTGGCTGAATAAATGGGGACGTGGTTCCTGTTGGAGGCAAAAACAATCATCAAAATGGTGCGGATAGGAGCAGATACAGTTTTCTTGTGGGTGGAGTTAGGGGATGGGAAGAAAAGGGGGTGAAATCCTTTCATGTTCTCCCTTTCCTTTCTTCCTGTGGCTGTGCTTGGAGAGGATGCATTTCACCACCCAGAAACAGGGAGCTGGATTCACACAATACACAGCCATAATGAGGGGATTTTATTCTTAGTAACCAGTAGGAAGAACTTTCTGTGCTATGGGACTTTCCATGTCTGGGCAGCAGAGAGGTGAAAACACTGATGCTATCTGAACCATAAAATTGGTGCTGATATCATGATCACATAAAGGAAGAGGATACTCACGTGTAACAATTAGCTTGGGAAAGTAGTAAAGGCAGCTGAAACCTTACCATTGCCTAAAGAAAAGCTTCTAGTTGCAAATAACTTTGAAGGGACAGAACCAAGTAGAACTCTAAGCCTTTTGTCCTCAAAATTCCTTCACCTTCATCAGAGTGCTTGTAAAAATATCTATATTTATATAGTTGCTATTTTATTTTTCCTGAGTATATTACATTTTTAGTAAATCTAGCCCACAGCCCTGGTATTTTTGGGTGGTCTCCCATCCAAGTTACTAACAGGTCTGTGGCGGCTTAGATTTTTTTCAAGACCAGTGCTGCCACCAGCTGTCACGCGCTGTATGGAGGGCTCTTCCTCACAGCCCTGTTAATATGCATGCCTTCAAACCTTGAATCAGCAAAAAAAGATGCTGTTGTAATTTGCAGTGCCCTGACAATTGAGCTCTGATTGCCTCAGTTATGAAGTAATAACAGATGGCCATACAAATACCCTTTCTGGCAAAAGAAAAATATTTAATACACTAATTTGGGACAAAACCAGCAATAAATCTCTTTCCCAAATCACACTGACCAGCATTTTGCCCCCCCCCAATTTCTTTTAACATAAAGGTTTATCGTTCTTTTGAAAAACCACTGTACACATGTTCAATAACAGGTCTAGCCATCTTCCAAAAGACTGGAATACCACTCTATGTAAGGAGCCCACATTGTGCCTAAATGCTGTTTTGCAAAGAGCAGATGCCCGTTATGTGGCCAGATGCCTCCAGGTGTCTAGTTTTTCCAGCAGCTAAAACTAAAATGCCAACGAAGGACAACATCCAGAAGGAGAGGATGTGTCCACAGTCAAGAGATGCTGAGGAAATGCAAGCCCCTGACTTCACTCAGACTGTGAATGAGGTATCATAGACCATTTGTATGCCAAGACATGTACGGGGAGAAAACTCCAAACTCGACTTTAAAACCGGAAGAGCTAAAGATGAATTTAGCCTCCCTGCATATAGTGGGTTGGGAATGAGGCAAAAGGTGTGTCATGAGCCCACATCCTCTAAAAACAGTTTGTGGGAGTCTTCAAGCTATAGTTAACAGGATATGCAGATGAGCCCTGAATCCAAATTAAATGATTTGCAATCATTTAAGTCTGTTATTGGCTCACAGTAAACCCACCATTTTCTTTTTCTGTTTGCTATAATGAGAGGCATTAAAGGGTATGTTTTGGACGTACATACTGAACGTTACATATCCTCATATCCCTTCTAGAGCACTTACCCCCAGAATGTGCACTCGGTTGTAGTAGGAACTGAAATCCATGCTTAGTTGGATCAGGAACTTGCAAATCTATAACACAAAGCAAAACAGTTCCATTTCTCTTAGCGCAAATGCATTGGGAGAATGTGGGTCACTGACAGGTGGTCTCTAGGAGTTCATTAAATGTTTCTCCAAAAATGCTATCTAAGGTCCTTTTTAACTGGAGGCTGAATCAGAAGGAATCTAATGCAAAGCAATTTAATCACTATCCTGTACAAAGTAGCCTCTGAAGTGAGAATAATGGTGCAAATATATTTCCCCTGCCTGGCGTCTGAACTTCAACAGCAAGAACTGTGCCTCATATTACTGTAAAAATTATGCAGTATTGTATTATATAATTATATACATAAAGTCTCTTTATATAATTTTTTTTAGCTAATTTAATATGGATATTTATATTTTTACTGTTTTTAATGTTTGATTTTAATTGTGAGCCACTCAGAGCCACCCTCGGGGGGAGATGGGTGGCATATAAATTTAATAAATAAATAAATAAATGTCCTAAAGAGTAAGAGCAGAGAATCCCCAAACTATATAATAGATATGGCCCACTATGTGGAGCTTCTGTCTCCTTCCCAATTCCAGTTCCTTTCTCAATGGATACCAGGAGATAGGTAATCATTATTTCTGTCCTCATGCACCAAGAAAGTCTTTCGTCATGTGCAGAGGAGGAGAAAGGCTCATTCCAGGATTTTTTTGCATATGGAGAATGACAGTTTGGGGGACAGATTTGGGCTTGAGGGAAGAGCTATAGAAGCAAACACACATGTATCTGCAATCTAAAAATGTAAATCTGGAGTAGCACTCTATTTCCAACTTTGAGCAGTGATTTGCTATCTCCCATGCTCAATAAATACAAAACTTCTTCATATAATGATAAGTTTCAGGTCTTTGGTATATAGTTCAAAAGTAATCCACATATTTAAACTGTAGCGAACCTTGTTAACAAATTTACAAATATCAAACCAAATGTGGCAATAATAGGACAACCCTGTATCATATGATTAAGTGCTTCCTCATCTATTACGTTTCCAACACAATGAAGTTATTAGCCAGCCTTTTTTTAAACATTCACATGTACTGGAGTATTCAGTATAGATGAAAAAAGAATCTTTTGTTGAATTAATCTGATCTCCACATACTTAATATTCTTTCAGATCCTGGCCACCGATATAGAATATAGGATTTTCCAAATCTTTATTCCAGGGTTCTTGCAAACAACTAACCCTAACCCTAATTCAGGAATGTGCTAAGGTCACAATTCAACATGTTGCCATATCAACTAGAAGGGTAGAAAGGAAGACAATCTGACCTTTGGATCAAATTAGATTCCCCACTCTTGCTCAGGATCTCAGAACAAAACAGGGCTGTGCGACGCTTTGGATCTGATCTGCAAGAGGTGCATCAGAGTGTGCAGAAGTCAGAATGTATCACCTATCTATATACATTAAAGCAGCCTTGGCCTTTCTCAAGATCTCACAGCAGCTGTGAAGAACAACAGTTATGTAGTCCTGGGAAAAGACACGTGCTTTAAGGTGCTGCTTTAAGATGCTACACTCACACTCTTGCATGCTCCAAAACATCTTTTAGAAACTGAATCCAAAGTGCTGCTCTGAGTGGAAAATCTAGTCAGTGGCTACGCCAAAGTCCACTGGAGTTGGGCGGCCAATAAATTTAAATAAATAAATTATGCCCGAAGTATTTCTAATTCACATCTACAGTCTATTCTGGGAAGATCACTGGCCAGGTTGTGACACAGCGGACTTGAACTGTTATCTTCTGCCTCTCCTCCCTGTAATTAGATCCTAAATTACTAAGTGTTTGCCCACTGAGCCCAGTCTATACAAAATGGCCACCCTATTAGGATCTCAGGACATCCTAAGAACATCCACCATCTCCCAAAGGGTAGCACCCCTCTGTCCATTATTTGCAAGAAGAATAACTCCCTAAACATGAGTGTTTGGGGTTGAGCATAGCCTGCTAAAATCATTCCCCAACACAGGGCAAAATCAGGCAAGGTGAAGGAAGGAAAAGGAACCATAACAGTCTGCCAAGCAGCGTCTCAGCTTACCGCTTCAGTGCCGACTCTTATTCTGAGCCCACCGCTGGGGAGCAGGAGCTGTGTTACTTGGGCCAAGACCTCCTGGAAAGGGAGGATGCTGTTGAATAACAAGAGCCACTCCCCCTGGGGAAAAGAGCAGAAGCTTGTGTTTGTCCCAGCAGAATCCCTTCCACTTGCCATTTCCCTACTGCACCCAGCACCTAGAAGCATCAGTCCCGGTTTCATCAGGATCACTATTGAATGGGATGGGGGAAGTGGAAATCATGATCCCCCCCCCCAAAGTATCTGTTCTCCCCACTCCCATGCTTCCAGCCAAGTACTGGATCAGCAATCTTTCCTTCAGCACCCAGCCTAACCACAGCAATGGGGAAAAAGAGAGTGGGGCTTCATGAGGTGGTACTCGATATATGCAACTTTCTGCTGTTCCAGGAGGGAGATGATCAACCAAGAGGATTCCTGCTCCAAGCACCAGACTACTCCAGCTGCCCATGTCTCGGCAACAGGAGCTCACTGCGATATATAACAAGATTAGACTATATACACTGATTGTGGAAAGCAAATTACTGGGACCTGTCTTTTATTAGAGAATTAGGTGAAACAATCTTTTATTCCAGCAAAAGGAAGTTTTCATTTCCAACCCATTGGATCCTTCAGTTGATGCTAGTGAGGTCTCCACACTTGGGTCTTTGTAATTTTTTGCTCACCTCTTCCCTGAGAGAGGAGTAGTTCAGTTCAGAAGGCTGGGGAAAGACTGGATACAGACCTGAGTTGGATAACAGACATTGGTCACCACAGAAAACAAAGAAAATAAGAGGGTTAGTCAGAGTTGGAAACAAAATTAGTCAATGCATTGTGCTGGCATGGCAGAAGATTGCCAAGGACCTAGTAGTATGATCCACTATTTCCTTCTGTATATATAAGACAGATATTCTAACAAGCCATTGCAAATTGTGTGTAACTTAGCAAGCTTTCTATTACAAATTCCTCCACCTGCACACTTAGAGTTACTTAACAAGCTTTGCAGATTGCATCATTATATTGTAAATCACACTATATCTATATTGCTATTTGTAAACAATTAAGATAAAGAGGACATGAGTTGTCTAACACCTCCAAAAAGGAGGAAAGTAACAGTATGTTAGAAATAATATCTCATGTACAAATATCTTTGGCAGAGGCTCAGTTATCTGTTTCCCAAGTTATTGGCAGGATATCTCATCAGTCATTCCCAGGTGTTGTCTGCTAGGGACCCTGTCTTACTTAAAATATCCCTGGCACTGAGTCATCTGTCTAAATTATGGCCAAGTCACTGATCAAATGTGCCACTAAGCCATCTCCAGGTGTTATTTTTTATATTCCTTATACCTTAAGAAAAGCATAAAAAGTCCCCAGACCCTTTGAACCTCAGTGAAGTCCCAAAGACTCAGGAAGAAAAGGTGCTGCACAACTGCTGGTTTAAGGGGGTTCATCCACTGCCATTTCTTTGGGGAGGTTGGCAAGCTGAAGGAACACTGACTAGTATATCTTTTTTTTGTAATTCTCTTAATGTTTATTCAATAACATTATTTTTAGCATTTCACTCTGCTATGAGCCAAATCTTAAAGAAATGGTAGAACACACATGTACTGGAACATCTAATGCAAAACTCTTTTGAAATAATGCAAAGACAGTGACATCAAAGGAGTCATGTTTCCGCACCAAGAATTTTCTGATCTGGCAATCAGAACGAACTAAGCAAAGTCATTGTTTCTTTATCTGTGGTTTACTAAGCCAACCACAATGGTCTGGATTTATATAAATTAAGACCCAAACAAACCATCTTATGCCTTAGTGTGCTACATGCACCCAATTACTGTCCTTGTATGTGTTTGTTTATTTGATTTATTTACTGTTCAACAAACAGACAGGTAGTTCTTGCTTAACGACCACTCGTTCAGCAACCGTTCAAACTTAAGACAGTGCTGAAAGAGTGGTACTTATGACCAGTCCTCGTACATATGATGGTCGCAGTGTCCCCACAGTCACATGATTACGATCTGGATGCTCAGCATCTGGCTTGCAATTATGATGTCGTGCCTTCTGGGGGAGGTATGATGAACTGAAGACGGCTCTGTGAAAGCTGAGCCGACAATCACAGCAAAGACCAAGGAACCAGTGAGTAGACCAGTTCCTTGGAACCTCTCCAGATAAGGAGAGGACAGGAAATTGCCCACACGTGTTCTGGACGACTGCTCCTTGTGAGGAGGCGGCAGGACAGTGGTTTTCCATGGGTTTGAGCACTGGGAGATAACAGGATTAGTCATCTTACTTACAACTGTGGTGGAGACTTTTAAAGGACACTAAGTTCACAAGCCTCACTTTCTAATCACTTTTGGAAATTGCTCATTAACTACTTTTAAGCTATTAGAGGAGAAGTTTGAAAACACCGGGTGAGTCTGCCTCCAATCCTGAATGAAAGAAAATTTTAATCATAAGATTAAGAATTTAAAGAATCTGAAATAAACAGCAAAAAGCTAAATAAGATTTTGATCTTAGAAAGTTATAAACGGACTAAGGGTCCAGATAAAATTGGAATATTGAAACTTTTACAATAAGATTCTGGAACTAATTATAAAGAACAAACAGCTTCTCATGGGAAATAGATTCTGTTTTGGTTTTTACAAGACAAAACAAAGATAAGCAATTTCATGATTTCAAAAACCAGACACTAGAGGAGACTAAAGTTTTTAGGTAGAGGAAAGATTTACAAGCCTGTAAAATGTTGCAAAGCATTATAACAATTAAAATACTGACGGAGACTTTTGAAGAATGGAATCAGAAGATACTAGCTACAATATCAACAACGTCAGTAATTATGTCTGCTTCTATGCATAGATTAAGACCAAAAGATGTTATTGAAGAAATGACAGATGTAGAACAAATCTAATCTGACAAGACAGAGATGGTATCGAAAGTGATTTACAGCTGACAGGCCAAGAGACTGACTTAGAAAAGGTTGTATCACTGGATCTACAAAAGAAACAGGCTGAGGTTTTAAAATTTAAAAGGGAAATACAAATGACAAACCAAAAGAGTGACCTAGGTAATTTTTTCCTACTGGATTTACAAAAGAGGCTGTTAAAGGCTTGAAGAACTCTGTGCGATGGTACAAAGAAGAAATGAGGAGAAATAAAATCACACAACAATATTTGAATGAACTAAAGATTAAGACTATTAGAAGTAAAAAGAAGGAATATAAATTTGGTTTATTTGATCAAGGTTAAAACAACATATGTTGTTACTTCTGGCAACCCTTTATGGACTTTCTGCTGACACCAGATTGAAAAGACGATGTTTTATAGATTGGTTTATAGATAAGAGATGGGATATAGGATGAAGAGATAAATATTTGTAACCTTAGAGGGGGGTGAAGAGTCACTAAATTTGTTTAAACTTCTTGTGGTGAAGGTTGGAAGTCACTTCTTTTATATATATAATATATATATATACACACACACACACACACACACACGCACACATATACACATACACACACACACACACTTTTTATTATATTCTTACTTTTCTCTTTCTTTTCTTTCTTCTTGCACTTTTTACTCCTATTATCTTTTCTTTAAGTTCAGTTTGTATTCATTTTACTATTATAATCAAAATTCTTAATAAAAATTATATATGCAGCAATTACAATGTTGCAGCATCCCATGGTCACATGATTGCCATTTGCAACCTTCTTTGCTGACTTCCTACAAGCAAAGTCAATGGGGAAGCTAGCAGAAAGTCACAAATGGCAACCACGTGACATCCTCACTTAATGACCTGCAGTGATTCACTTAATGATAGCAACCGGAAATGCTGGAATTTCCATTGTTAAGTGGCACTGTCATGTGATATCGTGCTTTATGACTGTGTCACTTAGCAACAGAAATTCCAGTCCCAATTACTGTCATTAAGTGAGGACTACCTATATGAAAAAAATACAATGATTATATCTCCTAATGATCACATTGCCTTATTCTCCTCAGCTACACAAAACCAAAAGTTATGAATCTTAAGAATGAGACCATTAACTGCCACTGCAGATAAATTCAGCAAAGTTCAGTACCATATTCAGGGCCAGCCCAATCTCTGGCCCAATTCAGCCCAACAGAAACGTGTGTATCCTGTATACAAGCCAAAAAGACTTTCACCTTGTTCTACTGATCTTTGGTATGTTTCAAACAGTGTGGCAAGTCGAGCACAATTGTACATCACAAAGGCTCCACTTTTGGTTCCCTTCAGAGAGGTGCTGCTTTCTTCCACATCCAAGAAAACCTGAGGGGGCAAAAATAAATTCTGCTGGGAAGGAAGTAAATAAAGATCTAGTCCTATTGCCAATAAAGTCCTGAGCTCTATCCCATGGTCTTGCCCTGTAGATTACCTAAGCCAAGGTTACTAAAAGAGAACACTACAGCCATGGTTCTCAATGTTTTCTATCTAAAGTCCACATTATCAGAGAATGTAGATCCCACCAAGGAAGACTTGAAGTTTCAGTGACTTACCCTCTCTCCCACCTATAGTATGCAAACTACTAGTTAGGCTCTGCTGCATTAAGGCACCAATCAGTCTATATAAAAAGCTGTTTTTATTCAGCCTTTTCCCTTCTGATGCCCCCCAACTATGCTGGGACTGAAACTCCCAGAATGCCTAGCCAGGTTGGAGAAGGCTGACTTATAGTGTCTATCATATCCAGCAACCTGAAATAACTGCTAAAATTGCCCTTTGCCAAGAAGTGACATTCCATTACTTGCTCTTTATGGGTTTTTTTCCAAATTCATCAACTTGTGATAGCAATCACTGTCCCCATATACCACTGCCTTTCCCACTGTGGATCCCCTAGTTGTTATGAATTTTGTTTCCCATGATCCCCTACATAGCATGAGAACAAAAACATTTATATCTGGAAAACTTTAAGATGGGAAAAGCTACTAAGACATCACTCCTTTTGTTCATAATTCATGTTCAGGTTCATCTGGAATATATATGTATAAACAAGTCCACTAATCCTATAATTCATTCCCATGCCAACAAATTCTGTATTCAATATAATTAGGCAAATATAGCTGTTTGTGATCACATATTGTGTTTATAATACAGCACTCTTTCCTTATGCTGGATTAGCATGAACTCTTCGTTCTAAATATAATGTGTTTTCCAAAATTATTCCACATTTCAACTGCACAGAAGGCAATCTTACTATTTCTACTCAGAGCCTGAACTTCATTGCTTACCTGATTCTGATGAACTGTACTCAGCATCTCAAATCGGATAGCAGCTGATGTCAATACGCTGATTACTTCAGTCCATGTGTCATCTGCAAAAAGTGCATCAGACAAAAAAGAGGTCTCCATCACAAATGAAAAAAAGAAACTCTATGGAACTTGTCCCTCAGTAATGAAGCCATGAAGATCTAGAAGGAGAAGCCTTTGATTTCCTTCTGAAGTTGAATGTAAAGACTGGAAAATATAACAAGACTCGTTAAGAAAGTATTATAAGCAGTTGGACAGACAACTAAACTGAAATTATGACTGACAAGGTCCAGGTTCAAGACAACATACAGCCATGGAAGAGTTACAAAGACTAAAACATTGGGTGAGGTAGACAGAATAGAATGATCAAAATTTAACTCTAGAAATGAATGCGTATGTGTAGGATCAAGCAAGCTGAAAAGACAGAGAAGTCAACTCTGGGGCACAAAGTTCACTGCCATGCAGCAAGTAACATCTGACCCAGCAACCTAACAGGACAAGTGAGGTACTGCATGATGGAATGTTAACAGAATGTGGCTGTCGAAAGATAAAAAGATTGGGCAGGGATTGACCAAAAGACCCTCTACTGGCGCAATGCAATGGAGTTGGAATATTATGGAATGCTCCTGCCTTCCCTGGTCCCTCCTCACCAGGATGCAGCAAGGCAAGTGAGTATGAAAATGCGTGTGTGTCATGCTTAAGCAATTAATGAATCCTTTATAGGTTAACAGAGACTCTCTATGTGATGTGTGTTCTATTGAGCATTTCATTGCTGCATAAAATCCCAAAGTTCAGATCTGAAACAGAAGCACACTGGATGACTTTGGGTCAAAAAAAATTCTCTCAGCACAATCTACCTCACAGAGTTGCTATGAGGACATACTACAGGGGACAATGCTGCTGCATGTACCATCTCAGCTCCTGGAGAAAAGCTGAGACATAAATCTAACAAATGAAATAAATAATACAACACATATTTCCCCTTGTTCTCACTAAAATAAATTGACATCCAGCAAGAAGATTCATCACCATTATTCTCAGCTGTGTGAAACATCTAAGTTTCCAAAAAGGAGCAGAGTAAAATCAGAGGGAAATAATGATTATACATAGTAGGATGAAACATTACCTTTAGAGAGGTCTCCATATTTCAGCACTGAAGCTTCATACATCTGGGAGTGTCGTAGTCTACAAGCAAGAAATGGTAAGCTCTCAGCTAAAGAACCCCGTTTGTTTGCATGTTTGGCTTACTGCCTACAATATCACTGCTGCTATTTTGAACAGTCAAGTACCATGAAGTACTCTTCTGTTCACTGAGAGATGGAAAAGAAAGGGTCAACTCCTCTTCTACAGTAGTTAAAAAGCAGGGCTTAAGACTTCTTCCTGTTCCGTGGAGGAATTCCCCTCCCTTCAAGTACTGACTTCATCACAGGGTGGTCCAACTCTTCCTTTACTGTATATTCTACTATAACAATCTATGACTGCTAAGACACATGGGAATGGAAAAGCAATGTGTAACAACAAACCACAGTAAAGTAATACACCTCAGTCCTGGACCAACTCTTTCAATCTAGTTTTCCTCCTAAATGGGGTGTGGGGGGTGTGTGTGGGGGATTATTGGTCCAACTTCTGCTAACCATTAAGCCTAACTACCTGGTCTGATAGTATTTTCCAAACAAGTCTTATTGTTCAGGTGGCCGATAGGCAGTGTCAATTCATAATAGGACATTTCATGCTCTAATCTGTTTGGAAGTGAGTTCCCACCCCATTAAGCTAGGTCATCTATAATCATTTGGTCCCTAATTGGCTGAGTGGCATTCCCTGCACTAAGTGTGCTGGGACTAGCCAGCAGTGCAAAGATTGCTTTCCTTGTCATTATTATGCACAAGCAGGTTCTGCCCATGATCTATTTTTGAGATGGAAGAGGCAGGCACTGTTATTGTCTGCAGTGGAAGTCAGTCCGTGAGACTTAACAGTGCAGCATAAGCTTGAGATTCCACTCCTGGGACAGGACAGCTTCCTTTCATCTGTGCCACTGACAACCCCAGATGTAGAACCCACGAGGGTGATACCAGCATGCTCCTGATTAGATTCACTGCAACAGTCTGTTCCTGGAGACTCTGAATGTTCGGCAGAGGATGTTTCCAACTTTTCTCACAGAGAGTTCCTTGAAGAGTAGTTCATCTGGGTAGGCAAAAAACTAGACTCTGTTCTTAAATGTGGACAATTTAAGAACAGAGTCTAATTTTTTTGCTTACCTTGATGAACTACTCTTCAGAGAATTCTCTGTAATCGCTCACGTATACAAAACTGAAAGGCAGGGAATTTCCAGTTGAGTTGTGTAAGTAGGCCTCCGACAAATCTACCAACTTAAGAAGTCATCCAGAACAGACTTCTTCTGTTGACTCTAACTTCTCCATCCTAAAACTTCACTGCCTGATAAATTTATTCCAAGTCCTAAGATTCAGAGTCGCTCTCCAGTTTTCGCTTTTCTTTGGCGACATAAAAAACAGGAAAAAACACAGCAGAGAAAATCTCTTCTGGGCTACATATTCTGTTGTGCACATGTGCTGTAAATACTGAATTGCCCCCTTCATTCTGAGATGTTTTTTGAGATATGGGATGAGAGAAACCTCCCTTTGGCTTTCCTATGAATTCTAATTCATTCTTATGAACTCTAGTGCACACCCCCACCAGGCCCTTCTGGCAGTCCAATCAAGCTCTCTCTCTCCCCCCTACTCCTTCTCACCAGTGTAGGCATTCAAGCCATTGGCATTCAAGCTATTGGCCTAGTCTGTCAAGGTTGGAGGGGAAGATTTCTGAGCAGCCTTCAGCATTGTTGTTACAGGCAGGCTCAAAGGCTGCCACTGCCATCCACATTGCCTAGGCTCTGTAGTCCAACAGGAGCCTTCCCAAGATATTCCCACCGCTGCCTCTTAGGCTGTTCTCTCAGACCAGCCACATGCTACTCCTTTCATTAACATGCTGAACATCTATGGCAAGGGGAAAGACTTTTTTCTTTTACTCTTATCCTCTCTTTTTATTATTGGCTCCCAAGATTGATATGATGGGAAATCATTCCTTCCTCAGGAAGAAGTCTTAGGTCCTGCATTCCGATTAACTCTTGCCCTTTCTTGTCAGCTCTGTCTCTAGTAACTGAGAATTTCAGTGTTAGCCAAAATAAAGAGAAAAGGACAGAATTCTACCCACCAACAGGACAATCCTGATGGCTCAAGACTACTAAACCTGCCTTTCCATTTCTTGGAGCATTCTCAGCTAAAACAGGGACTTTACTATAAAAGAAGAGCATTACAGGTTCTCACAAATCAGGTGGCATCAAGTGATAGTAACACAGAGGTTTCTCCACTTGGTGAGCTGCTATGCCACACCTTACTTCCTGGAGCATCCAAGTAAGAGTGTTATCAGCAGCTTGCTCAAGAAGGAAAAGAGGTCCACTGACATAAGCAGAATTAAAGGATATTGTGCAGAAACCATCTGAGAGAGAATGGGAACTTACTGGTAGTACTGAAAAGCATTCATGCAAGAAGCAGGGCAGGTAATTTTCACAGGCCCACAGACAAGGTGTTTCTAAGAAATAAAAGATACCAACCACTAGTCACAAGCTAACTCCTGACATAATTTACTTTCCATCATCAGTTTGCCTTTCACTTTTTATAAAAGGATGCCAAAACACAACATAGGAATATGTGTTGTGGGGATAGATAAGATACCTGGACTGCTTAGCAAAAGTCACAGGGCAGCGTTGCTGGAAGAGGCTGAGCATGAGACATGGGACAGGCTAGCCTTTAGTGATGACACGAAGAAGTATGTCATCCTTTCTTAAGGCAATCCAACCGAGTAGGAAAAATTTGACTGTACTGTATATTGTTTATCCTTCCTGAAAGCCAGTTTGGTGTAGTGGTTAAGGCAACAGGCCAGGAACTGGGAGACTGAGAGGTCCAGTCCTGCCTTAGGCACAAAGCCAGCTGGATGACCTTGGGCCGGTCACTCTCTCTCAGTCATAGGAAGAAGGCAAGGGCAAACCACTTCTGAAAGTTTTGCCAAGATAATTGCAGGAACTTGTCCAGGAAGTCACCAGGGGCCAATAATGATTTGAAGGCACCAGAAAATTAAAAAAATAAGAAGTCCTTCGCAGAAGACAGTACATTCCATACCTGGAGAGCTGTGAAGGCTTGTGGTTGCGTTACCAATTTCCATAGTAGATCCACCTTCTGCTGCTGGAATGCCTCCTCATTGTTCACAATATGCACAATACTGCAGCAAACCCCTGGTGCAGCCTCCTGCAGAAGAAGAACAATTCTCAGGAGAGTCAGAGACAGGTAAGACTCCTATTTCAACCCACCATGAGCAAAACCTTTGGCAATCTACTCACTGAGCACTGCTTGGCCACACGCTGGAGCTCAGCCACATGGTGCAATTTCTCTTCTGTTACTGAAACCCAAAAGGAGATTGCTGAAAGGACATTCAGGCTGAGTTCACTATGTACGTTATATGTATCCTGGAGGCCTTACTTCATGGACTTTTTACCCCCAGCCACATGGAGTTGAAATGCTCCGCAACTCCAACTCCAACTCTTTCCCTCATGTAACAGCCACCTGGCCAATAAACAGTAGAGCAGGATTGGGTTTAGCTCACAATAAGGGGGCCAAAAATAAGGCTTTCTCAGTCACCATGTCCCAATTATGGAACAAAAGAGATATAACTTCACAATTTAACATCTTCCCAATCATCCGGCATTTGAAGGATAATAACTACTGCAGGACTAGACTGTCTTTCAGATTGCCAGTTCTCTTTTTTTAAAGAAACATTGCTTTGTTTTATTTATTGTTTCTGAGCATTATTATTTTATTGTCATGGTTTAACACCATATGTACTGTTGCCTAATAAGCTATTCTGGAAGGTTCCTCTGGTTCCAAATCCTGTCAGTTACATCTTGCCACTTGACAAGTCATCATCTCAGCCTGAACTTCCCACCCGTAAAATAAAAATGTTCACAACAAACTACTTTGCAAGATTATTGCATGAAGATGGATATAATAATGCTATTTGTCCATATTTGTCATAGAGAAAATTTATCTATGTGGTTGCTACGAGTCAAAAACAACTTGTTGGCACATAATCAGTAAATCAGTTTGTCCATATACCATCCAAAAGTATATCAACCACTTACCAAGAAAGACATCCAGGTTGGGGTCATAGCCTTCCAGTCCCTCCTGCTGCTCCAGGAACTCTTTCAAGTGTAGTTTACATACAATTTCATCCTGGTCTGCCTGGATAAATGTGGTATATGGACACTGGCAAAGGGCTTCCTTCAAGGCCAGAATGTCCTCAGGAACTCGAGAGGCTTCTGACCCAGAAGGCCAATCAACTTGTACCTGATGGAAGAACTGATGGATTTCCTCATTGACCGAAGCGGGAACCAGCTGCACGTCTATTCTGTTTGTGCAAAGCAAACAAATGAATTCTACAGCAAATAAACTCACATAGCACTATGTTAATGCCACTGCTAAAATAAACTGCAGAAAGTGCTCTGAAAAACAGTGCCAGGGCTGGAATGATAGAGTAATTCAGAAAAAGGCCCATGAACCAGTGGTAGTTTGCGTCCCATAATCTCTTGACAACCCAAAATGAAAGGACTTTAAGGAGTAGGCTTGGTAAAACTGTTCCATGATAACAGCAGCCATGTATCTATTTAAATTCAACTCATATCTATATTACCAAGAAAGTAAATACATGATTTGCATGTGAGCAAGGGAAAAAACTTTCTTTTTTAAAAAACAAGATTTTAACCCTCACAGATGCAATGATAGGTTAAAAGCATAGCGTAATTTCAAGTGAATTTTCAGGAGTTAGGAGCTAGGTCTCTTTTTCTCCTTCCCACAAAGATTTTCACTCTGGCCCTGTATAGTAAGCTGCTGCTAATGACTAGCAGAAGCAAAATATATTGTGCCACATACAAACACACTTCCATAATCTGCAAGGTGCAAAATTCAGGTCTGGGGAAAATTCAGTCCCAGAATCTGAAAGATGGACTGAGAGAGGAAATTTTACTTCCAGTTAGTAGACAACCACTTCAAACCCTATACAATTCAATCTCAAGCTGAATTTCACAAGAACAAGGAACAGATGAACTGAACTCCTTAGCAGAAATTACTTTCTGCATTTTCCAGAAACCCACAGTCACTCTGTGTGATAAAGATCATGTCTACAGCCATACAGACAACCTTCAACTGTAGAGAGGCTAAACGTATACCTATTTAGAAATCAGGTCCCTAGAACACAGTGGAATTTACTCCCAAATATCCATGCAGACAATTGCCTAAAAAGTTACATTACAGGTGAAACTCGAAAAATTAGAATATCGTGCAAATGTTCATTTATGTCAGTAAGGCAACTCAAAAGGTGAAACCAATATATGAGATAGATGGATTACATGCAAAGCGAGATATGTCAAGCCTTACTTTGGTATAATTGTGATGATTATGGCATACAGCTTATGAAATTCACAATCTCAGAAAATTAGAAGAGTGTGAAAAGGTTCAATATTCTAGGCTCAAAGTGTCCCACTCTAATCAGCTAATGAATCCATAACACCTGCAAAGGGTTCCTGAGCCTTTAAATGGTCTCTCAGGCTGGTTCAGTAGGAATCACAAGCATGGGAAAGACTGCTGACCTGACAGTTGTGCAGAAAACCATCATTGACACCCTCCATAAGGAGGGAAAGCCCCAAAAGGTAATTGCAAAAGAAGTTGGATGTTCCCAAAGTGCTGTATCAAAGCACATCAATAGAAGGTTATGTGGAAGGGAAAAGTGTGGTAGAAAAAGGTGCACAAGCAGCAGGATGACCGCAGCCTGGAGAGGATTGTCAGGAAAAGGCCATTCAAAAGTGTTGGGGACTTTCACAAGGAGTGGACTGAGGCTGGAGTTAGTGCAGCAAGAGCCACCACACACAGACGGATCCTGGACATGGGCTTCAAATGTGGTATTCCTCTTGTCAAGTGGCTCCTGAACAACAAACGACGTCAGAAGCGTCTTACCTGGGCTACAGAAAAAAAGAACTGGTCTGTTGCTCAGTGGTCCAAAGTCCTCTTTTCTGATGAGAGCAACTTTGGCATCTCATTTGGGAACCAAGGACCCAAAGTCTGGAGGAAGAATGGAGAGGCACACAGTGCACGATGCTTGAAGTCCAGTGTGAAGTTTCCACAGTCTCTGTTGATTTGGGGAGCCATGTCATCTGCTGGTGTTGGTCCACTGTGCTTCATTAAGTCCAGGGTCAACGCAGCCATCTACCAGGAGATTTTGGAGCACTTCATGCTTCCTTCCGCAGACGAGCTTTATGGGGATGCTGACTTCATTTACCAGCAGGACTTGGCACCTGCCCACACTGCCAAAAGTACCAAAACCTGGTTCAATGACCATGGGATTACTGTGCTTGATTGGCCAGCAAACTCGCCTGACCTGAACCCCATAGAGAATCTATGGGGCATTGCCAAGAGAAAGATGAGGGATGTGAGACCGAACAATGCAGCGGAGCTGAAGGCCGCTATTGAAGCATCCTGGTCTTCCAAAACACCTCAGCAGTGCCACAGGCTGATAGCATCCATGCCACACCGCATTGCGGCAGTCATTGCTGCAAAAGGGGCCCAAACCAATGCATGCTTATACTTTGCAGAGGTCTGATATTGTTCTATTTCCAATCCTTGTGTTATTGATGTCATGTAATATTCTGATTTTCTGAGATTGTGAATTTGGGGTTTTCATAAGCTGTACGCCATAATCATCACAATTATACCAAAGTAAGGCTTGACATATCTCGCTTTGCATGTAATGCGTCTATCTCATATATTGGTTTCACCTTTTGAGTTGCCTTATTGACATAAACGAACATTTGCACGATATTCTAATTTTTCGAGTTTCACCTGTATATAAAAAGAAAGTCATACATATTTCTAGATCCTGAGCTGTAAAGTGATTGACAATAAAGACTCATTCCACGCACTAACCCTTGAGCTTGGAGCAGGCCCGCCAAGTGATCAGTGACTAGGATGGCCCTCAGATGACCTAGACTGAGAGACTTCAGGTCCTTCTGCCCATGCAGGGGCACGCAGTTAAGGATAATGCAGTGTCCCTGGGATGTCAAAGGAGGCTTTGTATATATGGGAAGAGTTGTCAGAATCTGCTCAAAGACAGTTGGTCTATTCAATTGCACAGTCAGTCCAGCTGGGCCATTCTGACAGCTGTGAATGGGAGGCACTCCTGGGCATTTCAGTGAAAGTACACTCTCCACAATGCCTTTGGGAACCTATTACAATATAAAACATAAAAGACAAGCAGGTTGGACTTCCTCCTGGTGCTAGTTGTTCGAGAACAGAAACAAAGCATGTCACACATTAGAAATGAAGATATTCTCACTTTAAAGCTCCAGAATAAATCACAACAATAGCATTGTAGATGAAGAACTGCTAGTTTCTCTTACTAATGCAGAAGAAAATACAGCGGTATCTCTACTTACGAACTTAATCCATTCCGTGACTCTGATCGCAAGTCGAGTTGGTCGCAAGTCGAGGTAAATTTTCCCATAAGCTTCAATGTAAATATGGTTAATCCGTTCCGCCCTCCGGATTTGGTCGCACCCCGAAGCAAATTTCCCCATAGGGTTCAATGTAATTACCGTTAATCCATTCTGGCATCCGCGGACCACGCGTCAGGGGCAGAAAAGCGCCTGCGCGCCACGCGGCGGGGGCGGCAAAGCGCCCGTGCGCCATGTGGCGGGGCGGAAAAGCGCCCGCGCGCCACGCAGCGGGGTGGCAAAACGCCCGCACGCCGCGCGTCAGGGGCGGAAAAGCGCCTGCGCGCCATGCGGCGGGGCGGCAAAACGCCCGTGCACAGTGTGGCAGGGCAGAAAAGTGCCCGTGCACCACGCAGCGGGGTGGCAAAACGCCCGCGCGCCGCGCGTCAGGGGCAAAAAAACGCCCACAGACCACGTGTCAGGGGCGGAAAAATGGCTGTGGACCACGTGGCATGGGCAGAAAATGGCTCGTAAGTCGAGGCGAATTTGTAAGTAGAGGTAAATTTTTGGGGCCGGGGCTGGTCGTATCTCGAAAATTTTGTAAGTAAGGGCGTTCGTAAGTAGAGGTACCACTGTAATTGCTATTTCTATTATACAAGCTGTAACATACTCTGTTAAGAGATAGAGTTGAATTTCAGACTTCCAGGAGAGGCATGGAGAACTAAGCACGTCTCCAAAAAAGTGGAGACAATGACCATGACAAACACTGAAGAAACGGCAAGTTCTTTGGAACCTCCCGGACAAGGAGAGGATCGGAGATTACCCACGTGTGCTCCGGATGGCTGCTCCTCATGAGGAGACTGCAGAACAGCAGTCTCCTGTGGGTTTGAGCACCGGGAGACAAAGGGATCAAGCCATCATGCTCACAACCACAGTGGAGCCTTTTAAAGGATACTGGGTTTGCTAACCTCACTTTCTAATCATTTTGGGAAATTGCCTATTTAACTATCTTAAGGTTATTAGACTTTTGGAACTACAAGTTTGAAAAGCCACCTGGTGAGTTTACCTTCATTCTTGAACAAAAGAAAAATTAACCATAAGTTTAAGAATTTAAAGAATTGGAAATAAAAAGCAAAAAGCTAAATAAGACTTTGATCTAAGAAAGTTATAAATGAATTAAAGGTCCAGACAAATTTGGAATATTATGACTTTTACTATAATATTTTGGAAATAATTATATAAAATAAACAGCTTTTCATGGGAACCAAATTGTTCTATTTTAAGTCATAACAGAGATTTGAGACATTATGATTTCAGAAATTGGATACTAAAGGGGATTAAAGACTCCAGGCAGAAAAGGAAAAGAAAAAAAAAAGTGTAAACTTGCCTTTGGTTTTTGGTTAGTATGGGAATTTAAAAATTACACAAAATATTGTAACATTACACAAAATGATGTAACATTTGAAATACTCCGGGAGATTTTTGAAGAATGAGGCCAGAAATTAGTAGCTACAATGTCAGAAATGTCAGCAATGATGTCTTTCTATGGACAGACTATGTCCAAAAGATGTTAATGAAGGAATGACAGATGTGAAACAAATTTTGCCTGATGCAGAAATATTAGAACCAGAAATACTGGATAATAATAATAATAAAAAAATGTGGATTACAAGACAGAGAAGGTAGCTAAAGTGGAAACGCAAATGACAAGCCAAGAGAATAATCCAGATAAGGACTTTCTACTGGATATACAAAAGGAGGTGGTTAAAACTTTGAAAATCAAAATGGAAATGCAAATGATAAACCAAAAGAATGATCTGGATAATGACTTTTTATTGGATTTACAAAAGAGGTTTGCTAAAGCCTCAAAGAAGCCTTTGGGATGGAAAAAAGAAAAACTGAAGAGACCAATTCCTACAACATCTGAATGAATTAAAGATCAACATTGTCAGAAGTAAAAGGAAGGAATATAAAGTTGGTTTGTTTGACCAAAGTTAAAATAATATATGTTTTTATAAAGTCTGGTAACCCTTTATGGATTTTTTGTTGACACCAGGACTGAAAAATTGATGATTTATGGATTTACATATAGATAAGGGACGAGTTATGGGAAGAAGAGAGATTAGTTTGTAACCTTATAGGGGGTAAAGAGTTATTAAGTTTGTTTATACTTGTGATGAAGATCAGAAGTCACTTCTTTATATATTTCTTTTTTTTCTTTATCTTACTTCTTTTTCTTTTTATCTTTTTATCTTTTTCTTTTTTCTTTGCACTTTTTGTTTTTTCTTTCTATTTCTCCTTCTCTGAGTTTAGTTTGCATTTACTTTTACTATTGTAATTAAAATCTTCAATTAAAGTGTGTGTGTGTGTGTGTGTGTGTGTATAAAATACATATTTATATATATACAAAAAGAGGTACAGCTGAATTTCTTTCTCTGTTTTCATTGTATGGCTCCCTTCATTCCTTCCATGTTCTCAAAGCTTCTGTAAATTTTTGGGACTCCAGTAAAATTGGCTATTTTCACGCAATATGCTTAACCTGATCACCAAATTAACCCACTGTCTGGATTCACACAATACATTGAACCATAACTTAATCAGACAGTATTAGCTAAACCATAAAAGCCTAGCCAAGGTTAACACTAACTAAGCTTAGCATGTCATGGAAATGCAACCCATTTGGTTAGGTTATGATGTACTATATGAGCCAAGAAAATAGTTAATAACTAGGTTAAGCACATAGTGAAGATTAGTAGATATATAACCAACCTGGTTAAGAGTGTTTTGGGAACATAAACACTGTGTGAAAGCTACTGCCAACTAAGGCTCTCTAGATTCAGAAGAGTTATTAGACCCCAAAAAATTGCATCCAAAAATAGGGCAAGTTTTCATGTTATCCGGAACTATCTATCAGAGTAGATGGTAGAAAAAACAGGAGATCAGCAGAGAAATCCTAAAATTAAGCCAAGAATTGTTGCTGTGAGGCATGCAGTTTAAAGTCAAGCTTACAATGGAGGCAAAAGAATGTATGAGTTACTCAATAAATTACATTTTGCCATCACAGGGCATAAAGCTAATGGCTATGATCACTGGGACTATGTTTGCATAACAAGCTTAACACAGTTGAGTTAACCTATCCCCAGGGGGGTTTCCCAGTGCACAGACCCATAAACTAATTAAATGCACTGGGTTTATACAATATGCTAAGAGACAAAAACAGAACAAATCAAATCAATGTTAAAATTTAATAAACATGACATGTTGTGCTAATGTAGTTGCTCAGTCTTAAGCTGACCTAGTTAAACATGCTTACAAGCTGACTTGTCTGCAACACTGGTCTTTACTTTCCTCTGAATGTAGTTTTCCCCACCCTACTACTATTATATTACTGTATACTATACAGATACCGTCATATGCTTACATATATCAGGGAGGAGGCAAGATGGCAAAGAGGCAGTATACACTGTAAAGACCTCCTCCTTTAGATTTTTCTAATTGCCTGCTGCTATTTAACCCACTTACAGATATTTATGACAGACACAAATACTTAGTCTTTAAGATGCCATAAAATGTTTTTCCTGACTATATATATACCCCTCTGAATTTTTTATATGACTTTTAAATACTTTTTATTCTTCCCCTCTGTATCAAAGCTTCATTATCTACATTTGTTCGCCAATGTTCCCTCTTTATTGCAATTCGATCAATCCTGGAGTTGTACTTCCACCCTCTATTTTAGAATTTAGACTCCTTAAGAGCAAATAACATTTTTTCATAAAGACAATTCTGTGTGGCACTATGGATACCAATATACGTTACAAATAAATAAAACAATAATTTCTGCCAACTATAGTTTGTGGTGCATTTAATAAAACTGAGCACCATCCACCCCAAAATACTGCAAATCTGTTAAAAGGAGTCATTTTCTTTTATTGCTTTCTTCCTCCGGCATCTGCTGCAACACGGGCTTGGATTAACCATAAATCGCCTGGCACCACTTGTTTAGTGGAGGTGGGCTTATACACTACGTCTTAAGGAAATCTCAAGGCTAAGCAAGAACGAACTAGTCGTTTGCATTGTAATAAAGTTTTCCTTGAGTCGAGCTCAAGTCCTCGTCCATGTAGCTATCTTTACAATAAATCAGAAGTAGTTTATTTCTGTCTTCCTCATGGATGATCTTTCAACTCCCAGTCTAGCAGATTTCCTGATGGTCTCCTATCCAAGCTACTTAGGTCGACCCTGCTTAGCTTTTCGACGATCCGGCAAGGTCGGGCAGGTGCTGCCATCCAGGTAGGTAACTCATTCGCACGTCCATTAATCCATTTCCCCCGAAACCAGCATATTTCTCCTCCCGGTCAGCCAGCCCCTCTCAGCTCAATGCTCTGCCCATTTTAGCCACGCCCCCACCTGTCCGTCCGCGAAGATGGCTCTCAGAGCGGCCCTGGGGGCCAGGAAGTCCCGGCTCCGTAAATTCCGAGCGCTGCTCTCTTTGAACCAAACGGAGGCGCGAGCTCCGTCTCCGGCCTCTCCCCTCAGAACGGCGTTGAACGCCTCCAAGGTCTCTGACACGCGCAGCCGGCTGTCGGCTGTCTCCATAGCGACCGACCGGGGGGGGAACACTCTACTGTACAACACTCCTCGTGAGGGCAGGAACTGAGGGGATTTCCTGCACGAGCTTGACGGAAGTGACGTTAGGAAAGAAAAACCATAGAAAAAATCTATATAGAGCATGTGCGTGTTTTGCTGTCTGTCTCTCCTTCGACGGTGGGCTTGTGGTAACTCTGTTTACTTCTGCATATAATTTTTAAATAGATTAACAACACGCGCTTTCGTACTGATTTACGTCTGTTACTGTTTCTACCTGGAAGATTCAAATGGCTTCTGAAACTAAGTCGTGCTACATCTTAGACTAACGTGTATCTAAAACCCATATACTGTATAATACATACTGCATGAGACTTGAAAGAACAGGTTAGGGATAGATCGTCATTCGAAAACGACTTGATGGCACATAATCAAAATTTTTATTTTTATTTATATATATATATAAAAATAAAATAAAAACACACCCAGGCTTTTAGGGCTTTGCTGACTTGAGTCTTGAAAACTTTATGCCACAGTAAAATTGCTCTCTTTGAGGTATCTCAGGACATTGTAGTTTGCAGGGACTAGTATTCTAATCTGAACATAATTACATTTTAGTCAAAAACAGAAAAGCTATTCAGTTGCTATTCAACTCAGCACGCTAACAAGTCATGTACTGTTTCCATGTGCATATTTTTGGCCATCAAGTCTTCCTGGGGTGGAAATGTGTCTATTTGATCATGTAAGAGTTTGATCATGTAAGTGTCAGGCAGCTGCAATATCTCCAACTCAGCACTAGAGATGTCCCTCGCTCCCAGTTCATGATTTTGGGGCTGTATTTTGCCTTTTTCAAAGATTCACTCAAAAGCAACTGGTTTTGCCTTTAATTGGGTAGCATAAGCATGAGGAAACTTGAAAGATATCAAAAGCAGAAGTAAAATATTGTCAGGCCAAAAGAAATAGATACAGAATGTGGACAATCAAATGGAAGCTTTCTCTTGTGTATTTCATATTTTTATTTAATATCCAAAGCTCTGCTGTGCTTGCACTGGATTTCTATGTTTGGAGATTTTTGAATTGCATAGACCTGAATACCTTTGTGATGTTTTCTATAGTTATTTTATTTATTTTTGTCATTGTTGCTGTTTTCAACTCTAAGCCATCCAGCAATGGGTGACCATATAATTCTTGTAAATAAATAAATCCTAATCCACCTTTATTGAAAAATGGCTATTTCTGTTATCAGAACATATAAGTGAATGAGCAACCACCTTTGTCTGATCACCTTAATGGAATTCAAAAACCATTGCCCAGGTTGCTGTGGGGAAAAAATGCAGGAGGCAGCGCTTGGTATGTTGTCTTGAGCTGGAAGAAAAGTGGAATATAATTAAATAACGTACCATCTCAGGGAAGGCTGAGATTCTAGACCATTAGTATGGATGCTCTAAATCTAGAACATGAATAATGTAATTCCAGAAAACCATATTCTTTATCACTGTGTTTTTAGCAACAGTAGCATCAGCTTGCAGAGCGTGGATCCACTAAGACAATGTATTGTACTGAACCACATTCACTTTTATTTATATATTACAGTTACATCCCATCATAGTCATATGCTGACTCTCAGTGGCTTACATGAAAAACAATAAATAACAATAGATAATAAAAATACAAAAACCTACAGTCAAAATGCACAAACATACATTCCACACAGCATCTGGTGTCAGCCCCCAAACACCCTCTGGAAAACCACCGTTTTCAGGAGCTTCCAGAAGATGACTAGAGTTGGGGCCAAATGCACTTTTCATGGGAAGCCATTCCAGAGGGCCAGTTTGATGACCAAGAAACACCACCTCTGGGGGACAACCAGTTGCTTCTCTCATCATGATCAAGTGGTTGGGCAAATTCCAACAGAGAGATGCAGTCCTGAAGATAACCTGATGCAAAGCCATAAAGGGCTTTATAGGTTAATACTAGCACTTTAAATTGCCCTTAGAAGCTAACAGGAAACCAATGCAGGGCTCCCAAAATAGTTATAACATGTGCTGAGCTGTGAGCACCTGTAACACTGCATTTGCACCAGCAGAAGCTTCTGGCTGGTCTTTAAAGGCAGTCTCATGTAAAGTAGTCTAAATACAGGACAGCATGAGTCACCATTGTCAGGCCAAATAAGGTCAGAACTGGTGCACCAGCCCCAGCTGAGCAAAGGCTTCCATGGCCACAGCTTCTATCTGCTGTTAACAGTGTAAAACACATAATTCTGGTTATTGCCAAGTGATTTTTTTCCCTTTCACAATTTTTTCTTTTTTGCATATACAGGTAGTCCTTGTTTAGTGATCATAATTGGGACCGGCAACTCAATCATTAAGCAAAGCAGTTGCTAAGTGAAATTGCCACTGTCCTTATGATTTTACTTCAGCTTTCCTTTGCTATACAGACCTGCAAAGGTTGTAAATGTGAGGATTGGTTGCAGAGTTACTTTTTCATCACAGCTGTAACTGCGAACAGTTGCTAAATGAGTCAGCTACTAAACAAGGACTGCCTGTACTACACCTGACTTTAAATTTGTAACGTGGATAAAATTGAAGATTGTGTATTTTTCTGCAATATAATTTTCACAGCTGACCAGGAACTAAAATTTAAGGCCATCTTCCTCCTACAGTGCTATTGGCCTAGCTCATAATGTACATTAAGCAATTATGTGATAAGTTTGCTTTCAAATATTGTCCTGGAGAGAGGCTGTGGAAAGCCCATGTGCATAAAATAGAGCCTTCATATTTATGGGAGAGATCTGGGACTTGTAGCTGGCCTTGAGTAATCTTAAAGAAAGCTCAGCTTGGTCAAACAGAATTCAGACCATTAGAAGACTGGCTTGGGAAATCCAAAATATTTTCCAGAAGACAATGACAAACCACTTCCATTTTGTTCCTGAGAAAAAAGCATGGATGTATTGATGTAATTATCGGGAGCTGAGTTCAGTTTGAAGGAAACTTTAGTACTGTCTTAGGGAAGGCTTTAGCAACATTTGGGCAGCAAAGCAAGACAAAGCATAAACTGCACTGAATACTTGAAAGAGGATGCCAAATGAAGACGCAAGAGATTATTAGGATAACTTTTCATCTATTTTTTCCCCAGCAGAAAAAGAAGGAAAATGCGTATTACTTTTATTTTCTTTCTCAGTTACAGCTTATCAGCCCCACATGGGAAGGAAGATTATACTTGATGAGCCTCTTTGATCTCAACAGCCATCTTATTTTCTGCTTTGTCTCTTACATGGCCCTGGCTGCATGTCACTTCTTTTTTAAACCTTATATGCAAAATTAATTTTCATGTATAGTGAGCAGCTTATGCTGTTTCCTTAGGATTCCTTTTTGATTAAAACCACCCTCTAAAAACACTCTTCAACTGTAGAGGCAAAACTGAGAAATTCTGGATCTAAGGGATCTAACCCTCTTCTCTCCTTTTCTACTTACTCTGTTCTCCAGACAGCAGCCTCAGTGCCAGAAGTGTAGTTTCAAACCCAAGAGGTATAAAATAAACGCTTACACTATCCTCTCTTGCACACCTTTCAAAATGTGTGTCCTAATGAATTAAATCTTAGCCTTACATAGGTAAGGATGCTAAGGAATAGTTATTATTGCTTCAGTAACTAGTTCCTGAGCCAGAATTCCCTCTCCACCTTGGAGACAAGGCTGAGAAAATATGGTGCCCATCATCTTATTTTCTCCACATAATCAGCTGTTCCTTGCCATCTGAAAGGATATTCTTTATGTATGGTCAGATACTTCATATGCAACATTCACCATAATGGATAAAGGGTTTTTGCCACCATACCTGAGTCTTGCTTGGCATTCAGCTCTTCAGAGCAGGCAGAATTAGAATGATTACAGTAAGTGAAAGCAGCAAGTTTCTGGTGGATGAATGCATTTGGCCACTGAATAATGTGCCAGGAATGCACACCTAAAAGTAGGCAGGCCTAAAACTGAGCCTACATTTGATTAGATAGGATTGCTTATGTATTTAATAATTTCTCTCTCTCTCTCTCTCTGCTGCAACACTGCTTCAAGCCAGTGTTGACTTCTGGCAACTGCCTGGACAAGTCCCTGCAGTTTTCTTTGCAAGATTTCAGAAATGGCTTGCCATCGCCTTCTTCCTAGGACTGAGAGAGAGTGAAAGATTAAAAATTAGCAGCAACATTTGGAAAGAATGTAAGGGTCATCCCCAAACTACGCTTCTGGCACTGAGGCTGCTGTCTGGAGAACAGACTCTTAAATGTAAATTCATGCACTCTTAACTGTAAATTCAGCATAATAATTCCTTTTCCTTCCTTTTTGGACATTTAATCCTTAGAAACGCAGATAAGTTTAAAGTTTATGAGCAATATGGGGGGGCGCAGGACTGGGGAATTACAAAATCAATGAGAATAATTTTCCACTAATTATGGAAAATTCTGTGTACTAGTTTTTCCTCATAAATAGCAGAAACAAAGAATTGTTTAGATTTTTTTTTATCCTGCCTTTATTCTTTTTATAAATAACTCAAAGCAGCAAACATGCCAAATACTCTTTCCTCCTCCTATTTTCCCCATAGCAACAACCCTGTGAACCAAGTTGGGCTGAGAGGGAGGGACTAGCCCAAAGTCACCCAACCGTCTTTCATGCCTAAGGCGGGACTAGAACTCACCATCTCCTGCTTTCTAGCCTGGTGCCTTAACCACTAGACCAGTGTTTTGATTTGAAAAACAGAGATAGATCACAAATTTCAGTTTTTTTCTGAGCAGCCATATTTTATTTTTTTCAGCACTGAGTACACAGATAACTTCATTCTGATTTTCCATTCTCATCACACTCTGCTTTTCTTTAGGTTGTCAGAAGCTAACAGGAAAAGGGGAGGAAATTCCCCTACACCATCCACAGTCAAGAGATGATCTGAGATTTCCTGCTTACCCCAGACCAACTACTGACTGTCAGCAGTGGCAGAAGATGATAGGTATTTGATCCTTCTTTGCATGCCCATAGTTTGCATCCTTTTTAGGGTGAGGTGGGGAAGATCGCAGCTGTGAAAACTACCCCAGGTGTGTAGCAGGAAAGTTAGCTCACAGAGATAAATACTGCCATCTGAGACCCTAGTATGGATAAGGTTGGGTTGTTCTCACTTTTTAAACATGTCAGGTTTAGCCTTACATTTTTAAAATGAGTAATTGTGTATATGTGATACAATTAACAGAAAACTTGGGCACTTGACTGCATTATTGATGGCTGCCATTCAAATCCCATTTATACCACAATTCTATGCATGCTTAGTAAACTTAGTGGGGCATGACTGCTTCCAAATAAACATGCAGAGGAGTTGGCTATTCATTCTCAAACCAGAAACAGTAAAAATTAGAGCCATCTTGAATCCCTTTTGCTTCAGCTGGATAGCTGACATATGGTACAGGATACACTTTTCCATAACTTCCATTAACTCATCCAATCTGAGCCATTGTATACATGGAAACCACCATTAATGGAAGAGCCAGTAAAGCTGATGGCAGCAGACTGACTTTTCAAAGTCACGACTCTTTCAACATGTTGTTTCTCAGTTCCCACTGTTCTGCCCAACTGCTGCCATTCTTCATCCCATTCTCAGCATCTGCCTCCTCAGCTACTGTCACTATTTGCCCAACAGCAGGGCTGGCCCACCATGACTGTGTTGTCATAACACCCTGGGCAAAAATTCAACTGAGTTCCTAACCCTAACTCTAACCCATAAAAACAGGCGTTAAATCTTTGACTAAGTGATTAAGATTGGAGGTACTAATATGAATACCTATTAGGGGAATGTGGTAGCCAAGAATAAAGCATGTGTATTTCTCATCCACAAAACTTGCTCTACCCTGTCTCCAGTTAAAGACATTTTAGACAGAAGGCCAGATAATCGCCTCGAGCTGAAGTCCTGCCTGGGGAGCCATCAAAGTAGATTAACATTAGAGTAATTTTACCAGTATTCTAATTGGGTAAAAGGCAGCATCATATGGTTACTTACCACTTGTCTGGCATAGTCGAAAGATGAGGTCACAGATGCAGACATTCAATGCACCAAGGCAGAGATTCCCATTTATAAGTTTCCCTTTGTGGTTTTAGCAACATGGAGGATCTGGACCACTTTTTTATTTACAGGTGTCTATCATTTGTCATTTAGAAAAATGTTTGATTCCCCCCTCCCATAAGCACACCTGAGAAACCAATGCTTACCTTTTATTTTAAGATAAGTATTTTATTAGCAAACAATATTACATGATAGCTCCCATTCTGGCCTGTGTACAAGCCAGTCAGAATAAGTAGGAAAACCTGGATATATTTGTTCAAATATTTAACTGTTCTATTCCCCAAACCACTTAATTGTTTCATGTTTTTGCTTTTAAATCAATAAATGAATAATGACTGACTAGACTGTAATTATATTTTCTCATAAAATGTTAAACTTCTCCACTTCATGCTATCCAATATTAAAGTTAACACACAGTTATGATGAAATGAGCCAGATATTGCTTTGGACAAGAAATCCAATGTGATAAAACCCCGAGGGTGTTTGATTCTCTTTTTCCTTATTGTGTAGCATTATGCAATTCCAAGATAGTGATTTATCCCATCATTTAGTGCTGTGGTGAGGTATCAGTAATAAAGAGAGCCATTATAGTGTTATGGCCATGAAGTAGTAACACCAAAAGATGCTATAAATCCCCAATATGGAAATGGCCATAGGGAAAAAACGTTGTAAGAGCATCTATTCTTGGTGGTTATGACGACTCTGTTCACACATTAGGCTAAAATGCAGTTTGCTAGTGTATGGTTCAGTGTAGTATGCAAACAAGTGGCTGGATTAACTGCGTGTTGTATGAACAGTGTCTCTGTCTTTCCAATTATTCTGCTGGGACTAGAGCTAAACGAGGGACCAGACACAAACAGCATCACACGATTGCAGATGCTGCTCTCAGTCCCTTTCATGGGCTCATCTGGGATCTTGGAAAAAGCTCAGGACAGACACGACAGCCCCGTGGCTCTGCGTCCACTCGCTCAGCGGGAGTGATCGTGTCATTCCTCGGCAATTTCTCTTCCTGAATCCTCCTCCGTATATGAGCATCTAGATATCTGATCCACGCTGGAGGTGTTCCCACATGCATGCCTCTTCCTGCTTTTTGCCTCAACTACCTATCCAAAGAAGAGAAGCAACACTAAGTGAATTCTGGATCTGTTGCAATGATGTCTCCTGTAATTTGACATGAAAAGCCCAACAAATCATCCACTCAAAAAAAAAAAAAAAAGGCATGCTTTTCCCACATGAGGTTTTGAGGCTACCTTCCCCAACTTAGTGTCCTCCAGAGGTATCAAACCTCATCTTACAGCCACAAACACATGCTAACTGTGACTTCCGGGAGACATCATTCAACCCATTTGGAGAACACCAAACTCAGCAAGGCTAATCTGACACCTTAGCGTTAATCTGATTTAGACAGCACAGTCTACGGTTGAGGAAGATTCCTCCCAGTTCCCATTGGGCTAGAGCGTACCCAAGGACGTTTCAGTCCATACCTTCTGATCCCCCCCAGTGAGCAGAAATGCCTTCAAATTTGGGGAGTTACAGTTTTAGCACATCATCTCAGTCTGTTTGGGGAAGAAAAAACATTCAAATGCCATCCATGAAAAGAATCGAGCATGCAGAAATTCCTACTCTGCAGTAAAGTCAGAATTCCTTCTTGTCACAATTGATATGTCAGGACAGGCACTGGGTTTTGGGGTTTCCCCATTTTGGTAAGAAGCTTCACACATTCTCCTGCAGACTCTGTAAAGTGGGTAAAAAGATGTCAATCCTCACAACAGCCTCAGCTGCCCTATCAATCCTATGGAGAATTGTCATTTAGCAACATCCAGAGAGGCACCAGTATCCCATTTATTGCAGAAGAAGCATCTGTAGTAACCACTTATGATGCAAGCTAGAGAGAGAAGAGAGATTCAGAAGTATACAGAACTCTCTTCAAATCTCTATACCACAGTGACATTGGGTGCAAGAGTTTTTCTTCCTTTATAAGGATGCTGGAAACAGCAGTAGTCTTAAGGATACAACCCTCTTGTTTGGGAAAATGAAAAGCGCCCTAGCAGGGCTTGGATTTGGATGAGAGGATCAGGTTGGTGGAAGAAGAGGATGTTAATCTCTTTCCCAACAGAGGAGGGGCACCTAGCTTCATTTCTGCTCATGGAGGAAAACAACTGTGTCCCTACACATTTTTTTCTGTAAAGTAAAGGACACCTTGGTGAGGACACTTTTGTATTCTGGGATACTCCCATCCCCCAGTTTTGCCTCTCCATCCCTCCAAGCGTGGTGTGTTTTGTTAACGAGAAGATATACTAAAGGAACTCCTTTTGGCCCAAGCATAGGGTAAGTTCTGAATAGCCCATGCAGCCATAACATGTCAGCAGATGGCCACTCCCTATCTCCTCCCACTTTGTACACTCACTGTGACAGCATGTTGTGTAAAGCAATTCAGGCAAAGAAATACCTCTTGCAAACCCAGATTGGCCTCTCCTGAAGGAACGGCAGCAAAGTCCACCTTTCAGATTATTCTTGAGATTGATGATCTAGAAATAGAAAATCCATAACTCCCAGTGATTTGATTATGTGACCAAATCCACATAATTTTCCTGGCAGCACTGGGGAAGTGGTTTACCACTGCCTCCTTTGGGGAAATTTTTCCACTTCATAATCTAGCCCAGTGTTTCTCAATCTTGGCAACTTTAAGATGTATGGACTTCAACTCCCAGAATTCCCCATGCTGGCTGGGGAATTCTGGGAGTTGAAGTCCACACATCTTCAAGTTGCCAAGGTTGAGAAACACTGGTAGCCCACACCACTGCTATTCCTTGGAGTAACCAGATCTGACCTTGCTCAGCTTCTAAGCTCAAAGATAAATACTAAATACTATCCTCCCAGGCACTAGGGTCACTAAGCCAGACCATCTTCCAAATTCTTTATTTTGTTTCCTCTGAACTCAGGAAAGTTCATGCATGCGTCGGTACTTCCTGCTCAGTTTGCCTTACCACTCTGCAAAGGGAACTCTAGTCTACCACAGCATCTGCAGGCCCAGCCCTGCTGATTTCTGCCCAGGAAATAGCTTTTTATCACCACTGAACAGAAAAGTATGAGGAAACCCGAAGGAGTCCCCCCCACTCCCCCACACACAATACTGGTAACTTAGTTATCAACAGTCCCACTCTCAGCCTGTTTCCTTTCACTTCCTACCAAAGTTCCCATCTTCAACAGAAAAAGGACCTTCTCTCACTAACGCTGGGAGGGCACTCTTTTGGAAGTACATGTAGTCCTCGCTTAATGACCCTAATTGAGACCAGAATTTCCACTGCTAAGCAAAGCAGCCATTAGGCTAATCATCACATGACCACAACACTTAGAGACGGTAGTTCCGGTAGTCCTGGTTGCAGTCATTAGGCCAGGACTGCACCGTTGTTAGGCGAGTACCTCATGTTTCTCCTGCCTTGCTGCGCTTGCCTCTGCTTCAACTTTCCCACGCACCTATCTCCCCCATCTCTGCCCTTTTGGCCGCCCTGCCCTCTGCCACTACCACCTACCCGTCATCCCTCCACCAACCTTCACCATCTTCTCCCTCCCGCTGCTGACAAGTTGCGCCTGGCCACAGCAGCTTCCGGCCCTTGTGAGGCCTCTGCATGGCCTCATAAGGCCTCAGAATAGGCATGAGGGGGTCACACGAAGGCCTCACAAAGGGCCAGAAGCTGCCTCGGGTCGGTGCACGTCAGCAGCAGCAGGAGGAAGAAAAGAGCAAAGGTTGGCAGGGGGCAGCAGAGATAGGTGGCAGAGTGCAGGGTGGCCAAAAGAGCAGGGATGGGGGGGAGATAGGCAGTTGAAGCATACTCTGCAGTTGTAAATGTGGGCAGGATGCCAAGCGCCCAAATTTTGATCACATGACGGCGGGGGCACTGCAAAAGCCGTAACTTCAAGGACTGGTTGTAACTACCATTTGTTCAGCGCCATCATAACTTTGGTCACTGAATGAATGCTTGTTAAGCAAGGACTACCTGTACATTAACAAGGTAGATTCCTGCTAGACCAGGCCAACGATTTATGCAGGCCGAAGATTTATGCAGCCCAGTGTTGTTTCTGAAATAGAGCCATCATGTGTTCTCTGGAAGCTTACAAGGCCCTGGGCAACAAGGAAAACCATCCCTGATCAACTGAGGCTCTGGCTTCTAAATAAGTTCCCCATCCTGGGGAACTGCCACTGACAGGCCAATTGTCTATGAATTGGTTATATGATCAAGATCAGCTTCTCCCAACTTGGTACTCTCCAAATAGCTGAGAATTCTGGGAGCTGCAGTCCCAACACATGTGGAGGATGCTCGGTTGGGGAAGGCCACCATGGCAGCAACTTTGACAACACTCTTTGAAATTAATTCCTTAAGTTGACTACGCAGCTCATGAAGGAACATCAGCAAAATCCACCTTCCAGATTATTCTTGAGTTTGATTATCTAGAAATCAGCCAGGGGTCAAACATTTTTCTTTATTATTGTTTCATACTTCTTCCCAACATTTTATTTTCCTTCATCCTTGATATTTAGCTGGTTTAAGAACTGCCAGAGTCTCTCTATATCATGGTCTAATTGATCAAAGAATCCTTTGGCATCCATTGCTCTTGGTGGCTGGCTAGCTAGCTCAGAATTTTCTGGTGTACGCTAAGCTGCTCACCAGTCATTTTAAAAAGAACAAGTTTCTAATTCTCATTGAGTAGAACTGGGTCTTTGCGCTTTATTTTTTTTAAAGCTCCTGTTCCTTCCAGTGGCTCCCCAGACAGTTCCCTACGCCACAAGTTACAGAAGAGAATCAGTGAAATCCTGGAGAGGTGAGCAAAAGAGCAAGGAACGGAATCCAAGTGCAGCTGGAAGACTCAGAGGAAAACAGCTGCTTTTGGGATTCCGTTGCCCATTCTTATGCCTTCATAGAAGCTGGTAACTGACTGAAAGCAGAACAGAAGGAGGCAAATTCTGTTGCTGGAGAGACCAAGCTGCACACTGTGAACCCCACAGAGGAGAGCAACGCATATGACAGAGCAAGGGCGTGAACATCATTCCAGCAAGAGTAACACTGCACACTTAAAACCTGCAAGGAGACAAAGCCCAACGAAGGTCAATAAACCTGTCTGCAAAGTCTCAACAACTGGATTCATGTCCCTCTGAAGATTCAGACCTCGCTTTTCAAGGTTCAGGCCTTTTTCTTCACACAGTGCACAATTAACTGGCAGGATTTATTACCACAAGATGTGGTGATGGCCGGCAACATGGATGGCTGTAATAGTGGTAGGGTAAATTCATGACAGACACATTTCCTAAGGCTTGTTGATCTTGAGGACTCAGTGTTACTTCCAGGTTGGGGGCAGCTTGCCTCCAAATACCAGTTGCAGGGAACAATGTCAGGAGAGATCTATGCCTCCATCTCCTGCACGTGAGCACCCAAGACAGGTCGTTGGCCTCTGTAGGAAATAAAATGCTGGATTAAGACCTTGGTTGCCAAGAAGTGTCAAAAAGGCCAATATGGGAGCCACAACCACATGATTGAAGCCTTGTCCCCTTTTCACATACATACATACATACATACATAATCATAGCATGATGGCTGGGATTATTGTGCCATTTCCACTGTTACTACTAGCTGATTTGGATTATGCAAATTAGGAAAGGTAGCTGTGCTCTGGTACCATTTCTCACAAAGTGTCATCCCTGGAAATCCAGGAACCAGAAAGGAGGACGGGAAAACCATAGACCTCTTCTGCTGCTATTTCAAAATTGATTATTTCTGATCCAGAAAGTTCTATTAGGACAATGGTTAACAAACACAGGTAGATCTGAGCCATAAATTGGTCAAATCTTTCAAAGTTCTCCAAGCCAACTGGCCATCACTACATCCTGTTGCAATGATTTCCACCGGCTAATTAACAGTGCAGTACAGCGTATTCTTTTTCAGGTATCATTATAAGAAGCCCAAGCCACCTGTAGAATGAAAGTGCCAGGTGTGCAGAAAGGTTTCTGTCTGAAAACACACCAAGAACACCTTTCAGCCCATGAGACACGTTGTCTGGAAAGGTTGCTAATGCAGTGTTGAGAGGTGGGAGGGAAATGTTTGCAAATCAAAAATCTATTCCAACATCACTTGTGCAAGCAACTCGGTAACTGCTCAGCAAGCAGAACAGGGCTTCTTCATTGCCGCAATCCATTCCTGCCACCAGACCTTTTTTGGGTGGATTATTTCTCCCTCTATCCCCTTTTCACTTCACTGATGCTTGCATACAACAAACAAGATATACCTTGGGAGGTGGAAGGCTTCTCTTGTATCCACAATCCTCCTCCTACCTGTTGCCACCCAGTTCCCCAGAGCTGTTATATTCTCTGGGGTGCAGCCAAGTGGATTGGCCAGGGTCATATTTCAAATCTTTTATTGCTATTCAACTTCCCTGTAACCCTTTCCTTTGCAGAGCAGATGTACCCATTGTATTATTAGCCAGGAAATAAGAGAAGGGGAGAACCTACAGGGGAAGAGACTCTCGTGGGAACAATGAGAAGGGCTGACATGGAGGACCAGGAAGAAGGCCCCCAATGAAGGAGGGAAGGTTGGCCTTTGGGGAGTGGAACACTAACAGTGCAGCCAAATGCAATAAATATACAGAATCCACAAATTCCTAAGGCTCCAGTAAGAAAAGGAGTCAGAGCTGACACCACCTATCTGTGCAAGGCTTAAAGGCACAGCACCCTTGAAAGGGTCTAGGTACTACCAGGATTAGGTAACCATATATACTGCTGAACTACAACTACCAACAGCCCCAGCCAGCACGGGCCCAGTATTCCATTAATCTCTGGAAGGCCATAGATTTTCCACCTCTGCCTGTTTATTCCCACCCATCCCTCCAATCCTTAGACCCAGCCTTTCACTCCAAACTATGATGAGATGGTTTCACCAGAGTTTGTGCTATAAAACAAGTTACAGGCCGTGCTTCACACCACTTGCTTGGCAGCTGCATCAACGGCATGAGCAATGGGTGACATTCCTAAGTGCTTCCGGAAGAGTTATTGCTACAGGATTCTCTCATGTCCCCATTCTAATTTCAGAGGTATGGTGGATTCTACAACCCTGTCTACTGCTTTGGCGCTTATCTTCCTTGGCTGCCAGGCAGACTCCGTGGAAGGCCATAAAGACTTCTGCTGGCATACACAGTACCTCCTGGCAAATAAGCCTTATTGAATACCACGGGACACACAAATAAATATGAAAAAATAGACCGATCCCATCTACCCCCTCCCCAAATCCATGAGTTTCTTACAGAAAAGAACTATTGAGGGAAGCATATTCAGTTTTTCACATTTTATTGGGAGAGCGAGGCAGAGATGTCAAGATGTAGTCATCTTAGCGCTGCTTCCAATGTTAACTTCCCTAGAGGATGTCCACTTTTCTAAAAAACAGCTGAAAGAGTAATGCAATTGCTACAAGCACAGGCCTCCAGAATACACTACTCCACATTCATTTTAGTTTAGGCTACTTTAGCAAGTTAGGTAGATAATGGAGGCATGTGGATTAAAAACACTGAAGTAGTTGTATTAATGATGTAAAGCACTAAACCCTTCAAATACTGTAGTACTGCTTTGGAATGACAATATAGGGTTACATAGCAGAGATGGAAAGCAGTGGCCTACAGGTGTTCTAAGCAACATGATCAAGAATGAGGCATGCTGGGAACTGTAGTTGAATAACATCCAGAAGGAATGTTTCCAATCACTGTTGCAGAAGTTCAGTCAAGGTACCTTTTCCATTCATCCCTTTGGTAAAATGGATGGAGATTTGCATGTATTGTATGCATGTGCATTTTTCAATTTTAAGAAGAAAACCTGAACGTGCTGTTCTCTCTTAAAATCCTGATTGAAAAACTAAAAAGGTTTTTTGTTTTTCAATCAGGATTTTAAGAAGTAACCCACACTCAAAAGGATATGGTGATCATTTACTGAACTGGGATATGTACTGCTAAAGAAGTGACAACTTATATCAAAACCACATCCCCTTAGAAAAAACAGAGCTCTGCATCAGAAATGCACCATGTTTCAGAGAGGGCAAATCAGTGGCCCTCTGAACAAGCCCCGTACTCGTCCCTGATGCCCTACAAAGTTTCTCTTATCAGTATCCCCATCTCAGATCATATCCACAATCCTAGATTTTTCTAAACTGCACTTTAAATCTCCACAAAGCAAAAAAAAAAAAATCTAATGTGAGGTGGTGCATAAAAGCATTTCAAAAATAGACACAAAAAGACAAATTTCAGTCGAACATGCATACACAATTCCCACCCACCTACTTCAGTTTCCTCTTTTTTAAAAAGAGGAACAGTTTCATGTCAGATTCTCCCCAAGCTGTTTTCTGAACCCCTGGAAACAATCTGTACAAATCATTCTGGATCATTATTCAACCTGCGGTTGTTGGGCTGGATCCAGGCTTAGTCATAACAAGAGTAAATCTATTGAAATCAATGGGGCTTAAGTCATTCATGACTAATTTACAATCAGTTGATTTCAATAGCCCTTTTCCAAGTCATGACTAAACCTGGAATCAATACCTTATTCTTAAACCTATAAAACCTCACCCCATTTGGACATTTTTTTTTTTCCTTAGCCTCAAATTGAGTAATTTTATATTGAAAAGCATTCCGATTCAGTGAGTAACTACTTAAGCCTTCAAACCAAATGCCTGGGGTTGGCTATTCCTTTTTCAACAGGACTTACACAGGATTGGCCAGATGCAAAAGAGGACACCGTCTGTGTAGCAGAGGAAAAGTCATCTACTTGTATCTACTGAAATTCCTTGTCCTATATAATGAAGAAAAGGCAGAAATCCCGTCTTCTTTTGAACCTCAACCAGCAGCGACTGACATTATTTAGTGCAGATGGTGGCAATCTGGCACCTAAAGATACATAATTTGTTGCCACCGACCATGGTGAATAGCGATGAATATGTCCGACCAACTGGAAGCCACCAACCTGGCACCCCAATTTAGTAGAGAGCAATTTCCCACCTTTCAAAACCTGGTTTCTCCAACAGAGGTGCTGAAAATAACCGGGTGGAGGTTCCATCTAATCCACTGGGGGATTTCCTATAAAGCAGAGCACTCAATGTGAGAGCAGGAAACTATACGACAGAAAGGGAAATCAATGTGGAGGAATCTATTTCTGAAAGAAGCTGTGTCTTTAAAGGTTGCATAATTTCAACAGACGAAACTAAAGGAAACCACCACTGGTGGCTTTTTCTGGCACGGAAAGGCAAGAAGGGGAAAAACTTCATCTCTTGAAAGGCAGAGACTTTCTACCCATCAAAAAAGATAATTTCCCCTAGTGCACTGGGGAAGTAATTTACATCCAAAGAGCAGAAGAGGCATTGTCCTGCTTCTGTTTCTCCCCAAATACATTGTTCTTAAAAATAGATACATGAATGAGAGATAGAAGAGGGGCAAAATCCAGCTTCATATTACTTTTTTTAATATAGAAGGCAACAGGCAGAAGTAGGGGCTCTTATTAGAACTTGTATGTTCAGTTCTGATAAACTGAGTTAGACCAGCATGTTTCTTCATTCACGCTACAATCCTATGTATTAGGATTGTAGTTATTTGTTGTTATTTGTAGTTATTTGTTAGTTATCTGGAACTAAGTTCATTTGGGTAAGATTTGCTTCCAGGTCCAATCCTATTACTTACTGAGAAGTACATCTGTATCTAGAACACTTTTGGGCATGGGGATTAATACAAACTTAGGGCACTATGAGATTTATTTTACGGCACTAAACCCCCCAGGCCCACTGCTGTTATTCCCATTTTGCAGAGGAATAACTGAGACTGAAGAGAGGGGTTCACCGGAGGTCACCCTGCTAGTTTCTGGCAAGACAAAGGTTAGACCTGGGAATACTTGGTTTTGTGGGATAAACCGTTGCCAGTTGACTCCTGATGCAGAGATGGGAAGTCAAGAAATAAATGGCCCTTGGAAGGACCTTACGCTCCTGTCCTTTCCCCTCCTGGCCTGCCCAGAAGCACGAGGAAAGTTCATCTGCCCTCGCCGCCCAGAAGGACTCTTTCCTTGCCTGATCAAGAGGCAGCCATCAGCTGGAAGGCTCCCACGCCGTTTCTGCTCGTTGCACTTACTAAGGGGATCCCGCGCCAAGCAAGGGAGCAGAGACAATCCTGGAGAAGCTACGGGGCAAACCTACCTCGGCAGGAAGGCGCTCGGCTCCTGGTTACTTGAAGGCAACGCTCCCTTCCCCTGCGCTCCGCTTCCTTAACCCCGGCCGCACCCTGGCCGCGGGGCCGGGGGCAAGTCCTTTCCGCCTCCCCGCTCAGCCGCGTCACCTCCTCGCAGAGCGCACCCTTCGACACGCTTCGCCTCCCGTGGAAACGCCGGAGGAGGAATGGGGGCTTCTCGCTTCTCCCCCGGTCTCGCGCTCGCCTTCTCCCACGGCGGCGCCCGCCCGCCCGCAGAAGCACGTGCGGGGCTCCCGCTGCCCCTTTCCTATTTGGAGACCCCTCCCTCCTTCCCTCCCTCTCCCTCTCTCACCTGGCCGACTTCGGAAGGCGACATCGCCAGATAGGTGGCCTCGCTTAGCCGTGCTGGACAGTACCAAAGAGTCAGCCGGGCCGGGCCGGGCCCCGCCTTGCCTTGCCCTGCCCGCAGGGACTCGGCCGTCTGACCAGCCGCGCGCACAAGCTGCATTCCGGCCCGCTCTGCTCCGCTCCTTCCCGGGCATTTTATGCCGAGGGGACCAACGAATTTCCCCCTGCCTTCCCCTCCTGGGAAGCCCATCTCAGCCAATCAGGGCTGCTTGGGGCAGGCCGGAATCTCCCTCCTATTGTTTTATTTTTTTTCTTAGCCCAAACTAACTTCTGCTTTTCGCAAAGCGGCTGCCGTCGCTCCGCTCAGCAGCCCAGCTAGTTTCGCTTTTGCTATTACTCCGGCCAAATCGCTCCTGGGCTGCGCCCGCCCCGCCGCTTGCTCCGCAGTCACAGGCTCTTTTCTCCTGTTACAGCGCACTGCTGTCCCCCGGGCTTTCTCTCTCGCCGGCCGAGCGTCTGATGCCTCCACCTCAGCGGAGGAGATCGCAGCTCAGCCTTTTAGACGGGCCGGCTGGCAAGAACAGGCCCCTCTGGAGTCGGTGGGGGCTACAGTACTTGGGAAGACATTGCCCCGCCGGCAGCCGCGGGGTTGCGTGGCCTGGCCCTCTCCGCCCGGTTTACACCCCGTTACAAATCCAGCAGCTGCACTGATGCAACGTGCCAAACTCAGTTCATTAAATACTGCTTTTTTTCCCCCAAAACTTACTGTCACTTCATTAAAAACTCTTTTTTTTCCCCTGAACTTACTACTCACTTCATTACTGTTTTTTTTCAAACTTACTTTCTTCTAGAATGGTGCGGAAACCTAGGTGCTAGCTCAGAGCATTGTGTGAATCTGGAAACATGGGTTAATTCAGTCACCCCAAAGCCTCTTGGGTAAACCCAACGTATGTGTTTGCATAGCACACTCAACCATAAACTAACCAATCACATTTTAGCAAAGGGCGTCATATGAACCGCACGCAGGGGGTTAGTATATGGATCAGTTATTCCATGAACTGTAATTTAAGTTAACCATGACCATATGGAACACATTTGAATATAGCCACTGTCTGCACAAGCTTTCTGATGTTCTTTTCCCATTGAAAGGCCTGAATTGAACACCCTTCCTTTCCCTAGCGGGGCCTATCAACTTTTCCTTTTATCCCAGTCTTTTGAGGTTGGTGAGTGAGAAAAGAAGCAGAGCTGCCCTCATGTTACACAAGCCAAAATCTGATTTCAATAGGTAGAGCATATCTGTATGCTGGTCAAACTGGTCACCTCTTAGTCCAAGACTGGGCAATGCGAGGCCCACATGCATGAGACACCTCCCTTGGTGCTTGCCAAATTCCATTCTTCCTCTTCTGCATGCTATGGTGAAGTGATGGAGCTATCTCAGTTGTTGGGTTCCTGGAAAATGTGCTTTTGGGCACTGGACAAGCCCTTGCAGTGTAGACTTACAGCTTCTGCCGAAAGGCCTTGCTCACCCCTCCCACCCTGAAATGTTGATCTTCAATCAGAACTTGCTGGACCTTCCTATTACTGTAATAGGGACACCTCTTGATCTTATCATCTAAAGCAATTTTTCTCAACCTCAGCACCTTGAAGATGTGTGGACTTCAACTCCCAGAATTCCTCAGCTAGCCATGCTGGCTGGGGAATTCTGGGAGTTGAAGTCCACACATCTTCAAGGTGCTGAGGTTGAGAAACACTGATCTAGAGAAATCTGAGTATGTGCAGGATCTCTGTCCCATAACTATATTTACTCCTCAACCCTTTTGCCTGACAATGTACTCATTCTTTGACATCTGGAACGAAAACTCTTAGCAGAGTTTAAGTACAACCTGAAACCATCACAGCATCAGGTACAGTGTAATTTCAGTGCCTGTTCTGCAATTTCTTCCCACGTTTTATCTGAAAATGGTGACTAGTTGCAGACCCCATGTATTTCAACATACCACGTGGAAATTAGCCTGGCCCCTACAATGCTAGCTTCCCAAAAGATATTTAAAACAGAACTTACAGAGGCTTTACAGAGATTGGCAGGATGCCCTGAAATTATTACTACTTGTTTTTCAGATAGTAGTTGTTTATTTTTATTTTTTTTACCATGGACAATTTCTTTATATTATTTCTAATACAGAACTCCCAAGAGCCATGTAGATCATGGTGGTACCAAATCAAATAAATAAATCAACATGTAAAGCATCCTTTTTTCCATCCTCCTTTTTTCTGCTTTGTTTATCACCTTACCTGGAACAGGAAAGCTTGAACAGTTTTGGACTTTTGATCTGGGCTAATTAACACCTTTAACATGGATTTTAGAGAAGCCCCTAGAACCACTTCTGTTCCCTTTCAAACACATTCTATTTACTTTAGGTGCAGTCCCACATTTGTGCTGCACCAGTTTGCAGACCAACCATTTTACCGTTTTTGGCTTCCCCAACGAGATCTGGATTTTTTAGAAGAGACTTTACCGGTGTTATTTCAAAAGCTTTCTTTTGAGAGAGGTTATTTTCCATTTTAAAGAGTCTGTGTTTGTATGTGAGACCAACTTGGCAACTTTCTGGTGTAAGTCCAAATCTGAAGCTATTCTACTATGGTGCCCAGGCTGAGCTTTCTTCCTTTAATTTATATACATCTTGCAACAAATGAAGCAGGATGACTCTGTCTTTGCCTGATGCTAAATTGGATTCTGTGGGAGGGAGCTGTAAATGTCTCAGCTTTTGCCTAGATCCTAGGCAGGTCCGTCCATCTGTCCTTCCCAGTTCTCATGTTATTGTTATTTCCAATAATGGGGTCCTTATTCTTCAAGTCCTTGTTGCCAGTCTTGTTCCAGACATTGCAGCTGCCGAAAATCATCGTAGGTACAATAAAGTCTCCCTTCTGCCTTACACATACTCTTGCCTCTCCCAGCTGAATATATCAGAACCCAAATAAAATTAACTGGGAGGAGAAAAGCCTTGCTTAATTACAGCTTTGCGCTTAACCAAGGTGTATATGGTACATGTGTGAAAGAGAGAGAGAAGCAACAGAAATGCAAGACGCCAAAGTGACTTCAGAGTCCAGATGATCGCAGGTGGCTTCAAGTGATGCCAGAGGGAGGGAGGAGGAAACAGGGGCCATGACTGCCTCCCAGCCTATTAATGCAGAGAAGCAGGGAACCCAAGACCCTCACCAAGCAGCTTAGTGGAGTTGGGTTTCAGCCATGGCTCTGATCCAGCATACAGGTGTGCAGGGCATCCATCTTTCTCTAACCTTCTAAGTCTCCTACGGAGACAAGACAGCAAGCTTGAGAGAAGTGTAATCATCACGATGATATAGATTATTCTCTTTGCACAAATATTGAATTCCTCACCCTGCCTTGCCAGAATGCCCATGGTCTCCCTGCTGAAAAAGTGGATTTCTACGAGATTTTAAAGATAGCCACCAGCTGGGCTGTTTTCGTTTAGCTGCTGCAAAAAAAAAAAGGGGATGGGGGACAAATTTTGTGCTCCCATATTGCGTGTGACCAAAATGATGTTTTGCCTGCGGATTTTTCATTGCTGTGTAATTGAGCATATTTAATATTCTACCTTTCTTCCAGGCCTATGGTACAACGAAACAGGTTTTTAAGCAAAGATGGTACAAAATACATATTAGGGCACTATCACCTCAAATACCCTTTTTTCTGGTCATCCATCTTAATTCTGAAGATGAGGTTACCAAAAAAGATTATGATGGTAGTCTAGCCAGTTCACCTAGAAGAAGGCCTTCTTTTAGATCAGCATTTCTCAACCTTGGAGGCTTGAAGACGTGTGGACTTCAACTCCCAGAATTCTGGGAGTTGAAGTCCACACATCTTCAAGTTGCCAAGGTTGAGAAACACTGTCCTAGATTGATCTTATAGTAGGAGCTTTCCTAGCTGTGGAATCAGAGGAGGAAAAGAGTTAAATTTACATTAAACATTATTTGTCTCTTGTGTGGTGGATCAGGCAAACACGCTGACTTGAATTTCAGATCTTTATGTCCCCTGCTGATACTGGGCACCACGCTTCCCTCCTCCCTATACTTTTCACACCTGCTCTGCATCCCCCATCAACCTGAACCAGAAGGGGTGGAAAACACCAATCCTTGGGGACACTGGGGTATTTCCACCAGCTGCAGGAGCAGCACCTGCACGTTAATTGGGAACACAGATACTGATAGACTTCACCCAACCCTGTAGCAGATGGATAGGCATGCCTTTGAAAAGTCATAATATTGCATGGTGTTGCAGGAGGATTACCAGAATGAGTTCTGGCTGGAAAACTCTGAATGAGCACTGGATGAGAACGAAGAAATACAAGAGCCCTACTTTTTCTTTACTGCCATCTACTGGTCATCCAGAGTCATGCAGCTTAGATCTGGAAGCTGCTTATTGCAGACTCCAGCAAAATAATTCACACCTAACCACCATTCAAATGCTGGGTGTGGTGTTTAGTGAGAGACCGAGGAACCAGTGCCACATGGTTGCCCACCTGAGAAGACAGCTAACTCCCATCTATGCAAGGGATAGCCCGTGGGGACCTTCTATTCAGAATTAGATAGATTGGGAGGTTTCTCTTAACATTTATTTGAACCCTGCTTTATATCCATCACTAGTTAACAGAACAATGATGCTAACATGGGGAACAGATCACATGACAAAGCTGGGTGTGTACTTTGCCCTCACATGTGCACCAACATCATAGGCCCCAACGTTAGGCGTCTTCACATGCTCTTCCTCTAATGTGATATCAGCTATCTTCTGCCAGCATTGTCCATCTGGATTCTGTGTAGGACAAACAGGCCAGACTTTGCACCAAAGAATTAAAGGACACAAGTTTAACATCTGAACTCAAAGAAGGACAAAGTAATATCAGAATATTTTAACCTCCCGTGGGTACTCCAATACAGACCACGAAAATAGCTATTTTGGAAGAAGGAAATTTTACCAGCACAATTGAACAAGAGGTTGATAAACTCACCCATATCAAAAAAAATTCTGACAATCTTGGAAGATTTCAACAAACACAATGGGTTTTTAACTCATTACAATTTTTAACTGATAAAGGCACTTGTAATCTTTCTCACATGCAGTCCGTATCTGCATAACCACCCTCCCTTCCTCTCCTAATTTAAATCCTACTTCAGTTTAGTCACTTTATGCTTCTGATGAAATACAGTAAGCTGTAGCTTATGCCTTTGAATAAAAAGTGCTAGTCTGAAAAGGTGTTACTAGACTCCTGATTTTTGGCTTTCCTCCTACATAGTTCTCATTTTCTAAAGCAGCCTTCCGAAGTCTAGAACCTTGCAGATGTATTAGAACTATAATTTCCAGAATCCATAAGCACCATAATTGCACTGGGAAAAGCTGTGTTAGAACATGGCATCTTAGACACAACCCTGCTCTACTCATGCAAAAGGCAGAGACAGAATGTTGTTTGAAACATATACAGAGATCAGGTATCCATGTATAAAATGTCATCGATTATTTTATTTGTTGTAGCCCATTATAATTTCTCATGAGCAATTCTCAATCTGGCATAATAAACATAAATAAGGCCCTGAATTGTAATGCTTTATTTTAAATGTGGTTTGGGATCTATTCCTCTAAGACAAGCAAGGCTGGCTGGGGAATTCTGGGAATTGAAGTCCATACATCTTCCAGTTGCCAAGGCTGAGAAACACTGATCTAGGATAAGCCCCTGGAGTTTCACTAGGTCCTGGCACAGGTCAGGGGCAAGGCTCCCTCTTCAACCCTCTTCACTGCCTTAGTAACTTCTAGCCTTAGGGGCTGCATACAGCCCCCCAACTACTTTTTTGTGGTAACTCTCAGAGCTTCCTCTGAAAGCATCACTGAATTTCAGCCTGGTTGGACAGAGCACAATTGCCGAAAAGATTTTTGCAAGGAAAATTATCTAAAATAGGTTTCACAGAGTAAAGGCAAAGAAACCCCCAAATTCCCCTTGAAACCTGGGCTGAAAAGCCAAAAAATCACAACCCAGCCCATTGCAGCCTTCAGCCAACTCCCCCCCCCCCGCCCCCGCCAACAATGATGGGCAGTACCCGTTGGCCGTTCTGGTCTTCCTCTGGTCTGAAAAAGGTGGTTTCCACACAGGGGCTGTTGAGAAATCACTTTACTGCAGTTCCCCACAGACTGAACTGAAACTAAGATTCTAAAGAGTACTTAATATAAAGCTACATTATCCTGCCACATCTTTCCCCGTGGCCAAGACTTGTCTAATGTTTATTCAAAAATACATTCGGCAAAGGGCCTTTCCATCATTAAGTCCTGGCCTTAGATTTCATCTCATTGTTTATGGCTGGAGGATTACTGATACGTAGCTTCTTAATTACCCCCAGGGGAGTAGACAAGACTTTAATTGCTGGTTATCTTTCAGATTTTTTTCCCCATTTGTTTTTAAGTGTGAAATAGGACTATTAAAGAGAGAAGGGTAAAAAAGGAAGAATAATTTGCTCCCAATCCACCTTCTCCAGGAATATACGTAATGTGATGCTAGGACAATTAAGAGAGTCTGTTCAGAGGACAATTAACTAAACTCACCTCAAATTAATAAGGATTAAGATGGACATGACTTGCAAACAGGCAGCCTTCACTTAAAAGCAGCCCTACCAATGGTTTTTGCTTAGCAGAAACCTTGTCCTTCAAATTAGGGCTGGCTTTGCGTGAGTCTCCATCAGTAATTGCAGTTTACATATGCAAAAATGTAAGTTGCTCCATCAGAAAGGCAGAACCAACATTTTGAACTCGGCCTGTAGTTTATTGTAAGATACTTATAGGATCGATGTTTTCCCACTGTAGGGGACATTAGTGATGCTGAGACATAATAGCCAGTTTGTCACAAGTCACCTCCTCCAAAAACCAGACTTTCAAGCAAAGCCTGAAAGTTCATCTCATGAGAAGTGAATAAAGAATATATTTGGAAAAATGTTGTATAATGAATTAGACAACTTCTGGAACTGGAGAAGCAAAAACGGAATTAATATAAGAATACAGCATATGTCATTCATCATCTGTGTGAAGTTAGTGTCTGTATCAGAACAAAATAGGTAGACCTTTAATGGCATGGTATCCTGGTTAGAAAGCCTTTTCTAGGCCAATGCCTCTAAGATGTGAGAAATTCTAGGTCCCACTTATCCAGGGGACCCCAGTTTGGAGGAGATCTGAATAATGGAACAGGGAAACTTGCTAATTACCATTTCCTAACCTAACACATTTTTGACGTCTGCTGTAAGGATTACACAGCAGAGCAGCAAGCTACGTATATCCCTCAGCTCCTTGGTACAAAATAATAACTGAGTGTTTATATTTAATAAATAAGTAAAACAAACAGTATGATGAAACATAGTGAATGACTTCCTCTTACAAATGAAAAATGCCTGACTGTTTTTCATCTGGGTGTCTATTTCCCTTTGGAGAGATGATTTTCCTTGGATTATTTTCTTGGTTAATTTGTTTGATTTTATATTTTGAATTCATTCTATTGCTGTATTTTTTAAAAAAAAAAATCCTTTGTGGTTTCAATCTATTCTGAAAGCACTGGAAAATGCCATAGTATATTTTAAAAATAAATTCATATATGCCACGTATACATAGGTGGCTGGCAAGGTCATTCTGTTCAGTTAATTGGCATGATGGGGAAGGGTTTGAGGGATTAAAGGGCAAAATTGTGCTGCTGAAAATGAGTGCCTTTGCCATGAGACTTTTGTCCCTTCCTGCTATAAATAAACAAGAGATACAACTAAGCGGAAGCATTTTGCAATGGCTCTCACTGGCTTCCACTTAGTTATATCCATGTTTTTCCAGGCATTTAAGTGGTACCATTAGTTGTTAAGTCCCCAGCACTTCAAGAGCTGTAAACCAGCCCAAACCTATCTGAAATTACTGTAGTCTTTTGTTTTCTTTCCCTTTAGATGCAGAACTATCAACATTTAATGTTTCCTTACTAATAAAACCCAGCTCCATCTAGTGGTAGCCCAAGGAAGAAACCTTGGGTGAGAATTAATTTAGGTGCTTGAGGGAGACATTTCTGCTTAGTGGATTAGGAATCAAGATATTGAAAATACTAGTTTAGGTGAAATTTAGTTTTACCTTTGAGCCTCCAGAAAAAGGAAATAATATAAGAACTTGTTGAAAAATAAATTACTGCTCCAGATCACACTGTAAAGAGGCAGCGGGGACCACCTAAGATATATTCTCAAGACTATTTAAATTCTGACATTAATCTGTCTCTCTAAAGATCCAGTGTGTACATCTGAAGGCTCCCTTCTCTTTAGCTTCTTAGGTTGCCACTGTTGGGTGATGACCAGGATCAGGGTCCTCTTGAGCAGTGTTCTTCAACTTTGGCAGCTTGAAGATGTGTGGACTTCAACTCCCAGAATTCCCTAGCCAGCAAGCTGGGGAATTCTGGGAATTGAAGTCCACACATCTTCAAGCTGCCAAGGTTGAGGAACACTGCTCTTGAGGACAGAAACCCAATTGTGTGTGGCTGGGGAAGAGTGCCTCTTGTGCCTTTGAAGCTAAAATGGGATTAAGATGGGTTAAAATTAGTGTGTTGGAGAAGACTCCTGAGAATACCATGGACAGACAAGAAAACAAACCGATGGATCATCAAACAAATCAACCCAGAGTTCTCACTCCAGGCAGAAATAACCAGGCTCAAATTATCCTACTTTGGAGACATTCTACGAAGACCCAGCTCTCTGGAGAAGGCTGTAATGATGGGAAATGTGGAAGGAAAGGGAAGGAAAGGATGATAAGCAGCTAGGTGAATGGATTCAGCTACATTGGCGATAAATGCGCCATTGGAAGACTCGAAAGACCAGGCTAGGGACAGATTGTCATGGAGAAAATCTATCTTTGTGGTCAGTAGGTGTAATTGTATGTGGGAATGACCTTGGGAGACAGGAGGAAGAGTCACAGACCAGGCAATGGTCAGATAAGAGGCAGCTGAGCCTGCGGAAGGAAGGGGGCATAGCAAACATCTCAGAAGGGACCCTCCCTGCTTTCTTGGACTGTAAAGGCGAGCGGGGAGAGATGTACTTTCAGGCTTGCAAGATTCTGTTAACCATACAATAAAGATAGAGCTAATACTCCTGGGCGTGCTTCTTATCTGGACTACTTTGCAAGGCTGACACTAGGAGCTGCATATGACTTGATGGCACATAATCAACATCAACAAAACTAGTGTGAGGTGGGCACTATTAGAACCTATTTCGGATCTGAATACCCCAGTTCTCAACCACTATTCTGAACGAATCCGGAATAGAAGGCCTGCTTTGGGGACTGGAAGCCACGACCCAAGTAATTATTAAAAGAAAGGGACCAGAGTGGCCTTCTCCAACCCAGTGCCCTCCGCGCATATTGGATATCAGCCTTGACAGCACTGCCACCTGCACGCTGGCAATAAGGGCGCCCGGCGGGACGAAACGGCGCGGTTGGCAACTGCGCGTCTTCCCACCGACGGCCGCTAGAGGGCGCGGGCGGCTCTCCTAGGCAAGGCGCTGCTAGCTCCTCCCTTCGCTCTCATGGCCGCCCTCGCGTTGCTCCGCTCGGCCCTGGGCTGGAGAGCGAGGCCCGTTTACTCCCGCAGGTAAGTGCGCGAGGGGGCTGCCCCCCACCCAGTGGGGGTGCAGGCGAAAAGCGCCCGCCGCCCCTTCGCACCCAGGAAGGGGCTCGAGCTCGGAGAACCCGGAGCTGCTGCAGCTGCACGGGCGCAGAAATGCCCGGGGCTGCGGGTGGCCGCGGGGCGCGGCTCCCAGCTGGCCTTGGCTGAAGCTGAGCAAGCCGGACTTGGGTAGGGGCCGCCTGGAAATGCCGGTGCCGTCCCGGGAAGGCGAAGAAGCCGCTCCAGAGAAGGCGGGAGGGCACGTGTCCGTGCTGCGGCTGAGAAAACCCTATGCACGTGTCCGTGAAGTCCGTGAAGAAAGTAGGGGCTTGCCTCGAAAGAGGAATGAAGTCCTTTTTCTGTGACGAGGTGCACGAAAAAAAGAACTCGACGGGTTTGGAGGTGGCTTGGCGAGTTGCACGGGGACCGTCTGGCTGGATTTGCAAATCCCGCTGGAGCCTGGGCTTCGACGGAATTCGGTGCGGGAGATCCGTTGCCTGGGGGGGCGCGGGGTCGTCCGACGTGAAGGAAAAGGCGCGCTCCTCTTCCTCAGCTGGAAGGGGGTGTTCAAGGGGGGAGACTTTATTTTGAACCCGCGCACTTTTCAGGGCCGTTTGTAATGACAGGTCTTTAGCGTGGCCTGTTTCATGAGCCTTAAACCCACTGAGAAAGCAGCAGTATCAACAAGGATGGTTGAACCTTACAGAAGGGAGAATGCCGACACTATTTAGTTGTGCCATTCTGCCCAAAGCATTTATCTCATAAAAACCATATTTGCATGAAATCGTGAATATTTGTCCAATGACTTGACCTCCTATAGGAAGGAGAAAAATGTGTAGTGAAACCCCAGCAGAACTCCAGAAATATAAATTGAAATGGCCAGCCAAGGATCTTTCATCAGCATTTGTTAATAGGGAAATGTTGATCATTAACCCAGTTTGGCCTTCTTGCTATATTTATCCTTCGCCCCCTCTTTTTCTATGCCTGCTGTATGGATTTGGAACTTCAACTGTACATGTTCTGCGACAAAGTTTTGCAGTGGGTCAAGCTTGGAATATCCAAAGTGGCAGATAAGGGTATATATGCCTGTGAGCATCCTCTGATTTTTTACATTGTTAAAAAGAGGGTTTTAATTTAAAAAAAAAAAAAGGGAACCTGGCATCCTGCAAAGAAAAGTGCCAACATCATCTTTACTTTCAAGAATGCCATGGCCCCATAAGCTTTCTTAAAAACAACAACAGCATTATAATTATGGGTGGCTGTAGTCCAGCGGTTTACTTGCAAACATGCTCAGCTGCTTAGAAAAGAAATGGTGGGAAGCAGAGATTGGGGGTGGGGGGTGGGGGCTAAAGGGATGACAGATAGCATCCTAAAGCCATGGTTTGTAGTTGTTTCTGCTCTCCGGGGCTGCCATTCTGTCGATGGGCGAGCCCTGCTGTAGCCATTTTGCATAAGTGCCCACAACCTGTTCTCCAGACTTTAACATGCTCAGCAGGCCAAAAAGATTAGAGCCACAAGTGTAGAGTGCTCTTCTTCAAAGCTTTCATCAGCTCCTCTTCCAGGATGGGCACGCCATTCTCCTACCTGCCCCGGCTCTAAGCCCACACAAATACTCTGTCTTGTGCCACTGAGATGCAAGTTTTCATTGGGTTGCTGGAGGAAGTTCCCTGCTTATGGAATCCCCCCCAAGTTACTTTTTCAACTTGGTGTTTCCTCTGAGGATGCTGCTCCCTCCCTCTCCAAGAGAGGGATGTGTATTATTCTGGGTTAAAATAGAGAACAAGGCAGTAATCTTCTGCCTACTGTAATTTAACTCCTGTGTTTTCACATTGGCCCACAATTTCACTTCCCCGTCATGCACAGTTCTCTAATCAACCTCTGGAGGTTCCCGCACTGTCTGTCCCTGGGACGCTCTCCCTTTTGGGTTGGGGGCAGCCCCAGGTGGCAGCCCCTGGGGACTCCATTCGGTTAGAGAGGTTTGTGTATCAGGAGGTAAGATTGCAGCACAAGCTTGTTAACTGCCATTTTGACTTAGTGGTCAGGCCAGCCGCCATTACCTCATGTTCTCTCTGTCTTCTCAGTTTCAGGCAGCCTCAGCGAAGTCATCGCCTCACACCTTCTGATGATGAGCTCCTCCAGAAAACAACAGTCCATCACTTGGAAAGAGAATCGCCAGACATCCTATTTATTGAAGGATACACAAATCATGGTTTCACCATCAATGGGACCATGGTGATAGGCCCTTGTGCTATTTTGCCACAAGCCATCCTGCAGTGGAATGTGAGAGTGTAGGCTTTTCAGTTCCTTAATAGGGATACCGTATATGAATCTGTTCACTTCAGGAGATATACATTTTCTAGTTTTAATATATTTTTCCTTGATTTCATTTATAGGTAGTCCTCGCTTAATGACAGTAATTGGACCGGAATTTCGATTTGTAAGCAATGTGGTCGTAAAGTGCAATGTCACGTGACTGTGCCATTTAGCGACAGCAGTGTCAGCAGTCCCTGGTTACCGTCATTAAGCAAGGATCTCACACGAACATGACTTCCGACTTCCTGCAGGCTTCACCATGACTTCTGACTTTCCACACTTTGCTTGTGGGAAGCCGGCAGGGAACGTCGGAAATCGTGATCGCATGACAGCAGGATGCTGCGACGCTCTGAAATCTGGGCTGGCTGCTGAGCACCCGGATTGCTATCACATGACTGTGAGGGCTCTGCAATAGTGAGAACTTCTAGGACCGGTCATAACTACCACTTATTCAGCACCATCACAAGTTTGAATGGTTACTGAATGAGTGGTCATTTAACGAGAACCACCTGTACATGCCAGTTTGTGATTCATGTAGAATAAGGTTTTTAATAGAAACTTAAATGTATTTTAATACATGCTTTTCCATATATAGTTTTATGTGTAATAGTTTGTAATAGAATATTATTGTATAGCATTTTTATCAATGTACGCATATTTTGATTGGGAAGCTATACCACAACATTTTTGGAGAATTTCAAGGAATAATTGAGTGCTGGTTGTCATAATAGTTTAAAAATGTGTCATTAAGTACCTGCATTATTATAGTGTAAACCAGGCAGGTTTTTCTCCTTCCCTACTCTTGTCCCAACATTAATTCTGCTGCCTAGGATTTATATTACATTTTTGGACCCAAATGCTAGAAAAAAAAATTCATATATAATTTTATTGAAAATGTTAAACACAAGAATAAGACTAATACAGACTAAAATAGAGTTAAAAAGAAAAGAGAGAAAGGAAAAAAATGAAAGAAAACTAAAGGTGCAAAAAGAAAAAGAGTAGCAGAAAAATAGAAAAAGAAAAAAGATGTAAAGAAGTGGCTTCCAGTCTTCTTTATGGCAGTTATAAGTACAATTATAAATTGATCTCTCTTTCAAGTTATATCATGACTCTCTTCTTTCTATAATCTATCCTGTCTAATCATCAAAACCATAAATCATAAGTTCATTTTTTTCTTTTTTGTGCAAAAAGTCTGTAAGGGTTTCCAGTCACCAATAAACATTGTCTTTTCTCTAATCAAACAAGTCAGTTTGGCCATTTCAAGTTCTATCATCTTCAGCCGCTCCTCTGTCATAGGTATTGCCAAATCTTTGTGTGTACAATAATCTCGCTGCAGTTATCATATATAAAAACAATGTTCCCTGATTTTTTTCCAACTGCTTATCCATCAATCCCAAAAGGAAAAGTTCTGGTTTCAGTAGAATGTTAATCTTTAAAATCCTCTGAATCACTGTATGTATTTGAACCCAAAATTTTCTAGCTTTTTTGCACATCCACCAAGCATGATAAAATGACCCTTTCTTGTTCACATTTCCAACATGAATTTGAAGTACCTTTATACATTCTGGATATTTTTTCTGGTGTCATATACCAACAGTACATCATTTTATGAAAATGCTCTTTAAGATTATAACATAGTGTAACTTTCAGTCCTTTCAACCACATATTTTCATTATAACCAAAAATTTTAGCCCACTCTATCATACATTCCTTAACTTGTTCTTCTGTTCCAAATTTCAGTAAAGTTTATATATTTTAGCAATCACATGTTCATCATTTGTACACAATTGTGTTTCAAAATCAGTCTTACAGTGTTCAATACCATACATTATTTTATTTAAACCTTTTTGATAACTATAAATAAGAAAACCATTGACAACTATGTCCCTCTGCCATCAGTTTCTTCTCTTGATTTTATTTTATATTCCCCTTGAGAGATTTCTAGTATCTCACAGTATGTTAACCATTTGTATTTGCCAATTATTTCTTGTCTCTAAAATGCTGCTTTTGCTGAGAGCCACAAAGGTGTTTTTGGGCACAGCCTGGATTTGTATCTATTCCATATTCTCAATATAGCACGTCTAACATAATGATTTTTAAAATCTGTCATGTCCTTCTAACTCTAAAAGTCTTCTATTTCTCAGCAACACCCACTATTTCATCCAAACCAAACAATAAGCTGCAAAATACAGTTTCAACTCAGGTAAACCCAGTCCTTCTCTTTCCTTTATATCTTGTAACACCTTATATTCAATTCCCTTGGCATACAAACTTAGATATATCTGTTTGTCACTGTTTAAATGGTGCATCAGTTGCCAAAACAGGTATTGTCTGAAACAAAAACATCATTCTAGGCAAGACATTTATCTTTATCACAGAAATTCTCTCCAATAATGACAATTGTAATTTCTCCCATCTTAACATATCTTCTTTAACTTAATTCCATGTCTTAACATAATTATTTTAAAAGAACATGCAATTCATATTTGTCATAGTGATACCAAAATATTTTACTTTTTTCTCAATCTTAAAACCTGTTTTCTTGATCCTCTATTTTCATTTTTTTTTTTTGGTTAACATCTTTGTTTTCTGATTGTTAATTTTAAAACCTGCTAATGTACCAAATTCTTTTAATTTTCTCATTAATGTTTCAGTTCCCTTTAGTGGATCCTCCAAAACCAACACCGAGTCATCAGCAAATGCCCTTAATTTATAACTTTTCTTTTTAATCTTTATTCCCACAATTATCTCATCTTGTCTAATATCTCTATTCAATATTTCAAGAACTAAAATAAACAGAAGAGGAAACAGTGGGCACCCCTTGTCTTGTCCCTTTTTGTATTTCACAGGGTTTTGTTAGATCTTAATTGACAATTATTTGTGTTTTCTATAAAGTGTACATCAATATTACCCATTTAATAAAATTATCTCCAAAATTTGTATCTTCCAAAACATTAAACAGGAAAGCCCAGTTCAAATTGTCAAAGGCCTTCTCTGCATCTAAGAAAATCAATGTGGCTGGTTTTTCATTATATTGCTCCAAGTATTCCAAAATGTCCAACACATTTCTTATATTATCCTTTATCCTGTCTTTTAGGTAAAAATCCACACTAATCCTCATGAATAAATTCTTGTAAAATTATTTTCAACCTCTCACAAAGTCATTGTAAACAACTTCTTATTCAATAATGATACCGGGCGATAGTTTCTTGTTAAAGTCAAATCTTGTCCCTCCTTAGGTATTAATGCTATATTAGCCTCTTTCTAGCTCTCTGGCATCTTTCCCCTCTGAAAAACAGAATTCATCATATTTTGTAAAGGTTGTAAAAGATCAATCTCAAAACATTTATAGTAACAAGCCGGTTACCCATCTGGTCCAAACTTGGGAATTCTTTTTCTTTTTTCTTTTTATATCTTCTTTAGTTTGTATTAGTCTTTTATTTTTATATTTGTAAACTCTAATAAAATTATTATTTTTAAAAAATTTAAAAAATGACTAGATGGCACATAATCAGTCAATCCATCTTCTCAGGAGTAAGCCTAGGATCTTCAGATCATGAGCTCTACTGCCTGTTAGTGCTAAACAGGCTCTCTGAAAAATTCCAGAAGGGCAACTTCTTCCCTGTAAGCAAGTGAGAAAAAGTAGACCTGCTGAGCTTTTCTCAGCATTACTAATTTTAATAGAGAAGCAAAGACCCAGCTGTTGATCAAGGATGATAGATCTTGGGGCAGTTTTTACAGAACCCCATAATTGATATACCATGTATATAGTGTGAGTGTATTCAAAGAGGTTTACATCTGTTCATCTCTCTGATCCATGCAACAAGTGTTCAACATCTTACAGGTGACTGAAGTTAAGAATAATGTCTAAAACCATCTATTTTCTGCTAGGGCTGGGATTTGGAACCTGGTCCTTTAATTCACAATGCCATTGGAATGCAGCCACAATCCTACTGCGTCAAAACAACCAGCTCTTGCTGGACAGCAGGAGTGGGCAGGAAGGCATCTACTGAGGATGGTTTGGAGACTGGATAATTTTGTTTTAGGGCAAGAGGTTAGAATAAATGACTTAGGGATCCTTCACTGTCTGTTTTATGTGTGGGCATGTTGCTCAGTGGAGAAGAGCACCCATCCAAAAATAATGAAAATGAAGGTTCCTGAACGCATAAAAAATCAGGCTAGTCTTTCCCAACCTGCTACTCCCTCAGAGTATTAGATTGCAACTCCCACTCATCCTCAGAGATCATGTAGTCCATCTACAAGTAGTCCTTGCTTAATGACTGTTCATTTAACAATGGTTTGAAGTTACGATGGCCTCAGAAAAAGTGCTTTACAACCTGTACTTGCACTTAGAATTGTTGCGAACCGTCACACCACCCCCTGCAGTCACGTGATTGTGATTTGTGACCTTTTTTACAACAGTCGTTAAGCGAATTGCTGTGGTTGTTAAGCGAATTCCAGCAAAAAATATCCATTGGAGAAGTTGGATTTGCTTAACAACTGTGGTGATTTGCTTAACAACCATCATAAAATGGTCATAAAATCAGGTTGGGTCACGCGATGCCTCACTTAACAACCACCCCACTTAACCAATTTTCCAGTCCCTATTGTCATTAAGTGAGGACTACCTGTATAGGCTTCCGGGTTTGGGAAAAGCTGTTAGATCCAAAGTCTTTTGTGTGAAGGCTCTTTGTTATGCTATATATTCACTATTGGAAGAGTTTGTCTTTTGTTATTCTGTCTCATTTTCCAGGTTGGTACACATAAAGACATTATTCCGGGGAGCCTTGCTCTGTTCCACATGCTGGAGCCCAAGATAGGTACAAAATAACGCTGTGTCTTGGGCTGGGTTTTAGGGTTTTTTGTTAGTTTTGGTCTTAAGGAGGGAATTTAATCTCACTGTCCTTCTTCCCTACCTTCCTCTGTTGGTTGTCCTAGAAATTGTGGTCCTGGGAACGGGTGCGAGAGTAGAGTGGCTGGATCCTGCTGTCCTGAAGTGTTTGCAGCAACGTGGGATTGCTGTAGAAGTACAAAACACGGTAAGAGATGGTGCTGTGGGGACAGGAAGAAGCAGATAGGAAGAAAAATTAGGCGAGAAAACAGCACAGTAGGAGTTATCTTCTTCTGGCCTCAGATTTCATGTGGTTGCTTGAAACCTCAAAATATAAAAAACGGATGGGACACGCAGCATGAAACCTCACTGCCTGCTGTCGTGTTTGGTATGCTTAGCATTCTGGTTTAGCATTCTGAATGCTTCTAGTCCTCATGATTTTTTTTTTTTTAAGTGCACAGAAATACATATATAGTTTATTTTTATCTCCATAAGTCTTTGCTCGGATCATATGTTCCCACCCCAGGAACCTTGGCAGTAATGCCTTTGCCCTTTTGCAATGGAATTTGCATTGTTCTTTTTCCTCCATATGTATTGACACAGTGATTTGCCAAAGCATGGATCAGCAACACAAATAGATTCTCATCTTTTTCTCCACGCTGATTCCTTTTGTTCGGGTGCATCCTTCCTTGTTGGCTTTGAACTTGGACCCAGGTCCCCTGCCATGCGTGCCTTATTTCTCATCTCCTTGGTTTCGCAGCCTAATGCTTGTGCCACCTTCAACTTCCTGGTAAGCGAGCGACGTGTGACGGCTGCTGGACTCATACCTCCTCCCGCTTTCGTGTCTGAATAAGCCTTTAAGGGTAAGAGGAGATGGGAGGCCTTCTGAGCAAGCCAGAGAAAGGGACTCCGCTGTCAGGCCTGCCAGCCCCTTCAAGGTCCTATGAGCTGCTTCCCCCAGTCACTTACAGGCAGTAGCAGCAGGACGTCAACAAGAGGCGGGTTTTTTCCAGGCTCACCACCAGATCTGAGGCAGACGGCTCTTCTCGCACCGAAGCATGAGCCCAGCGTGGAAAAGAGGGCCTTGAAGTGATATCACGCACCACTGTGCATTGCATCTAGTTGTTATCTGAAAACAACTGCAAGCAGCTAGTGAATTTATGTCCTCAGGGGAAACTTGTTGGGTAGGCTGAAATAAAGCTATTTGTCCAAAATTGATTTACAGGCTTTGAGGCAGAGCAAAGATTTGACGGTGGGCTTCTCTACCACTGTGTCATCTAATTTGTTATTTATCTATTTAATCTATTTATTACTATTTATATAGTCCTCTGCTCAGGATGGCATACATTATCAGTGAACAGCAATTTAAGTTTGTATGAAAACAGCACACAAAAATGTATGAGGAAGCAAGAATAAAGGATGCTTTATCCAAAGGCACTTTGGACAAGTGGAATGTTGTTCTGCTTGTGCAAGGCAATCAGTGCACATTTCTCCGATTTCCTCCTGCTATTGCAATATTCATAGCCTACACCAAACCACAGCCAACAAGCCTTTCCATATTCTGCTGTGTGATGCGTGCCTGCACATGGGGGCTGCAGTGAAAGGGAGGGAGGCTCTGAGCATGTAGGGCTAGGAGGAGATGCTGGGACCATGGTTAAAGAAGCTAGAGGGACTCGCCTTATGTTTAGCTTATTGGTTGTAGCTCGGCATTGATGTGAGGCTTATGGTCTGCCATGGAGCTACAGTCTTTCTGCTGAATGAAATTTCACTTACAAGTCCAACGTGGCGCATGGCAGAGCATGTGTGAATCTGAAATGTAGCCCTCTGGAACAAGTGGAGCAGCATCTGGCTTGCATTCAGTTTCCAGTTGTGTGTTTGGGTGGGTGCTTGAAGCACTGGCCCCTATCAGTGAAATGTCAGAGTATACTCCAAGCCCTCTCTTGAACCTGAGGCATTTTGCCAATCTGCCAGTCTGCAAAGCAAAGTGCTTGTATTGCTTAGCTTAAGCATATCCCAGCCCCATTGTTTAAGCGAACGTTAGATCGCACATGTGCCTCTGGCAAATCTGAGAACTCTGACCTTTGAGGAGGTATTATTTAAATATATGCACCAAGAACAGAGCTGCCCTTTGCCAGGAGTTGTGGAACAATCAACAGATGGGGCAGAGAGTCATGATCTGTCAAAGTGGGTGCCAAATCTTTTAAAGTACAGGTAGTCCTTGACTTATGACCGGGATCGGAACTTCTGTCATTAAGCAATGCCATCATTAAGAGAGTTGTGCCCAATTTTACGACCTTTTTGCCATGGTCATTAAGTGAATTGTGTGGTCATTAAGTGCATCTGGCTTCACCCATTGACTTTTTTTGTCAGAAACCCCCTTGGAAGCCTGCAAATGGCAATCATGTGACCCTGGGACAGTGCACCCATCGCAAATACATGTTGGTTGCCAAGCACCCAAATTTTGATTTCATGACTGCAAGGACGCTGCAGTGGTCATAGGGGCGAGGACCAGTTGTGAGTCACTTTTTCAGCACTGGTGTAACTTCAAATGGTTGTAAAACAAATGGTCATAAGTTGAGGACTACCTGTAATGGAAAGCAGTTTTGGCTTTCACATTTGAGTGCTCCAGAAAGGCCTGAAGTTGGCTAACTCATCTTTTCATAGCCCCATTACCATGAACTTGTGTTTATTTTCCATGGGAAAATATAGGAAATGGGCTTTTAGTAGAGCTGTGTAGTAACTTAATTCAAAAGGCACGAGGTGGCTCCATTTGGGCTGTCTGCAATTCTTTAAACCAATTACATATTTTTGCAGGATCACCCAGTAGCTGCAGAGGTCACCCATGTGATACCAGGAAAAGATGTGGCTGCTTTAGGGAGTTGCAGATAGGCACTGCTGCACAAGGGCACCTGCAAGTAACTGAGCAGCTAATTGCCTTTTAATCCAAAGTGCTGCAGTCCTGTTGAGAGGCATTTTATGCATTAAATCAAGGAATCTGTACCAATAGAAAAGAATTGGCACTCAGGCACATCAGCCATCAATAGACAAATAGAAGTAAACCACATTTACACACCGTTTAAAAGAGACAATAAGCTAAGAAGGAAACGAAAAGACCAGAACACATCTTTTCCAGCAGCCTACACCCAGATAAGCAGGGATTTGTTGTTCAGTTAAGTCGTGTCCGACTCTTCGTGACCCCATGAACCATATTGCGCCAGGCCTTCCTGTCCTTCACTGCCTCCCTGAGTTTGCTCGGTTTCATGCTCAAAGCAGGGATTAACACCAGACAAACAAGTAGAAAACAATAATCAAGGAACTACCCGTACCTGTCTCCTGAGAAATCTCTATGCGGGCCAAGAAGCAACAGTTAGAACCGGTCATGGAACAACCGATTGGTTCAAAATAGGGAAAGGTATACGACAAGGCTGTATACTGTTACCCTGCTTATTTAACCTATATGCAGAGTACATCATGAGAAATGCCAGGCTGGAAGAATCACAAGCCGGAATTAAGATTGCAGGGAGAATCATCAACAACCTCAGATATGCGGACGATACCACCCTAATGGCAGAAAGTGAAGAAGAACTAAAGAGCCTCTTGATGAGGGTGAAAGAGGAGAGTGCAAAAGCTGGCTTGAAACTCAACATTAAAAAAACTAAGATCATGGCATCTGGACCCATCAATTCCTGGCAAATAGAAGGGGTAGAAATGGAAGCAGTAACAGACTTCATTTATTTGGGCTCCAAGATCACCGCAGACGGAAACTGCAGCCATGAAATTAAAAGATGCTCCTTGGGAGGAAAGCTATGGCAAGCCTAGATAGCATATTAAAAAGCAGAGACGTCACCTTGCCAACAAAGATCCGCATAGTCAAAGCTATGGTTTTTCCAGTAGTAATGTATGGCTGTGAGAGCTGGACCATAAAGAAGGCTGAGCGCCGAAGAATTGATGCCTTTGAACTGTGGTGCTGGAGAAGACTCTTGAGAGTCCCCTGGACTGCTAGGAGGTCAAACCAGTCAATCTTAAAGGAAATCAACCCTGATTGCTCATTGGAAGGATCGATAATGAAGCTCAAGCTCAGATATTTTGGTCACCTAATGCGAAGAGAGATCTCTTTGGAGAAGACCCTGATGCTGGGAAAGATTGAAGGCAAAAGGAGAAGAGGACGGCAGAGGATGAGATGGTTAGATAGCATCACTGAAGCAATGAGCATGAAACTGAGCAAACTCAGGGAGGCAGTGAAGGACAGGAAGGCCTGGCGCAATATGGTTCATGGGGTCACGAAGAGTCGGACACGACTTAACAACAACAAACCAAGGAGAAAACCACACCCCCACAAACACTGGCAGGGCAATCTACTGTATAAAAAACCAGGGAGCAAACCCCACACTTACTAGCACTGATGATGTTACCTAGTTGGGGGATGAAATGTCTGCAGTCAAGCAACCAAGCTCAGAGAGCACCAAGGACTCCACAAGGTATCTGCAAGTTACTGATACATCTTTCCCCAAAATATTTTTTAAGGAATGCATCACTATAATATGGTATAAACCATTGAGATACATACCTTAAATACTTGAGGTATTTTCATTCTGTGCAGCCAAATGGGTAAGAAATTGCTAAAGATCTTAAAAGAGACCCCAGGAAAAAATCTGAGTGTCAATTCTCTGTTCAATTCCTATAAGAAACTGCATGATTTGCATTTCTTACTACCTTTGAGTCAGTCTTGACTCCTGGTGACTATGGAGACAAGTCCACATAGTTGGTTTGACATCATTTTTGGAAGTGGTTAGGAAGGGCTGACAAGGTCCAGCTGGCCTTGTGTCTAAGGCAGGAATAGAACTCGGTCTGCTAGTTTCTAGTCCAGTGCCTTTAACCACTATACTAACTTGGCTCTCCAATTTGCATAAGCAACGTATGTTCCATAGGTCACCAAATAAACATCTGTCCATTTTCCCATGTTATCCTCTAGAACAGTATTTCTCAACCTTAGCAACTCTTCAGATATCTGAATTTCAATTCCCAGAATTCCCCAACCAGCATGCTGGCTAGGGAATTCTAGGAGTCCAGACATCTTAAATGTTGCCAAGGTTGAGAAACATTACTCAAGAACCATTTCACTATTAGCTTTCCCAGGGCCATAGAAACAAGAACAGGCTGAATTTGAGAAACTTGTGATTTTATCAAAGGAGAGTTCCTAAAGTTACATTGCCAGAGTTACAGGCTACTGTGACAGCAGCCAGAGGTCTATGCGTGTCTTGCTCTATTGTTTTGTAGATCCATTCCAAAATAAAGCATAGCCCCAACTCTGAAGAACAAAGGATCTGGGTAATGGGCCAGAGTACAAATACAGCATTCCAAGATTCTGAGAGACCTGAACCCACTTGTCCATATTTGATAAAACATGTAAAAATACATCATGTGCACACAGTGTTAAGGAATGCTCTTCTGTGTGACAGCAATGATCATCTATAAAAAGCATTTTTAAACATCACCTTTTCCTGGAAAGGACTCAAGCACCTTTATTTCATAATTCTTAGTTATGTAAATTTGTAGTTTTGCTAGTGCTTCATTTACACATGCCAATATGCACATTGGGAGTAACATAAAAGTGTAAGATCTTTCTTGTACAAGCAGATAAGCTGCTACTAGGCCTAAGAATATAACAACAACCAGCAATCCTCCCACTAACATTGATCTTATATGATGATAAATCTACCTGCTTTGAAAACAGAAAAGTACATTCTGCTTAAAAGCTGAAAATTAGGCTGGAGCAGCAAGAGATGCCTTTTTCATATAATTCTGAGTATCCACTAAGTGTAAATTCTTTAGACACGCTTTTGGGTGGATGAAACAATCTCTGGAAGCAGGAGACTCTTGCTTCCAAAAAATAATCTCTCATATGGAACAAAGCAACAGCTGGGAATGACTTTAAGAAGAATGTGGCAGGGTGTGCGTGTGTTGCAACATCTGTGCTGGGGGTGGGTGAAAATCATTTTTCTGGAAAGTAAAATGGATGGCTGTACGCAGATATGAAAAGTTTTGTTGATACATGTTTGAGAGTAGCTATCAAATTCTCTAGAAACTGCCAACAGAAAAGACAGGCTGAACCGATATCAAACATCCACAGATGCACTGGAAAAAGTTGGACAAGGCCCTGTTCCTCCAGTTTTATTGTAAAAATAGTGCAAGAACACAGCTACAGGGCTTCTGTCGCATACAGCACCGACTCTGGAATAAGTTCTATTCAGCCTTGGTCAGAGCAGCTGATGATTCGGGGAATGGCACGCAGCTCTGCCCCTTTAGTAAAATGGCACTTCTGTGAAGGGAGCAGTTCATGATCGGGGCTACAGGAGCCCCACGTGGCAAAAGAGGCTCTGGAAAGGAGCACGGGACCGTCATCAGAAAAGACGCTTCTCGTATCTAGGAAATGAAAGGAACTGTGTTAAGCAACAGTAAAATTAGGGAGTTACAAAGCACTCAGCTCGTCCCCACCCCAGTACATTTAGAGAGCATTCAAATGCAGCATTTCGGGTGCTAGACTAGGAGCTGGGAGATTCTGAATTCAAGTCCCCGCTTAGGCGAAGTGAGTTGGGCCAGTCGCTCGCACTCAGCCCAACCCATCTAACGGGTATTACTGTGGGGAAAACAGGAGGAGGCAGCATAACATAGGCCACCTTGAGTTACACAAAAGAAAGGCAGGATGTACATATAATTAATAAGCAAATAAAGTGTAAGGCTATAGGAGTTTGATTTACGGTATTCCACTCATAAAAGCCCCACATAAAATACAGTGAAATAATTACAGTACTGGATCCAGTCTTAGGCCTGCTCCGTCTCATTAATTCATCTACAACAATTCATCTATCATTCTAGTCCAAAATGTGGTTTGTTTGGCTTTGGCTTATGTTGTATGAACTCAACCATCGTGGTCTGTTTTGTGTCTTTGTTATATGATCCTAGCCAATAAATCATTAGACCATGATTTAGCATGATGTATACATCTAATCTACCTGTGATTAAGTTAACATTTAACTCAACATTCAGGGACACAATTATTTAACCAATACAGAATAACCAATGAATATGAATGGGCAGCTTAGTTCTACCACACAGCTGCCAATATAAAGCTGGGGCAGCGAGTAATTCATCTCATCTTTCCTACAGGCAGCATCTCAGGTATTCATTTCCCACGTTTTCCCCTACAGTCCTTGTAGGCTGGTTGAACTGAGAAATAAAGACTGGCCCAGGGTCACCAAGTGAACCTCTGTAGGTGAGAGGGGACTGGAACCTATATCTCCCCAATCCTAATTTAGCACTTCAGAGCACTACACCACAATGTCTCTGAACAGGTTCCATATTTTCTCAGGCTCTGTTGTTGCTGTTTGAAAACGTCTTAGCATCTTCCAAAGTGCTTTGCCATGATCAGCATTAGACATTTTCTCTATTTGGCATACTTGAACAAGTTTGGGTATTTCTAACAAGAGCAGATGCTTAACTTGTAAAGCAGGTATTTTAAACAGCTTCTTTGGGAAAATTAAATAATGGTGGAAGCGTTAAAACGAAAAGAGATGGTCAGAGTGCCCTTTCTGATCCTATTTGAAGCAGCTCCTGGGTGCCTTCCTGCTGTCAAATGATCAGCCTATATGACTCATTATCAATGGCCACGATTTAGTTATGGGCTGGAATACATTTGCAGGGAGGAGATTCTTGGTTCAAGCTGTAAATGATACACTGGACTTATCCTGAAGGTCCTTTTTCTAGCAGAAACTAGCTACAGTGGGTATCTCTCTCCCACTCACTCCAGAGGCAGAGCTAGAAAAGGGGCTGACATTGCTTTCAGGAAAGAGAGGTCTCCTTTCCCAGTTTTGGAATCACATTCGAAGGAATAAAAAGTTTGAAAAAGGTAGGAATAACATATTAGAAAATTAGAAGAGACATGTCAGGGGGTGAACTTTTGGTTGCAAATATCGCTGAGATCCCTGGTGGGTATTTCCTCTTTTCATTTTGTCCATATCTTGGTGAAGCCAGGGCATTCTATGGTGGAAATACTTCAGCTGCTCCTGGTGGTTGGGTCTGGAGAGCACCTAGTCCTAGCTAGAAACGATTTTCTGCAACCCCTTCTGCAAAACCAAGCTTTGGCCAGGACCCCAAAGACCCTGTACAACCCTACAGATGTCTCCCAGGAAGGTATTTCTGGTGATGGTGTATCTAGTGAAGTGGGTCAAGTTTATTCTGCATTTTGTAGGCTAGTTTGAGGCAAGCCTTCTTGATCCCTCTTGATATGACAGGTGATGAGGCCTTGTGGCTGTGGAAGGAAGGAAATGAGATGATGGTTGGCTACTTGGAAATCCTCTGTCACTCGTCTTGATAACTCCTCTCACATCCAGTTTATACTGATCCCCTCTCTAACTAGGTCTTGGGCAGCAAAAGGGCCACTTTCTGGCCCCAGTAAAAAACAAATTCATCTTAATAACAAAGACTGACTTTAGGTAGTGATGGTGCCTGGCTGGCTGATGTGGAATTCTTTCTTGTAAGAGAATTCCCCTTTTCTGACACTTGTCTGGCAGAAGATATGGTTGTTAGGAATGCCATTTTTCACATCAGATGCTCTAAAGCTGACTTGCACTTCAAGAGAGTTCAAACAAGACTTGGGTTAGGGCTTGAAGCTCCCATGATGGATAGTGGGTGGTCTTAGCAGGGAGCCACCTCTTTTTGGGAGGGAAGGCCAAGAATGGCTGGTAAGACTGAGGAGAGGGCTGACAGTTGTAGGAGATACAGTTGGGTAGCCCCAAAATTGTATTTTTGGCTCTTTTGGCCCCTTTGGGACGGGTGTTCACTAGCTTGGGCCTGAATCCAAACAAGTGTGGGATGACCTGGCTTCCTGTGAATTTACCTGGAGGTCTCTGTGGAATGGAAGGCTGGGAGTTGGGGAGGGAGTCCTGGTGGAGCCAGCTGAGATTGGAGGCCGCTATTCCCTCAGTAAAGGGTAGGGGGATAGGGCACCTGGCACAGCTGGCTTCCTTTACTTCTGGTGCTGACACCCACTAGATCTCCAGAGGAGCAGCAATAGCTCTCTGGCGGCTGTGAGGTTTATGAGGTCTATGGCTGGCATTCAGCAGCTACAGCATTAGTTAGCTTCTCCTAAGGAGAATAGAGTGGGGAGACAAAAAGGTAAGCTGGTGCATTGCTGGAGACTGGCCCGCAAAGACTTCCAACTCATTCACAGCAGTGCATTGCTGCTGTCAGCTTGCTGGTCAGGCCAGAAAATCCACTGAGTTTGTCTAAGACAAAAAGGAGTAGAAAGCAAGAAAAAAAGGGGGGGGGGAAGTTGGGGATCTGCCACAATTAAGAGAGTCCTTGGCAGAGTGGATGGGCATGCTTGTTCTCTGGAACAAGGCAGGGCCAGAACAGGGAAAGGGGTATCTTCTGCCACAGGAAGCAATGCAAGAACTTTTCTGAGCACTGCTTCCAGAGCACCGGGAAGAGAGAGAGGCAGTGTAGAATGCCCTGCCTCTGCTGTGGGAAAACTGGCAGAATCAACATTTTGAATTCTCAGCTTATTCAAAATGAATGGTGCACAAAACAAGCTTACGAGTGAAGGCCGTGAACCCCTCCTTCCACTTGAGCAGATGTTGTCCTCTTTTCAAATTTCAGCTCTCCAGAATACATCATGGCCCTAGTGATCAAAGGAAGGAACAATGAAATTCCCAATCTGCCACAAAAATCTCGCATTTGGAACAACACAAGAACTATAACCATGCAGTTGTCTGACCAACCCAAATCAATCTGTAACAGGAACTGAAGTCTTGCTCCACAGATTTCAAAACACCAGTGTTCCCTCATATTCATATGGCCATTGCCAACAACAGTTCCAAAATAATCCTGAGGTAGAGATCAGGGTAATGACGGAGAAACTGTTAATGCTCTCACCTCAGCTGCGTTAGACTCTTTGCACCAATATCTTGGCAGGAGTGCTGGATGCCAGCAATCAGGTATGGCACGAACTTGTGGATTGAGCCCTTGTCCTGCACAGCCCCAGAGACCCCCTGGGCCACTTTAATTTTATCTGTCTCACTGAGAAGAACAAACAACAGAAAAGACCTATGAGAACTGCAGAACTGTGATTGTTCAATCCACTAATTATCTTGAAAGAGATGAGGAAATAAACATTTTAAAGGCGAAAACAAAGTAGTAAAAAGAACTGTACATCACAAATCCCCCTCCTCTCCCCCACCTAAATTATTAAATACCTGTCCAAAGGTATTAATGTATTCAGAAATGCATTCTGACAACCTCCTAGAGGAAGCCAATCCTATAAAGGTGAAACAGAGTCCTTTAACTTCAGTTTTACGTATACCTTCCCTTTTCTGTGTGGATTCGTTTGCTGGCACAGTGCTCTCAAAGTATCCCTCCTACCTGAAATATCTGTTCTGGCTGCCCAGGTTCTTGTCCATCGCATCAAGCGATCCCATGCCACGGTATTTCTTCAGCCTGATCCCATCAGAGAAAAAGTACTCCCCGGGGGCTTCTGAGGTGGCAGCTAGAAGGGACCCCATCATCACTGGAGCCAGTGAAAACAAATACAAGCAACAGTACATGAGGCGCGGTGGAAAGAAGTGGAAAGGAAACAGGACAGGAATTTGGGGAAGTAGGTTAACTCTGATATCAGCTGGCTGCATCCATGTGCTGTATATACACGTAAAACTAGGTAGACGTACGTAGCTTATCAACACCCATCTATGCCTGCATATTATGAAAACCTATCCATTTTTCCAAAGGCACATATATGGATATGATGTAAGTATTTCTCTGCAGCTATCATAACATACAGTGCTATCTATAATTATGCTTCCTGACAAGTTCCCCAATATAGGCATGGTTCCCAGACATGCACTGAAGCCACAAACATGGTAATACAGTACAGTACAGTACAAGATATCATTATGGCCCTGTACCCGGGAACAACTCCATTCCCTTCTAAAAACTGTGACTGGAAATTATCATGATCCCATGAGCTGAAAGTTAGTAATAGTAAATAAGTTGTAACTCTAATTTCACCTGTAGAAGCTCCAAGTGCAAGGGCCTTAGCAATGTGTCCAACAGTCTGGATGCCTCCATCGGCAATCACCGGCACACCAAATCTTCGAGCATACTCAGACACTTTGTAGACTGCTGTGGCTTGAGGCCTACCACACGCTAAGACTAAACAGGATGGGACAGATGAAGATAAAAGAAGCAAAAGAGGTCAATCTTTATTCTACAGCAGGCTTCTGAGAGATGAGAACTCCTCTTTTAACATGTAAGGATTCTCAAAGTGCGTGGCATTTTTAGCATGAGCCAAGAAAAGCAACTCAATCCTTCAGCTATTTCTTCCCAGGGTGCATCGAGGGAGTCATACGTCTTTCCAATTCTGGCAAACCTTAGAGGGTAATATCCCAGAGGCAGCTATAAATCCATGCATGTATGATGATTAGTAGTTGGTTCCAGTCAACCTAGTTGCAGATAGCACTCTCCAGCCATAGTATTAGTCACTGTCTGACTGTAATAAAAACTTGGTTTTTACTTGATGATCAGAATCCAGCATCTTGCATTGAAGTTTTTATCAAGCTAGCTACCTGGCACACAGGGTGCCTGAAACCAAAGCAAAATGTCATCTGCTTAAAGCTCACAATGAGTCAGGAAGAGAAAATCATCAAAAGATCTCCAAAATATATCTGCAGGGGCTCTTTTACACTTTGCATCAATTGTGTGCCTCACTATGCACAGATTGTAACTATATGTTGTATCGTGAAGGCCATGCACAAAGATTGACATAAATGCCCCATCCCTCCCACCAAACAGGACATTCTCCCCAGCTGACTTTTAACTCAAAATCTTTTTCACCACTATGGTTAGAATAGTGATTCAGATTCAGTCATGACCGTGCAAAATTAGAGTACAAACTTCCTGTTAAATGCAGAGTTTCAGTACTATCTGCACTGCCAAAGTCAACTCAGTGCTTCACCAAGGAACTGGACCTGATACAAAACACTTTTGCACTAACTCAGCTGTTACAGTCCTTTCAATTTCTAGGGCCAAGGACAGGCAGCCCAACCAATTTCAATTTTACAGCAACTGCATTGAACTGGAATTCAAATCAACCATGAAATGGGCTGCCAGCAAAATCAAAACAGCGTTAGTCCTAAAGAGATGGTCTCATTTTTGCAAAGGCAATATTGAAGGTTAAGGTTAAAAAAGTTAAAAAGGAGTTTTTTATGTTAAAAACTTTTAAAACCTATCAAGCGATACACAAACACACAAGCTGCTCACACTTCAAAAATAGTTTGAAAGAATTGCTTTAGACCTTGCATGAGTTCAGCACACTTCTGCCATTCGTTAAAGGAGCCCACTTTCTTCAGGCTTCCATAAGAGCATGAAAAAAGATGCAGTCGTTTGAATGAATAGTAGAAAGATGTGGTCATGCAAGGCTCAAAGCATTTTTTCCAAATAATTTTTAAAGCATGCACAGCCTTATAAAATTTGCAGTTATCTCTAAAATAGAAAAGCAATCATTGAGCAGCTGAGTTTTGCAAGTTGATATCTATACAACGGTACACTGAGACCAACCCTTTAAAAATTAGTATATGGTACCATGGAGTGAGAGAAGTTCCCAGCTTCATGATTCACACAGGTGGTGTTGGGTTCAAAGCAGGGTTTGAAATTTGCCATAGTAATTTGGTATGAAACTGTTTTAACCATTTAAATTTCCAAAAATAAGAGATACAAAATAGGTAGATATAGTCTTTTATTGAACAAACTCATAATTGTCTAAAAGGCTACAACAATCTCCCTTAAGGGAGAGGTCTGGCAGTATGTAAAAGGAACTTTGCTTAATTGGGAAAACAATGGTTTAAGCACAAGATTGTTGTGGTCTTGGGCCTCCACAAAACAACTCGTATTCTTGCTGGACATATAGCCACTCTAATAACCGGTGTGCAGATGTTTTATCATATAACATTCCAATCTTGTAATAGGGTCACTCCAACCATTCTGGAAGTGGACCACTCATAATGGCCTGTTTTAGTTTTGACCATCTCCAAAATACTGGTAACAACCATGCCACGTCTGTGACAGTTTATTTAGGATCAGAATTCTTAACAATATCTAAGGATGCACGCACTTTCTGACCCCAAGCAGGCCACTGTTTCAACTCACCCCCTTGGTTGTCTATAGTGATTGGCAGTGATTTGCCAGGAATTTAGGAAAAAAGATATTTTCCAGCCCAACTTCTCATAACATTTAGGCCTATGCACAGATCATGCTGAACTATAAAATAATTAAGTGGCAAACATGTTATGCATGTGTCATTCACATGGCCTCCGGCTTCTCCTACACAAGCTTTTGCACATCCCAGTTCATGGTCTGGCAATGATTAAGTATGTGATCTGAACCCAAGATGATGTTACATTACATAATGTAAAACAAAACTATTTCAAACCAGAAGCATATACTATGGTTTGTGGCAGTCAAAAGTACCACACTTCCTCTACTAAGATGGCACATTTAACCATTGTCAAAGCATGGACAGAAACCATGTCTCTCCACCCATTCACAGGATGAGCCAGTGGCCACATGCAGAACACATTCACCCAGTTTAATTGTTCAACTGTTTTGTAAATAAGCGTAATGTGTGAATGTAATTCAATGGGAGATAGCTGAAACATACTTTGAATTTGTGATATATTTAGATATTACTAAATAGAGCTTTGCAGTACTTCACAGACGCTTCAGGGAACATGGGAGGGAATGTAGCAACTCCTTAAACTAAACATGTCTTAATTGGCTTAATATATATCTGACATTAAACTCAAACTAGAAAAATATAGTACCAAGTAAAAAAAAAATCCATTGTACCTATTTTGTATCACAAGAATCTACAACATTAAAAATAAGTGGACAATGGGAAGACATGTAATTCAGTAATCTGAGAGTTCTTGGATTATTTCCACAATATTAGCATTCTTCAGGCTACATTTTCAAAATCAGAAGAAAATGTGATACCAGAATTTAAGAGACCACATAATTTCAGCTATCATCAGCCCAAAACAACATTAACATCTTTCTAGATGTTTTAAAAATCTACAAACAGGCTATCTGAAATGACTAGTTTTATTCTGTTTAGAAAAATTATATGAGTTGGTAGATTCAGTCAAGATTGTCAATCACAAGAAAAACTCTACAATTATCTGGGGAATATCTAGCAAACAGCTACCTCTCATAAATGGAAGGTTAGGGAAATTCTTAGGGAAACAATTATCACTTCTTCCTACAAGAAGTCTCTTGATCAATAAGAAACATCTATGATGTGATACAATTGCACAGCAAAATATGTTGAAGCCCATTTTCATACTGGAAGTTAAGATCTTAGAGGGAAAAAAATCTTGAATGGGAAACACAAAGTAATTATGGTATTTCAAATACTGAAAAGGTTGCCTACAAAGGATCACTTAACTGAATAATGATTCATTTTAAATTACAGAGGTAGATATTTAATTAAAACATTTAAATGACTGCCTAGAGCAATTCAGCAATACAAGATCTTTTTGGCAGGTATAAAAGACCACCTGTGTAGCTCTATAAAGAAAACACCAAGACGGGGTCACTCTTTCTCTTTGGAACTGGCCTACAGAACATAATAAGTATTCAATAACCCTAACAGTGTGTCCGCTAAACATAAATCTTAGTACGTGAATTTACACCAACTCATATTATAGCCAATTTAACATATGAAAGAGGTAGCACATTACCTATTTTGCATTTCATACAGATGAAAATTAAACCAATTTAACTTTTGACATCAAGAGATTCAGATTCATAGTTCAACTATGTGCAAGTAATTACAGAATTTGGGGCCATAAAGAAAAAGGAAGAGAGCAAAGGAACCTTCTTAAATGTCAGTTTTCGATTGCTAGCACCAAAAACGACAACATTAGAACCCTGCTTTCAGAAAGACGCAGAACAGAAAGCTTCTCAGCTTTAACAACCAGTATCCAAAGCCACAAGACCCCAACTGTGTCTATGACCAGATTATTCTCAAACAAGCAGAGGGGCAGGAGGAGATAATGGGCAGCCAATCAGAGCCTTCCTCCAAGCCACAAAATTAAGGGGCAGGGAAGGGGCAATGACTTACTATAGGCGCCAGTGACCGTGGAAGGACATTTGGGGCTGTGGGACTTTAGGTCTGGAGGGACCTTTGGAGCAGCTGAACAAGACAAAAACACACACAGTTTAGAGATAAAGAGGGAGGAACAAGCAACGCTCTCCTGAACAGTGACGCAATGCCAGTATGCAACTTGGCATTGTGCAGCCAGGCCACACTCCAATCACTGCAAGAAGGGGGGAGGGGGGTAAGCCTGAGGAAATGCCTCCAACTGTGAAACAGCCCTGACTTTAGGAACCCAGCAAGCCTCTCTTTGCTGTTCCAATGTTGATCTGACACACAATCCACGCTCACAGACCGACTCTTCTATCTCAGCTGCTCAGAGTAACATCTCAGCCACTATACCACTGTTATGGCAAAAGTGTAGAAGCCTACCTTCAGAATTATGACTGACTGAATTGGATCTAACCACCCCCCTGAGCACCCCCCTCCCCAAAATACTGTACATATTTTTGTCTAGCAATCCATAGGGTAAAATCAGATCGATGGTCTGCAACACTATTCTTTACCTTCTTGTGTGATGCAGATAGACCCGCTGCCCATGCCAACTCTGAGAGCATCAGCCCCAGCGTCAATCAAGTTCTTTGCCTGGGCTGCTGTCACCACTGAGAAAAGGGAGAGAAAATGCATGAGAAAATTGGCCTCCAGTCACATAGCAGCTACCATCACTCTACCCCAAGTCTGCAAGAAATGGCTCCTCCTTTCAAACAAACAGGCCCAAATGCACAAGCCCATTTTTCAGATTACAGAGGAAGCCATCACACCATCAACTGGAAATGTAGGGTCAAATTCCAGTTCTTGCTGGATTGTGCTGGATGAATCAGTTCTAACCACTGAAAATCGGGATGATTATCATTAGGATAGAGAACTATTCTCTTCAACCAAGGTATCTTCACTAATAGATTAAAGAGGAACTATTTGATCTCTATTAGAGCACCCTTCGAGTGTTGTAATACTGCTAGCTTCCATTTTCATTTGTCACATTTTAGTAATTTTAGGATAATAATGATAATAAAGATATCAATGCAAATGGTAAGGTGGCCTCCCCATCCATAGCACATTTATGGACTCAGTTTAATCAGCAAAATGTTCATCAAAAACATACAAACCAAATTTTAACAGTTACCATTGCCTCCAATGACTTGCAGATGAGAATATTTCTCCTTGATGTATTTGATCATATTGATTTGAAAAATGGAATTCCCCTGAGATGAATCCTGAGATTAAAAAAAAAAAACCAGAAACACAAGAATGAATCCTGTATTGTTCCTTTAAAAAATTAAATTTATTTAAGGAGGAGTCCAACATTCTGTACAAACACTTGCCACGTTCTTCTTTCTAGCTACTAGTTAATGTGAATTTAAACTGAAGCAACTCTGCATAAGATCTCATTGAATCGATCAGCAACTTTCAATAATGCAACTCCTAATCCTTCAGAAGACCTAAAACAATTACAGTAATTTCACCTAATCACCAAAGTGCATCTAACATAAAGTTCAACTATATCTCCTTTGCTACTCTTTACTGGACTCCCACTATTTCTAATACTCACCAATACAACGACATCCACTCCAGCTTGCGCCAGCAGATCAAGACGATACCTATCATCTTCATGGGTCCCAATTGCTGCCCCACAGAGCAACTGTTTCTTGGTATCTTTTGAAGCCAGGGGATAGTCCCGATTCTTTTTCAGGTCTGTGCGGGCAATTATGGCCACCAACTCCCCCTTTTCATTAACGATTGGCAATTTTCCTTGAAGTTGAAAAAAATCTGCTGTTATTTCTGAGTCATAATTTTGACTTTTTGTCCCTATTTTTGGTAACATGGCAACTAAAGTAACACAGCCAAATAGCTTAATCAAGTAGAATTGATTCAAAAACATCTGATTCCTAATTCAGCTAACACTACAGGTGATTAATTAACCAAGGAAAAGAGAAAATAGGATATCTATTGGGAGCCCAAGTTAAGAATGATATTTCTTTTTCTTTATAATACTATTCATAGATACAGTCCAACAACACTATTTATTCAATATGCTTTTCCTTTATTTTGATCTGTATGAACCCAACTGTTACGGTTTAAAGACAGTGGCTTACTGTGAAAACAACCCATGATGGCTTATTCAAACCTGGGTCAGCCAAGTGTATGAACCTACTAATAGTGAGTTTATGGGCTAAACTAGTTGAGCACAGAAGCTAGATTTTTTTCCTAAAGGGATAATGGGATTATTTATCTATTACAGCTATTTGTATGCTACCAGACTCTATGTATTTGAATGTCTGAATTGCCTCACTTTAAACAACATGGCCCTGGACAACAACCTAGAGCTACACTAAAAAATGCTGATAAGGCACAATATAGCATATTTACTTAAGAAGTTAGCAGGATTCATGCCGAACCATGATTCTTAGGGTTACATCACAGTAACAAATCAAGCCATAAAATTAAGTGCAGGATGAAAAGTGCAATAATGTAATACCCAACACATAAACTATCTTATAGCAATTCCCACAAACCTTTTTTACTCCTCTGCAAGATTTCATTCGCTTCTTTTAATGTAACTTCTGCACTTGCTACAACAAGATCTTCCCGTTTGGTCATGATCTATGAAAAATAAAAAGCTGAAGTAAGGCAAATAACCTTTCTATCTTGGCTAAGCAGCACTGTCTAACAGAGAAATAAATGTCAGTCTGGTTCCCTAAGAGCAAGGATGGCTACATTTGACTCTCAAAGCAAACCTCATTTATTATATTTATTATTATGGAAGTGCAAAGAGGTTTCAGTCAGACGTAATACAATTAGCTTAATGTGGAAAAGGGCAATTTACCATAATGGAAGGAAAGCAACGTGGTGCCAGACATAATTATTGTCCCAAAATCAAGAATTACACAATTCAAAGTAATTGTCTCTATCTGGCTTCTCAACTAATGCAACCATCAGTTTTTAAAAATCAGTTTCAGATATAACTTCAGATTTAACAGCTCACAGTTCACACTCCACAGTTTCAAAAGCACAAGTTAAATAATGTGGGATCTCAAAAATAAAAGAAAATCCATTAGTAATATTTTTCATTATTAAAAATATAAGCAACATTAGAAAAAAACTGAAACTAGAGCCATTATTCTGTATTAATTGCTTACAAATCTTATAGCCTGGAACACTACAGAAAAAGTGGTAGGATTTTTTCCCCTTGGAATCTATTTGAGATACCGGGGTGTGTGGGTGTTAAATGGCAAAGGCTTAATCACAAGTGCCTTCAGCTACAAACTGAAGTGGTATAGCCTGGACATGGGCACACATTATTCTCACTTATCTACCTGTACAAGATCAAAGACTGAAGGATTAAAATGTCTGGCCTCACAGGAATAACTCAGGAATTATTTATTTGCTTAACTGTTTTATGATCGCAGGGCAAGTTCAATCATCTGAATGCTATCTGAAGCTGTTTCTGAATAAGCAACTGTAGCCTTTCCTTTTCCTGTTCCCTTCTTATCAGAAATCCTTTAGAAATGTGTTATAAGCAACTCCTGTCTGAACATTAAATCATGCCATTAGCAGGTTTTGTCAGCACAAATCTAAAAATAGCACAAGAAATCAGAGCCAGCTCCAAGACAGATTGGAACGCTGCAATGCTAAAACCCCACGTCCAGTTACAGTGGTTACACTAATGCAAATTTCAGAAGGCTTTCATCAGGCAATGGGAAGAAAGTCAGCTAGCTGAAAAGGAAAATATTAACTTGCAAAACAAATGCTATGCTGCATGCTCTCTGGACAACAGGAGCAGGTCCCAGAATATATTTTAAAAAGGGGGTACTAGGAAAAAAAATACCGCAAAACTATAAATACATATCACTTAATAGTAAACCCTAGGTGCCTTAGCTCAAATACAAGCCTTCCTCAGAAGCAACTATCATAAAACATGGTATTTTATCAATAAAAACATCAGAATAAAGTCATATATTTTATATAGTCAACACTGTTTTTCTTGTCAATACAACAGGATTAAAATCCTTTCTTTTCATTCAGGGAATGCTGCATTGGTTCCTTTTTGTGTATTGCATCTTCTGAAACATTAAGAAAAATTAATCTGGCCCACATTTCAGCATATACAACTGGAAAATTTCAGACCTTCACTAACCTCACTAAGAGGCAGGTCATGCTCTTCCTCTTTCAGGAAATCGATGTCTCGGGATGAGATAATCCCCATGAGACGGCTACCCATCTTCCCATTGTCTGTTATGGGGATGCCACAGAATCCATGACGGGCTTTTGCTTCAAACACATCTCGGACACGATCTTGAGGGCTCAGCACCACTGGATCTGTGATAAATCCTTGTTCGTATTTCTGGAGTAGGACATTAAAAAAAGAGAATGAGAGACAGACGGAGCTATGGAAAGAACGGTCATATCACTCTTAGGAGGCTGATCCCTATTCATCTAAGCCAGATCCTCTGAGATAACGAACAATCATTACTGCAGCATGTAAAGCTATGGCTCTGAAACATGACTGAGGATTCTCCAAAGCACCAAACACAGATGTACTGTATATGTGGGCAGAGATAAGCAGCATGCAAAAAACAGTGCATACATGGAACCCAAAGCTCCTACCCAGATGGCAGGAGGCATCAAAAGCAACTATAGTTACTGTAATGCTAACATAATTAGAACCAGTTAAATATATCCTGCATTAGGGCCCACCAGTTGCTGATCTTAACTCTGATCAGAAGACTCTAATTAGCTTTAATTAGATGCAACTAATAAGTGTCGTAAGACATTACCTATCACAAGACAGAGGGGAATTGGGAAGAAGAGAGGAGGAAGCATGCAATCACTTATCTATTCAACTTGTTATCAGATCTTTCATTCCAGCAGCAATAGCTTACACAAGCATTCATAGAAACATTGGCTTTACCTTAACTTTCCGTACTTCGTTGGCCTGGAATTCTGGGGTACAGTTATGATGGATGAATCCGATCCCCCCCGTGAGCTGAGCAAATACAGAAGGAAACACGTGTTGAAACTAGAGTAAGGTCCTTCATTGCCATCTGCCAAGAGGTAACAAGTTCAGCAGAAATACTTCACAGACTGATGCAATTATTTAAGGAGAAGATTCCATCTTGGAAAGAGATAGTGTTAAGGACTGATATGACAGAAGTACATACTCTGAAGAATGTGTGTAAAACTCAGCTTTTAGTTAAAATTTTCCCAATAGGAATCTTTCATTCCTGGCAGTTTATGGAATTAACTATTACTTATATTCTACAATGTATTATTTTCATTCTATAATAAAACAATTAATTTGGGAATGGATGGATGGATAAAAACAGGAGGGAAGAAATGTTCATGTCTGTAGCATTAACCAAATCCTATATCATTTTTTTTTTTAAAGAGGGCATCTAATTTGTACTAAATACTCTAGAGATGCTTCCCTTTTTTCTTGGGACTTTTGTACCTTGAATAATAAACTGCCCTTCAATACTTTCCCAGAAAACCAGGAAACAGTGAAAAAAAAAAGTGGCAGTGAAACCTGGACAACTGGGTGGCAGCAAAGGAGCATGTAATACCTGGAAACACCTTGAATGACAGAAAGTGACAGCCTCACTCTGCCACTAAGATTTACATGGCAGTGACTCTAAGGTTTTCTTTGCTAATGTGATTAACAGCACCATCTCTTGTATCTTTCATCAAAAACAAATTCTACTGTGTTTCACAAATCCTAAGGAACAGCATTTAGGACTATCACCCAAATGACGAAAATGAAAACGCTCTCAGCAGTCACCTACTATGATACCAGTCTGCCTTTCCCAAATATAAACAACCCCACTTCAGACTATGTCAATCCTTCCCTCTCTCCAGCTCTGTTTACTTACTGCCATTGCAATGGCCATGCTGGCCTCTGTTACAGTGTCCATTGGGGAAGATACCAACGGTGTTTTCAAGCTTATCTTCTTGGTTAGAGCAGAAGTCAAGTCCTTAAAATAAACAGAATTATTCAATAACAAAATGTTACATGATTTCAGGATATTCCATTCCAAGATTCCTAGTTAGCTAACAAGGGTAGTAGACATTTTTTTTAATCTTTAGGAATGTAAAAAGAAATTTTTAAAAACTTCTTTGGTTACAAGACCCTAAATTAGAATTATTAAGGAAGAAAGCAGATGATTCAAAACATTCCTTTAATATGCTGTACAAACTTCAACCCCATACTCACCACTTGGTCTGCAGTAAAATCTATGTAGCCAGGGAGTATAAGGAAGTCACTGAGTAAGGAAGAGAGAAAAATGTTATTGAGCTTGTTAACTTATCAATCCTGTTCGTGTTAACATGTAATTATAGCTTCTATGTTGTGGATCCTTGTAACACTTATGAGAAATCATTTGCTATTATTCCTATCCCAGAAATTCTGATGCTAAGGGCCAAACTGAAAATACTGCAACTGGTAAGGTTATTGCTTAACAAGAACAATCTAAGCTCTTTAATAATTACAGAACTTAATCCCATCCCCTGGAAAATTAATATTTGCTGATGACTTGTGTAGCTTATTTTCCTTTTCAATCCCAAGTTTTTTGCTGATTTTCAGAGTCATGAATTTTAGTCACAGAACTTCAACATAATATGTACCTTGGTCCTGAGAACTGTGTGTGTGTTCATGCAAGGCCAAAACTGCCAGATCCAAAACATGTGAATAGTCAAACTAGCAGGCTTCCTCAAATCTCATGCACACCACCTTCAATTTAATTATGCATCCATAACACTCAATGCTCCTAACACTGCTATCAAAAGAGAGGAGGTAGAATGCAAGAACAAAAAAGTTGAACAATTTTTAAGGATTAAAAATAATTATATCAGTGAAAGCAAATATTTATCCTTAACATTACATAAGCCATGGATTCAAAGGAGATCAGGAGCAATATATTGTCCAAGAAAATCTCTCTGAGATTCAGATATAGGATTTGTTTTTTAGAACTTATTTTCAACACTAGAGTTCAGCCCACAGAATTGTTACATAACTAAGACCTCTTAAAAAATACACATTCCTAATTAATAGAGATTTAGGATGGTTTCAAGCCTACTAAGACACAATAGTCTACTTTCACTAACTCCCACTCCCATTTTGAGGAGTATACATTTATTTTTGTTATTGTCTTTTCAAAGGAGAGAGTCTGTAATTATAAGTAGAACATATACAGGGATGTCAGTCCTTGGTTTCTTGAGGAGCAGTGGTGACCAAGATTTTATCTTAAGACCCTGGAAAACTACTCCAATTAGAGTGAAAGCACTGAACTAGATACACCAGTTGTGACAGTAAATAAGTTTTCATATGTTCAAGATTTCCCAGTTATAGGGAAACACTTTCAGGTAGGTATGGATTTCATGCAATTAGATTTTGTAAATACCCTATGATATGTTTGCTTTTTTTTTTTTCCTGGAATACCACTAAGGAAGGACAAGTTCCCTAGTAAAATGTTCAGGAGGAAATGTTAGCTGATATTTAACCAAAACTGTGACCCAAACTTGAAAATCTTCCAGGAGTCCTAAAAAGACCTTCTATTGCACTTCTTTCTCAATATTATGCTAAAAGAGAATTTCCATACAGAGGTAGTAATATCCAGGGTTGTGCTGAAAACACACAATGACTACTGAGAGATTTAACCTCTATACATTTTTGTAATCCCAGTCTACCTTCTATACTATCAACATTTACAAATACCAGTTTTCTAAATGTTGCCATTTTTACATATAACATTCGTATCAATTTCTGAGTCTGACCTGATCCTGTCTTAACCATCTCTGTACTGTACAACTTTGTGATAACTCTGACACTAAAATCTGCAATATTCAGAAATTCAGTTTCTGCATTACAATGCAAGAAAAGACAAGGATATAGAAGCTTGATGGGAAAAATCTCTTGCTAATTGGATTTTATTGCATTTATTAGTAGATAGCAGCTGACACCTATTGTTTGTAAAGAACTTGGTTTTTCAACTATAAAGTTTATTGCACACCAATATGGTTTATTTATAGACAGCAATTCTCTAAGGTAGGCTGGGACAGGAGCACTGCTGGTAAGAAAAGTCAGTCAACTTACAGTGTAAGAATTATTTTCAGAGCGCTTTCTCAAATGACTTCCTAGTCAGAGAGAAACTTATGAAGTATGTGCGTAAACATGCCCTACCCCCAAAACAACTGGGATCACATGAAACCATTTGCTAACGAAGGGGTGGGGGTAGAAGAAGAGAGTGAATTGAAAAAAGAGATCTAGCAGCTGGTGCTTCTGCCATATAAGTAATATACACTCCTTGTTCTTTCTGTTTTAGGAGAGAAATCACAAACTTTCTCTTAGCCATGCTTTATAGTGTGAATTTCTTTAATCATGGTTTTAGCTATTCTCATGAATTTTAACAACTGATTATCATTTTTTTACTGTTAACTTCCCTGAATGCAGAAAGGTAAGACATAAACTACATGAATAATCTTCTCTATTAGAGCTCTATTTATTTATCACTAGCACAAGATGCTCAGAACATGGGTTGGAGTACATTCTCTATCCCTTGCAGTGTAACATTCACGCAGTTACAGCGGGCCTCCCACGAGTGAGGGGAAAGAAGACACCAAACTGATTCTCCTTCGAGGGGGGTGAGAGCGCCCAGACCGGAGTCTGGAAACCTCTTTTATTGAGTACATCAGAGGGCTGGGTTAAGCATATCAGAGGGCTGGGTTAAGCATATATACGTCACACTACCTAATACAAGCCCATAACCATATATGATAATACATGAAACACAAGGGATCATGTGCTCCGATTGAGCACATGACAAGCTGCGGGGGCTTGCCTCCTGAAATTTGAGGCTTTTCCCCAGGTTGTTGCTGGTACTTTTCCATGCTAGCTTCCTTGTTAGCGTACAACTGATTTTACTAGTCTGCACTAACAGAAATGCCTAGCATGTGATGGGGTGTTATAATGCAACATTGCAGTTTTTTATATAAGGATTATGAGCTAAGAACTAAAATTGGTCACATGAAGCAACAGGTGGCTTAGTAATGCATATACTGTGTCCAGGCTCAGTAGAAATAAATGTAACCTGGGAAGCTGTATTAAATGCCCTAGGTTTATAACTTCCAAAAAATGGACAGTGGTCAGCTGGGTGACACAAAGATAGTTCATAGTGGCATGTACCTTTCACATTTGTGAGCACAAAATTTAAGAGAGAGATTACCTTATAAGCCTGCAAAGGGTAGAATTTTGGGGTATGTAGAACAGCTGTCTTGTGGATGTACAGATAGTCCACAGTTTAAGAGCAAGTTCTGTTCCCAAGGTATGTAGGCCGGAACAGTATTATTGTATAATACTGCATAAGTAACTTGAATCATTGTGTATTTAACTCGGATCATTGTGTATTTAACTCGAATTTTGCTACAATAGGTTCCGTTCTTAACTACAGGTCATCCATAAACTGGGCATTCTTAACCCAGGGACTACCTGAACATCAAAATTTAAATATTAGGAATGCCAGGAGTCAGAAGGGAGAGCTAAAAATGACCAGAAAGGACTTCTCCTTGACTGTTAATATGCAATATACATAAGAACGATTCTGCAAAATTAATTTTGCTCTGAAACAAGTTCTGCCCAGCCAATGAAGCATGTTACAGTAAAGAGGTTATTATTATTATTAGATTTATTATGTCATGAACCCTTCAGTTTAAAGGCTCCTTATTTCATATTATGACCAGTGCACATTGTTCCAATCGTTATTTCATTCCATTCTTCAGTTGCGCTTAGGTATAAAACTCCTCCACCAGGCGAAGCTGGTGAGGGTCTCTCCTCCCCTACAGACACCTAGAAGGAGCCAAACAGCAACGGAGGGGGCACCAGCCTGCAGCATAATAACGCGCTGCCGGTGATCTTAAAGGAAAAAGCGCACTTTATGTCCTGCGGACTTGGCACGATGCTTTTAAACTTCCCTTTCGGCCCTCCCCGCCCCTCAGCCGGCATCACCCCCATTTTTCGATGCTTCGCAGCTGGAGCAGGTCGCCCCCGAGGTGGCCCCCCCCACCTGCCGCGCCGCCGTCCACCTTTACCCTTCAAACGGGCTCCCGCTGTCGCCGGGGCTACGGCCGCGCTACCTCAGAGCGGGGGTCACCGCGCTGGGGAAACTCAGGCTCGGGATCCCGCTCGAAGCGCCGCCCCGTCACCTTCCCGCCCGGCCGGACACCGCGTGGCGAGTCAGCGGCGCCGCCGCCGCCGCCACGCTAGTCTCCCTTCCCTCCTTCTCCTCCCCGCCCGCCGCCGCCTCACTTGTAAGTGAGCCCATCGCCAGAGTTCAGCATCTGCTGCGCCGTTAGCCCGTCGTCCGGCACGTAGCCGGTGCCGCCGCTGATCAGGTAATCGGCCATGGTCGTTCGGGTCGGGTCGCCTCCCCTCAACTCGCGGGTCACCGCCTCGTGCGCGCGCCGGCCGGCCTCCTCGCCTCAGAAAGACTCGAACGTCACCGATGCGAGACAGAAAAGAAAGAAGCGCGCGAGGAGCCCCGCCCCTTTGCCTGACGTAACCCGTTGACATCAGTGGGAAGCGGCTATCTCAGCTCCCGGGGGCGGGGCCGCTTTCCTTTTTTTCCCCCTGCTCTTACTTGAAGCCGGGCCGAAAGGGGAGAAGGGGGCGTGGCATTAGCCCCCCCCCGCGCTCACCCTTTTCTCGTGCGCCGCAATAAGCCGGGAGTGCTCCGGTGGTGCGCGTCCTCTCCGCTCCGTTTGATTCTCTGCAAGAGTTGAGCTGTAGTGCGTCCCTCGCCGCGACTTATCCTATGCAAGTGGATCCTCTGGGCTTAATAGAAAAATTCTCTCGGGAATCAAACGCGTACCCCACGCGCGGACTGGTTCGGCGCCAGCAAAGGAGGCAGGGCTGAGGAAGGGGCTCCCGAGGCTTGGGGGGCGTGCACCAGGAGCAGCGACAAAATAGCGCGCGTGCAGTGCAGAGCAACCGCCGGCGCACCGGTCCTCGGCGCTCCCCGGCTTTTCCTTAGGCCGACCGGTAAGGCAGTTCTGTGATTCGCTCCCCCGCCCTCCGCCGATGGTTTTGTCTCCCAAGCCTTACGGTCCCGTTCAGCCGGTGAAACGGTAGGGGCACCAACGCCTTAAGGCGACACCGTTCACTGTACGCTTTTTCAGTCGCCTGCACGGAGAGCCAGAAGGGGGTCTCTGGGCCAAACGTATTGCACGCACGAAGGGAATTCGTTTTATTATTGTAACTTTACTGCCGTCCCACTTTGAAAAGATCGTAACCCTGAACTACTTTCGGTTAAAAGATGAACAGATCCAGCCACCGCTTCAGCTTTACAACTGATAATTGAGATGCTCAACCTTTTTAACATTTTGATAAACCAATGATCTCGATCCAAACTTTTCTTACAACAGGATTTCAGCTTGATTCAAAAGATGCTTTCTAAGCAATTGCTCATCTGAAGTTTTGCTTTTTAATCCTCCAACCAGTTACACATTGCCAGATGACCCCAGGATGGAAAGTATTAGGACTTTAAATCCGGATTAAAAGATTTGCATCTTAAAAGCAGCTGCATCTTTTCCTAAATTTACAGAAATGCAAACAGGTACACCTGCACTCACATGTGTCCTGAATCACACTTTCCTTTTTGGATTCAAATTCCATTCCACAAATGGAAACAAACTACCCTTCACACATGATGCAAAGGGCTTCTTCCTTTCATAACAAAATGTACTCACTTTAAAATATTTTTGCACAAGAAAAATGCTAAAAATACTTGAAACTATGTTAAAGAAAATATGTAAGTAGTCGGTGGTGTACAGTCAATTTGCCCTTGAAAAAAAAAAGGCATGCTACATTCTTGTCCGGTGACATTTGTCGAAGAGAAACAAAAATACCTCTTAGACCTTAGAACAGTGGTTCTTAAACCAGGAGTAATTTGGGCATGCTGGAGAAGACTCTTGAGAGTCCCCTGGACTGCTGGGAGGTCAAACCAGTCAATCTTAAAGGAAATCAACCCTGATTGCTCATTGGAAGGATTGATAATGAAGCTCAAGCTCAGATACTTTAGTCACCTAATGCAAAGAGAGGACTCTTTGGAAAAGACCCTGATGCTGGGAAAGATGGAAGGCAAAAGGAGAAGAGGACGGCAGAGGATGAGATGGTTAGATAGCAACACTGAAGCAATGAGTATGAAACTGAGCAAACTCAGGGAGGCAGTGAAGGACAGGAAGGCCTGGCGCAATATGGTTCATGGGGTCACGAAGAGTCAGACACGACTTAACAACTGAACAACAACAACAACAACAATTTGGGCATATCCTGGGGGTAATGTAGCCATCTGTAATTGCTTGTATGTGAGCTGAAGATCCCATTTGGGACTGCTGCCGCCGAGACACTAGTGTAAAACAGTTTTTGTGGGGGGTAACGACATTACTCAAGACCAGGAAAAGGGGTAATTGGGCCAAACAGTTTAATAACCATTGCCTTAGAAGTAAGGGATATTCTGCATATGACCCAAATTACTTAGATCTCTCATATTTTATATCCTAAAAAGAGAGAGAACTTAGGCAGACTTTCATAAACAATTTGTACAAAAGCTGGGAGAAAGAAATTGTTGAGTAACTTAAACATCAAATCCATTTAAATGTGGAAATGGCATTGACACCAAGGATGACCATATATGATACAGAGATATTCCCTGTATTTGTGTATCAGGTTGTGTGTGTAGCTATGTGAAAAACTAAGTACACCCCATTGAAATGTTTGACTTTTTCAACATATTTCAACATATAGTTGATCTTCATTTCAACAATATTGATAAAGGGATATAATGTAACCAATATCATGCACCGTTTACATTTTGTAACCCACTGTGTTATTTAAACAAATGGAAACTCATATATGGAAAAGCAAGCGCATCCCTATATCACTACCTCAGACAGCTAAAATTAGAAACAAGTACACCAGATGGGTGCAAATGATTAGAACATTGTTAGAGAGGATCTGGTTGGAACCTGCCTTACTGAAACCTCAGAGATTTAGTTTGATTTGCTCTTTGTTGTTGAAAGGTGTGCTATCAACCATGTCTAGATTGAAAGAGCTGAGGCCTTTGGAAATAACGTTAGAGATGCCTAGGAGTCTGGGAAGGGACTTAAAAAGATTGCCAAATAATTGGACATCAATCACGCCACTGTCCAGAAGGTCATCTACAAGTGGAGATTTTAAACAGCCAACTTGCCCAGGCCAGGCCGTCCCAGCAAGTTCAGCCTGAGAGCAGAAAGAAGTCTCTAAGGACCCCAGAATTCCATCACGTGACCAACAGGTAGCTCTTGCCACTACTGATGCCAGAGTACATTCTACCATTAGAAAGGAGCTGCACAAATTAGATCTACATGGGAGGTATATCAAGAGGAAACCTTTGCTACTCAGAAAGAACATCAGGGCAAGACTAAGGTTTGCTCATGAACATCTAAGCAAAGACCAGGACTTCTGGAAAAATGAGCTTTGGACAGATGAGGCAAAGATAGGGTCATTTGGCCACAGGACCAAAAGACAGGTTTGGTGAAAACCAAAGACAGCATTTCATCAGAAGAACCTGATACCAACTGTAAAGCATGGTGGTAGAAATATTATGGTTTGGGGCTGCTTTGCTGCATCAGGGCCTGGGCATCTCACCATCACAGAAGCCACTATGGGTTTTTCATTGTACCAGAGGGTGATTGTGGATAATGTGAGACCATCTATCAGAAGGCCAGAGCTCAAATGAAAGCGGACCTAGCAACATGACAATAACCCTAAACATTCAAGTAAATTCACCAAAAACAGCTGAAAAAGAAAGAAATGGAGGGTTCTGGAATGGCCAAGTCAAAGCTCGGATCTAAATCCCACTGAGATGATGTGGGATGAATTGAAACAGGATGTGTGTGCAAGAAACCCCTCAAACATCACACAGCTGAAAAAATTCTTCATGGAAGAGTGTGACAAAATTCCTCCCAGTCGATGTCAAGAGATTGGGAGACAGTTGTAAGAAGTGCCTATCTGAGGTTGTTTCTGCCAAATGAAACAATATGGTATAAGAGCTAAGGGTGTACTTACTTTTTCTACAGAAGGAAATGGCATATCTCATTTATTTATTCTAACAAATAATTGCAAACTCAATTTTTCATAGGTTTTTTTTTTGTTCAGTTACATCACCATTATCTTTATATACTGTTGGAATGAAGATAAAATATAGGTATGTCCACATATGTTAAGAAAGAAAAAACTTTACATTGGGTGTACTTATTTTTTCACATGATGTAAAAATACTCATGTAAGGAACACCAGGAACCTGTTTTCAACAAAATTGCAGGTTTTTACCTGACTTGGAGCAGTGTTAAGTTTCCTTGCCTAAGTGAGAGCACAACTTTTCCTGGGACTTTGCTCCTTTCTTTCTATCCAGAGCTACTTTACTTGTCCTCCTGAATAGGGGTGAGATGTACTTTGTGTACTGACTGTTGCTTTAAAAAAAAAGCTGGATAGCATATTTTTCTTATGCATTTTTCAGGAGGAGAACAGGTAATTTTTCATAGACATTTAAGTTACTTGCCCTTTTCTATAATGTGGCTATAATGGGTAGCCTTAAATGCAGAAAAATGTGTTTTTCAGAAAACTAGTGTAGAATTAGAGCCACTTTAATTCCAATCTCAGTTCAGCTACTTTATGAGAAAGGAAAATGCTGTAATGTTAATGCTGAACTGAACAATCAAACCAGTTTCAAGTTCTAACTGGTCAAAATATGGTGGAAAATTTGAATTTACTATGACAATATCTACAAGTAGACAACTGCCAAGATATAATAGCAACAGAAGAAAACAAAACACTGGGCTTAGTCCCAGCAAAACATAGATCCTATGGTTCAGAACAAGAATTTTTGGTGAAATGACATTCAGATAAGTTCAGTTGTTCAACTAAAAGACATGTCAGTTCAAACAAAAAAACAACTCAAATAGATGTAAAAATACAACTTAGAGAGCTGTGAGGATTGTATGTTCCTTGCTTTTCCTCTTTCCACAGTCAATGTTACACACAACTGCTGATAACTGAGATAATGATGAGGGAATGTTCTTAAATTCTGATGGATCAAAATCAGTTGTCAAAAAGTTATGATAATGCTATGTTCAAGAAGAAAGGGATCCTATTCTCTCTAAATCCCAGTACTAATAAACATCTGCAGCAAGTCTCAGCCTTTCAGATAACTAGGTACTTGGAAAAAATTTTTTAAAATCCTGGCCTCAAATACCTGCTATCCCCATTCCAAATTCATTTCATTAAAAATTACAACAAAAACATTAGTATACTAATAAACAATTTCTTCCACAAATCCCATAGAACCAGGAAACCAAGAAAACCCCCCACCACCACCCTTGTTTAAAATAGGCTAGCAAATTTTTAGAGGAACTGGTCAGTAGGACATTCCATATGTTACTAATGTTTATGTCTTTTGCTCCCCCAATAAAGACACATTGTTCAATAGCGTGTTGAAAAGACGTGCTTGTCATTCTTAATAAACAACTAGCATAAGAATACATAAGAGAAACAGGGTGGTATCTTTATATGATACACAAGTGTATGTTACAAGAATTTCATTAGGCACAGGAGCCTCAAGGTTTAAGGCCTCAACATCAGGCCAAACAAGAGAGAAAAAGAGAGGAGAGAGAGAGAGAGAGAAAAGTGTGGTAGTTTGTACTTAACATCTAAAAATGTCACTTTTAAGGTCTTAATAGAAATTGATTTTCTTCTCCTTATAAATCATAATTGCAGGACACCCCTCTCTAGGACATGTCAGTGTCCAAGCACAAGGAAACTGCAAACCATCTCTTTTTAGGTCAAGCAGATATCCACTGTTTTCTGCTTCCAAGTTCATGAGCTTCAATGTAGTGGCCCACCCAGGCCAAGTCCACCAATTAAATTTGTTTTTTTCACATCATAAAAAAGCCCAAAGTCAACCTACGGAACCTCACAGCTCCTAGAGAAAGAATGCAGCCTTCAATGTGTCCAGAAAGCTGATGCAAAAGGGTCAGATACACAATGGAGAGGGTCTCTTATTAACCAGAAGAAGCCTAAAAGGGCTTCTTAACTACACCAATTAAAAAAAAAAACAAAAACAAAAAACTTAGGCATCTCCTTTAGTGTAAAAGGCTGTACAGTTGATCCTGGCCTCGCTGCCACCCCACCTAACCCAGCTCCACCCCGCACCCTTTTTCTGAATTGGGAGGGATGCCTTTAGTGCATGGTGCTGACATTGGCCACCGCAATAGCTTCTTGAATTTCTCGTATCACCAGAATCCGGGTAAGCATTTGCTCCATTTGCTCTCGACTGATTGGCTGGATTGAATACCAGATAGGGCTGTTGGGAGCCACCACTGGTTCAGGAGTCAAATAGAAGGTATCATTTCGGCCTTTCACACTTTGTGGGCTGCAAAGAGAGAAAAACCATTAGTATCTGCTTTGGAACTGCTATTAACACTATCTTAGAAACAAGGACTGTTTCCTCTACCCCTTTGTGGAATTCATATGCAAAATGAAAGTTGAAAAGTACAAATTCATCTGGTCTGCTGTAGACTATGAAATCAAATTAAGTTAATCTGTAATTAGAGTAAGCTAAGAATAATTCTTATCAATGGAAGCTTTAAGCATATCGCATTGCTATACCTTATGCCTTTCTTACTCTAATTTTTTTTCCCTTCTACCTCTGTCAACTCATTTAAAAGTATTTGAAAAAATTATTTATAGATATAGAATATCTACACCATATTTGATATAATTAATTGCCTATGTATCCTTTGTATCATGTATCAAGGAATGCAGTTTTGGGAACTGGAACACTGCCAGTTAGCTTGGGGATTTCACAGGACTTTCAAATGAAGACCAAGTTTTTGCTTAAACATTCCCCAACACAAGTCATTGCTTAAAGATATTCAGCAACTCTGTTCAGCAACACCTCAAGCCAGCATGACTACAAGGCTAAAGAGAGATTTTCACCGACTAGAATTTAGTATATCTTTGAGCTGCAATAGGATAATGGATTACCTGGACACAATAATAAACCTGATTCTACCAATCCATGTAAGAATGCTAGTATATATTGTTCAATCTCTCCCAATTAGTTGATGTTATTAACAAAGGACCATACAAACCAGGAAGTTTCCCACACATGGTTTAGTGGAATCTGGACTAGTTAGTTCAGGCTATATTATATACCGAGAACATATCCTAGCTTACAGGTTTGAGATTCCTATTTGCAAGCTACCTGCAAAGCTTTAAAGTACAGTGGTACCTCGGTTCACGAACTTAATTCGTTCTGCGACTCTAGTCGCGACCCGAATTGGTCGCGACCCGAATCAAATTTTCCCATAAGGTTCAATGTAAATATGGTTAATCCGTTCTGACCCCTCTAAATTTGGCCGCCAACCGATTTTGGTTGCGACCCGAATCAAATTTCCCCATAAGGTTCAATGTAATTACAGTTAATCCGTTCTGAACCATTTTTTTTTTTTAAACCACAAAAATATGACACAAAGTTCAGTATGAAGAGAGAACGCTAACCTTGCTCGACGCGACTTCTGGCGTGGAGGACAGGAAGGCGGGTGGGGAGGCGGTTATTGCTTGGAGGGAGAGTCCCCCTCCCTACAGGAAGCCACGACCACGTGTCACGGCAGGGAAAACGGCCGCGGATCCTGTTCGTCACCCGATCCGGCGTTCGCGAACGGAAGCAAAATTTTGCAAACGGAGCTGTTCGTGACCCGAATTGGTCGTGAACAGAAGCGTTCGTGACCCGAGGTACCACTGTATATCAAGCTTGTTCAAAAACATATTTTTGAAGTTCAAGTAGACCCATCAGATTAATTCAGTCTCTTTCTCATATTGATATAAAAAGGCTGAGTTTACTTTTATCATAAAATTGTTAAAAGGGATTCACTGTCCTACCTGATGCTTCCAAAGCATATTCTGTTTATGCAAGCAATCTGACTTATCTTCAACCACATAACAAAATGTTTGAACGAATTATCAAGCATTTCTGTGATGGTAGTCCTCACTTAATTATGGCAATTGTGAACGAAATTTCCATCATGAAGCGACGCAGTTGTAAAGTGCGATGTCACATGACCGCACTGCTTAGCAATGGAAATTCCAGCATTCCTGATTGCTGTCGTTAAGTGAATCACTGTGGGTCATTAAGTGAGGATGTCACATGGTTGCCATTTGTGGCCTTCTGCCAGCTTCCCCATCGACTTTGTAGGAAGCCAGCAAAGAAGCTCGCAAATGGTGACCACATGAACGCAGGATATTGCAGTGTTGGAACTACAAGCTGGATGCTCAGGCGCTGCAATGGCCATAAGTACAAGGACTGATTGTAATTACCACTTGTTTAACACTGTTGCAAGTTCAGTCACTGAATGAGTGGTCGTTAAACAAGGACCCATCTGAATACAAATGCTTTTTCTAGCCATATTTATTTTAAATTTTATTTTGATGACTTGGCTCATAGATTACAACTGGCCATCAAAATGTCACCTAGGGTGATAGGAACATGGTAAAAAGAACTATAATTTTGTGATTTCTAAGTTCTTTTTTCTTTCTATTTAGTTTTAGTTGTTTTATCATTTTGGCAAACTATCCTGGAAATACAAATGAAAGACAAAAATCACTTCAAGTTATTAGATATAATTCTGGGAATCTTGTACAGGTAGTCCTCATTTAGCTACCACAATTGGGACCAGCAACTTGGTCATTAAGAGAAGCGGTTGCTAAGTGAAACTGCAACAAAGCTTATCTTACTTCAGCTTTCCTTTGCTTTACAGACCTGAGAAGATCGTAAATGCGAGGACTGGCCATAAAGTTACTTTTTAGTCACCATCATAACTGAATGGTCGCTAAACAAGGCAGATACTAAATGAGGACTACCTGTAGATTCAGAGCCCCTGAAGATAATGTTTAAAATCTGGGTCTGGACAGTTGTGATGGGAAAACTCACCATTTGAAGAGGTAGAAGTCATAGAGTTTTATAGGACACCTCAAGGGGTTTTCAGGATTCTCTGTCTGCTCTGCATACATGTCATCTGTAACTGCAAATCAACCCCAAGAGATACAGAACCATGAAACACTTTCTTGCAGCAGATGGGCAGACTGATGTCAATATTATTAATGGAGCAACGAACGTATCTTTTGTAACCTTTGCTATCTTTCATGGTTACATTTACTGGCAAATACATATCTTCTGAACAGTTCTTGCAAATAAGTAGGAGCACCCCTTAATAAGGCACTGCACGTGGGAGAAAATTCTGTAATGTAAGTCATAATAGGCTTGATAAATGACTACCAGAAACACTGGAAATCAAATCAGCAATTTCACATATAGCAAGGCAGATACTCATTTTCAAACAGATCACATTCATCTGGTCCCCACCTGGCAATTTATATTCCATTTATCGCACAAGGTCTAAATAGTAATTTACAGAAAAATCTCTGAAAAATGAACATGGGTAAGTATTAGAAATTTTTATTTTTTCATAAGTTCCTTCTACCTTTCTGGCCCGCCTGGTGAATGCCAAGAGCTTTTAGATATCGGATGCTTGTACTTTTATCTTTAGGATTGGAAGGGTTCTTCTTAGTCTGCCTCAAGACTTTTGAAAAGGCCAGCTTCATATGCTGGTCTACTGTTTTCAACAGGAAATATCTGCAGAAGTAGAGACAGGCCAAGTACCCATTAAAATATATTTTTCCCCCAAATGTGAAAGAAAAATCATGTCCCCCACATCCTCAATAGTCAAACATAATCCAAAATGTATGGACTATGGACCTAGGCATGGAGTATCTACATTTGACAATCAAGGATATACATACATTTTTTAAAAAATAAGCTTAAACAAAAGATCACTGCATTACTACTGTATCTGATGAAGTTACTTTTAGAAAAAAATATTCATTTATCAGGGCAATTAGCCTCAACAACTAAGCAGAAGCTCCATGTTTCAAAATAAAGAATGAAATGCCCCCCAAATGGTATAGGAACACTAAAAGAATATATCCTTAAAGGATTAGGATGGTCTCTTCAGAAAACAGAATGCTGAATAGCAGCCAACATTTCTGCAACATGTGAAGTGACTTGCCATAAAGTACAGATTTCAATTTCTTACTTCTACTTACTACATACCACAGACAGAGGATTGACCTAAAACCATATATGGTTAATGGAGAAAGCAGAATTTGAATTAGAAAATTACTGGTTCATAGTTTATTTCTTTGTAATTGTACTGTATTAGCTAGAGATTCAAGTTTAGTCTTTTTCATCCAGAAAATTCTTGTCTGGAAGTTTGATTTGTTCATACTAATTCAACTTTCTTGGAAAAACAAGATTCTGCTTCTTTTATAATAATTGGAATGCTTTTAATAAGGTAATGTTTACATTGGTACATACTTTGTATTAAAAAACATGAGAGTAGTTAACAAGGTAGCAGGAGAGTGAGCTCCCAGCTGTTTACATTCCCATAACATCTCTTCTGTCACATGGCTGGGAAGAACATATCCTGTGCAGATAAAAATACAGTCAATAACAGAGATACCAAGCGAATGCTCTTGATAAGAGAAGATATAAATATTGCATTTCTCAAAGCTATAATATTAACAGAGCAAAAAATAATTTTTAAAACAAAAAAGTTTGATTCATGATAGCAAATTGTTTAGTTACTGTTAAATATTTACATACTCATCACAACGATCCCTGTCCGAAGGTTCTCTTACCCAGAGGAGTGACCCTAGGTTGCACATCCTTGAGAACTTCATGTAACCATTCGGTGAACCGTATGTAATAGAGATCTGAAAAAATGTCATCAACTCGCCCATTTTCAAATAAGTACTGCAAGAAACAATGACACAGGTGAGAGAAAACCTTACCCATGATGTTCATTATTGAACATGAAACTGATAGGGTGTATGTTTCCTTAATTTTATATTCAAAATCCCTACCAGTCTGGATTTATCTTTTATGCCTCGATGTGAAGGCATTTCAGTTCAAAGATTCAGAGAAGTTAATTGCAGAAAAATGGAATCAACAAATACATGCCCTCTGCCTTCCTCAGCCATCCACAGATTTATGTTTAACCTAATTTTAACCAGGGTTTTAAAAATCTAAAAAATATATTAATTTCTATTATATGAAAAGCTCAGAGTATTGTCATCACATTCATCCAAGCAGCCTGGAAGTCTCAGACATTACTTGTCTGAAGCTTGAATTAAATGTGGCTAATACTTATTCTGCTAATTTCCAAAATTACTTTCACAACTATTAACTCTAGCAGTTGTAACTAAAACTCCCAACTTTTGGTATTGACCCAAAATATATACCAGAGTACAGTACCAGGTTCATCCCATTTTCTTCCACCAAATCAGGGTCTTATAGTTAAGTGGGTACATTTCAAAATGGTTTCCAGAGAAAGCACCAAAAATTTCTGAAGTTCCTTTATTCATCTGAAATCTATGCCAAAATTTATCAATTTTGTTCCACCAGTGGCTAACTGACATAGCCCCTACAGTGAGCTTCAGAACACCCAAAAACCAACTTTGCTCTATTAATCCCAAGCCAAAGTTCTGTACCAGTTTTGTATTGCTCTGTTTCATCAAGCACAGGGTTTGTACCCTTAGGGCCAAACAGTTACTGGCATTTCAAACTCTGGGTTTTCCACCTCTCCCTTCCTCCAGAAATGGATAACTGACATTACCCATTGCTGATCAACATTTCTAGAGCAGAAATATGTACATCCAAGTTTATTACACCAGCTCCATGATTTTCACTTTGCTACTTTTTGATCAGATATAAAGGTTAAACATATAATGAAAAATAGAGGGAGCTTTCTGAATGCCCTTAGAAAATAATGGGAGCTGACAGTAAAAAATGCTTGTCTCTCACCTTATACTACCCTCCTGTTCTGCTACTTGACAATGATTGTCTAATTTCCAGAGCAAAGTTAGAATCCAAGATAATATCATATTGAATTATTTTTTTTCAGGCACAGAGATTTATGAGTTTCTTGATCACTGCTTGAAGGATATGTAAGGGATTCTCTTTTAGTCACTATTCACAATTTTGCAGTAATTTATTAAGATTTTCTCTGTATGGGAGTGTACAGCATGGATGGATTACATTACTTTTAAATTTATTTTTAGTTCTGGGATTCCAACCTCTCCAAATTTCATCTATGAAAGCATAGGATCAGTATTGTTATAGCTATTATTAGCAAAATGTAAAAATTTGTACCCAAATTAAAGCATATATCTAGAATGGAATTGCAAAAATTGTTTAGGGCTTGCAACTTTTTTCATGATTAAAATAGCTGTTTGTAGGAGATGTGGTTTCTTCCCACATCAGTTGCTGAAAAATAAATAACAAGTAATAACTTCCATTTATTCAGGGTTAAATAATTTCCAAGCTAGTACAATGTTTTGAGCCACGTACAAAATTTGGGCATGGTGAAGCAAAACAGTTCAAAACTAGTACAGATCTTTGAAATGGGTTTTTGGTCAATAGGCCATGTGACTTTGGGTATGTGCCAGTTATCCATGGGGGAGAATACAAATCTGAGGCTTAGTGGAACAAAATGGGGGAAAACTTGGTGTAGCAACTTTGCAATGTTTTAGGTGTTTCTGTGAACAACATTTGAAATGTCAGTATCCTCTTAGTTATAAGGGTACAAGACCCAGGCTTAGTGTAAGAAGAACAATGACATAAAATCTGGGTAGAAACTAAATTTTGGTTTAACAAATGCTAGTTTGCTTCTAATGCATAAATAGGCTCATATATCAGAATATATTAATAAAATGCTGCTTTAGAAGGCACACATCTAGCTATTCAGTTCAACTGAAAGTTTCCATTCCCTTTTCACAAGTTGCTCCATCTCATTTGCATGCATTTCAAGTCCTGGATTATGGAATTCTTTCACCCCCTCCCCTCCCCTCCCGCTCCACACATCTTTGGAGTCATTCAAAAAAGATTTTAAAACTTACTTAATAAAAATGGTATTAAGGCTGTTTTTACTGTAAATCTTACTAGCAAAGTTAGATGGTAGATAGGTTAGGATTTTTAAACTGTATTAAGTGTTACTTTTTATTGTTATAGTAAATATATCATGGTGTACATTGGTTTTATTACTTTTGTGTAATTTTAACAGCTATTTAGTTTTTCCACTCAAAATGTGCCTAAAACTATTTGTAGTTTTAAAACTGTTCATAGCAAGAGTTCCCATGATGCCACACCTTTTGAATGCACAGAAAGATATAGTAAAGAACATCTGGATCATAGGGCTCGCCTTCACTATTGCGAGCTTCACGAGTCATTAAGCACAATCCGTAATTTAACTCTGCTACAGCTGAAGATATGAGATCTTCTTGGAATCTCAATAACTGGCGTCCTGCAAACAAGAGGATAGGTTATTTAAAATCCCCATTTAAATCACATTTTTCTTAAATAATTCTGCTACAGAAACACAACCTCTTCCTCCTTCCGCATATTGGTGAATAAGTAACCAATAAATATTTTAAATCCTTGATATTGAATATACAGCCTGTCCTCATTCAAAACTTTTTGGGAGTGTCATCCAGAACCCTTCCGAAAGGTGCTGCTGAATTGTAATGTTTAGTCTGACATAATATAAAACTATCTGATAACACCAGTAACACTGTGAACAACAGTTAATAATTCACTGTTAAGTTATCAAATTTAATTTTTGCCTGGCCCCACCAACTTTTGGACTATAGGCCAATATCTTACACAAAATACCCAGTATGGCCCATAAAAAAACACCCATGTGTTAAAAAACTGGGAAAAAAGGCACGCCAGATAATATATATATTTTTGGCACAACATTTAGTTTTGTTTTTTTTTAACTGGCACGGTTCATTTTATAATGCAAACTTAACAAATATAATGAAGGTTTATCTATGCTCTATAAAAAGAATAACAAAACTGCCAAAGCCAATGCAATAAGACAACTGAGAATAGTCAGCTGGAAAGCCTGGGGCACTTACTACCAATGGGTGCAAGCCGGTTCTGTGATTCTTTTTCCATTTCTGCATTTTTAGTCTGTGCCCAGCTCTTCCATACTTCTAGTCCTTCCTCTGGCTTGAGAGACTGTGGAAGGAGAAGTTCAGGGGAAGGCTGAGGCTGTGGCTGCTGTTCAACTTCAGCTACCTGAACAGTTTGAGCCTGTGGAAGAAAACCATTTCAGTAACTCCTGTAGGAGTTTCTTTAAAGTAAAACAATGAACTAGGGAAGGAATCAATGCAATTGATTTGATTGTCTGTAGTACTCCGTATGGGTAAATTTCTTTCCAAGTTTAGTCTCAGTTTTAGACAACTATACAAACACATTTGTTGTCTCTGCAAAGAATATGTTATTACCACAAATTATTAGACAGATTTCATTGAGCTACTTGCTCTGTAACCAAGTACTCTACTCTACTACAAGAGGTATTCAAGTCCAACACAGAGACTAACACTTCACATAATTATACTCTACAGTAAATTTGATTCCCAGTACCATTAACAAACATTTTATTTCAATTTAGGTGCCAGCTGACTCCAAACTGACTCTGGCCAGCTCACAATATAATAAACAATAAAAACACAGTATAAAACAAGATGACATCCAGTCTCTCTATACAAAAGCATAGACAAAAGCACATTCAACAATGGGCTCCATCCATCTTAACCCAAGTCCTAAGAAAACAACCATGTCTTCAAGACCTCATGGAGTACCAGCAGGGTAAGGGCCACAGATTTCAGGGGGGATCTCATTCTAGAGAGAAGGCATCATAACAGAGAAAATATGCTTCCTGGCTTCCAACAGATGGCACTATTTAATTGAAGGAACCGGGAGTGCACCAACTCTGTCAGCATGTACTGGCCAGACAGAAACCATTGAAGATAGGCAGTCCCTCAAACAACTTGGCCTTATGTCACATAGGGCTTTAATAGGTGATGACCAGCACCATGAATCACACTTGGAGGCATACTGCAACCAGTGCAGCTCACAAAGCAGAGGTGTCACATAGGCATACAAGGAATGCCCATTGCTGCCCACATCACTGCATTTTGGATCAGTTGAAGCTTCCAAGTGGCTTTCAAAGGCAGCCCCATTTAGAGCTCGTTGCTATAGTCAAGCTGTGAGATGACCAGAGTATTAGGGATTGTCTGAAGGGCCTCCTGATCCAGGAAAGGGTGCAACTAGTACAGATAGAGCTGGGCAAAGGCTCCCTTGGCCACAGCTGCCACCTGTTCTGTAAGCAGGAGCTGTTATTCCAAGAGGATCCCCAGACTGCACATGACTTTTGAATGGGGAAGCACTACTCCATCCAAGAGTAGAGATGGAAAATATCTGGCTCCAGGAGGCTCTAATACCTACAGCCATTCAGTCTTGGTAGGACTAAGTGGAGTTGGTTACTCCCTGTCCAGGGCTACAGAGTCTCCAGACACTGGGGCAGAACCTCAACAGCCTCATCTGCCCAGCCTGGGGATGAAATATATAATTGGGTATCATCAGCATATTGATTTCAAACCCCAAACCAACATATGACCTCACCCACCACAACAGCTTCATGTACTGTAGATGTTACTAGAGAGGAGTGAGCACTGAATCCTGTGGCAGCCAATTTAAGGCAGCATAATGGATGACCTCTCCCTACCGCTAACACTGATTGGAAACAGCCATGAAAGAAGGAAGAGAACCACCATAAAATGGTGCCCCCAATTTAAGGCCAAAAGCACTACCCCCTCTCTCAGTGAGGCCAACATCACAGCATAAACTGAACTAAAGTCACCTCTCTGGCCACCTTAACAACCAGGAGGGACCTGGGCCCAATAAAGAGGTGGCTGAACTAACAGCACAGAGAACCCTATCCATCTCCTCAGGAGTCACCAGCTCAAACTTATCCCGGATCACACTACAACACCTGAGTCTCAAGTACCTTGGCCAGACCTGCCCAGCCAAATCCAGCTTGGAGTGAATCTGAGTGACTTTATCCACCAAGGAGCCATAATATTCTTCACAGTGGCCTTGCAGATGATCTAATGGTCCTCCCTAGCAGGGATCAGGTCACCTTAAAAAGGGCTACTGGACAGCTATTGGTGGACACAGTAAGCATGACTTCCTCCTCCTCTCATAATACTGGCTGCAGAGGAGAATCCCAAGCTTGAACTCAGTTTTTCATTACATTTCCCAATTCTGTCTTAGAAACCCCAGAGCAGATATTACTGAAAACAAGATTTAGGTTTAGGTTTCTGCAAGGATCTGACCTGTTATTTTTATGAATGTGTCTAGACTATTAAAATTATTACTTTTGATTATGTGCCATCACATTGGAGTTGACTCTTAGCGACTACATAGGTTTTCTCCAGGAAAGTTATTACCTTAGGCCTTAGTAATCAACTTTTTCATTGTACAGTAGTTGTTTTTTTACAGGTATATCTATTCGTCAGTTGGATGGATGTTCTGGAATGATTCCAAATTGCAAACTGGCAGATCTTTACACAGAGCAATTTTTTCCCTTCTCCAACAGAAATTTTTAAAATTCTATCAGATGGAGAATTCTTCAAAGCAAGCTCCATTTTCCATTAACCTCCTTTCTTTGTGAAAGTGTAGGTGCATAAAGGATTTGGCCTGGAAAAGTTCATTGTCCTTTTGGGATCTTAAAATTTTAATTCCAGAAATAATGGAGTTTGGGGATGGCAGAGTAAAATCATTAAGGGCTGGAGGTGGGAAGGGGTAGCCAGTCAACTAAACTGACAACTATTTTCCAAGCCACAATGACCTCTGCATTGCCACTTCCTCCTAAACTATCTGTTCATCTATTGGCAATAGGATTGTGCCTCAAACTTGGCCTATAGGCCTTTTTTAGGCACTGGAATCATAACCATGATATATTCTAGATTAGATCATAACGAGTCATTACCTAAAACCAAAATGTATCTGTATCAGACACTTCACTTTATATGACATTTTCCCTCTGCAAATCATAAATAATGCTTCTGCTTCAAATTACAATTGTTTGTAAATCACAATACAAACAATTAACGTTTCCTATAAATATAATCTGCCACTCCAGATTGCCAAATAATACTACCTGCATAGATTATCAAATAAAACTTAAGTTTAACCAGTTTTCTATTAATGCAAGTACATTCGTCATTAGAAAAAAAAAAATCTATAGGTTGTCTGACTGCCTGCCTACTTACCTATCCTTTACCAAAACAGATCAGCTCAGGATTAGCAGTGCAGTAAGCAATATGGTGAAAAAACACACTAAATCAGAAAGAATCTAAAATATGAAAACAGCACAAAATATAAAAGGCTGTAATCCAGCAGTATGTGAGAAGCCACAAATTCCCACCCATTATCATAATGTGAAAACTCTTCAAATGTTAAGTATTAGTAAAAAGGGCAGACAGCATATAGAAAGTGGCCTTCTAAAAGTCAGAGATATACATGAGACCAAATAGCAGTTCAGTAAACTTTGAGATTGTTCCACTGAAGCTAGGAAGCTTCTATAAACCTAAAACAAAGTACATGTATGTAATTTTCTGCATGAGGACTCTAAGGTTTTGGTCATAGTCACTGTAGGAACATTCTGATCACCTATTTCATAAATAACACTAGCTAGAATTTTTTAACCAAGTTTTCTTGAACAAGCTATAGTTAGCACATGGCTTAGTGTGATGTATGTACCCACTGTAGCTTGTTCAAGAAAACTTGGTTTAAAAAATCTAGCTAGTGTTATGTATGAAACATGCCATCAGAATGTTTCTACAATTCTGCAGGTTGGTAATACAAGTAGTCCTCGACCTACGACCATTCATTTAACAACTGTCTGTAGTTACAATGGTGCTGGAAAAAGTGATTTATGACCAGTCCTCACAGAACTGTTGCAGCGTCCCTGCGGTCACGTGATCAAAATTCAGACTCTTAGCAACCAGCATGTATTTACAGCAGTTGCAGTGTCCTGGGATCATGTGATCACCATGTGCAACCTTCCCAGGAGACTTCCAACAAGCAAAGTCAATGGGGGAAGCCAGATTCACTTAACCACAGCAAAAAAGTTGTAAAATCAGGGGAGACTCACTTAATGACCACATTGCTTAGCAACAGAAGCTCTGGTCCCAAATGTGGTCATAAGTGAAGGACTATCTGTTAAGAAAAGACACACAGCCATATTAGCAAAGGTAGAATATTTACCACTGCATTTAAAAAGCTGGAGAAATCCAACTATTTTAAAATATACTTGCTTGATACTTGTATTTTAAAATGTGTAATAAAAACTTGAACTGTGCTTATGGCAGAATGTCTGTCAACAGTGAATAACTGTAACCACAGCCACACCTATGATAAAAAATGTAGTCCAAATGGAATATGAGCAATTAAGTAGAATTCAATTTGGACCTAGTTTCAGGTTTCTTACACACTATGCCATGAGAAAGTGAGATTCAAACATATTTCTAAAACCTCAATATAATTATACCTGGTTTTTCCTCATGAGAAGTAGGCAATTCAGCAGGCTCCAGATGTTTTGGATTCAAGTGCACTGCCCTGCTAGCTGAGGCAGATGGAACTGTATTTGGAAATATTTGGACAGCACCAAGTTTTCATCTCAGCCAAAGAGCTGATTCACCATTAGTATATGTGAGCTTTGTACGTTCAACCCAAAATACAGAATCACAGAACCAGAAGGGGTCATTTAGGCACCAAATCTAACTCTGTTATCTGCGCAAGAATTCAAGCATCTGTGACAAATGGTGATCTAGTCTCTGAATACAGGTAGCACTCGACTTACAACCACAACTGGGACCGGAATTTCCATTGCTAAGTGATGCGATCGTAAAGCACAACATCACCCATTGGGGGGAGATGGACAGCACACAAATTTAATAATAAATAAATAAATAAATAAAATCACATGACCGCACTGCTTAGCAACAACAATCCTGGCACTCCCTATTGCTGTCATTAAGTGAATTCCAGGCATTAGCTGAGGACCCACCCTAATCCAAGCCATTCTGGGCTTGGTCCCTCCCAGCCCCGAGCCTCAGTAAAGTAAGGGACTGCCTCCAACTCCTCCCACCTGCCTATCTCCCCTCCATCTCTGCCCTTTTGGCCGCCTTGCACCGTCTTGCGGGGCAGCAAGCAACCCTAGAACCAGGCGGCTCTGGGGCTGCTTGCCACATTGCAACTCAGGGGCTTCTTGGCACACCACGGCTCTGGGGCTGCAAGAAGCCCGAGCTGCAGTGCAGCACAAAGTCCTTCGCAGTGCGAAGTCCAACCCAGCAGCATGGTGCAAAGCTGCAGCCACCCTGGGAAGCTGCAGCCGCCCCAGCCCAGTCCCAGTTGCCCTTGCCACCTTGTGCTCCGCCACCCAAACTGACCTTCACCAACTTTTTGCTCCCCCTGCTGATGAGGCATGCCCGGCCTGGTCCTTTGCACCAAAAAGCCCCTTTGCACTGTTCTGCTGGGCCAGGCTGGGCTTCGCACTGTGGCTCCAAGCCCCGAGCTGCAGCACAAAGCCCAACCCCAGCCAAGCCCAGTAGCGCAGCGCAAAGCTGCAGCTGCCACAGCTGTCCCAGCCCAGTCCCAACCACCCTTGCCACCCTGCACTCCACTGCCCCGGCTGACCTTCACCATCTTCTTGTTCCCACTGTTGATGAGGCATGCCCACCCTGGCCCTTCACAAGGCAGCTGCTGGCCACATGAGGCTATCTTCCCCAGGTCTTGCAAGGAAACCACTGTGCGCGATCTGAGGAAGAAATCCTCATGCACCAGTAACTGCCTCATGAAGGGCCAAGCTGGGCATGCTTGGTCAGCAGCAGGAGCAAGAAGACAGTGAAGGTCAGCTGGGGCAGCAAAGCACAGAGCAGCAGGGGGTCAAAAGGGCATGGATCAGGGGAGATAGGCAGGTTGGGGGAATTGAATTGCCCCTGCGGTTGTAAGTGTGGGGGGGGTGCAAATCATCCAAATTTTGATCATGTGACCACAGAGGCACTGCAATGGCCTTAACTTTGGGGACTGGTCATAAGTTCTTTCATTCAGCGCTGCCATAACTTCAAATGGTCGCTGAGTGGTTAAGTCAAGGACTACCTATATATCGAGTAAACAACAGCTCTCTTGATAACTGATTCCATTGTCAAAATGCCCTTACTATTAGAAATATGACTCTAGAAAGCTGCTGTTTTCTAAACCATTAATTTAACTCTTAAAACATTTTTTAATTTACCCAGCTAATACTTTTCACTGGAGAAGTTAGCAGCCTGATAAAATAGATAACGTACATTCATTCATTCACTTATTATTCTGGATGCTTTTTGACATTTCAACAGTACAGCTCTAAACAGCATACAGCTACTTCCTGAAGTAATATACAACATGGCACTTACATAAAAAAAAAGTATAGTGTTTCCACTGTTTATATGAAGCACCCAAAGAAAACCAAAGAGTGAATATTACCTTCCTTCCTCATAGTTCAGCATCTCCGTGACTTCCTATCACTTAAAAGAAGTATGTTTTATTTATCCTGAAAGTTCCACAACAGCTTATGTTCAGCCCTGATGAAGTTTCTACTTGACCGTGATGAAAAATAAGAATTTATACTAATGTATCATTCAGTGAAGAATTGTTTATCTTCCGCAATTATGCAGAATTGGATCCAACAATTTAGATTATAAAAATCTCTGGAGCTAGAAAGCAGTATTCAAGTCCTAATAGTAATGATAGAAGACAGACAGAATATTTTAATATGCACAATATTTCTGCAGAATGCTTTGCAAAAAAAAAAAGACCAGGTAACTGTACCCTCTTTGGCTAGCTGATTTTATGTTCTCAACATTCTCATCATATGCCCACTTTTACATACAAGGAAACTAAATTACATGAGAACACAGAAATATTTGATTCAGAACAAATTGTGCAATCCAGAGAAATTCATAAGCCATGTTGAATCATATTTGACAGATGCTTACGGACCACAACTATCATTCTTACTCAGATTCCCAAGAGGCAATTACAATATCAGAAATTATATGTAACTATTATTACTGGTAGCCACAAATAGTGTATCTTTCATGGATTTGTCTATTTTTAAAGCAACCTAAGAAGAAAAGTGACTGGCAGGAGGCAAATGAAGTTTTCCCTTCGGTGCTCTCACCTCACTCCTTTCTGGCCATTCCTAGGTCCTCTACTGTTGGAAGACCTGAAAGACCAGGTTAGGGACAGACTGTCATAGAGAAAATCTATCTATGTAGTCACTAAGAGCCGACACCAATTGATGGCACATAATCAATCAATCAAAGCTATCAAAAACTGGCAGCCACTGTTAAAGCTTGTGAGCCTGAATGCACTGGATATCTGTAACTGGTATGGAACAACACTTCCTTGTATCTGTCCTAAATCTCCCACCATTCAGCTTCATTGGATGACCAAGCATTATCAGAGGGCAATTTTTTTCCACATCCATTTTCTCCATATCATGTAAAGCGGTATATGCCTCAGTAATTTTCCCTAGCCTGGCTTGCTTGATTTTCCCAAGGCAAAGATCCTCAAATATTGCAACCTTTCCAATGGACTCCAGTTCCTTATTTTGATGCTATTTTCTACATAAAGTACTCCAAGCATGGCTGCATTAATCATTTGGATAAAAGCATTTCAATAATTATATTCCAGTTGACATTCTTGAAGAACTGCAATGAAAGCCTGGGTAAAAATTTATAGATTATTTAAAGCACAGAATGTAAGTGTTCAGAACACAAAAAGCAGACACATCTTCCCTTTAAAACTGTTATCTTTCACAGAGATGACAGACAATCCTGCCCATATTAAGTTATTCAACACTGAAGACACTTGGCTCATAAATATAGCTTACTTACAGAGCAAGTAACTTGCAACTGTTGCTGTTGCTGCTGCTGCTGTGCCTGCTCTTGTGATGTGGACTGCTGCTGCTGCGGGTCCCATATATGAACCGTCTGTGCTGTATTCTGGTAGGTCCCTGCCACTGCTTGCACTGCCACTGGAATGTGGATATTGCCATTCATAAACTGTGCTGGAAACAGGGAATTGGCAAGTGTTTGCACCACCTCCTCATGAGAGTTTTTCACTACTGATGCACCTCCCACCATCTTATCCTTGTCTTCTTCTAGCTTCACAGTGGCCAAAGTTGTTGGGGAGCCACTAACATGGACGGCATTGTAGGCCTCCTGGGGAATGGCAATATGGGTAATGTTTTGCTGCTGTAGGTCACCACGTGGTTGGGCAGAGTAAACAGGAATTGTCCAAGTCTCCCCAGTGGGACTGGTTATGGTCCCAGTGGCACTGTACAGGTGGGCACTATCCACTGTTAACAAGTCCGGCCTTAAGGACACATAGCTCTGCTGCTGGCCCTGGGGGATGGCCAGAACCGTAGCAACTGGTTGCCCTGAAATAGCATACGACACAGTAATAGGCATATCCACTTTGCGCTTCTTTACTGGTTGGAGGACACTGGCGGTGCTGATCCTTCTCTCGCCTTCCCGTGGTGAGCCTTGCTGAGATGGAGGAGGGGAAAGTGCTCCAACTGTCTGAATTTGGATTTGCTGGCCTCCAGCGATAGCCTGTCCTGCCACAAGCTGGGCCTGGATTTGCTGATGTTGTATGTGTTCCTCCTGTATTTCTGCACCCTGGATCTGCTGAGCAGTCTGCACGTGCTGCACCTGGATCTGAGCCGCCTGCAACTGAGAAGGGCTGGGACTCTGAAGGGTCTGGCCCTGTATGGCCTGGGATGCCTGCTGCTGCGTCTGGCCTTGGATCTGCACCTGGACTTGTATTGGCTGCTCTGAGGCTTGGTGGACCGTGAGCTGAGGAGAGAGCTGCTGGGTGGACACCTGTTGAGGGGACTGCTGAACCTGAACCTGCACCTGGAAAAATAACACACGAGCAGTTAGTGTATCAGCTCCAAAATCCCCGAGAGACTTTGGGAGCTGGTAGTATATCAAGGTAAACAAATAAATACGCCGGCAGCAATTTTAGGGTTAGGAGTTAAATATAAATAGGCACCCAATCAGCTAAATGAGAGTATCCACAAAGGAAAAAAAATGGTTAATACATCTTGGTAGAACTGCAAAGAAAAAAAAATTTACACATTACAAGAACACCCCCCCCAAAAAAACCTCAAATGAGCATATGTCATTGACCAAGAGTCACAGTTAAAAAATAGTCCATTTGTTCCTTAAAATTTAAGATACCTCAAAAACAATTTTTTCCTTCAAACAGTCCTCCAAGGAGCCTACAAATAGTAAGCATTCTGAGCAGAAAACTTCTTTTAGGAATACACCAATGAATACTTGATTGCATGTGCATCAACATAATTATATTAGAATTGTTCTTTACTGGCAACCACCCTTTGGGGGGTTACTGATCTGGTCTTGTGAATTACTGACATTTTTTGGAATAATCTTTTAATGTATGTAAGTAGATTTATGGGGAATTTTTAAAAAGATGTCAATGTTATGTTCCAAAACATTGCAACCTGACTATTTTTGAAGAGTTATGGTTAAATGGGGCATGGGGGGTTGTTAAGAGAATTATTTTGAGAAATAGGAAAAGTAGTAATATTCCTAATATTAAGGATTGGATTCAAAGTTTTTGAAAAGGCAATGTTATCACTAATCCAAAAATGACTCCATATGACATTTTGTAATGTTAGAGAATCTTTTTTTTTTTTAATGTAGATTTAGGAACTTGTTGACATTTGATGAATATGTGATATATATCATTTTTCCCTTTTGGGGTTTTTGAGGGGGAGTTAATTTGGCTGCTTTATTTTTTATTGTTTTTCCTATATTTGTTTTTATTTATTTCTGTAAAACATGTTAGGATAAACAAACCTAACTAATTTTTTAAAAATAGTATAGAATACTTAGCTATTGTTGCCTGGTTAGTTTTCAGCCACTTCAGTGTTCAAGCAGAAACAATTAAACAACACGCTTCTTACAGATAGTAAACTGAAATTCTCTAATTCCAGCTTTTCATTAAATCTGAATCAGGCCAAATAGTTATTTTTATTAAGTTATTTCTATTAAGTTTACTTTAACCTGTATGTACAGTCTGAACTAATAATGCCTAAACTATTCTCAAGCAATACTAGTGATACAATTTTGTTTCAACCAGTAACGTTAATGTATTCAGTAAGAGAGAGCTCTCTCTCTCACGGACATTGTACCGTATCAACACATGAACTAATGTTATCCTGCTGTACATGACATTAAGAGTAGAACAGAAAGAAAAAACTAATGGCACAAGAAGCCTCCAATGTATAACCCAAACTAAATGTAAGGAGAGGAAGCTAGTGATAAGAATTGTTCATATCTGTATTCTTACCCCTTGATGGCCACATTAAAAAAAATGGCATTCACAAATACATCGCTACAGAACACTTTTCAGATTTCATGTAAATTCAAATATTTCCTTTTGCATAAATTCAGTCTGTGTTTGAGTAATCAAGTGAGAGTATGCTATTTATTTGTTCATATGAGCTAGTTAAAATGTTTTTTGCAAGCCTATGAAGGAAAAAAGTTATACATCTCTCTAGTCCTTAAAAAAGCAGCAGCTTCCGCTTTTAGTTTAATAAAAAGGAATTGTGAATACTGTTCAAAATAAAACTTTGTATTGTTTGGCTTGATTCAGTGGCATAGGTTTTCTATTCAAACTTTTGGCAAGTGCTAAGAACTAGAATATAAAGTGCAGTTGCAAAAAGAAGTGAGAGGCTATCAGTAAAAGGTACATGACAACTTTTGTTTTTAAATCCTGCAATCTATAAGCAATGAGAAGGTAGGTATAAATCCTATATCTATTAATACATTATATAATATAATTTAGATACGTTAAATACATTTATATAATTTAAATTTGTATACATTTAAATATACATATACATATACATATATATATATATATATATATATATATATATATAAAAAAATTATTAAATTTCTGAAAGATTAAAATACAAAAAAGTCAAAAGGAAAAAAAGAAACATCAGAAGAGAAAAAGCATAGAAAAGGAAAATTAACTTTCAACTTCCTTTGGTACAGGTATAAATAAATATATTTATATAAACTATAAATTCTGATGGAATATAGACAATTTAGGGTTCAATTATGAACATTTCATTTTAAATACTGGGACTTGCAAATTCTTACTTGCATATCTGAGTTTTATTTTCACATCAGAATCTAATCTTTACCTTATAGATTTGTGGCTAGTCCTCAGTGGTGCCACAGCTTATTATTAGCATACAAGTCCCTTCAGCAACCTATGGATGCCTTAGGAATCCCAACTTTTTAATCAAAAGAAATTTATTTCTAGCTTTATTAAAAGCCATTCATCTGGACATAAGGAAACCTCAAAGTGGGGTGAGAATAGAGCTGGACATGCAGCCTTATCCACCCCACTCAACTGCAAATTTCAGATAAGACATCTGAAGGGAGCTATCCTTGGTGCCTGAGCTGCATCTGTAGGCATGACTAAATCAAGCTACTCTGGCTTGTCTACCTTTTAATAAGATAGTCATAAACAAAACAAAAAAAAAAGTATGGCTGAAGACTCTAATTTTCTTAGGAAAACAAGCCAACAGTCTTCATTTGCATATGAACATTAAACGAATCACAGATTAAACCTTAGGTATGCAAGCTACGGCCACTAACAGAAGCCAGCTAGGAGCAATCAACCAGCATGGACCATCCTTATATACAGCCTGCCACTGCCTGCAAATACAATCTTTACTACTCTTTTCTTTGTACTGTATCATACAGTACTTCAATATCATGTTTTGAAACAGACAATAACAATCTCCAGAAGGTTAAACCATTAACTTATGATGTACCTTCATGCTATAAAAGGCCAAATGATACTATTACTAAGAGTATTCTATAACTTCTAAATCTGATATAATGGTCTTACCTATTTTGCAATTATTGAAAGAAGTCAAAACAAGTAATTGAAACTGCATAACAAACAGAAATCTTACATATTATTGCTATTATTGATAGATGCTAAATAGTAGCTCCTTTTCTGTCAATTGAGAGTAGTATCCAACAAGGGAGCACAACTGTAACCAGAATCCTCCGTGTGGTACTGTAGGAAGAATACACATAATACTATGCCTACGTATTGATTTTAAATAAATGCCAAGGGCACCTACATATTCTGTGATTTCTATTTCTATTGTAAATGCCCTTTGAAGCAAGTTAAATGAAAGCAGTATTAACACTATTTGGGCAGCAGAAAATAACATATTTTCAAATTAAAATTCCTATCACTAGTTGAAAAAAATCTAGCAAACAGAATATTGTACAACTTATTCACATGTTCTATATATAATGCAACTGGTATTTTTTACAATTTAAAAACCTTCAGAGTTTAGATCACAAAATCTTGCTTTACATTTCTGTACTTCTCTCTTCCCAGATCTATTAATCCAATACTAAATATGCATTTATTATGCTGTAGGATTCTGAATTGGGGGAAGAAAGGAATGTAATACACTTGTGCAATAAAAAGAACATTAAGTTTATAAAAATTGATTTATTATTAAAAATCAGGCTATATTAGTAGAGAAAAGATTTAAATCAAATTTCATACATGAATTAAACATATATTTATTCAAACAGCTATTATACAGAACTTAATAAATAACTGATTTACCTAGAAGAGTAGCTATGAAAAAAAAAGATAATTCTAGATCCCTGAAAAAAGTTGCATTATAGAAATTAACTTATATGAAGTGGCCTAGCTATAGAATAGTCCATGATGGGATGTTTGAACTTCTCTAAATAAGGCTTATTTTGTGAACCATTTTATTTTGAAAAACAGGGGAAGAGAGTTCAATAGATGTTAAGAAGATTTCTATAATTCCAGTTCCTCCATATTTCTTTGTATAAATATAGCCAATACTAGTACATAAGCAATGTTAACATTACCTGGACTTGCTGGGGTTGCTGCACTTGTATTTGTTGCTCTTGTTGGGTTTGCTGCTGGACACTAGTTGTAACAGGACAGGCAAGTTCAAGCAAAGATCCAGCCACTTCCGTGCTATCTGTATAAATGCAGTTGCCTCCTTGCTGGTATACCATGGTTGTGGTAGCAGCTGTCTGCTGAAACTCCTGTAGGGCCTCAGGGCCCTTGGAGGCAAGGGAGTCCAGGAATTCCTTCATCCTATGTTGGGGGATTGTTCGTGCTTTCACACGGATGTATTCTTCAAAGGAAATTGTGTTCTCCAAAGAATTATTCATATTGCAAAGTCCTCAGGGTTCCTTAGAAGAAAAACCAGTAATTTATTAATTTTGAGTTTAAACTCCAGACCACCGGCTTCATATCTCTGTTGTCTTTACAAACCAAGTGAATCTTTCTTCAGATGAGCCCTATATAGCTATTCACTATAACTACCAAGAAACCTACTGAAAGAATTATGCATAATATATGAAGTTAACCATAACCTGCAAACTGTCATCACTCTATTGCCTCTTTTCAAAACTGGATGAACAAAACTAAAGCAAATCAAATCAAGTAATTAAAAAACTGCAACTGTTATGTGTAATCCTAGTTATTGAGGAGGTCTCTTTAAACCTCAAAAAAAGTTTGCACAGTGCCAATTCATGCAAGTAATTAACTAATCTTAGTAACTGCAGCAAAATAGCACCTCAGCACCAAATGCCTTGGAAAACAATGGTAAAAGGATGTAAAATAGGACTTGCTACATTTACTTTGTATTTTAATTACCCCTAAATTCAGAAAGATAGATGATCTTGACTGCCAATGCAATTCTGATTCAGAGAACAGAAAAAGTATACTTGCTTGGCAGAAACCATTATTCAAATCAAGGGATTTTATTTTTTATAGGGTTTCCTAGGAGTGAGTCATTGACTTTTATGCCAACCATACATGCACGCAATAAAAAATATTCAACGCTGTTTATGTGAATTCTGTACAAGAATTCATTTTTCTGATACTTAGCTTCTATTAAAATATATACAAACACACCATTTAATCCTTTGAAAGAACAGGAAAGGGAGCACCCAGAAAAGCTGCTTTGGGGGATGAGTAGGACTTCACTGTTCTATCTAGTTTCATCTTCCTCATTACGACTAGTAGAACTGCAGAAAGTTAAATTAAAGTAAATTAATTAACCTACACTATTTAAACTGCAGAATACTCTTCAGTGTGAATTATATCCAGGCCTTGCACAAAGATATTAAAACTGCAATTACATGCAAGAAGTTGCTTGGCCTCTGTCAATCAAAGCAAAGTTACAGTAAATCTAGCCTTTTCTGAAAATTCTAAGGTATATAATATTAAGCAACTTTCTCCTCTTACTTTGACAATAACCAGGTAATAAAAAGACAGAACAGTTAACAGCCATTAAAATTAGTGTTCGAGTGATCATGAAACGTACCCCAAATCAGATTCACAGAATAGAATAAAGTAGACTTCTGGAAAGCTTAGCAAGGTATAATATATTGATTGTAACCCCATGGAAAATATGCTGACCTTCCATTTTAGAGTGAGATCAATATAGTGCATTGTATAAAGGGTGTTGAATTTGCATCTGGTTTTATATCTACATTATTTTTATTCTTTACTGACTCTACTCTTCTCCCTTTAATAACAGTCCAGCAGACTTACAAAATAAAGTTGGAGGAAAGGTTTCCACTTGAAGAAAACCTTACCTGTTAAATTTGTATTTTGGACAAATAATGATACAGGGGCAGGATCATAAGAAGTTGGCAAACTTATTTATAAATGAGCTGAATTATGGATGAGATCCAAGATTAGTTAGACACACATGGACAAGGCTGGCAGAAGCAATCCTCCCTCTTTCCTATACCATCCAACAGTCCTAAGATTTCCAAAAATGCTAGAGAATGCTGTCAACTTTTTGGTGCAGTGAAACCCCAAAAATTAGATGCACATTCCATTAATGGGGATACACTCATGGAAAGTAACTCCACTTCATGGACTTTACTTTTCCTTACATCCCAACATCACAGCATACCTCAATGCACTTGCCATTCCAATCTGCCTTGTACTAGTTTCACAATGTGAAGGGGTGCTTTGGGGAGACATCTATTTCTACCAAGTTCTGTTGTACTTATGTACATCTAGATCCAACCCATTAACTTTAGTGATTTTCTAAAACAGGCTACTCCTATTATATACATTAATGAGCTACTACAATACTTAGCATTGTTTGATTTTTTTTCTCAAACTTAAAACTTAATTTTTATCTAGTGTTTGAGGAATTACTGAATATTTCTAACTCTCATGCTAACAGAAGCTATCAATCATAACTGTCAATATACTGTAAAGACTGCACCATTTGAGGAACAAACCCCTATACTCACCTTTAATTTCAGTCTGTCATTCAGAAATTTCAAGAAATGCCAGGTTCTTTAATCCAAACCAAGCATTACAAAAATGAACCACAGCTTAACTTTTTAAATAATGTAATGCTTTTCATTTTAGGTTTGTATCAGGAATTGAATAGGGAGGGAATCAATGCATCATCAGATCAAAACGTTACTTTATAGGTAACTCATATTTGATTTACTTTATAAAGAAAGCAGTAAATGAAACACCAATCCTATATTTTAGTTGCAACATTTTAAAATTAAAATGCTTAATTAAAAAAAAAAACTTTTTCCAATGAAAGTTCCGGATGATGGAAGCTTTCTCTTGCAAGCCAAAACTAATGATTCTATTCCCCTAGCTGCTGACCCAGTAAGCACAATTTCCCAGGAGGAATGAAGATTAAGCATAGCATCTACTTCCACTTGGAAAAAGTGGTGTGTCAAAGAGAAGAGCTGGCAGCCCTAGCTAAAATCAACCAACTTTTTCTAATAGTTTTTAAAAATACATTTTAACAACTGTAACAGTGTGGTGGTTCTTCCAAATAAAAATCTAAGTTTAAAAGAAAGATATTTCATTTTGAATTGGAATACAGTTATGAATATGAATATAGTTATTGTATGCCACCCCGAGTCACTTTTTTGTGAGATGGGTGGCCATATAAATTCGATGAAAAAGTCATTTTCATAGGGTTTACACACAGATGTCCACAGCAAACTGAGACTATGTTAAAATGATACACATAGAGTTGTGTCATGATGCAAATCCCACCCTTATATACTAGGACCCTACCATCTCATGCAAGTATACAAGTCGTAGTATTTGCATCATGATTCATGTTTCAAATCTCCACATGCCCCCAAGGCAAGTTATAAAAGATGTGGCTAGGCAGAAAAGTCTGGGTTGGAGTTAAACTATCCGCTACCAGTTATTTAACCTATATATTCCTAGAGCCTCCAAAGTTTTGGAGTCAAAGGAACTTTTACAAAAACAGGCTTTTCCCCCTATAATCTTTATACACACAGAATTTGAATGTAATTCATTTAGTCACTCTGTAATGTTAAGTCAATTTCAAATAAAAAAGCAGAAGTAAAGATAGTAAATAACTATTACTAATAAATATTTCAAGCACAGGTATGGTTTTGGAAAAACCTAACATTTATACACCTTCCCTTGATAAGTATGAGTTATAAGGGCCATTCCTACAAATCCATTTACCAATTATTTTCAAATCAGATTAATTTCATGTAATAGGACATGAGTTTTGGGAAAAAGGAAGTTTGATTACTTTCCATAAGTTTACTTGAACTGCAAGTTGAAGAAATAAGAATCACACAATCATCCAAAAGAAGATTATAAACATTTGTTGATACATGCATTATAAAGACTTGTATTCAGCCTTCAAATTATTGCCTAGAGCACCTTTAATATACTTTACTTGTGGGAATAAACAAATCACTGTTTTGTTGAAACAGTGTTGAACTGAGAAAAGTAATAAGTATTGGGGTAGCAGTCTGTCCTTGGAAACTGTGCCACTTAGTCTTAATACTGAAAGATAAAAAAGAAATGAAGAATACACTGCAGAATTGGGAGGTAATAGAAACACAGTATTTTTAGGGAATAAACTCAATGGTTACTTCAAAGGTTAAATGAGAACACAAGAAATCCAAATAAAATTATTGTACTTGGATCACTTGTAAATAAATACAGTGTCCTTTCAACATTTCATGTGTTTCCTCTAAAATACAAATGGGGGAAACAAAGACAAGGAAAAGTAAATTCATACACAGTGAAACACACACTGCATAGAAGTACAGGTCTAAGTTCTCTCTTTCGTCATACAAACCTCCCCACACTGTAAAATCAATACAAGAGCATACAGAAATCTATTTAGGCTGATTCTGAAAGGTGAATCAAATTGTAGGAAGACATAAAATAGAGTTTTTTATCTCAGCTGAGGGGAATAACCATGGCCCATATTTTAAAGACAATGATAACTGAACTAAATAGAAGTCTAGGCTAGCATCACATTACTGACTTTTTCTCCCACCAATCAAAAACCTCTAGTTTGGTCAACAAAACTATTAGTATCTTTCTAATGCAGCTTTAAACTACTGGTAGCCAATTAATTTAAAACTGGGATACAGAACTTTTGGACTTACTGACTTCTAGCAACTGCAGTCAGCCTGGCTTATATTATTCAGAAGCACTAGGATCTGTGATTCAGCAGTATCAGGAGAGCCATCACATCCCCAATCATTGGTTTAAGATCCATCATTGCAAAGAATTAGACCATACTGTGATTTGAACTATCACATAACAATATTAGAGTATTTTGTCAATTCTTCTACATTTTTTCAAGTTATCTGCTAGCTAATAACTAAAGTTCATGTTTATATTCCCTTCTTCTGTAATCCTGTACAGTCTGTTTGCACATGCAAACCATTCCTACATTAAGAACAGAAATTTTAAACATAAACTTCTTTGAAACAAATTGTTGCAGTGCTGGAACAAGAAATAAGGAGAGGGGAATAGCTTAGGTTGGTATTAAAATATGTGATTTTTAGAAGTTCTGCTATGGCAATTTTTCAGAAACATACCTATCTGACAATTCAAGATCACCCAATCTAAGCAATTTTACCTTCTTGAAATCTTCCATTGTTCTTCTGCCTATTACAGCCTCCAGAAAATAGAAAGTGAAGGCAGTCTACTTCACCCTATCCCAGTCTGGTACTACTGTATATAGGTATGTCATATTACATTTACCAGCATTTCTAACCATATAGAGTAGGTAAAAATTAAAAGCCCAACATATCTGGAGGCACTATGTAAAGGAAGATTGACCCAGTACTACAGCAGGATGCTTTCCAGACAGTACATGATGGTTATGCCATGTCTTATGGCTGTAGTCCATGATCACAGATATAAAAATTTTAACTGTTAGTTTTAAACAAGCAATAGTGGTCCAATTCACACAAAATAATAAAGGATAACATATGGTTTACACACTATACTAAATCAATACAAGTCACATTATGACTTTGAGGTGTAAACCCAAGCACAGACATACATCTATGAAATCAATGTTTTTAAAATCATATAGGTCAATTACTTACTGATCTTTCATCCTCACATGACCTTGACATAATATGCTTTCCTTTGTCTTTCAAAGGGAATTGAATAAATGATACCAAACAATAAATTTTCTTGGCTAAATATATAAGCAGTTCCCTTAACTGCCTGTATAGGTAGATAACATTAGGGTAGTTAGAAAAAGTAGATTAGCAAGCAATTCAATCAGAAAATTTTAGACACTGAAGTCAGACACATATGAAGTATATGGGCAATGTAGACTAACCAGACAGCATACTGAACACATTTCTGATATTTATGTCCTGAACTCTTTCTGACTCATTACATTATGGAGAAGACAGAACAAAGAAATCCACGTAATATTAAACAAGTGTAATAAAATGAACTAAATATAATATATCCAAGGGCACGGTCTCTGTGAGGGAATATAATAAAATCATCCTGTAGAAGTTAAAGGGTCCAGTCAGTGCCTAGATGAGTTCTCAAAGCTTGAAAAGCCTGTGCAATCTGCCTTTACGTTAATAATGGAAAATATTATATGAACATATTATTTTACATATTTATACATTAAATTGCAAGATTTCTGGAGCTTTGAATAAGCCAGTAATTAACATACCATAGTATTTTCTACAGTACTACTCTTCTAGCTAATACTTAAGACAGGTCACAGATCCACCTGAGCCAACTTCTTATCCAACTCATTTGTCAAGACATTTTGTGAAACAAGGTGCAAGGCAAACTGGTACAATATTTGTATATCCTTAGTGCACTGTGCACCATAGGTATCTTATGCTCTAACCAAAGGGTTGACTGAAAGTATAAAAAGCCATTAAGTGGGTGCCAGTTTACAAAATCGAGCACTAATACATCTGTTTTATCTTCAAAGTAACACAAGACTGAGGAATGCCAAAGATACAAGGAATCTGACAGGCTCACAGACTGAAAGCAAGCAAAGGCCTCCAGCAGGTTCTTTCGCACATCTTTTATCAATGCACATAATAAAACCAAAATACTTTTATTATGTGCCATCAAAGTTGGCCTTGCCTCTTTAAGTATATAGATCCTCTCCAGGACCGAAATACTTACGTTACTAAAAATAATATACCTAGTGGGTTATAGTTACAAAACGAGACAGCAACGCTTGAACCTCTGGAACAAATATTATTGGATAGAAGTAAAAGTTAATTAGATATTGAGAAGGCTCAAACGATCCCATTTGCTTATTTGAAGCTTTACACAATACAAATAGCTCACTGTATAACATTTAATATAGCAATTTCGAGCTCCTGACAAATACTATTGGTTCCTGAGCAAGGCCCGGACCCCGCCTTGGTCCGCCTCGCCTCCGTTATTACAGCCTCCAGGCCACGGGTGGAGATAAGCATCCTGCTCGCAACAGCTAGCAAGAGTGACCGGCGGCAAGGAAATTGGCTGCAGCCGGCACGGCACCACGAGGCTCACCCCGCCTCCCCCGGGGTTCTGCAGCACCAGGGCCTACCGGCCTCATCCTGGAACTTCGCCTACTCCTGCCGCTGGTCCCGAGTCGGCGCCTGGTAGAGAGAAATCGCGCCCACTCACGCGTCAGGCGAGCGTATGGCGCGCGACTGATTCTGGGCCGTGGTTTCCCCCGCGCGTTACAGGCGGCGAAAAGGCCCTCCCCACCTTGGGTGCCAGTGGGCGGGGGCGCGGAGGAAGGCTTGGGAACGCAAGGCGGGGCCGAACCCGGGGAAACGGCGCAGGCCTCAAGTGGATCCCGCCCTAACCAGCCGCCAATCTCCACGCGTGCACGCGCTGGCGGCGGCGGCGGCGCCACACAACAGCCGGGGCCGGGCTCGCGGGAGCGCGCGCCCATCCCCGCTACCCCTCCCCCTTCTGTGCAGCCGCTGCCGCCTCCCGTCGTCGTCCTCCCCCCCCCTTCACCAATCCAGGACTGCGCCTCCCTCCGGAATACCGCGCCCCACCCTCCCGTAAAGAAGGCTCGGCTGCCCCCAACAGAGCTCAGCTCCGCCTCACCCCGGCCCCTCTGTCGCCTCGCGCCGTCACCACCTCAGGCCCCGCGTCTTTTTTCCCCTCACAGCTCCCTGGGCGCCATCTTACATTCAACCCGCCGCAGCCAATCGGCGCCCGGCCTGAAGCTCGCGACAGCACCGCCTCTAAGCCGCGCGAGACCTACAAGTGGAGCTACGCCCCTTGCCTTAAAGTGGACGAGCGCCTTCGATGGGAGGGGGTGAGGGACGCGAAGCGAGGGGTGGCAGAAGTAGGTTAAAAAAACGGGGAAGGATATTATAGTCCCGCTCTTATAGGCATATTGGCTCCTCTCGCTCCCCCCACCTCGTAAATCTTAGATTTGCGAGTGTTTTTCTCGAACTTCTCGATGTGGTCATTCTATTCTGCCCTAGACAGGCATCCTCTTCACCCCATTGATCCCTCCCCATAACAATATTCCCCTGTATATATTGTGAATAATCCTAAAAGTACAATACTACCTCCCCTCCAAGAAACCCCACTATATTTACAAGTGACAGCCTTGGGCAAAGAGAATTTAAAGCGCCCTGGGAACTAGATTTGGGGAGGAGGAGAGAGAGACCACACTTAAGTGCTCACTTGTTCCAGTCCATAAAACACCGAAGAATTATAATACTAAGAATTTTGCAGAAATCATCTGCAAAACACTCTCAAAATAGACACTTGCCGCTATGGAAATTCATAATAAAAGTTTTGTGACATGTTTAACATCAGATAATTTATTAGAAGAATCCTAGAAAGAGTAAGAACTTTCCCCTATGGAGGGGCATTACAACACAATAGTTGGATTTATTTCTTGTGAGAGAGCACTCAGCCTCAAAGTCCTGTCCCAACAACCTACAACTTCTGGAGTTACCTCTACTAAAGTCTAACAGAGCTGCAGACTCTCACATTTTATCTAGGCCATATGCAATAGTGGGAATATTACTACTCACTATAGATTTGCCTTCCAAGAAAGGCCCTACAATTTGTATTCATTAGCAAGAAGCTATATGCATATTAATATTTGTAATGCAATTGCCCAGAGCAGAGTGATGCTTTCTTTCTGACCTCTTAAGATGAATCCCAAGCTAGAGTGAAGGAAATAACAAGGAATTACAGCCTCCTGTTCTCAGCTTGGACAAATGACTCTCAAATCAGCAATTTTCACTTAAATTGGATCCATTCTGAAGCATTATAGTGAAGGTAATGCATTTCAGCAACGCTAAGAAAAAAATATTCTACAGGAGTTCAAAGAAAAATTCTGCTAGGGAAAATTAAAAATAAACTGAACATAGTTACACATTGTCAGAAGCTCTTGTTCCTTTTTTGCCCACCGCTAGTGTTAAAATCTGATAACAGCTTTTGCTTGCTGCAGACATAACCCTTGTGATTATGGTGTGGGTACCTAAATTCACAGAGGTAACTGTCAAATATCTATTGATAACTCTAACCCATTTAGCAGGAAAAAAAAGTGTGAGATAGCCAGAATAAGTGGACATCATTGATTAGTGCATGAAACTCACTGGGAGTAGGTGGGGGAGCAAGAAATTTTGGTGGGCAAAAAAGAAATAGCTTTGTCAGAAGGTTCAGAAATACAGTTTTCATGTTTGAGAAACAGACCTTTCATTACTAATTGGAACAATATATAGAAACATCTTAGAAGGGCTGTCTCACTAGGATACATTGCAACTGAATCAGAAATGGAAGGATAGCTGTATTATTTATTTTACAGAGTCTTTTCTGGGAATCAAAACTCCATAATATTGCACTTCTTCCAAGTGGATGTCTCAACATGGACCACATAACCTGTTCTCAGGCTCAACAAAATATCAGTTAACAGATTTAAGGACAGTATGTGTTCATCCTTGTTTACATGCAATTCAAAATGTTCACTTTTTTTTCAGTATTATTAACCATCTAGAGGAAGCCCTTAATTGCATTAGAGGTACTTGCTCATTTGAAATGTATGCACATGAAGGGCATTCTGATACATGACACATTTCATGTTAATACAAATATGATTTGTAATACAATACAAAATATGATTTACAAAACAGATCTGGGAAGCGGGGTGGGTTAGATTGCAGCCTTAGTATAATATCATTTTTGACTAACAGCTTTATTCAATCCAGGGGAATGGGGAAGTTTGCAAGCTAGTAAAATAAAATGAATCTCCAACAAAATCCCACATCACAAAGGGGAAATTAGCACAGAATCTCTAAGCATTTCCTCTTTTTTTTTCTTCCAGAGAAAAACTTCTATAGAAAAATTTCCATAGTTCTCCTAAGCAAACCTACCTCAAGGTATCTCCCATCTGGGCCTAATTGAGTCATTTGTGCTGCTTAAATTGTAACAATTGTTTCTTTGGGCAGCAATGGGGGCTCTGCAGAGAGCTTTGAGTCAACTGTTGGAGACAGGCAGGCCCAATTCTATCAAGGCTCAGAGACTGTTGTTTTGCTTATATTCTGCAAAAATCAAATAATTAGTAATCCCAAAAGGACTCAAGCTGTCAAGTGCAGGAACACAACCTTATTAAGAAGTACCTCTTATCCCCCAAAGCTGCAGTTCAGATATACAATTGCACCACAGCTGTCTTTCTGGAAGAGCCTTCCCCAAGTGAAACCCAGCTGATTCACTGACCACACAAGTGAGCTCTGATATCAGCCCTGAGAAATTAGTAAGTCTGACCAAGAGTTGGCCTTTCCATTTAAAAAGAAAAAATATTTAGCCACTGAATGCAAACTCTCCCCTGTCTGCTTAGGATTAAGTTATCAGCCCTGTGGGACAGAACATTAAAGGGAGATAGATAATAAGGTACTTTGGAGGAATGCAAATACTCAGAATTATTTTTCATGCTTGCATAGGAAATTACATTCAGCTCTTTCCCTTACTTTGCTATGATTATCCTCACGGTGCTGTTAAAAGAAGATGCACTCAAGTTGCGTGAATACTGCAGATTCTACTCTTAAAGAGAGTGTTTCTTAGAAAGAACAGGTACTTGCTCTGCAGCACACACCCAAACGCTGTGAGAGAGAGTGCTGGTGCAGGTTGGTATCTCTGGCAGGAATGTTTCGTTATCCTGGCCCACCAGATTTCTTTAGGGCAGAAGCGGAGGTATGCCAGCTATGCATTTACCCCTTGGCAGCAGATGCTCATTGTATGCAGCAAGAGCAAGGGCCTTTCTGCAAGTGAGGAAAATGGCCAAGGAAGGGGTCCCGCGTCTCCGGCCCCCAAGAGACCAGACTAGCTAAAGGCAATGCCAGGCTGCTTTAAAATCCCCATGTGCTCGCTGACAACCTCCCACTTCACAGCACCAACAACTGCTCCTTAAGGTGGCCCATGCCATCCTTAGCAGGTGATGCTTCGAAGGCCACCCCAACACAGATGCTCTGCTTCCGTCCTCCAGCCGCAGCACCACCGGAGCCTGGGCGAGCTTTTGCCTGCATCAGGGGTCTACTCGGCCAACGCCGTTTGGGGCCAAGAGGGCCCGGCGCTTCCACCCGGCTGGCGAGCAACCCTGTCCAGTCCACCTTAAAGAGGGCCCGGAGTTACTAACTTTCCGACTAGACTTTGGTGTTTGTACACAGCAGAAAATGTGCGAGGCGTTAAAGGTGCAGTGACCCCGGCTGGAGCGTTCCTGGGAGAAGAGAAAGAGGGCGGGGGAGGAGCGCGGAGGAGCAAAGAGCAAGCCAACCCCTGGGCCCCGCCGCATCGCGAAAGGGCAAAGGTTAGCCAGCGGCAGGGGAGACCCTGGCGGCGGTCCAGTCTGGAGAAGCAGCCGCTCGGGCGTGCGGACGGGCCGCCGGGTGATGCCGGGTGTTTTCGCTCGTCCCCCGCCGCCGGTATCTCCGCCCTCCTCTGCTGGAGAAAAAGGTCACTCAGCGTTTCACCGGAGAAAGCCGCGCACCTGATCGCAAAAGGCAGGCCGGCCAGCCGGCTGGCCACGTTTGGGGAAAGCAGAAATCGGTTACGCTTGTACGAAGCATTCTGGTGGGTTAAGTGCCCACTATTGTTGTTTGTACATTGCGCGCCTTTTTTTTGTCCCCAAGACCAGGCCTTAGGGCATCCGACCTTCCGGGCTCCCCACCACCCCCATTCCGTAAGAGAAGAGGCACAAGGTTGGCCGGGTTTCCCCATCTGCTTGGCCGTGGGTGGGTGGGTGTGCGTGTGTGCGGCTTTGTTTACACGATGTACAGAGCAGTGGGCTTTTTTATTCTCTTGCCACCTCCAGTATTTGAGAATTGCTCCCCTCCCCCCCCCGCCTACCTAATTTTGCCTTTACTGTATTGGAAACTGCCAGGTTTGTTGGTTGTGTTTTTTTTAGCAATTTATTTTACTGAACAACAAAGCTGTACCATTAAATGGAAGAATTCTATGGAAAGTCTCAGTCTTATACTGAATTGTAAGTATGGATGCACTACTAGAAAACCATATTTGGGCATGAATTCATGACATTCAGTGGGAGATGCAGGGTTGATTATTCACTTAGCCTAACCTGTTGTCCAAGGTGTGAAGACAGAACCACACTAAGTCATGTTGGTTCCAGAAGTAGAGCAGCAAATTGTGCTTCTTTTTTCCCTCCTTCCACGCCCCCCCATCCAATCATCCAAGATACAGGATACCAAAATTATTTTTGGCCCCTAAAGCAAAATCACAGACTTCCCCATACTGAAGCAAGTATGCAATAATAGTGTCTTGTGGTGATATGAGAGTAGATTTTCACACTGATGAAGAGCTAATGGCCTTTGTATAAACAACATCCAGATAGAGTCTGGGCCATCTCAGATGAAACATTTCCCAAAAGCGTGAGGGCCAGAAATTAAGCTAACCACTTGGGTTGTCACTTTGACTGAGCTGCAGCTACAGTGGATCCTAGATGAAATGGATTATCTGGACCCTTTTCAGTCGGGTTTCAGGTCAAGACATAGCACAAAGACAGCATTGTCAGTGACCTTTGGCATGTCCAGGATGAGGATGGTGCAATCATTCTGGCCCTCCTAGATCTCTTGGCAGCTGTCAATACACTGATTGTGATATCCTTTTGGACTGGCTGCAGGGTATGGGAGGTGAGGGGGCGGGCACAATGTTGTGATGGTTCTTTCTCTGCAGCTGGTTCAAATCAATGTTGATAGGAGAGGAGAGGTCCAACTTGAAACCCCTTGGGGTTTGACAGTGTCACTCCTCCTGTTTAACATCTATATGAGGCTATTGGGGAGGTCATGCATCATTTCAGTGTCAGGTATCATTGGTAAGCTGATAATACCCAGTTTTACATCTCAGCGTTTGGCCAACCAAGTGATGCTGTCTGGTTGGAGAAGAACAGGCTCAGACTCAAACTAAAGACTTGGCTTTGGATGTTTGGTCTTCCCAGTTCTGGGGATTTTCCATCTTTAGTCCTGAGTGGGGTTGCACTGCCTGCTCTGGACTTGTGCAGGACTTGGGGGTCTTCCTGGACTCTCAGCTCCTGCTTGAAGTTCAGATGGCAGCTCTGGCCAAGGCGGCCTTTGCACAGGTTCAGCTTGGGCACCAGTTACAGAAAGGGAAATGAATTTTTTTACTTGATTTCTATGGCCACCCATCTCAGACAAGTGACTCTGGACACAGTCATAGTTACGAATACTAGGTGGGATCTCATGGACAAAAATCCTCAGGTCAAAGGGAACACAGAAGATTTGGGAACTTCTCAAAAATAAGATGTTGGAAGTGCGGTTGTGCACCATTTCAGTAAGAGGATAAAAAAGATGAGGGCAGCTCAGGAAAACATTGTGGCTGCCCAGGAGCTGTCAACTGAGCTAAAAAGGTATAGGAAATGGATGGTGGGGGCAAGCAGCAGAGCAGCAAGTAGCTAACACAGACAGGAAGTTAGAAAGGGCAAAGCAGAAAAAGAACTCAAGCTCTCAAGGGAAGCTAAGAGCCGCAAAGATGGCTTTTTTGGCTATGACACTGGAAGAGGAAGAAAGAAAAGGTGGGCCTGCTGCTTGTAGAAAATTTGGATGGTGACAGGGGAAGACAGACTCTGTCTTCTTCCAAAAGGGAACTGGGTTCCTAGTAAATCTAAACAGAGGGACTGACTTGGAGTGGTAATCAAAGTAAGAAAGAAGATATGGAGCACCTATCAACCAGTTTAAGTCTCCGAGACCAGATCAATAATCTGAGTCTTGAAGCTTATGAAGAGGCTTGTAGAAGGGGAGTGGAACTAAGAGAAAGTATCAGCAAACCCTAAAGAAGAGAGATAATGAGCAAAATATAGTGAATTGTGCCAAAACTTTGGGAAAAGCATTTAATACAATGAAAGGATTCCAACAGAAGAGAATATCTGTAGCTCAGGGTTGAACTGTGGAGTCCTTGGTGCTCTCTGAGCTTCATTGTTTGCCTGCAGACCTTTCATTACCCAACTAGGTAACATCAGTGCACACCAAGGACTCCAAAATGAAAGGATTAGTAGTAATTTTGCATTGAAGAATCCCAGTAGAATCCTGACATTGAAAGCCAGACTGGATGAAATCAAAAAGCATTAGAATTTTTAAAGGCGGCATTCAGGAAAAAAGTGGATGGTTGCTGCTATTTTATTGCTGGTTCTAAAGATTCTTTTAAAAAGTGGAATTTTACCCTTATATTTTAATGATATAAAGGGGCTTTCTGCCTAGAAAGACAGTATAGAAAATATATAATTTCAAAAATACATTTTTTTATATTTACCATTCACCTTTATTCAATGAGATTTGTGTAACTGCTAATTGTAACTATTGAATACCAAGTGATTGTTTGATTGCCTTGTACACCCTAGTTTCAAATATTCTTTAATAAAATGATATTGGTTCTTTACGATAGCTTCATTTTGTGACTTCCAAAACGTGTTTAATAAGCTATATTCGCTATCAGAAGATTGTTATTTTCTCTGTGTGTGCATCAGACACTCTCTCTCTTTAGGTAGCTCCTTCTGTGGCTGTTGGCCTTGAACAATATTTGCCCTTTTCTATCCAAGGATGGGGAGCATTAAGACAGTTCCCCAGGTATGGGTGGGGGTATGCCTGCAGAAGCTCAGGTATATGAATTCAGAGGGTCTTGCTGGAGTTTTAATAACAGAAAGGGTTCTCTGGTACTTTCACCAAGCTGGAATGGAGCTTCTCCTTTCAACTACAGGCTAGCTTTATGGGACATAGGTGACAACTGTCTTATATTTCCCTTTATTGTTGCGACAAAAGCATCACGCAATAATATCCAACAAAACAAAGCCCTCCTACTTCATCCTTACACATATATGGCCAAATGTTCCAACAATGGACAGAGAAAATCAATCTGCAGCTATGAAGTATTTTCCAACAAAATGGATCAGAAGCAACTTCTATTTTGGGTTAAAACGTTAGTAGTATTTGATCAGCAATCAAATTCTAATATTGCCAGTTTCTAATTCTTGAATTTAAGTAGCTGTTGCTATACAGTGAGAAAAAGGGCAGATAGAGAATATAGAGTATTGAAAGAAAGGGGGTAATATACTACATGAAAACTATTTTTAATAAAGAAAATGTGAGGATAGGTGTAAATAGAGCTTGGTGTTAAATTTGGCTGATGGCTTTGCCAGAAGATGTGGGTATTTCCTTCTTACCTGAAGGTAAGAAAGAACTCTCTTGCCAGATGTATGTGGTGTAAACACTCCTTTTTGGTGTCTGCCGTGCAATGGTTGGCCGTGCAAAGGAGAACATCAGAGGATGTCTGAACAACCTTGACTGCTGTCTCAGGGTCCATCTTTTCCACCCACAATCTCCCATTCCATCATCATCAACACAGAATTTCTCCAGGCTCATTTTTATTATGATAATTATTGATGTGATCGATTGGGTATTCAGGATGTGTATTTAAGGCAACAGTAGCATTACAATAGAAAACTGCTTGGACTGTATGCCCCCATCCCCTTCCAGGGAAGGAGGGAGAAATAATGTCTGAGCAATTTTATCTATGTTTAGAAATTATTATGGAAACATCATGCTTTCCCAGGATCCTCCTTCAAAGTAACCGTCCGATTGAACACCAGCTGTAGAAGAAATAAAGGACATTGGTTTCCTCTCCTCCATCCTCATGTCCCATTTTACAGAGTGACCCTTTCTTCCTGCTCCTAAAACTTTGTAACAGAGGTCATCAACCTACAGCCCATGGGCCAGATGTGGCCTGCCACCCATAACGATCTGGCCCATGGCCCTGAAAAGAAATATACTGTAATCATCTGGCCCACAAGAATGAGGGAGAGATGACTTCACCGGCTGCCTCAGCATGGAGGGAGCAAAAATGTCTCCTGGCCAGAGCTGGTGAAAGTGAACCATGAGGCGGAGGGGGAAATGAAGGAGCAGCATGGTCTTCTGATCCCTACACAGAAGAAGGTTGCCAACCCCTGCTTTATAAGAAAAACTCCTCCAGCTCTTGCAACTTTGTGGAACCCACCTTTTCGGTTGTGCTGTCAGGATCTACTGAGAAATACCCCAACCGCTCAAATTGGAATTTGGTGAATGGCTTGGCTCCATATACAGATCTGTCCACCAGAGCCTCATCAATCACATGAAGGGAGTCCTGGAGTGGGGGAAAAAAAAAGGAAGGCAAAGGTGAAGTTAAAATAAAATAGTAACTTTTTCCTCGCTGACTGGTTTGCTTAAAGCTCTTCATCCCAACAGATTAAAATCTGCAACTGCATTTCTCTTAAGTTTTAACTCTTTATAACCACAACCTGGTATCTGTCTTCACCAGTATTTGTGTGACTGACTTCTCAAGAAACATGCTTTAAATTAGGATGAGTGTAGGCGCAACCAGGCTCATTCTGATCAGCATGCTCCAATTCATAAATTCCTCCAAACCCTACTGTATATTTCTAGAACAGTTGCTGGCACCCAACGACATTCAAATCTTAATTTCCTTCTCTTCTGATTGGAATGTGCATCCTTGGGAATCCTCTTGAGGAGTATCATCATCATCATCATCATCATCATCATCATCATCATCATCATCATATTTTTATCAACTCTTTTTGTTTCCACTTCTATACTTGCATCTTGCTTTGTTACAAACATAGAATCCTTTGTCTTTTAATTCTTGCAATGTTCTACTTTTTGGATGACAAAAACCATGCTTCCTTGACTGCTGCTTACTATCTTCCTCATACTGAGGAACAGCAGTCTACTTCCCATATCTTATGTCTACCCATCCCAGTCCTATGTGTTAACAGCTCTTCTTGGCCAGGACTCACAGGACTGACATCACTCAGGAAACCCCCTGGCACTTCTGTGGAGTCTTCAGGATTCTTATGCAGGAACCTGCAAGTCAAAGAGTCAGATCACTGTTAGGATGGAGTTAGATTACTGCAAAGGAAGATAAGAGGCTTCTGAATGACCACCTCTTCCATGTGACTGTCCTAAGCCTCTGGGGAACAACCTGGGGATATATGTAGTTAATCCAGGAAAGAGGAAGACATGTTGAGATAAAGAAAGCTTAGGCCTTGTGCCATCCCTCTGACCAAAACCTTCAAGGGCAAAATTCAGATAGAATTCTCACATCATAAGGACCAAAGTTGAGTTGAATATGATGCCTCCCCCCGAAATAGGAACAGTTTAATAATCATCCACCCTAATACTCACAGTTGCTCATACTGGCGGACCTCACACACAAGAGGATCTGACACCCAGTGGATAAAGGCCTTGGGCTTCTCTGCTGCCTCTGACTTTGTGCAAGTCACTTCTAGCTCTTTGACATATCCACTGGTATCCTGCGCATAAACATGGAACACATGATATTATTGTTTCCATCGCAAATCAAGCTTCACAACCTCTCTTCTTCTTCCAGTATGGAAGTGTTCTTGGCTACGCTTGGCTCAGCCTGTTTCTACTCTCTCATTGAGAAGTTACGTACCTTGACTTTATAGTTATACATCTATTGTTCTGCAATCTCCTTGCTGTCATATTTAATTTACTATTTGGTAAAAGTCATAATTTTTCTCCCTGTTCTGTATTCCTCCCCAAGGCAACATTTTGGCTGCTCTTTAGAATCAGAGAAAAAGTACTTTCTGGTGGCTGATTCCAGGGTACCTCCAAATTACTTGTAAGGTGACCCAGCACACACAAATGCTATTGTTTGACTTGCATTCCACTCCAATGAAGCATCCTTTTCAACATGAAACAAACCAGAGAGATTTTAGGGACACGGCCATTAAAATCCCAATCATCACATCAGGAAATGTTTGAGTAACAGTTTACAATACTCCCCCCTCCTCCTCCTTTTTTAAAAAGAGGGTGTTCCAAAGAAACTATAAACTTGGGCTCAACAGTATTTCATTTATCAGTTTGCAGTTACCATCAAGAAAGCCCTGCTATGTTCTTAGAAATAATGTATTATGTAAGATCTTTTTATGTATTTGAGAAAGCAGTGACAACATCCATTTTTCTTTTCTCCAACTCAGGAGTAAAATATTCAGCCAAAGGAAGGAACATGGAACAGAACACAAGAGGGGTTGCTATCCAAAGGTGTAAACACCCAGTGCTGTCATTGTTAAATAGCTCCACAAGCACTGAGAATGATCATAGTCCTTTTAGCACAACAGTGGAAGTGTCACTGACTCTGTATTATTATTATTATTATTGAGCATTAATAGTGTGCCCGTGTGTGCACAAATTTATTTATTTATTTAATAGATTCAAGCTGCCCACCTGCAGAATGACTCTGGGCAGTTTACACTTAAACTAGAAAAACGATAAAAAGAATCTCAGCGTCCAGACAAACCACACATCCAACACCCAACCAGGGTTGGTTCGTGCAATTCACATACATATGCACCCTCTGACCCATTAATGGCCTTCAGGCCAGAAAAGCCTGACCACCAATGGAACCGGCGGTCTCTTACAAAATGCTATGACACACATTCACCTTAATGATGTTCTGAACGGTAATGACGTAGCCAGTGTGCCTCAAACCCACTGCCTGGCCCAGTGCTAAGCGCTTGTAACCTTTATCCGGGGCCTGTCAGAAAAGAAACATTAATATCAGTGGAGACCAAATGAAGAACTCAGTGTATTTGATCAGCTACCACACACACAGACACACACATATGCAGCTTTTATGAGACTGTTCATGACGTAACACGAGGAACTGGAGGGTGCCATCCCAAGGCTGTTGCAGGGATCCCTCCCTGGGCCAGGAGAAAGCCCTCACTGTCCACTTTGATTATACAGAGGATAGCCGATTTTACCTGTTCATTGAACCACAAACACTTCCGATGCTTTGGAAGGGCAGATATTGCCTCAGCTCAGGATTTGCCCATCATGGGAATCCAGAAGGGTTATGTTTTCTGATAGCATCTGACTGAGGTGAAGACCTGGTTAATATGATTGCAGAGTAGCCGGGTGTTCCCACAGCAATGATTAACAACTTATACAAGTCTGTATTAATATTCCAGCTAATACAGCATGCAGTTGTCTGCAGTTTCAAAGCTAGACAGATAAATCTAAATATATCATGATTTTTCTTTTCAGATGGAAGTCAGAAAGAATGGGGAAAAAATCTCCAGAGAAAGGAACCTAAAAAGGGTGATGGTGAGGAACGGGAGAGGCCGCCCACTATTTAAATGAGTTCTTATAATAAAAAAGCCATACCCAGAAAGCGGGCAATGGAATGGCAAGCCTTTTAAAATAAGAGACTGCAGGACCCCAATCTATAATTCAGCTCATTAATAATCTGACATGATGTTGAGAAGAAAACCCAAAGGAGCTACATTTGGGTCATGTTCCACTAGGCTTTTTTGTTATGGTTAGGTGCATACTTCTCACTAAAAGGCAAAAGAATAAATGTGAGAATAAATTGAGTCAGAGCAGTGAGACAATGGAAGTGATTTGCCATTAAGCCTAGCGGGCTTAAATCAGGCAGGAGAACCACCTGTTGAAGACTCTCTAGGTCTGGAATTCTTGCATCAAGCGGGAAGTAAGCCAACAGGGCCTCTTCCAACTCTATGATTCTGTCATTCAAATATAATCTTGCAGCTCTGGCACAATAAATACAGTCACAAGTATCTTTCAAATATCTGAAAACTCAAACTGCCAGGGCCAGAATCAAGTACACTGCAAGTCATAAGAGCCAACATTTCGTCAAGGAGAAATGAATTAATCCGCAGTGCGGGCATGGCTCTTATCCAGGTATTGCGCAAACTACATACAATGTCAAGCAAGAAACAGCAAAGGGGACTGCAAACAGCAGATAAGTGGCCTTTTCAGCTATTCCTCAGAATGAAGGAGTGCTTTGGACAAAGGGACTGTGCACGTTGCCACTGTCCCCTGCATTCTCCAAGAATCCTCCTCCTGACACGCCTTTTCAGACTTTTGATCTAACAAAATTCTACTCATGTTCCTCTGACAAAACTACATCTGCAATTAGGAGGCAACTGGTACCCATATTCAGCTGATTGACAGTTGAAATTCCTTTGAGACCCTGCTGCTTAAACAGGGCAAGGTTTGTAAACTGAGACCATACACATGAGGCATTTAAGTGGAATCCTCTCTCCTGTGAGCCCTCAGAAATTTCAAGCAATGCCTGCATGAAGAGGGCTTCACGGGCTATGGTTAAGCTGAGGATTATGATTACTTAAAATACAGGCACATTGCTTTTTTTAACTTGCAGGTGGCACATCGAGCCATTCCTAATTAGGAGAGGGCAAGATAAAGACGTGGTCAGGGCCAAACTAAGCCATTGATCAAATCCAACTTCTAACCAATAATAGGTGCTGATCTGGTGAACATACCTACAATTTTGCAATAGTTCCCATTCCCAATTCTATGTGAAACACCAGCATCCTCCTCTTCCTTAATTTGTGGTGTATTCCTATTGGGCTCACCTCTCGGAAGTCACTTTGCTCAATATAGATGGTTGGCTGGAATGGGATTTCATGGAAGCCTTTGGCCTCATCAGCAGGGAAATTAGGCACATGGATGCTTAAGGTCTAAAAGGAAGACAGAAGCACTGGAGTGGGTTCCATAGTCACAAGGGAAATCCCAGATCCCAAGAGGTGGGCAAGATAGTCCATCTTTTCTTTGTCCATCCCATGCCACCCCAAAACATCACAGGCTTACTTTGTGCGGTGCTGGGAAATTAGTGATGGTCACCCTCAGTGGCTCCAGGACAGCCATGGCACGAGGCGCCTGTTCATTCAGCACTTCCCGTACACAGGCTTCCAGCATATGAGGCTCCGTGGTGCACTGGGCAACTGTTACACCCACCTGTTGGGAATGCAGAGTCAGCCAAAGAAGGCACAGTTATCATGTTAGCTTTCAGGAAAAGGTACCAACAAGCAGCTGGTTGAGGCAACCAGTCAGGCTCTGAGAAGGTTTTCCAAGGGCTGCAATTGCAACATGTTCTCTATCATGGTGTAGATGTGGAGTATCACCCTTGCCCTTGCTTCGGAACAACTGGAAAGAGGATATAAGGGCTGGAGCTGATGAGGAGAGAGCCAGTGTTTCTCAGGCCAGACAGAACCATCATATAAACCCAGAGCAGATGCTTTCCAATTTCAGGGCTGGGATATGCATGGCCAAATTTCCATTGTCTCAAAAAGGTGAGAGGAAAGGACCTAGGATTTAGACCCTGAAGCAGACATATCTCGAGACAGCCTGATTTCTGGATTCTTCGGGAGGAGAGATCTTCTGAGTAGATATAGCTCCTATTTTCTCTGCAATAAAGCAACTAATCTAGCTGTGTCATATTTGTCTGCTGGAAGCAAGTTCCTGAATATGTGATTAAGTGTCTGGAGAGTCAAGATTTATAATTGAGGGTGGCATGAAGCCTGGTAGAGAAAGAGAGAAAAGGTGCCCTTTGTGGTTGCTTAGTAACTTTCAACTGTCCCTCAGCCAACGAGTTCCAGGTTCTAAAGCAGTTCCTCTCTCTTCTTTTTCTTTTGAGGATCACGCTGACTTGGGCAACTGTCCCCAACCTGGTACCATTGGCTATGCCAGCCATGGTTGAGGGGAGCTGTAATCTAGCGCATCTGGAAGATACTAGTTGAAAAAGGCTGTCTATAGAAAGCATTTGTTGGAGGCCATAAGCTGGTGATGTGGAGTCGTAGCTTACAGTAGGCATGGACATCCCTTCCCTCTTTTCTTCTCCAAGTAGGACAGCCAGGAAAGGCATAAAACTCTATTGCTCGCACCAACTACTTGCAGAGGAACCTTGAAATCAGACTACAGATTGCCCTCCCTCTTTGAATGCCATCCACTTTTTGAACAGCTATGACAACTCAAAGTGGGAATGCTTTCAATGCATCTTGCCGTTCACACAGTACCCCAGTACAAAAATTATGTCTCCTAGAAGGCAATTAAAGAAGCCTACAGAAGACAAGAGTGCTAAATACTATCACTGATGATATAGTTATGGGCTTTCAAGAATTCAAAAAGCAGTTACTGACAGATAATCCTGGTGAAATGATGTCCATCAAGTCATGAGGAATCAGAAGCAAGTGAACAACTGAACTGCAAGGATTCAGATCAGGGCCTCTCTCTGTATTAATATCCTAACCCACATTTAGACATCTGACACATCCCTGGCTGGACATGGGAGATGCATCTTTACCTTTGCACAGAAGTTGTTGATCGCCTCTGATGGAAAGCCTCGGCGGCGAAGAGCAGTCAAAGTAAAAAGTCTTGGGTCATCCCAGTCCCTGGAATGCCAACACCAGCAATGACTGAACCTTCTGAATTAACTCTCCCCACTCCACCACACGCATGATCAAACCTTCCCCCTTACCTGACAGCCCCTGCCTCAACCAGGCGAATGATCTTGCGTTTGGAGACCACAGTGTAAAGGAGATTGAGGCGTCCATATTCCCACTGCACAGGGCAGTACACATCCAAGGCATTGCACAGCCAGAAATATGAAGAACGTCTATCAGGAAAGAGGGAAGTGACGTCTATGAGGTCACATCCAAGAGGTAGGATTGATTCCATTCTCAGGATAACATGAGCAATGCAGTTTTGTGACTTCAGTCTTGTGAATTTTGTTTGGCTTCCATAGTATATGTTTTCAAATAAAAGCCTTTCCTTTTGAGGGGCTCAGGAGCAAAACCCCAAATGAGGGAGGGTGAGACCTAGCCAATTGTTTAATCTTGGATATCACAAGGCTCATTAAAGGTAAGAAACAGAATTTTCGGGATATGAAACATCACATAAATGGTAAATTCTGCTTTTGTTCAGGGAACTCAAAGAATCTATATGCATAAGATGGAAACCTCCTAAATCTCTGGCAGTATTTGCATCCATGGGAAAAGGCAGGAATGAAGAGAAGAAGACCTTCTAGTGACTGATGGACTACAACTCTCCTCATCCTTGACCAACAGCCTTACTTTGGCTGATAGAAGATGAATAATATTTGAAGGGAATTAGATTCCCCAACCCTTGAGATAAGGGATCCTACCAAAGAGCATAAGCTTACCTGGCTTGAAATTCTTTGGTGCAGAGTGAGTGCGTAATGTTCTCCAGGGAATCACAGAGGCAGTGTGTGTAGTCATAGGTGGGATAAATGCACCTGTGTTGCCAGAGAAAGCCAAACGTTCACATCTCCAAAACTCTCAGTGGCTTCCACAAGCAGCCATCATATCCTCCTAGGAATACTTTTTTAGCATTCTTGGTCATTACTGTCTCACAAAATGCTTTCACAGTACCTTCCTTCCTACAATTTTATTGTGGTGTTTATCTACAAAAATTGCACTTATCCTTAAGGTGGGGGGAGCTAGTGCTCCCATCAGAGGAGTCCCAAGTACATTGGGGGGAGGGGGCAACTTCCTCCATAAATTCCAGAGCCCAGCAATAATTCCAAAGGCTTAATACCTCTGAAGCCACAGCCCAAGATTAAGCACTGGAGCACATCCAACCCAATGAGAACAAGGACAACTGCCTCACTCTCCCAGTCTCATCTGTCTCTGCTTCACCAGTCACAAAGAAAATGTTCCACACTGTCCAATCCCAGTCCCAACAACAATTACACCTAACCCCGCATACCATTTGTCACCGGTGCGATGGTGTGGTGTATATTTGATGCGATAAGCGACAGGATCCATCTTTCCATCCTCCATCACCATCTTCATGCGCAACGTGGCCTCTCCCTCTCCAAACTTTCCTTTGCGCATGTCCTGAAGAAACATAATACATACTGGAGCTTCAAATCACTCACATAGGAAAACCTTCTATATAGTGGTACTGCCAGCTTCTACTAAGGTCCTTCCTTCTTCCCTAGAAGAAGCCACAATAGACGGATGTCTGGTGGTGGTGATGCAGTGATGTTACACAAGAGGTGGCACAAAATAGATAGCCTTTTTGATGTTGGGGGAGTTAGGGCAAAATATGTGTGGTATTTTAGCATTTATTTAAAAGGAAAAGGAAAATCACAACCCCAAATAACAGCAATTTGTCAGTGGTATGATCTTGAGAGGTTCTGAGGGCCACAAAAACTGAATGCTACAGGCAGCTTATGAGCCATAACTTCTCCATCCCTAATTTATGTAATCAGCCTCAAAAATACACCACACTTCTGTGAATTAAATCAATATCATGCAATCAAAGTGAATATAAGTTGATGCATTTGATTGCCGTACTGGAAAGAGTTAGTTCAAAGAATATGAAACTTTGGAGCAAGGAAAGAGAGGTGGCAGAAGGAAACATGAAAAAGAAGACCACCAAAAACAGCAGGGGAGTGAATGCCACCACAGAAAGGAGGGGGAAAAATGTACATAATAATGCTATTGGTTTCTGAAAGCACTCCCACAATTTTTCTGAGTCTTAATCAGTTAGGATAGGATAACCAGCGGGGTGGGGGATGGTGTGTCAGAAACTTGAGGTTCTAAAACACGAAAAACAAAGAAGCTGATAATATACAGCCCTAAATACCGCAAACAATATTGAAGGTCTTGGATTCATTCTGAGAAGCAGCCCTGGACATTCCTATGCTTTTTTTTGATGGACAGGCCAACTTAGCAGATACCTCAAAAAGAAGGAGAGACTCTTCAATTGGCCGGTCTCGCCACGGAGAAGGGGGTGGATTGTGTCCTTTGATTTCTTCCACCTTTTGGTGGCAAACATAAGCATGGCCCCTGGGAAGGAATAAAAAGACATCAGCTACAACAACAAGCAAGCATGATCTGGGGCAGGAGGAATGATCATGCATTACAGTAAGGCCTCCCATAATCCCCTCTGTAAAAAGGACTAGAACAAAGGACACTTTGGGGAAGAACAAGGAAAAGTTGGGTGGGCACTTTTCCAGCATGTTTTATTCTACCTGAACCTCCTCACCTTTTAATGAGGTCCACTGCCAAGGCATACAACTGGTCAAAGTAGTCGGAGGCATGTGTCACTGCATGCGGAGTGTATCCTAAGGGAAAACAATACTAAAGTGTGAGGAGGGGTAACGCGTTTGATCAGTCCCCACTGTCGCAGAAAAGGCAAACCCAAGCTCTTTTAAAGAAAGGGCTACCCCCACAAAGGACTCCCACGAAAAGGCCACGAGCACAACCGCAGTCACCCTTCAGTTGTTGCACTGAAGCTGGAAGGCATGGCGCAAAACACACCAGCTTGTCCCAGGCTCTGGAAAAGCCAAGAGCTTTCCTCGACACCTCGACCCTGAGCCCATCCAGCAGCAGAGCCTCTCCTCCCGCCCAGCATCGCCACCTCCCTTGCCCTGGGCGTGCACACCTAGCCATTCCACTATGTCACGGATGCCCGTAAAGTACTTCTCCTCCTCTTTTTCAGGGTTTGTGTCATCGTAGCGCAGGAAGCAAATTCCATCGTTCGCCTGGGGGCAGTAGGGAATGAAGCAGCACAGTTAACCAATCCACAAGTTCATCAAAAAACTTCTTTTTCCTCTCAAATGATAACAAGGTTAGAGGGCAGCATCAGAGAGTAAGGAAAAAGGACACCTCAATAAAATCACCAAACAATAAAATCAATCACCTTAATAAATGGGGCCACTTTGTTTCCTAATAGCTAAAAACATACATTAAAACCCAGCCACCCACCCTGAGAAAACCACCAGCCACTTTTCCTTTAAGCTATCTTCCAACGCGCCACACTTTTCTGCAACGCAGATGAACTTTGGTGAGCCCAAAGAAAGTAAAGTCACCCCTTTTCTTCCCACGCAGCTGGCAGAAACATTCCCCAACATGCAACCTTAATTTCTACATTTCCTGGCTTATAGTTATGTAACTTAACTGTGAATTAGGAGAAATTCTTGTGATTGAAACACACCAGCAAAACAATCCAGGACTTTTCACTGGCATTTCTTGTTTAAAAGCAGCTTCCTAGGCCGTGCATAAATGATGAGATGGGGCTTAGAAGAAAGGTCAATTAAACCTTTTCCTCCAGACAACGAAGGAGGAAATGCATGAGCACCAGGCTTCCCATTGGCTTATCGAGGTAGCACTAAATCCTTGCTTAACTTCATGTGTGAATCTTCATGTAATTTATCTGAAATCTTTAGATTTCACAGGTCTTCTTTGGGATTAGTAGACATTAGCAACCTATATAACAGAGTTGAGGTAAAAGACCAGTGCACACCTGTTCAGAGGTAAGAACTGTTGTATTCAGTAGGACTTATTTCAGTAAAATTGCAACCAACTAGCATTTCTATTTTTAAAAAAACTGAAATAATCACAAATTCAGGCAAATACTCAAAATAGAGTCCTATGCATAACTGGGTGCATGATTCATGGCTCGGAACACAAACCTAAATGTGTAGCATATAATATATACAAATATATCATTACACCTCTAGGTGTATTGATGCTAATTAGCATGCCAGGACAATGGAAGTTGCAATCCAACACACTCAGATGATAAGAGATCAGGGTATAAATAAAACAACTGTTATTGAATGCATAGGCATTTATCGCTCTGCCACAAACATGTTTCTGTTGAAATCTCACTGCTCTGCCATCCCTGGGAAGCCATTTCCCTTTTCTAAATGTTTGGTTTATCAATTCATGGACTGTAGAATTGATATTACTCACATAAAACTACATAATTGTGCATTAAAAATGCAAGAGAAGCATCCAGTAATCGGCTGCACTGATAGATGTAAAGCACAACTGGTCAGAGCCACCAGAGATGCCCATCCTGGGGGAAACATTAGGAAGAAACAGATCCGAAGCACAGAATCTGGATGTGCGAAAATATCCACATTAGGCTTTGGGTACAAATAAAGTAGAAATAGAATGGCAAATAGAAGGGGTAGAAATGGAAGCAGTAACAGACTTCATTTATTTGGGCTCCAAGATCACCGCAGACAGAGACTGCAGCCATGAAATTAAAAGACGCTTGCTCCTTGGGAGAAAAGCTATGGCAAACCTAGACAGCATATTAAAAAGCAGAGACATCACCTTGCCGACAAAGATCCGCATAATCAAAGCTATGGTTTTCCCAGTAGCAATGTATGGCTGTGAGAGCTGGACCGTAAAGAAGGCTGAGCGCTGAAGAATTGATGCCTTTGAACTGTGATGCTGGAGAAGACTCTTAAGAGTCCCCTGGACTGCTAGGAGGTCAAACCAGTCAATCTTAAAGGAAATCAACCCTGACTGCTCATTGGAAGGATTGATAATGAAGCTCAAGCTCAGATACTTTGGTCACCTCATGCGAAGAGAGATCTCTTTGGAAAAGACCCTGATGCTGGGAAAGATGGAAGGCAAAAGGAGAAGAGGACGGCAGAGGATGAGATGGTTAGATAGCATCACTGAAGCAATGAGCATGAAACTGAGCCAACTCAGGGAGGCAGTGAAGGACAGGAAGGCCTGCCACGATATGGTTCATGGGGTCACGAAGAGTCGGACACGACTTAACAACTGAACAACAACAACAACAACAAATAAAGTAATTTTTACAAAGACTGCTGTTGCACTCAGTTCCATCTAACAGTCTTCCAAGCTTCAAGTCTAGGTATTCGGGGGTCTTCTCCCACTGGAGGTGCCATGGATTTAACTTAGATTCACACACAGCACAGCAGATCTACTACTACTGAGCTATGACTCACCCACACTTCTGGGAAAGGCACATTACATCAATGAGGTAGTCATGGGCATCTGCAGGGATAAATCCCACCCTCCAGCTCAAGAGGAAGAGGAATATTCAAACACACACAGCAGGACAGAGTGTGAAAAGAGGCTCAAGTGTCTCACCTTGGCAAAGCCAAAATTGAAATTGATAGCTTTGGCGTGACCGATGTGCAGAATGCCGTTGGGTTCAGGAGGGAATCGTGTACGGACCTAGGGCAAATACATTTAGACTATGTTAACGAAGATTCCTTGAACAGATCCTATGCTAGTACCTGCTCACCATGCCAAATTTATTTATAACTACAGCATCTCTTTAGGCTAAAGATCACCAATAATACAGTGCAATTGAACTGTTCCAGATGACTTATACTGTACTGATTCCTTCTACAGGTGAGAGGGTAGCAGAACAGATCAGCAGTGCAAACCTGTACATATTTACTAGTGCATAAGTTCCAGTGGGTTCAGTGAGTGTGAATCCCACCTTAATAAAATATTGGCATTACCTTATACAGCTCTTCACAATTTATTTTAGTGTGTATGTGTGTGTGTGTGCTTGTACCTTCCAGTCACTTTTTTTGACTCCTGGCAACTGCCTGGACAAGTCCTTGAAGTTTTCTTGGCAAGATTTCAGAAGCGGTTTGCCCTTGCCTCCTCCTCCTTCCTAGGGCCGAGAAAGAAGGACTGCCCCAAGGTGACCCAGCTGGCTTTGTGCCTAAGGCAGGACTAGAACTCACAGTCTCCTGGTTTCTAGTCTGATGTCTTAACCACTACACCAAACTGGCTCTCTTAGTTGGGAAATGTCATAATTTGGGGCCACAATATTTGAAGGAATCCTGCTTCACTACCGTTCTTCCTTCCCAAAGCCAACAATCATTCCAGATGCTTTCCCCCCATGCTGAAGCACGGAAGAGTGTTGTCTCCCCTTCTCCCAAAAGCTCAATCCTAGAAGTGAAGTATGTTTATTCCTTTTAGTTTTCTCTGTCTAACCATCTTGGGGGAGGAGAACTCATCTTAAATCCAGGATTGTCTTCCTTTTGGTCAAATACAGTTTGTTAGTATGTAACCCTTTATGTGCAATAGAGCTGTTTAATTGGTTTTTTTTACACGGTTTTACTTTTTATCATTAATATTTTTTACATATTATATCTTTTAGTTCCTTTTTCTTAGGCTTCCATTTTTAGATTGTGAGTTTTAGTTACACAGGCCAGTGGTTGCATGAAATCAGCCTTCCAATTTAAAGAACTCTGTCTGCCTACCGCTCACCTGTCCACCTGTGATCTCTAGATGCTTCTTCAGCAGATTCATGGTGTTAGGTGTGACGATGTAGCCTTCGGTTTTGTAGTTCTCACCTGGAAAGGCAGAGAACACATCTGAATTCAGAAGAGTAAAACATGGCCAGGGAATGCAGGATTTTTTTTTTTTTTTTGCAATAAAAGCAACTGATGTGCCCAAACAAATAGCTGGAATAATTTTCTACTAAATCTACCTGTCCAATGTCCACATTTAATTCATTGAGCTTCTTGGCTGATTGCTGCAATCAAGGGCTTAGCAATGACCAGATGTCAGCCCTTCAAGGTAGTCCAGACAGGAAACCATAACCACGAATACCAAGACGGTGCTACTTTTATTGTAAGGTTACAGTAACAGAATCTTGCAAGTCTAAAAGCACTCCCCCTTCCTGCCTTTACTTTCCTGAGAACGAGGGAGGGAGGGTCCCTTTGGAGATGCTCTCTCCACCCCAATCTCTGCTTTGGACTCACATTTCTCTTATCAGACCGTTGTCTAGGCTGCAGCTCTTCCTCCTGTCTCTCAAGGATATTCTCACAGCCCATTACACCAGGCCTTCTTAAGCCATCTCTTCCCACTCCCTGTCTGGTAGAGCCATGTGCTACAAGAGGCTATCTAGTGGCAGTGGGAATGAGCTCAGCCTACAAAATAGCTTCAGTATCTGCTGGAGTGGGCAACCTTTTCCATCCTATGGGCCCCGCGGTGATTTTCTGCCCAGCTTGTGACATCAGCAGAATGTATAGGCAGAACTTTTCTTTTTTCTTTTTTCAAAGGGGTGTGTGTGTGTGTGTGTGTGTGTTAATGGGCATGCCTTAAGCCCTGCTCCCTAAATTGGTCCCCAAACAGGGAAAATTGGCTTGAATTGGCTTGATTTCATCAAGGTTTGGCTGATTTTAAGGGGTGTAATGGATGCCTTAAGGCATCAGCATTGCCATTTAAATCCCCCAACTCCATATAAATGGGCTGAACATTTTGGCTGCACTTGGCTGGGGACAAATTCTAGTGAGCCACAACTGAGATGCTGGAAGCTGACTGTGGCCTCTTGGTGGCCCACCCAACAGGAGGCCATCAAGGATGAAATGCATAGCCTTCTGTGCCCTGTAATTTACCCAAAAGTAGATCACAAGAACTCCAGGGCAGCTTACCTGGCTTATGGAATTTGAGTGCTTCACCTCTCAACTGCTCCAGGAGTGATTTTGTCTCTTGATGTGGTTCCCCTGCAGAGAATCAGTTTGGGTATTCTTGCATAAAAGCCAGAGAATGAAGTATCAAGCATGCCAAAGCATTCCCATCTGCAGCAGCCATTATAGTTATTCTCTCCCCCTACTGTCTTTAACAGTGGCCTTCTTTCCTTGTTGCCTTTCCAATTCTTTCCAAATCTAGCCTGCATTAGGATTTCTTCTTACCTGTATTTACTTGCAATATGAAGGGCTATGTACCATTACGACATACTGGTAGTATGAACAGGAGTAACAGAAGAAGCAATACTAAATATTGCAGAACATTCATCACAAGAAGAGGCTGCCAGAACTAAAGATGTAACTTCCAGTGGAAATAGGAGACTTAAAGCCCAACTTTCTGGCTACCATTACAAGCCATAGCCTAGATATGGTCTCAGCTTACAGGAACCCAAACACATGGCAGCCCCAGCCAACAGTTACAATGCAACCAATAGTAGATCAGTAATATCTGAAGGGCCACATATTATGCACCCATGTTCTAGACTGAAAGTCTGAAGACATACGAGACACTAAATTGTTGATATGAGTTGAATCTCAGGCTCAAACGGAAGAGACCTCATTGCACGGGAAGCTGTCCTATAAAAGTCATGCCAATAGTCTAACTAGCTTGGTACCATTCAAAATGGAAACAATTCTCCAGGATTTCAGACTATGTCCCTTCCCAATCCTCCTTGAAAGAGACTGAAGACTGAATCTAGAACCTCCTGCATGCCAAGAATGCACATAATCCTGAGTGGCAGCTTTTCCTATGTATAAGTTACCTACAGCTCCCCCAACATTATAGAAGACATGAATAATTTTGTATTATGCACATTGCACAGCCTCAGATATTGATTGTGGCTCAGTTTCCTCCAGCCTAGTACCTTCCACAGATGTTGGATGATAAGTCCCAGAATTCCCAACCAGTGCTGGGTTGGGATGCCTGGGAATTCTGGAAGGTTGAGTTTCAGATAGTCCTGGAGAACACCAAGTTGGGAGAGACCCCCAATGGTTAATTGGGGGACCACTGTTCTTCAAGAGTGCGCTAGAGGACACTCCTGACCTCAGCAGAAGTTTATAACTTGAAAGTCTTAACTGGTGGAAAGAATTTTCCAAGGCAGCAAATTAAAGGGGAAAAAAAAGGAGGGGGGCAAGCACTGTTCATGTTCTACCCTGCCAATTCTCTGGGTCCTTCACTGAGAGGGCAGGTGGACGGTGGAAGGCTGCAGAGTCCTGTGGCTGCAAGGGCCAGAGAGAGTCCATCGTGGATACAGAGCATGCCAGAACTTAATTTCAGTTTACAGACAGACACATACAAAGCAAAACACCATTCAGCAAAGGCCTTACCATTTTCCACCACTGCTGATTTCCCCTTCTCTGACTCAGTATTACGGGCCTTTGGGGTCTGACAAGACAAACAAGAAATAACCACTGGGTGTCGCACCATCTGGCAAGAAGAGAAGTTGTGGAGTCCTTGGGGTTCTCTGAGCTTGGTTCTTTTCTTGCAAACATTTCATTACCCGGCTAGGTAACATCTTCAGTGCACTGAAGATGTTACCTGGCTGGGTAATGAAACATTTGCAAGAAGAGAACCAAGCTCAGAGAACCCCAAGGACTCCACAGTTCAACCCTGAGCTACACATATTCACCTCTAGAAGAGAAGTTCTTAAGAGGACCACCACAGGCAGAAATGCAGCAGCCAAAGCTTTTTCTGGAATGAGGAAGGATACTGGGAAAACTTTCCTGCCTGCTGATGAAGTGGCAGGAAGCAAATGGGAGAAGGGAAGGGCAGATATATTTCCAGCTAAGGGAGGATGGCATTCTGACAGGCTCCAGCAACCAAAGGCTTTTTAAGCATTTAGCTCTGCAGGAGAGATGTTTCGCTGGCCCTTTAGTGACATCCCTAAGCACTTTAACCAGGGTGCGATCAGCCCGTGGCTTTTATGCATATGCCTGCACAGGATTGCCTGGCTCCAGAACCTCACTATCCTTTGGAAAAGCTCTAAAAATCTGGCTTTTCAAATATGCCCAAGGCCAGGGTGATTTGTGATCTCAACTGGTGAAGGATGAATGACTAGTATTTATGTATATTTTTCTCCCCCGTGTGCTATATTTGCCTATGTGGTTTTACATGTTCTTTTTTAATGCAGTTCTAACTCCGTGTGCTGTCTAGAGTCTTTGGACTGGGTGGCCTATAAATTTAAATGATAAACTAAAAAATAAATGTACCTCAATAAAGAGATTGGGAGCTCAGAGAGAATCACACCCTCCCTCCCTCCCTCGCAACTGTTTGTGCCTCCTTAGGAATGACTATCTAAAGACTGTGCCAAATCTTCCTCCCCAACCCCTCACCCCTACATACATGACAAATGTACATGGATCATAAATGTAAGCGCACCAATAAATGTGCGGCGAGAGGCAGGAAACAGCCAACTAAATTACCTTGGGTTTCTTTTCCAAGTCAGCTTCTGTCTTTGGGCCTAATATGTTTAGAACCTGCAAGAGAAAAACAGAAATAATGTTAGAATGGGGAAAGGAACTGGATGGGTTACACCAGTTTTAACTCCATTCCTTCCGCCAACAGACAAAGCTCCTCTTTTCAGCCTCCTTGAGAAAGGGTTCTTCTTACACCAGGGGCAGGCAATATGGAGTCTGAGATTGCACTGCTGAAATCTGGGGACAAAGTGACCAAATTCTAGTGATGCACTTTTAATCTGAAAAACAAGGGTGGAACAGAGACCCCCTGTGCTTATTCCCATCCTTAAAACCACACTGATTCCCAACATGAAACCATACTGCCAAAAAATATATCAGCAAAAGGTCCACATTTCAACAGAACCATGTTGGCCCTTCTACGGGGGTTGGAGTTTAATGGGTGGGAATACTAGTGGGGGTCCTCTGGCAGGGGAACTGCTCCCATTTCCATCACTAAAATCTATCCCAAAAGCAAAAACGGTCCTCCTGGCTAAGTTGAGCCCCCTGTCCCATTAGAAGCTGTCCATCCCTGCTTGTCTTCGAGCCAAAGTTAGACAGCAAAATGCCCTAGCCTGGTGCTACCTTAGTGACCTGTAAGTACACAAGATTCAAGACAATACGGCAACTATCTTTCCAGAGTTGAATTCACACAAAAAGGTGATCCTGTGGCTCAAATCGCAGGCCATGAATGGTACATTGAACTTTCAGCATCTGTCCTAGGCAAGCAAAGGAAAAGGTACTGGATAGGAAAACCAAAATAATCTGCAAGAGCAGCTCCCGTTTGGAAAAGATTATAGCATTTGGGCCTTCTAAATGAAACTACTTCATTTTTAGTCAATTCTCATCTATATTTTCCCATACGACATTTTCAAGTACATGATCCAAATTGGTAGATCCAACCACACCTGTAGGTCCACTTCATTTTTAATTATTTTGCCATCTGCCCATTTCAACTTGCTCCGTGCCTCACCTGCAAGAAAATAAAGTACATAAGGACTGCCGAAGCCTTTTTCATGACTGGTACTTAAGACAGGCAGCTATCTGGGACTCTTTCTATGGTTTTAACTGGGGCAGGGAGGGATGTGGGGATGTGTGAGCAGCTCTGGTCTGAGTGCCTGAAGTGTGTGAATCGATGCTACCTCCATCATTAGAGACAGTGTGCTACTAATTCCTTGAAAAAAGCAGCAGAGAAGAGCTACTGCATGGCTCAGCTTGATCAGCCTTTTCAGGCACTGAGTTCCCATTTTTATTTAAAAACAAAAAAAAACCTCACAAGGTTTTTCAAGATTTCAGTGAGTTCACCCCAAGATCAGGAGTAGCAAAATGTTTTGAATTTGAAACCCGCTCTTGAGTTGAAACAGACAGTTCGATCATTCCAACAGCACCCAGGGCTTGAAACAAGCCCTTTGACCTCAAAACAACTGCTTCAGACTCAAAATACATCCATTTCAAGTTCAAATGGTTGGAACAGCTTGTTTCAAGCACAAGTGCTATCAAGTTCAAAACATTTTGAATTCAAAACATCTCTGAGATTTCACACATTCATCTGAAATCCATTGGATCTCACACAATGATGCAATTGTGCAAACATTGGTGAGATGTTGGCTTTTTCAAAGACATTTACATTTTTTAAAAATGTAGGGATTATAGATAAAGCTCCCAAGCAAACTGATTGACTTTCTCCACACCACTGTACAAAACAGAACATTGGAGTAGACAAGGTCTTGTTGTGCTCCTATATTCACATTTAATCCTCTACTGAATTTGCTGGTGACATTTGCAAGGACAGGAAATGGACAAAAGAGCAGAGTTTGAAAAGGGCACGTTACAGAACAAGAAAGTGCCTCCAACATTAAGGACCGCTCCCATCATTGTAATGAATGTGAAGCTGCTTCTTCTTGGAATATTCCACATTCCACTCACCCATCAGAACCCCCATGCTAAAACGATAACGCTCTGAAAGGAGCTGAGCTCTGTATTTACTGATGGCTGCTTCCACCTAGACATAAAGAGAGGAAGAGAGTTCTGATTTAAGAAAAGGAGGAGGAAGAGAAAACAGCATTCAAAATGACTTCCAGGCAAGGTTGCATACAATAAGATGCTACACTCTGATCTAGACTAACAACAGATAGATGCAAAACTCTCTGTGTGTGTGTATGTGTGTGTGTGTGTGAGAGAGAGAGAGAGAGAGAAAGATTCAGCAGTCTTTGTTTTATAAAACTACTTTATGGCGTTACATATACATTCCCATCAATTTAAAAGATGCCAATGTGGAACAATGAGCCACTTACAGAACTGAACATAGGCAACCACCACTTTCTAATGTGGTTGTTTTTAAGGAGTTAAAATGACTAGGTGCTGCATGAAAAGGAAATATTAAATGGATCTATTTGTTATACTACGTGCAAGCCAGAAATCTAGCATAGCATGAAAAAAGCAAGTATATTATGCTGCTCAATTAGTTCCTACTTGGCTTCTCTTTCCAGTGTCCACCCATGATATGCTTAGCATTACCTTAAACCAGGGGCCTTGACTTATTCCTCTTTTACCAAATCAGAAGCATATGGCAGGGTTTGCTTGGCTCGTGGCTCTGGCTTGTTAGGAATAACGCACCTGGAGGTGCATTATTTACTTTTGGCCTCCGTATAGGGTTGAAACTTACTGCCTCTTCTATCTGCTCTGGTGTGACGACCACGCCAATGCCACACTCTCTGTCAAAGTCTGCAGTATTAATGGGATCCACAGGGTGATTTTTAAGGTATTCCAAAGCAGCTGTGGGTATAAAGAATACAGATGGATTAGAAAGGGTGGTGTGCTGCAGTGGGTAGCATGTTGGACCAGGATCTGGATGATTTAGATTCAGATCTTCACTCAGCTATAAATCTAGCGGGTGATCCTGGAACTGTCATTACCTTTCATTCTAGCCTCCTTCACAGATTGGGGGGATCATCTATGCCATTTGAGACTCCATGAAGAAAGGGAAGATAAATATAAATCAGAGCTATGACAGAGGGAAACTCCAAAAACAAAGGTGCATGCATGCTCCTTTAAGACTTTCAGAGGAGAACTCATGGCATTTTCTGGATGTTTCAGGATAAAGCCTCCCAGCTCTACCATGGGGCTCAACTGTGAGTGCTCTCTCACCACTTGCCAGGAAAACTCACAACACTTGGGCCCTCCTGCAATTATTATCTCCTTTCCTTTGAGCGATTCTCTATATGCTATTTCCTTTTGTGGTCTCTGAAATATGTTATTCCTCTAGAAAGCATGGACAAAATGTTCTCTGCTCTGCAAAGGATCTTCCATGATCGTATCATTGCCAGCTCAGTCTGTCCCATATAGTATATAAGAATTCAAAATTGCAAGGAATAAGTGTCAAACTTGGCTTGCTCCATCCACCCAAGATGCTTCTTTTGCCATGAAGACATCTTGAGCAGGAAGGTTCCCGTAGGGGAAAAGGTTCCTCTTTCTCAAGCTCTGATCACTGATTTCATCCAGTCCATTGCAGTGTAAGGGGTCATGCAGTATGACCCTTGGGGCCAAATCCAATGATCAATTATCAAAAAGAGCAAGGAGACTCTTGGCTCCAGTCTGCGAAATTCCCAAGTATGTACCATTGAGCTGCAGATCTGTGACAATCTTTTTGGTAGCAATGTAGTCAACAAGGTCACCAAGACGCTTTGAGTCCTTAAGCCGGGAAGCCACATTATACAACAGGGTGCCGACTGTCTTGTCAATCACTGGACCCAGGATTCCTTGTGCCTAAAAGGTTAAGAGGAGTCAAAGGAGGAAGCTGAAAGTCAGGATAACAGCAAGAGCAGATGTCAGGAAGAGGTGACAACCCTCTTAAAAGTCGAAAGCCTTTTCTAGCCTTTTCTCCCATACAACAGAAAACCATCTCAATGCCAGGTAAATCCAGACAGGTTTCCCATTCTGATCTTTCCAACTGGAGAACAAACAGTACAGAATTCTTCCAATCCAATAACCAGCACTCATTTAGCTGTTGTATTTGCATGTTTGAGTATAAATAATGGTACAACAGCCAAACTGATTACCAGTTTATTTTTGCATCACAAGAACCTCAGTCAATTTGGCTATGGTTCTTTAACTCTATAAAGCAAGTTTTAGATTCTTCTATTGTTAAGTAGGGTTTTACCACATGATTTTAGGGAACTATAATGTAAAAAGCCTCTTTTCTAACAATAGAAGAGATGGATATATGCGAGATCCATCCCCACCCAATGACTTCATCCTGTTCAAAAAAAGCAAGACATAAATTGAAAAACAATTGCCTGTTTCCTTTTTCATTTGCTGTTCACATTCAGGCAGTCTCTGTTAGAGTTACACTTTCACTTCCAGAGAGGGACATAAAGGAAGGAAATTCCAACTGATATGGTTTGGGAGACAATTGCTTGCACTGAAATATGTGCTTTAATATCACAGAGACATCTCTACAGGCTTTTTATGACAGCAGTGCTGAAACCTGGACCATATTGCTTTAATATGTTTGATCTCAGCTAATCTTGGCACTGAAATACTTACTCAGTGACCATCTTCAATGTGAATTAAACAGAATCTGTTAGCATTCCTCCAGATATTATCACAAATTAAAGCTTATCCTAACAGCAGAAAAAACACTGAAACTTTACTATTTGCATCTATACCAAAATGGAAGAAGGGCCACAACTGAAATTTACAAGCAGCCTACAAGAGTCACTGATCCATCACGTTCCTGAGGATCTGATACCTGAGCTTCTTTCTGTAGCAGCCTAAGAATCACAACTATTTACCACTGGCATTCCTAAAACAATGGCAGGTCCAAAAAACAATTCCTTACTCAACATATAGTAGGTGTTAGACATAGGGTGGGAATTTATTTATACTTACAAATGACCCATTTAAATCACGTTAGGCTTAAGGTAGCACGATTAACCTGTTCCATTGATCTCAGCATGACTAAGTCTAGATCCAACCCACTGACACATTTTTTAGGATTGTCTAAATACACAGGTACTATATAACTTGTTTCAGCATTCACAAAGGAATATACAGTACAAACTGAGATTCTGAGAATCTACCCAGAACAGAGAGAAATGGACAGCAAAATATATTATAAAAAATGAGGCACAGATTTCCAAGTGCATGTCTACTCAGTACCAGTTTCTTTATTTCAATGGACTTTACACCCAAGCATAGGATTGTATGAAGAGCAAAACTATAGTGCTAATTCAAATTTGGCAAACCACTTTAAAATAATATCATACTGCAAAAGCAGAAACCCTGTCTAGGAACTATCCTCCTTTTAAGGTCTCTTAAAATTCAATGCAGTACATCTTGCTTAAAATCAACACATATTTTTATTTTAGCAGTTTTGATTAAATCCGACTCTGCCACCCAATGGCTGTGGTCATACAGTATGCTAAGCTACATTTTGCTCACTCATGGTACAGTATAAACCACAGTTGGCTAGGTTCTCATATTAAGCTGTTACGGGTTTTTTTATGTTATATTATGCATTTTATTGTTTTTAATCTAATTGTAAGCCACCCAGAGTCTCTTATGTGAGATGGGTAGCTATATAAAACAAATAAAAAGAAAGTTACCAACACATTAGCCCCACAGAGTAAACCGCAAACAAGCCATTATATAGCTTAATACATTGCATAAACCCAAGTATGAATTGCTCGGTAGGACCAACTGAAAGCGCTGTGTAAAAAAGAAACAAATTATTTGGAAGTGAATTAACAAAACAGGCGTGCATGAGAACACGGGGCAGAGTTTCGCTCGTTTTAAAGAAAAAGTAGCTTCGTGTCGAGCAAAAACTCGGCTCTTTTTCTGGAAACATAATGACGAGGGAAGCTTTCGCCCTTTCAGTTTCTTCTTGGACACTACCGGAAGGGGTGCAGAAAACGTGGCAAGTCTACCCCAGAGACACGGGAAACCGTGAAGGGCTACAAAGAGAGGGCGGCTACTGAGACCTGTACGACTGCCTCGCGGAGCAACGCGGTGAGCGCCTCGTTCCGAAGGGTCTCGCGAGCCTTGCTCTCGCTTAGCCCGATGCTAACGAAGAGCTGCAGCGGGTCCGATCCCTCAGCCGCCATGCTGCCGCCTGCCCCTGCCATCACTCCTACTTCCGCCCGCAGTAGGGCACCGGCTTCTCCGTCCGAGCCATCCACGCGAGTGAGCGCTGCGATGAAATGACAAACCAATCAGGATCTCCGATCATCCTCATGACCAATGAGAAGCACTTTCGGAGATACACGCCTTCCCGGGTTCTCCGGCAAATCGGAAAAGACCAACCTGACAGAGGGTGGGACTATAGTTGTAGCTGGTTGCGTCAGTCAGGGAAGATGTATTTAAACTCTGTGCTAAGGAATTACGTAGGCAACTCGTTTTGCCTTATGTTTATAGTAGTGCGATCTAATGCACGTCTATTCAGAAAGTGTTTCCTTTATGAACTGCCTTAGTGTAACCTGGAAAATTCCAAGGTTCAGTTTAACTTTTTACTTTGGGAAAAAACAGAATTGGAAGTGTTTTGACTGTTTATAGTCTATACAAAAAATCCTTATCAGATCAACTTTGTAAGAACGTAGTGAGATATATATATATTTCCAATCAAAATATAGTACATAAGCTCCAGTATTAAAATTGTTTCTCTTAGGACTTAATTTGTAACCTTCTAGACTGAAACCAGCTCACCCATAATTCAGTAAGGCTGACTTTGTTGCAAGATCAAAACACTAATACGGTTTGGGCCACAAAAACTTAAGCAAGTTGCCAGAATAGAGAGGATGAAGAAAGAGCATTGTAACCTGCAATCCTGTGCATACTTTCCTGGAAATAAACACCTCTGAATGCAATGAGGCTTTCTTCCAAATAGGCCAGCAAGAGATTTCACAGTTAAATCATAAACCCAAGAGAAAATAATGCGGGCCATTCTGCAATAAACCTGTCAGCATTATTATGTAATACAGGAAATATGGAAACAATAAAACATTTACTAAACCTTGTGAAATCACATAACGCTTTTAAGTTAAGATGTGATTGATTTTGCAGAAGGAGTTTTTTAATTGAGAAAGATATATAGAAAAGTTGTTATATAAAATTCTAAGCAACTTTGGAGTCAGTGATGAGTAAGCCTGATCCTATGTGGTGCAGAACTATTACACTCCAAAATATATAGGATTGTAATAAGAGCACACTATGGAACACTTCTGATGTATATCCCCATGTATCTGCATAGATAGGAAATGCGATATGTGCAAATCAATATTGCAAATACTGCACCTGTGACTCTCAAAATTTAGCTATCAGATAGATGGAGATTTCATCCCATTTAAATTATTCAGTTATATGGCTAATCAGTTACATGTTCAGAAAACAAAACAGATTGTCCAATTAACAAGTAATTCAGGTTAGGTTATTTGCACGCAGCCCTACTGGACTAATTCTATCATTCATCTTGCAGGAAAACTAACATGTATATATTCTGGTACCTTTTTCTGCAGAAAAAGAACTTCAAACCCAACTGTGTCTATCTATTATTGTCCAATACCTGTTTAATAACCCAGGGTGTTTTGTGAAACTCTTATCAGATAGCAAAATGGCTTTTGAGACAAAGGAGGCAAGTTAAAAATCCATGTTTCCTGAAAGAGAACTAGATATCTGAAGAAGATATCATAATCAGTATTTCTCAACCTTGGCAGTGTTAAGGTGTGTCGATTTCAAGTTCGCACATCTTAATGTTGCAAGGGTTGAGAAACACTGCTTTAAATACACCAGGGCATTATATAGAGCTGATCAGGAAGTGTTAATATTTGATTATGTGCCATCAAGTTGTTGCCAACTCTTAGCAACCACATAGGCAGATTTTCTCCAGGGTGATCTGTCCTCAACCTAATCCTTCAGGTCTTCCAATGGTGTGCTTGTCACTGCTATAATTGAGTCTATCCACCTTGCTGCTGCATGTCCTCTTATTCTCTTTCCTTCCAGTCCAACTTTTGCTCCCATAGAATGTCGTAAGGAAAACCATTGCCTGCATGATTCTGATCTTTGTAGGTACCACATCCTGGAATTTGAGTACTTTTCCACGGCCTTCTTTGCTACCTTTCTAGTCTGTGACATATTTCTTGACTGCTGGTTCCTTTACTGTTGATAATCAGTCCTAAAAGGCAAAAGCTATCTACCACTTCTATACCTTCATTGTCAATTCTAAAACATTAGTCTAAGGGATTCTGTTTGCTTCCAATGTTGCTACTGCAGCTGGGCCTTGTTATGGTAAACAATTTGATTTTTCTTTAGTCACTTTGGAAATTAATTGAAGTGAATGGGTGGGGTTTTAAAATAATAATAAACAAATTAATCTTATTTTATATTTATGTCATTTTATAAGAGTGCTAATTATAATAATTGAATGCCTAAAGCAAAGGACTGAACAGAACATCGCCTAAATAGTCCATAAACAAAAAATAACCTAGTTAAAATCTGGAGAAGTTTGCTGCATTGCAAAAGACTACAAATGGCCACATATAAGTTTGGATACAGCAACAACCCCATGCTCAATATCATATCTTACTAATATCAATAATCAGCCCTATGATTGCTCTGTATTGGCAATTTTTTCTGGGGGTTTAGACTCTTGATTCTATTCAGGATGCTGAAGTTTATTTCTAGTTCCCAGTTTCTGATTTCCACAAAACTTTGAACAAGCTCTCATTTAATTTGATGTCGCAGCTAAAAGCATAGAGGTCTCCCGTGTTGTATATCCCTAGAATTGGTATACTTTACTCTTTCAATAATGTTCTTTAAACCAAGCCATACATTTGCACAAAGGAAATACATGGTTATCCTATACAGATAATGCAATATAGGGAAGTGCTTAGCATCTGCCACTTGGAGTTGAACCTTATGTCTGAGCAATTGATTTCCATGAAAATATATTAAATTGCCTAACAGCTCTGCTTGGCATACAAATGAAGTAAGCAACTATTTGCAAAAATGTGCATACGAAAAAAGGAGGTCATCCAAGACCAAGCACATTTGGAAATTAGTGCAGGAGTATACTTTTCAGCTTATTTAATGGGGAGTAACTCACAGAAGGTGGTGGTGCTCAGCTTAACGTGGCCACCTAAACAACAACAACCTATGCCTGACCAGACCTGGTTAGTACTGGTCTGGTACTAGTACTGGACACCACTAAGAAATCCCAGGGATATAGACTAGACTAGGAAGTTGAAAAAATATCCTGACAAAAGGCAATGGCAAACCATGTGTGCAATTGACACAAGGCTATCATTATGTTTCCATTCAATACCCATGGAATTCAAGTGAATACTTTAATATAAATAAGAAAAAGATTGAAATCTGAGACATTTAAATACTGGATGGTGCTTAACTGGCAGGCTTTGGTGTGACATGGGTAACTGCTGTTTTCTGTTTTGCTTATTTTCAATCACCAATTTCTGTGTATTTTAATATAGAGTCAAAGGCCTGGAGTTTACATATGTGTCAGGCAAACAATAAACAGCCTTTCTGTGAGCTTTGAGACATAGAGCAATATCTTGCAATTAAATCAATGATTTGATAATCCAGTGCTGGATGTCTGGTCCATGCCAGTTTCACCCTCTTGGTTGGGGTGAGTTATTTTTAGATTTCTGCTCCCTCCCTGCCACCCATCCTCTTTTTGTTTATTTTCTTTGTTTGAACCTTGGCATCAGGCAATGGGTGGATTTGACATCTTCATAGCTTGACAAGGTCTGGCAAGCTTTTTTGCATGCCTAATTGGTCTGCAAACAGGTAATCTCCATGAGATCACAAGTGTGGGGGAGGGGTGTTATCCCTTCTTCCCCAGCTGTAATTTTTGTGAAACTCTTCCCCCAGGTTGCCTCAGCAGATGGCAGCAGCTCACAGCCTTGGTAGAATTCTGACTATAGCAGGGTTCCACCTGGTCAGTGTTTGCATGGAACACCTTGGAAAATATAGAATGGATGGCTAGAAAGGACTACTTAAATAACACCATCCCCCCAAATCAATGCATTTGGAGCTGACATAAGGTCAACATTCCCTTTATCTTTTTTACCACATGTTTACAGTTTGCTTTTGTGGAAAAAAACAAGAATTGCTGGGTTGGGAAGTGGTCAGTGAGGAAATACTTTAGGCTGAAACTGAAGGTTCAACAGCCTGGACGCACCTGTCAGGAGAGCAACTCCCCATCCATTCTATCTATCTATCTATCTATCTATCTATCTATCTATCTATCTATCTATCTATCTATCTACTTTTACATTTATTTTTATAGGTTTTATAGCCCAGGTGAATTATAAAGGGTTAGAATGATTAAAGAAACCACAACAGTAATAACAAATCGATCCTTCTCCCCCAGTATGAACACCAATAAAACTTAGCTAGGATGGAAGGCCTGGGGAATTTAAATATCTTCTAAAAACCATGAACAGAGGGAAGGATGGACAATCTTTGATAGTTAACCAACATTCATTAGGGAGGGTGAAGCTGAGAACCACAAAGTGGAGAATGGCTATATTTTAGGGAGTGTTATCTTGTCTTTGTTTTTTAACTATGATATACCTATTTCAGTGCTCACAGTATCATTTTCATGGCTTCCCATCTTAACGTATCAGTAAACTAGGCTGTCAGCTTTCAACAATCATGGCTAGTGGAGGCTTCAAGTACTGAAGAAAGAGAACCCTGAGACCAGAGATCACCTAGCCCACCTTATGTTAGAGCCGATCAGTGGTCTATTAGACCTGGGCTCGCCAGTCCCAGATCTTAGACTGAGTGCTTTGTTTTTGCCTTTCTCAGCCCATCTTTCCAAATTCCCTGGTATATCTCTTCCTTAAAGACATTTGCTGTATAATGTATGAAGCTGTTCTGGGGCATATGTGATTAATTGAGAAGGAAAAGCCAGAGTTTAAAAGGCAAGGCTTTGATTTAATAAAAGGGATTTCCAAAGATCTGGAGCCACTACTAAAAAGGCTCCGTCTCTCAAATGAACATTTAACATTGACTTAAACATTAATTGTCCATTTTGAGAGACGGGGTCTTTTTAGCAGCCCCTTACTACTCAGTGGTACCATTATTTATTTATTTATTTATTTATTTATTTATTTATTTATTATTAAATTGTATACCACCCGATTTCCAAAGACTCTGAGCGGCATACAAATTTAATAATAAATATAAATCAATCAATAATAGTAAAATCCATAGGTTTTACTTGACTTAAAGTAGAAGGCTTGAAGCACCATCATAAAGGCGTTCTACCATCTACACTAGCTTTCCCAATCTGGAGAGGTGTTGCCTACCAGCTCCCAAAATCCCTACTCAACGTAGCCAGTGTTTGTGCTAATTAGGGACCAGGAGTTGGTTCCACAGATCTAGCAGGTGTCAGACTGGAAAGAGTGATTGAGGTTAACCACATCTACACTGATGGAAATAACCCTCCAAAAAGTTACAAGTATTTTCCTAGACCTTTCTATATCCAGAGTATGAGAAAGTTTTGGCAAGTTATCTTACATTCAGATATGTGTGGCATGCTCTCTTTCACATTGAGACATACAATAAAGAACTGCTGTAACTAGTGGGCCTAAGAATTTAGATATCCGAACCAGGTCATTGGTGGAGGGGCAAAAAGTCAAGATGGTGGCTGTTACTGCTTGTTTGAGACCACCATCTTGACTGTTTTTATTTTCTTCTGCAGATGCACCTATACCTGGACAGAAAGTTTCTTCTGTTCCCTTAGCACTACTTCTTGCATACTACGTTCTCTCTCCCCATCCTCTTATTAATTGCTATAGGTGGGTTTGATCTATTTCTTTGCAGGTACAGTACAGATTTGCCCATTCTTTCTAGTTAATTCAGAAGACTTTGTGCTTCTCCCCCACAGCAGTAAACATCAGCTTGGCTTGGGACAAAAGTCCTAGCACCCACTTCCCCACAGAAGCTTTAATTACATATCTTCTTGGGATCAAAGGACTGTTCCAGAACATTTAACTAGGTAAAAGGTTCCAACACCAACAAGTCTGGGAATCAGTGACCAACAGCCCTGAATCACCAGGTGGTGAGTCAAAGCAGGTCCAAAGAGCAGAAAGGAACCACACATTTGGAGCCACTTTCCTATTCTCCTCTCCCTGCCCATTTAATGGATAACCCAAGAGCCACAGAGTGAGAGGATTATGAAGATCAAGGGCTTCTCTTCTCTAATGGTAGCTTTGCAGTCCTGTCTTACAGCTCTGCAGTTTAGTAGAAACTGGCATGATGCAATTGCACAACAATCCCAGAAAAGTCACACTTTATATTAGTGTGATGCAAGCCAACGGTCAAGAGAAGCCAACAGGGCTATCCAGACAAGAGGTCATCAGGAGTAATTTGCTCCAGGATCTCCACAAAAGCAAGAATCACTATGTATGCACTTGACCTCACTAGGCTGCTGAGCAGAGTCACACCATGTACTCGTACCACGTTGGGGTCCTTGTCAAGGATAGTGGAAGACCTCCCAAGGTGATAAGGCAGGACTTGTGACTTTTTGGGGTTGGGGTCTTTGTCAAGGATAGTGGAAGACCTCCCAAGGTGATAAGGCAGGACTTGTGACTTTTTTGGGTTAACTGCCTCATTTGGCCTTTGAAAGTCACCCTGCAAGTGGGGTGGGACTACACAAGAACAAGCTTGATTTAAATCGAAATTGAATGAATGAAATACATATAATTCAATTATTCCCTTCCCTCTTCTATTCTCTTACAAAATACAGTTGGGCAGTAGCGTTTGGAAGGGCTGTCACTCAGAGCTTTGGCTGGTCGCATGTGGCCCTGCCAATGGATTGATTATGTGCCCTCAAGTGGGTGTCCTTAGCGACCACACAGATCAGGGTTCCTCAACCTTGGCAACTTTAAGACAGGTGGACTTCAACTTCCAGAATTCCCCAGCCAGCAAGGAATTCTGGGAGTTGAAGTCCACCCATCTTAAAGTTGCCAAGGTTGAGGAACTCTGACATAGATAGATTTTCTCCATGAGGCCGGGGTCATAAAAAGCACAAACAGCAATGTTATGGCTTAAATTTCTTTCAGTGCTTCTGTTACTGCTGCGCTGAAGAAATAAAAAACAAGTTAGTACAGGACTGGCTTAATTTGCAACCCACCCCAGTCTGCCTCCATTTTTGTCATAATAAGCCTCCAAAAGTTGGAAAAAACCATTGGAGACTGTCTTTTACCACCAAGCCAACTGATTATTGTCAAACTCTAATAAACAATAGACATCACAGAGCATTTGCTCTGGCCAGATTCAACGCACTCCCTTCAGCAGTTATTGATGGTAAACATTAAAAAAATCCCTTCCACCAACGACTTTGCCCTGGCCATACAGCAGTGTTTCTCAACCTTGGCAAGTTAAGAAGTCCACCCATCTTAAACTTGCCAAGGTTGAGAAACACTGCCATAGAGTATGTTCAGTGTGTCCTATTGTACTGTAATTTCTATTTGAACCTGCGTAAGGTATGAATCCAGTCACTCATAAAGGAATTCCCAGGGACAGACGACCAATGGTACATCTCCTATCTTTTAGCAAACCATAAAAGCACTATCACCTGTAATGTTGCCAAATTCTGCCTCACTGCTACAAGAGTGAGGCAACAAATATTGTCAGACAACAAAACTGCATTTCTCTGATACCTTTAAAATTCTTTCCTCTCCCCTTCCTTTCTTCCTCTTTAACTCATATAATTTATTTTAACTGCCATTTTAATACATATTTTATGTATTTTATATACAGTATGTGTATATATGCATATGTATAGGTACACATGTTGGTCAAAGACCATAATAAAGGTTTACCAATAGAAGCGAATATGTGTAGCTCAGGGTTGAACTGTGGAGTCCTTGGGGTTCTCTGAGCTTGGTTCTTTTCTTGCAAACTGAAGTTGTTACTAGCTGGGTAATGAAATGTTTGCAAGAAAAGAACCAAGCTCAGAGAACCCCAAGGACTCCAAAGGTTTACCTACCTACCTACCATGGGGACTCTCTGAAAGTTTGTTCATTCTTGGCCCGGGGCTGAGAAGCTCCCTGGAAAAAAGGAACATATATCCAAGGAAGAAGGTGAGGAAGCCTAAGTTAAGCTATAGAACTGGAAGTTGAAATCAGAGCTCTGAAGAAAAGAAGAAAGGATGATCTTCATGCAGCCTCTGGAGGGAATTTATCCTCCAGTGTTAGCACAGGATAATATGTACTTTTTGGTAGGTGGACTCATGACTTGCTGGAGTTACATTTTTGAGTGACTCTCTACAGTCCTCAGGGCTAGAAATTCTTTCAAAGCAAATTTTAACCAGCAGAGACACACTTGTCTTAGCAATTGTTTCCTGTGAACATATGTCTCACTTCTTTCTCATTTCTTATACCAGCTATGAAGCCCCAATGAGAACTGCATTTTGATTTACCTGCTGTGCATTTGCAAAATCTACTGAGTGTTTTGGAGAGGGGCAAAGGACAGCACAGCAGGGCAGGAAGCTCAGATATGGGGAAATGAGGACAAACAAGCATTTTTATGTTGCTAAGTTCAAAGAATCCAATATTCAGAGCTGCAGCCTTTCCTAGACAGGAAAATTAAATCTTGTCCTGCCTGTGTCACTATGTTTTCTCCAGGTCATGTCCAGATATAGTGGTTGTATATGCAGAACTTGCTAATATTGGTTAGTTTTAACGGTGATTTGTCTGGTTTTGTGACGGTGGGTCTGTGTGTGTCTTAAATGTGGATGTGAACTAGCTTGTTTAATTTATGGTTCAATATATTGTATGAACCTAGAAATGAGTGAACTCAATAACTGAGTTAGAAGTGTTATATGGTGGATATACAATGCTTGAAATAAGCAAATAAAATCTGACTGGACACAATAAAGCAAGATATCAGCAGCTGAGATCAGAGGGATAACTTTAATGAGAAATAAAGCTGGATCAGTAAAGTAAAAGAAAATATTTCTTGAATGGAGGCTTATGTAAGCTAATAAAGAACTGTTCATTAATTTAAAATACAATTTCATCAGGCGGACAAAACAAACCACAACTTCCTCCCCTTACTGAGAAATATGGATAGTCTTGTAGATCTTTTAACTCTGCTACTTTATGATAGGTACCGAAAATAGCAGGAACTGTTCAAACTGGGGGGAAATTACTCCTGTACATACATTTTTGATTTTGCAGGTGGTTAATACATCTTTGAGAGAAGGTTTATGTTTTTTCTATATAAATTGCAATCCCGATTAAAATATTACTCCCAAACCATCTATAATTCAGAAACCATCACCATGTCTAGGAACAGCAGGCTCTCATCCTTCTCAATCTGGAAGTATACACAATCGCAAGATCATCAATCCAAAAGGAGCTTATTCAGAAAGCTCTCCCCCTGGTCCCTGGCCCAGGCTGTGCTTGGAAATGCTCTCCTGGATCCACACATGAGAGTTGAGCATAGCTGTATTCCTCCTCTATCATGCTTGCGGTTTAGCTTGGGAAGCCTCTGGTGCTGCTGAGATAGGCTTCATTGTATATCTGGTGCTGATGGTACGGCCTGACACGCAGCGGTATTCAGCATTCTCCTTCCTTTCTTTGCCATTCTGACAGATGGTGAGCTCAACCGGCACAAAGGTGGTGGTCTCCTTCTTGATCACCTGTATGGAGAGTTCAGTGCATGGAGGGATCTTGGCAGGCATCAGGACTTCTACCTTCTCTTTAGTGGTGGTGGACTCACATTTCCCTTTCTCCACTATAAAAACATTGGCACATCCCAAGGTCACCTGGAAAGAAAAGCCTAGTTTTATGGAAGTGGTGTTGCTAAAGTGGAAGCTCTGGAAAACTGTGGCAGTATATTCCCGAGTGGAGTTGGTGGTGAACGCTTGTTCATATTCAGTGCAGTTGGTTCCCACAATCTCATCAATTAGAACATCCTTCTCAGCTTCCACTTGTTTTTTATCCCACAGCAGCTTGGCAGTAATGATTGGGCGGCCGGGTTTCAGGGGCTGCAAGTGAGATACACTATCATCGAAGTTAAGCTCGGTTTTATAGTCATGAATACGTTCCCCTGGCCAGGCAATGTGATACCATCCACCACGGTCTGGATGTTTATAGAGCAGCCAGACACCCCTCTGCACCACATGAGAGGAGACACGATCATTAAAGTAACCATAGGTGAGGTTGGTCTCTTCCTTCACCACCTTGCTCTGACCTTCATAGTTGGGATGTTCATACAGTGTAATTTGGGGGTCAGAGAGATCATGGTGAACTAGTCGGAGGGATGAAATCTTGTTGCTGTTGTCAATCTCAGCATAATCCCCTTCCTCAAAAACAACACCATCCTCTTCAAACTTAGAAAGCTTGTAGGCCACCCAAGGCTGCCCGATCACCTTCAAGGATGAGATACAATCACCAAAATCCAATTCATGCAGGTCAGGGACATCACAGGTGAACTCTTTGCTGAGGCCCTCAAAATTGGGCTGGTCATACACAACAATTCTATTCATGCTGAGCTCTTGGGGGGTCATAAACACGTCTGCCTAGAGCTTCTTCCAGGGCCAGAGGAATCCAAAGTTTGTCTTATCCCAGTCTGTTTGCTAGAAAGAATTTAGAGAGTTAATTTATTGGTTCCACTTGTAAACAATCTACATGAAGCAAAACATTTAGTATGCACATGTATGGGTCATCACCTCTCTCTTTCAGAACTTCCAAACCCCCTTTTTTGTGAAACCTGCAGCTTAAGAAAAGGATGGGGAGATATCTTTTGGCTGAAGGAGACATTTTCTCAAGGGGAATCTGTTGTGGGGGGCACTTAGCAGATAGGACCAGGGTCAAAAGTGGAGAAGATGACCCCTACCCCATTTCTTGGTCTTCTTCTCTGCCTTTTCCCCTCTGCCACGTGGACTGATAAAACAGTGGCAGATCACTCATCCCAGAACTCTGATCTGACTGCTGGCTGAGGGTTTTGAAATTAGGTCAAGGGTCGTTCAAATTAGGTCCAGGGCTGCAAGAGGTCTGAAGGCCAACACTTGTTCGCTCCTGGCTTAGTGTCTCAGTACTCATCCTTAACTGCAAGAATGAAGCCCAATTGTATTTGCCTGTATCCACCTTTATTATGTTTACTTTTGTCCTTCCCTTCATTGTTCTTCTTCTCACCAGTAAATAGACAGGATTAGGGGGCAGGAGCAACTAAACACTATGGCATTGTATACAGAGTTGTGGAAAGCTGCTGGCTCCATGGTGCTAATAATTCCCATGATCTTGAAATTAATTCAAACAGGGAGCCAACTGCTTTTATTGTTTGTTTTTATGTGACATGCAATTTAACCTCGTGAGCCAGAAATAATCTTTAAGATGCACAGCAGATTCATAGAAAGGTCTGCAAAGAGTTGAGAAATTGTGGACTCAGAAAGCAGAAATGTTATACTGAAGAGAATGCTGAAGAGCAATGAGCACCCCCAGCAGATGTTGTATGGGCCATGCCTGTCTCAACCTGGGTTTCCTTGATCTGAACTACCCCGTGGATTCACATTTGGGGGCTGTGCATAAATGAGAGATAGGAATGACTGAGGATAGTCAGTGTAGCAGTCCTCCTGTAATTTCACACAGACCATTGCATAAGAGGGTGAAGGTGATTTAATCTGCTTGACAGACGTAAACCCGTTCCCCCTGTGTTGCAATGCTTGGAGGACTGAAACGTGGAGGTCTGCGGTTGTAAATGGTATACCCCTGGGCTCCTAGTGACAGGCCAACTCCTTCTCCGCTGGCTAAGCTTCCAATGCCTCACATCTGTTGAAATTAAAACACTATCAGCAGGAGCAGTTAAACTTTCTAACTCCCTGTACTGATTACTCTTTATCCTTGGTTTAAGCTCTGAACAAGAGGATGTAGCCATAATGAAAAATAAGATGAATTACAGTCAGTCTCTCTCTTCCTTTCCTCCCCCCCATCACACACTCAGACACACATTTGCAGCACACCATGGCACAATTGCAGAAAATGTTACCAAACGGTGAGGGAGAACATGAGGATATTGCAGGCACGGGATGAAACATTCATGAAACTATGCTAGGCCTGGAAGAAAATGTTTAAAAACTTTCTTTGAGCCCTTTCTTGGCACTTATATTTGGTGTATTACACTATATATTTGTATCTAACACATAAAAGTGAGATGGGCGGCTATATAAATTGAATAAATCAATAAATCAATAAATACTAGCAACCCCTTACAGTCAGTTTGCTCTGCTCTGCTCTGCTCCCTCCCTTCCTTTCCTTCCTTGCTTTTTCAGCAGGAGCACTTTACAGGGATCTCTTTTAATTTTATTCCTTTAACAACAAGGTAGACTGTGCTCAGACAAAGCAATTGATCCAAAGTCACCCTGGAGCTTCCAGGCCAAAGGCGGACTTCAACCTGTGTTTCCTCATTTCGACATTACAACCGCTTGCTACTCCTGTAGCGTAGCGATCGTACTATGCTGACTCTCAGATCAGATGAGTTGATCTCAGACCTCATTCATATGAAGCAGATCCACACAGAATCATGTGGCAGGTAGTCATGAAATTGTTGATTGACATAATTGGCTCACATTTCAAAGCGTGTTTATTGCACTCACAGTCTTTGCTCTTGGCAACTTTTAATTGGCTCTAATATGACTTAGCAATCTGGACAAGTTCACGAGCAATTATATAACCGTTTCTCTGCATGAGCAACAGGTTCCTCACTCAACCTGAATTTCCAGCATGCCAATTGGTTATCAGAATTGGCTAGGTCCTTGCCTCTCTTGGCATTACCCACTTTGGTAATGGTGACTGAAGCTAATAGTAACAAACTGATCATCAAGTAATAACCTTAATTATCACAAGATTAGTATGTATACCCCATCACTCAGCCATTGCTCTCAAAAGCTATCCTTAGCTTTTGAGGGCAATATTAAATTAAACTGGGATGTAATAGACTTTAATAAAGCTAGGCTGCTAACCAGATCATGCTACAGAGATGACATGATGCTTATTCCAGAAGTAAATGGTTACAGCAGGGCCGCCAGATCTGAAATGATAAAATCCAGCCAGTCATTAGATGGGAGCAAAGAAACAGAGACAACTCTAGTTCTCTGAAGCCAACTAGTGGTCATTTGGATTTTAGCAGCTTAGGTTTAGTAATTCTATATGCAAGGCATAATTTAAAGTGTTAGTATTGACGATTAATGCTTTAAATACTTCAGGGCCCAATTATCTGAAGGACTACATTCCAGTTATGAACTGCTCAGGGATTAAGATACATAGGACAGGTCTTTCTGAAGGTGACCTGCAGTCAGATGTCCTTTTATCTGATCAGCAGGAAAGGACCTTCTTCTCTGTTGCTCCCAAGCTACAGAAAGCTCTCTCAGGAGAAGTTGCCTCCATTCTCTTGGGATTTAGTGAATAGTTAAAATGTGCCCTCTTTGACTGTCTTTTAATCATTAATTGATTATAGTATTAATTTGATTGTACCTTTTAACTTTCTAGATTTATTTTTTAGCATTTCATTAGTCACCTTGAGTTTATAAATAACACTGAATAAACTATAAATCAAACAAATAAAAATAACCATTTCATCTATCCTCTGATTTGTGCCTATCATTCTACAATTTCAAGTCACCCCATAGAATCATAGGATTCAGAGGGGCAATTTAGGCCACCAACTCCAAATCCTTACTCAAAATTAAAGCATCTCTGATCGGACATATCCAGTGAAAAGGAGCCTACCATCTCTCTCTCTGGGAACTATTGTTACGTCAGGAAGTTTTTTCTAATATCCAGTTGGAATCTGTCTTCCTGTAACTTAAATCCATTATTCTTGCACTCTAGGTGGTAGAGAGCTCCTTCTTCTTCTTCTGTATGACATCTGTTCAAGCATTTGAAGAGTGCTATCAGTCTTCTCAAGGTTAAACATTACCAGATATTTCCCCATCTCCATTACAGTGTTTAAAATATTATTTATGAACCATTGGAAAAGAAAATGAGAAAGCCCCAGCCATATTAAGTGGTGAGGAAGCTGCAGATATTTGGCTGCAGATCTCGTTTGTTTTTTCTAAGATCTTCCTGCATCTGACTGCAAACCTGTCCCTCTGATATATTTTGTCTATATATTCTGGATGTGAAAAGTCAACTCCCTAAGTCACCAAAAATAGTGAGTAATTCCAAGATTTCTCAACCACTGGCATGCTGAATTTGAACTCTGAGCTGCAGTCCCAACACATCTGCTGGGTACCAAATTGGAGAAGACTCATGCACATGAAGGAACACACAAATTTTTAAAATAAAATAATTGGCATGCACTGCAAATTGATATAAGATATATTAAGATTATAATTGATAAACTGGAAGTTCCTAGTTCAAATCCCAAACATCCTTCTAGTGGCAGGGGGGGAATCTAAGACATGAACTTACAGTTCTCTCATTCTGAAATCTGCAAAATGACGAGAATACTATTGACTTACCTTCAAAGCATAAATCAAGATTACAGTTATAATGCATGCAAAGCACAGATAGTCAACGTTTTGCCTTCCAGATGGTTTGGATTTCAACCTTCATTAATCTAAGTCAATGTGGCAAGTGATTGTGGGAGTTGTAGTTCAAGACATCTAAAGGCATCAGTTAGGTGTCACTGACTTGGGCTTGACTCTGACTACATGGACAAATGTTCACCATCTTGGTCTGTCTCTAATATTAACTTGCAGTCCTTCCACAGACTTCCTGTAATTTCTTTGATCTTGTCCCTTCACTTTCTCCATTGCTGTCCTCCATGGCCTCAATTTGTCAAGGTTAATTTTTTCTAGTTCATAAACCACTTGTATTAGATGTCCTAAGTATGCGCATTTCTCTTGTCCACAATTGATTGTAATTGAAATGTCCTTATTCTTCATGATCTTGTTTATGTTTCTCTTTGTCTTCCTCCCTAGGATTAATTGCCTCTTTACTTCTCCAGTATACTGTTCATCTTGAACTATTCTTGAGCCCAAAAAGCCAAAACTGCCTACTATCTTCAGTTTTTTGCATCACCTGTAAGTTTATGAAGCATGCTGGTTGACATTATCTTTGTCTTAATATTTAACAATAACCCAGATTTTACATTTTCCATTGACTTTCATAATATTTTCTTTTTTACTTGCACCGAGTGGTGCCATCTGTGTAACTCAGATTATTAGTGCTTCAACCTTCAATTTTGATTCCAGATGTCATCCTTCCCTATCCATTTTATTCTTACATTTGCCATTTAAGTTGGACACATACAGTTATGGTATGCTTCCTTTTCTTACTCTGATCTATAATTTGAATAACTGTCTCTTCAAATTAAATTATTACAGTAGTTTCTTGTTCAGAGGAGAAGTACTAAACAGTATTATTGTGGTACCTTTGTTCAGACTTTTACTTTGCTACAAACTAAGCTGTTCCTGCTTAAAAACTTAGGCAGAGTTAACCACTCTAGTAGGAGTAAATCATCTCTATCAAAGATACTAGATTAACATGAGCCTCTAATGAAAGAGGCATCTGTGATATACTCACACCCCACCTGCTTCGCCAAAGCCCATTTACTTACCTGAAGCACTCACTCCAGCAGTTTCTGCATCTCTCAGAACAGTTGCCCCAGCAGAAGCATTTATACTCCAGCATTAGGAACACACCTCTTTTAATAGGATGCTGAACTGCTTTAATCTTGTCAGGACCTGACTGAGAAACTTCATGCTTTATCTGTCTCAGACAACACCCACGTGCTTGGGAGAACTGGAACTTCTCACACCAAGAGTATGAAATGAATGCCGCTCTACTTACCCATCTCTTAACAAGATAGTAACATCTGCAACTTTGGTTCAGATTTTTGGTCTACCACCATCCTTGCTTCCATCAAACATTGATGAGAGTTTTAATGTCAACTCCCTGTGGCTCATAAATCTGTGGGCAATCATGAACTCCTAAAAACAGGTTGAATCAGTCTCACAACTTGGCAAGATAGCCAATCTCTCCTGTTGCTTCCCTTGTGTCACAGCACATCCAATTAAATTTGGATTCACACCCTGGGAGACAGGTATGCTACTCCAAACGAGAAGGAAACGTCTTCTACACACTTCCTGAAAAGGTGTGACCAATCTTATTAATCAGAACACAAGCAAGCACAAGGAACATGTAGTGAGAGATTGGATTACATTTTAAGGTATATGCAGTAAGAAAGATAGCTACCTTTTAATGTTGGGTAATATGAAAACTGATGGAAATGGTAGATAGCATTAGGGCATCTAAACATGGGTTTTGCTCAAGCCAAATCTACAGACTATATACTATAGAGCAGTGTTTCTTAAACTTGGCAGCCTGAAGATATGTGGACTTCAACTCCTAGAATTTCCTAGCCAGCATGCTGGCTGGGGAATTCTGGGAGCTGAAGTCCACACATCAAGTTGCTAACGTTGAGAAACACTGCTATAGAGTGGATTTTTTGCACACAATTGTTTGAGGAAAAACTGGTAACCAGCCTTTGACTAATGGATAAAAAAGGACTGGCAGCAATAATTCGGGTAATTCACAAAGCATCATACATCTTTATAGGCCGAAATGTCCAGCTAAATTGTTAAAGAAATTTGGCAAAAAACAAGAGGCTATACAAACTGATGCCTTGCACCCCTCCCTCACCAAAACCAAAAAAACAGGTGGGGCTCAGGATGTTTAGCATCTATGTTTGTGGCTTAACATTTTGCATAAATCCAACTGATTTATCTAATAAGCCAAAAATAAACAAACCAAGACTTAGTACAATATATAGATCCAGCGTATATTCCCATCCAAACTGCTTAAAATTACTAAAAAGCAGGAGAAATTTTAGCATAAGGACCTTTGATGGGCATCTATCTTGCCAACCCTTAGCTGCTGCGTAACCTCATAGACTCTCACTATTATTTAAGCACTGTTTTCTCTGCATGTTTTACTATTTTTATACTATTATTTCAAGGGAAATTTTAAAAAACACACTTGTCCTTTATCTTTCAAATTTACTTTGAAAAATCTTCAAAGTAAAAAGGACATAAAGCATTTGCAATTGCAAACTGTTGTAGCTATTCTTTGGTCTCAAGCTCATTTGAATTTCTCAGAAGATAAAGGATTTTACAGATATAAAAGTTCTGGAACTGAGCACTGAATCAGCCAAGAGTAGATCTATTTACCTTAAACCCAGCTCAGTTACACACGTGGGCACTCAACAACTATTGTCCCCAAAATAAATGTGTACACAAGAGAAACAACTCTTTTTCTTATAAAAGTTTATTTAATCCCAGATCGGGCTTTGTAGATATAGGGGCCCAAAAGGGCGAGGCACTGTGTTATGTGGTTGCACAAATGTACATAAGAGGCAGTAAGAAAACACACATGTCCACAAATATAAAGTAACAACCTGAACTGGCATATAAATATTCTTTAGTTATAATTGCTAACCGCAGCAGGCTTAGAAACTGTTGCTGGTAATATCCCAGGCTGGATCTCCGGTTTTGCAGCCCTTCTCTTTCCTGGATATCATTCTGACCCAGCTCCCACTTCATTAAGAGGCACAATACTTGTGTTAAGCGGACAGGAATTTTAAGACTGCTCAGCTTTGTGCAGACACAGGGAACCACAAGTTCATGCTTTAGCATGGCCAGGAAGAGATCAAGGGAAGACTTTGCTTTTCTTCCCCCCCCCCTCCCCATGATCTACAGAAGCAGCATGTCTCCCCATTTGAAGGTCACTCTGAACCTTGGAGACACTCAGAAAGCAGCCAGACTTGTTTTCCAAATGTCTTTGAGATCCAGCTTAAGAATGGAGTCTTGTTTCTCCTTCCAGCTGAGAGCTAGAGCAGAATATTCAAGCTTTTAGTAAGCCTGAATTTTCAACAGTAGAATATCAAGCAAGGTCATCATTTCCCCTGCTTCATTCTGGGCAGGCAAGTTTGTGGCACGTGCTCCTTTTGGCTGACTATCAAAGCGGGCCAAAGTTTATTGAGGTTTTGCTAGATGACTATGACTGATAAATCTACCTGACAATCAGCTTGAATCTTTACCTCAAATATCTGTCAGTCTTAACTGCTCATGGAGGCAGCATCCTCCTCTCTTTACCAAGTGGTAAGACCAGAATTCAAAGCAACCGGAGAAATAGATGTGGCCAAGAGAAGGCTCTGACCCCCCCTACTAAGGATGGAAAATCATTGAAAATCCCATATAACCCGAAGTTTTCTAGAAGGCCAATTCAGAGAGCCAAAAAGGCCCTTACTGTTACTCTTTCAAAACACAAGTTCTTACTCAAAGGTTAAGAACACTTTGGCCTAATTCATTAAGATGATTAAGGCTAAACAGAAAAGTCCCCTGTTGACCCCTCAGTTTCTAAGGCAAAAAAAACAAAACAAAAAAAAACAGTGTGTGTGGAGGAGAACGGAGGTCTTACAAAAATCAATAGATGAAAAGGTATTTGCCAAGGTTAAGAAAACATCCAAGGCACCAGACTTTCCCTATATTAACTAAAATCTCAGTTGGACTTGCAAGCCACCTCTTGGGAGGCCCAAGTTTGACATGATGGAATGAGGAACCCAGGCCACCCACATTCAGGTCCAACATCGCCCAGATGAAAGATCTATGAGAAGAGGCAAGAAACCTATCAGGAATTTCAAACAAGAAACTCAGGATTCTTAGAGCCATTAGAACTGCAAGATTCCACCAGCATTTTTGGAAAAGGTAGCCTCTTCTTTGGAATGAAAGCTTGGCTTGAATGTGAACAAAATTTGAGGTCCTTGTTAGAATAGAAGAGGCTTGGAGCCAGGATTTTTCAGAAGTTCAATTAACATCCCCCCCACCCCAACCTTGCTTTTATTTATGGACTAATTTTTTATATGCACTTTTGAATGAGGTTAGGTCTTTACTTTTTATTTCCTTCACCTTCTAAAACAGGACAATGTGAGGGAGGGCAGGGCGAAGAAGTCAAGCACTAGAGCTTGGCTTCAGACTTGGAATGGCTGAACAGGAATGGATACATGGGGTAAAGTGGGGAGATGTTACTGTGTCAGTTTTGGGCTGTACTGGAGAAAAGTTTTCCTACACTCAAAACTATAGCAGGTAAACGCTTAGCATCAGCATAAAATGAGGCTCCCCAAACGGAATATCATGCTAAATAAATAAGCTGGCATCCACAGAGACATCACCATATATCCGCGTTACATAAAAATGCAATCCAATCCTGCTGCCCCAAAGAGGTAGGTCCTGAGGTGCTCAAGTCGTACAAGAGAAAGCCTTGAAACGCTGCTTGCCTGGTGCCAGTCTCTGCCACTTCCCAGCACACAGGGTCAGGCAGAGTCCTTGTGTAAACAAAACAGCACCCCTTGGTCTCTGTTGTCTTGTGTAGGGGCCGAATGACAGCCCCGTTGTCTAGTCAGTTGGGCAGGATTACTGCCACACCATCGGGATTTCAGAAATTGCCCCCAGTGGCAATTTCCCGCTCAGCTAATCAGCAGGAATAAGAAACAGTGATTATATCAGTCCATTGGTGCAGGAGAAGCCACGATGCCTTTGCTCCTTGTGTGACAGGCTGCCCCTATTCTGTCCATAGGCTGCCAGTCACAGGCTTGTACCACCTTTGTGGGCTGTGGGCTGCTGCACTTTGCGTCCGCTCGGCTCCAAGAATGTGAGGAGCCACGGGTGAGCCAGGATCTGCTCCAAGGAAGGTCGCTTCTCTGGCGTTAACGAGAGGCACCACTCAATCAAGTGACGGCAGTCTATCAAAGGAGGAGATAATTATTGATATTGCATCACCCTATGGACAAACCACTCAACAAGTGGTTATCATCGTCATTAATAGGCAATAATTATGTCATTTAGCCAAAGCCAAATTGTAGCTATTTTCCCACAACCAAAATCTATGAATTGATTGCACTGTTTAACCAAATTGAGGGACAGTCATTCGGAGAGAGGAACATTGATCATGAATTCATGCAGCAAACTGGGCCATCCAATGGCAACTGCTTGTCTTACGTCCCTAACATTCCCACAGTCAAAGCCACTGTGAAGTTCTAAGTGTTCATTGGCTGCTACTTGGTTTCTGGGTCCACATCAGAGCACTAGCCTGAACTCACACAGCTTTACATGGTTTGGCTCCAGTGGGTCTTCAGTACTGGTCCAATGTGTTCTTCCTGAAAAGAATTCTAAAGGTCATCCCAACATGGGGTGAAGGGGCCGGGGGGGCAGAGAGAGTCCTCCTTGAGGGCAACCCCCGCATTATGAAATAGCTTATCCAAGGTTTTGTGGGGGGAGGGACAACCTGCTCTACAAAGCAGTAAGACCATTATGTTTCATAGAACATGTGTGTGCTGATGAGCATTACAAGCTCCTTTAATTTTGTTCATGTTTTTATTGTATTTTACTGGTACAATGATTTATTTTGCCTGTTGGGGCTGGGCTTTGCCTATTGTAGGGAGTTGGTCTTGTTAATTCAACCACCTAGAGTCTCTGGTTGGGGGTGGGTGGGAGGACCTTTACAGATTTTTGTACAAAGAAGTCAGTCCCCACTTTCCAACGGCACACACAAAGAATTCAATGGGGAAATGGCCAATTTAACTCTACTAGAGGGCCAGTTTGGGGTAGTGGTTAAGGCACCAGGCTAGAAACCAGGAGACCGTGAGTTCTAGTCCCGCCCAAGGCACGAAGCCAGCTGGGTCACCTTGGGCCAGTCCCTCTCTCTCAGCCCTAGGGAGGCGGCGGCGGCCAGGGCAAACCATTTTCAAAAATCTTGCCAAGAGAACTTCAAGGACTTGTCCAGGCAATCGCCAGGAGTCAAACCGACTTGAAGGGACCAAAAAAAAAAAAAAGAAAAGAAACGAAACTAGACCAGGTGAAGAATATTGGCCTGGACTGTCACCAGAAAGAGCACCGATTTTCAACAGAAAGCCAGGTAACTCCTTAGACTAGAAGTTCCCAGACCAGCCCCCATTTGGATCCTGTGACATGAGCCTAACAGACCCCCCTGGATTGGATATATGTACTCATTGGGCTAAGCTCACCTGAGGATATCCTACAGTGATAGTGGAGTTTCCCAAGCAGGATCTCCTCATCACGTTCAAAAGGGATGTCCCCGCATACCATATCATACAGTAGCACGCCCAGGGACCACACAGTGGCAGGCACACCATGATAGCGGTGGTATTTTATCCACTCAGGGGGGCTATACACTCGCGTGCCTGTAGCAAGAGAAAGGAACAGCTGACAACATTGCCCAGAGAGACCTCCTCAGAACTAAAGGCTTGGAAGCCGCATGTTTTTTACTCTTATAGGACACAGTAGCCATACCACCCTGGTCAGATAAATAATAAAAAACAAAGCTGATTATATGCTGCCTCAGTATAAAATGGGACTCATTCTATCTGCAAACATAGACAACATTAAAAATGTTAAGGATCTTCTGTGTAAAATACACTTTGTAAAATAATTATTTTGGAGGAAAAACAATCATGCAAAAACCTTCATCTACAGTGTGCGGTAGCATACTCTAGGCCAGTGTTTCTCAACCTTGGCCCCTTTAAGTTGTGTGGACTTCAACTCCCGGAATTCTATGCTATGCTGGCTGGGGAATTCTGGGTGTTGAAGTCCACACAACTTAAAGGGGCCAAGGTTGAGAAACACTGCTCTAGCCACAGATTTCCTATCTCATTTGAAACCAACCCTATGAGTTTAATGCTATATGGGAGCAGACACTGCTGAGAATTTGGAGTACCTAGAATTATTTTACAAATACATCAGCTATACACTTAGCCAACAGAATTTCTGCTTCCCAGAAATATGAAAATTGGAAGGGTGCAATGAATCAAAAGAGTAACTAGCACATATTTGGGCGATGAAAGCATTTTGAAAAATGCCTAACCATCTGAGCTTCTTTAAGAAACAATGGCCACTCTTAATCTAAAACAAACAGCCTAGCTTAAGAAAAAGATCAAACTGCTTTTACCTTTAACATACTTTTTAAAAGAATTCAAAATATGAGATCCCTGGGAACTAGATACACAGCACAAAACAACATTCTTAAGATCTTTAGCCAAGTGACAAGACAAGAGTCCTTTGGAGCAAACAGGAAAGCTATGATTACGACTGGAACTGAACTCATTCCATTGTAAAGTTCGGTGCATATCCTGGCCCTTGCCAAAATATAACTCTCTACACATGAAATTTGCATATATAAATATCTCTTCCTTATAAATGTCCTATGGATGTTTATCAAGGGAGATGGTGCATAGTTCTGTTGGTGAAAAGGTAGCAAGTATGGTGCTAGAATTCGTCTGTGTGTTCACTAAAAGTATGGGTGAATTCATGTTAATTATCCATATAGCTACTCATTCTACATCAACACACAGAGCACTTTTTGCTTTTCTTATTGGTTGAGTGCTTCAGCAGGTGGCAGCAGCTGGGAGGGTAAGCAGGTATAGGAGACCACTAGGGAACACCAGGACTATAGGCTAAACTGAAAATTTAAAAAACTTTCCAGAAGGAGGTAACATCAGACTACTTATTGCTAAGAATGTCTATAAAGCCTGCAGAAATCAAGCTTGATTCAAAGGAGGATTTACTTGATTAGCTCAGAACTGAGCTGAGAAAAAAACAAAGAGCTCTTGCTTCTCTCTACCAACTCTCTGAAATTCCTGTAATCAGAAACTTTTCTGTCACATTTCAAGACCAGCTTTTCTGAACCTGATATCCTCCAAGCATTTTGGACTTCAACATCAAAAATCTCCAGCCAAATGGTTACTTCAAGTTCAGGGGCACCAAGTTTAGGAGAGCTATTTTAGACATTTCTGTGACAATTTGTTCAAGAGATCTGGTCTTTTTTTGTTTGTTCAGGAGATTGCTATTATACTGAGTTCCATGCATTCTTCATCCTCCATAGAAAGTTGTCTTGTAAAGACCTTTGGTCCATCTAACCCTGTGTAACTCCACAGTGGCTAGCAATAACTCACTGCAGCTTCAGACAAAGGTCTTTGCTCTTTCCTACATGCAAATGGTCCCTTCCTTCTACCTGCCAACTACACAGCCTCTACTCACCATCAAAATCTGTGTACGGAGAATCCCGCAGCAATGCACCTGAGCCAAAGTCTATGAGTTTTAAGTCACCATGCAGAAGATCTACCAAGATGTTTTCGTCTTTTATGTCTCGATGCAACACACCACAAAGGTGGCAGTGGCGCACTGCCTCCACCACTTGTTGGAAGTAACCAGCAGCCACATTTTCAGGGAGTGGCCCCTGGTCTGTGATAACATCAAACAGGTCCTGAGAAACAAGCGGTCGCTCCATAACAATGAAGTACGAGTCAGGCTGCTCAAACCAATCCAGAAGACGGATAACTCCTCGGCAACCCGGGGATGACACTTTCTTCAGCAGAAGGACTTCCAGAGGAACAAGGGTGCCATTCTAGAAAAAGGACAGAAATCAAACTGATAAAGCATTTGCCACAGCTCTCCATACAGCAAAGGGTACTGCAAGAGTTTAATAGCAAAAATGTTCAGCATGGAAGGAACGCTCACCATATGGTGGAACTGCAAGACTCGGTCCTTAGCAACATATTTAATAGCCACCTGAAAAAAGAAAAACAAGTAAACTTTTAAAATTTAATCTTTACTGCAATCTTTTCAGGTCTAGAACAGACTTTGCTACAACTCACAATGGTATCTAACCCAGGCCCTGAAAACCACTGATCTCCAGCATCCTTAGTACAAGCCTTCCTTAGGCCATCAAAGCTGGAGGAAGGTTGGATCTCCTCAGTATAAACTATAAGGTTTTTCCTCAAAGACAGATTGTTTTCTAAAGCAGAGCTTAGGCAAACAGGTAGTCCTCATTTTGCAGTTATGACAGCAATGAAAAAATAACTTTGTGACCAGTCCTCACATTTACAACCTTTGCAGATCTGTAAAGCAAAGGAAGGCTGATGTAAGATCATAAGCACAGCCATGGTTTCATTTAGTGACCACTTCACTTAACCAAGTTGCCGGTCCCAGTTCTGGCCACTAAACAAGAACTACCTGTATAATAAACTATATTAAAAGAGTCTCTTTGGCATTGAGAAAAGTATCTCTTATCCAGCATTATGGATTTCTCATGAACACTTTAACAGCACGGAACCAGCAGCAGCCAGTTTGTGAACGGAGATAAAAATGTTCTCATCCAAATCACACTGTCTAAAAACACAAGTTGTAGAAGCGAATATGTATAGCTCAGGGTTGAACTGAGGAGTCCTTGGGGTTCTCTGAGCTTGGTTGTTTTCTTGCAGATGTTTCATTACCCACCTAGGTAACATCTTCAGTGCTAGAATGGAATGGGGTTTGCTCCCTGTTTATATACTGTGGCATGCCCTGCCAGTGTTGGTGGGGGTGGGGGTTTTGGGCTACTGGGTGTGACCCAGTAGCCCAAGAAGAAAAAACAGGAGTCATCTACAACATACAGTGTAAGGACTGTAACAACCACTATGTAGGACAGACAGGCAGAAGGCTTGCAGAGCGCATCCATAAACACCAACTAGCAGTCAGAAGACACAATGAAAACTCCTTAATCTCACAACACATGGACAGACTGAACCATAGTTTCAATTGGGAAACTGTCAGCATCTTAGACCAAGCTAAATCCAAAAATGCAAGGGAATTCTTGGAAGCTTGGTATTCAGACAAGGTAGCCATCAACAGGCACAGAGAGATAAACAACACCTACACAAAAGAGACAATAGAAAGGAAAACAAAAAAACAGAACATCTCACCAGCAATCACCACCCAGATAAGCAGAGATTAACACCAAGATTACCACCAGACATACAAGCAGTAAACAATACCCTAATCAAGGAACTACCAGAAGAAAAAATAGAACAAAACAAAACCCCCACCAACACTGGCAGGGCATGCCATAGTATACAAACTGAGAGCAAACCCCATTCCGTTCTAGCACTGAAGATGTTACCTAGGTGGGTAATGAAACATTTGCAAGAAAACAACCAAGCTCAGAGAACCCCAAGGACTCCACAACACAAGTTGTGTCTGTTATTTATACTATACGACTTACAGTAACTCCTTTCACAGCTTTGGGGAATTCCTGATGAAGTCTTATCAAACACCAAAGAAAATGATCAGTTTTCCTGCTATTTCAGCAGATGCCAGCTTTGGTCTGAAATTAGCCCACAATCAAGTCCACCTGGATGAGTAAAGTACCAGTAACCTAGGAGCAACCCAGCAGCCCTGAGATTTCAGTGAGGTGACACAGCTGCAGAAGGGGGTAATCCTGTCCATGACATCATTTTTTGTGTTCCACAACATTGTCACTGGTTACACAGAATGCTGCTTTTGCCACTCTGTGACGTTTGCCTATAATCTAAAGTTCCCCATCTGTAGAAAAGGTGTTTATGATATCCTGTTTCAGTATTCTATAGGTAGAAATTTAATGTCTTAATAACTAGAATGACTTCTTTTGCTGGGAGTCTATTGCTTAACTCCTTTCTTCCCCCTCCCCCAATCAATACCACTAGCTTTTCTTAGCAGTTGAGAAAAAAATGATGGAAACTGTAGTTGCCTTCTGATTGCCAACCACAAGCATATGGCAAAAATGCCTAGGCATGCATGCAAATGTCTTGGTTCTGATGTACTGTACGAGGGCAACTGAACGCCCTAATTGAAGGTTCTATAAACCAGCAGATCAAATGCTATTTCACAATCACTTGTGACATTTTGGTTAGTCCTAATAAAAATATCAACAAGATATGGAATTAGATCCCACCCCCAAATTACATATCATGGCAATGACTATCTTTTCGAAATAGGCTAAGCTTTAAAATCTCACAATGGAACTATTCACCTACTCAGAAAACTATTTCAATATCAGTGACCTTAAACACCTTCAAAAAAATATCATGCTTCTACAACCCCTGTATCCAACCCTGATCATCTTAGATCTCCAATTTCCAACATTCTTGACTCCATGGAAAAAATGGGACTTTAGTCTCTCTCTCCTTTATTTGCTATGTGTCTAAGATCTAACCCAGGCAGTCATTCAGACATGGGGAAGTATTTCACAGTTAATGGAACATGCAGTTCAGGGTTTTGTGTTTTTTTATTCTTTGTGTTTTGCACACATCCCTTATCGGGCAGGTTACAATTACAATAAGTATTTTATACTCTACTGGTTGTACTCAAATATGGTACAAAATTATTAGATTACACTGGACAGTAAAAAATTAACAGACCTATTCATATATTAAAACAGCTTTCTTCTCATCACAGGATGACTACTGCTAGGCATGTGTTCCTATTCAGAATTAAATTGCCAGTTCCTAGAAAATCCATTCTATCAGCTATTAACTACCAAGATGAAATCTAAGGTTCTACAGTGGCTAGGTTCCCCCATCCCTTATTATTAATGTTAGTGAATGAACCCATTTCTGGGCATTCCTAATATACCAAATCAGGAACTAGAGCACGTACCATATTAAGCACAAAAGAACAGACCACAGCCACCATGTTTTATGAAGGCAACCAGGATGGAGTCTAGAGGTATAACATACAGAATGAGGGTTTTTATTATGCTACATGAGTTTATCAGCAAACTAATATTTATTAAGGCTGTGCTGAGATCAGGATTCAAAGGACAAAATATGATTCTGAATGAGCATGGAGACATGGGCAGCCCCTCTTGGGAACACCTTAAACCAGTGTTTCTCAACCATGGGAACTTGAAGCTGTGTGGACTTCAACTCCCAGAATTCCCCAGCCAGCCACGCTGGCTGGGGAATTCTGGGAGTTGAAGTCCACACAGCTTCAAGTTGCCAAGGTTGAGAAACACTGCCTTAAACCAAATGCATATTTCCCACAATCAAGGGCAGCTGTGTGAGCCCACAAAAGCACAGCTGGTGCTCCCAAACAGGAGTTCTATGCACGCTCACCCATGTTCCAAATTACACTTTGCCCTTCAGATCCAGGTTCCTGCGTAGCTCAAATAAGTTAACTATGTCAATATGTTAATTATGCATGTGGGTATCTTCTGCATTTCTAAGAGTCTCCTTCCCCAATCCCCTCCAATCACAGGCACATACACCCTCTTGAGTCAAAATAAGCCATTTCAAGCATTTCAGAAAATTGGGCTATAGTCCACACAACTAAGTCTAGAAGCCCTAAAACCCATAAAATGGCTTAAATCAACAGCAGGAGGCAACTACCAATGTACGTTCTGGGTTTTTAAAAATTATTATTATGATGTATTTTTTAAAAAGAAGGCACTCACGTCTTTGGCACAGGGCTTGAAATATCTAAATGGATGGCGTGGTGCCTCGGTGGACCTCTCCTCTTTCGGAAACTGGTTGTAAATCCACCCGAGCCCCGGGGAGGATGAACCAGGGTTTATCGCCTCGCCCTGCAGAGGCTTTAGACCCCTGCTTGCCATTAGCCACGATAGCCTGGTCTCAGAGCACCTGGAGGGCAGCTCGCCCACCCCACCGCCCCCTTCCCCGCGAGGAGCTGTTCCCCGTTTCCTTACAGACGCGGGGCTCTCTCTGCACGCGGTTTCTCCAGCCTGGTCCCAGAAGAGCCTCCGTTCACACGCTCACTCACCGGGAGGGAGTCGCTGAGCCGCGTCCCTGCGTAGACCGTGCCGAACCCGCCGCTCCCGATCAACGCTCCCAGGCGGTAGCGCGTCTCCAAGGCCACCTTCCCTGCAGAGAGAGAGGAAGGCAAGCGGGGTGAGTTGTGCCGGGCAAGCCGCCCTCGCCTCCTCCTCCTCCTCCTCCTCCTCCCGGCGGGGGCGCCCGTCCACGAAGACGCCCGGCGCTGCCACGCGCGCTGGGATACCTAAGCAGCCGGGCTCCTCCTGCACGGCGTCCGGGGCCAGCGGCCCTTCAGGACCCTGGCGGCGGCAGAGGGGTCCCTGAGCCACCAGCATGGCCAGCCGAGGCAGCGGGCGGCCCCCGCCCCGGTCAAGGCTTAAGAGCCCGCGCCGCGCCGCGCCGCGCCGCGCCGCGCCCCGCCCTCCTCCGCGGCCGCTGGCGCTGCCTCTGCCGCGCGCGCCGGGGGATCCCTTCGTTTTTACGAGGCTACCGACTCCACGACCACCCTGGCCAATGGGAAGGCGAGCCGCATGGCCGAGGGGTGGGCTCGGCCAATCGGAAAAAGACCGTAAAAGTTTAATGGCCAGCCGGCCGAGTCTCATCTACTAGGGGACAAAACAGTCGGCGAAATTCGCGGGGCGGGGGGGGGAATGCCCTACCCGGGGGCGGGCACGCGGAATACTCCAACCAATCACAGGGAGAGCGGCGGGCGGCGCCAGCCAATCGAGGAGAGGCGCGCGAGAACTCTCCCCAACCCCGCTGCTTGTTTATCCACGTGGGAGCGGCCGGCGGAGAAGTGTCGGAGTTGGGCGCTGCGGAGGAGAAAGTGGTTTATTCGCCGAATGCGAAGTCTCCGCACCAGCCCCGCACCCTCTTTTGGATTCTGTACCTTTCCTCGTTCCCTCTAGTTAAAAGCTCAGTCTTTTCTTCGCAAATACCGACTAGGAAAAACACGCGAGGGTCGAGCGGCGAAGTCTGGGAAAGTGTTCAGTCGCGGTGGATTTGTGATTCCTGCTCCTCGTTCAGACGAACGCACTAACTAGAAAGCGCACCTACGCCTTTTTGCTTACCTTGCCCATTCCAGACAGCCTGTTTAGATTATATGAAACAGGACCGCAAGGCCTCCCTGCTCCCCACACATTTTTTTCCTTGCAAACATAAAATGCAGGTATGCGTTAGTTAGCCCACGGATTAGGCATATCGCTTAAATGGTCTGACTGAGACCTTGAGTCTCTCTAGGCGGCCCCTTCCCCAAAGCGGTGTTAGAACAAGCTACTGCTGACTGAATCTTTCCTGTTTGGTGCAAGCTTTACTAACAAATAGCGCCGGCAGGCGGGTCAAGGTCTGGATCTGGCAAACAGGCATACAAAAAGGATCCTTTCATACATCCAAATGAGAAAGAACAGCTGCTAATTCAAGTATGGTGTAAACGAAGGTGCAGTTGGTTACTCTGAAATTTCAGTTTTCTAAGGATACAGGCCCTTTAATCAACTATTGCCTTTATTTATTATGTTGAATAGGGTTAGTATATTTCTGATCCCCCAAGGCCAAAAGTAGAGAAAAACAAGGGAAATGCAAACTCACTCTCTCAGTGTGTGTGCATGCCTGTTTTTCACACAGCAGTTTGCTGCCTCATCTTTTCAAAGTTTTCTAATGTATTTTATTCCTACTGAAACAACATAAGTTTCGGTATACAATATATGTGACAGAAGCAGGTTGAACCTGGAAAATTGTGGCACAATTTAACTTGGCAGTCATGCTTACAGTTTCAAGCCCTTACATACAGTATCTTTAAAATGAATCAATTGAAGAAACTGCTAACAAATAAGTTGTTGATGCAGTGAAGTGTGAGACACTGAATTTAAAAGCATTTTATTGCTGAGCAGATGAAACCTCTCCCTCAACAATCTAATCCAGATACCAGAAGACTGAGCAGACAACATCACTTTTTCTATCTCCCTCAGCAGAGTCTGCCAATTCAGTTTCACTTTCCTTCAATGCTACAAAGATAAGGCCAAAGCTATCAACTTTGCTGACAGACATAGTTAAAGTCTGTAGGAATGCAGGAGTTGCCCTTAAATCAGGGAGCTCCAGCTATAAATGACATCATCAAGAGGTTAGGCTGAAGTAGGAATGTTTGTTCAACCTGAGAGAGAAATTGTAGCAGTGATTGTGGTGGGAGTCTGGACAGGATCTTGCACAATGGATGTGGAGGAACATGCTGTTTTTCTGCCTTGTGGGCAAAGAGACAGAGACATTTTTATTTACTGTGTACTTTGTGGGAGATCCTATGTTGTTGGGAAATGGTGGGGGAGAGGACATAATTACCATATGAGACGCTGCTGTGAGGCCAAAGTACTGGCTAGCTCTACGTCATCCCAGTGATCAAAGGTAGATCCTAAAAGGTCATTTAGAAAGGATATTATAGAGTGGAGAAGGAACAATTTTGTCACAAGGACATGAGAGCAACCTTGACTGAAAATGTGTTGCTACATTAGAGCACTGTATGTTTTTCAGTGACACATAAATTTAGAAGGGCCACTGAAAAAAATAATGCAAACAAAATTATTTTTTTACCCTGACAGGTTTGCAAGAGGGTAAAAATAGAACAAGATTTGTTTCCAGCAAGCTTTCTCTGTCAGTCAAGGGAATCTAGTAAAGACATTTGTTTGCTTTATTCACAAATATGAACATATAAGCTGGAAACATCAAAAGAAGCGCAGAAGCAAATTTCTGTCTTTGGTGTCATCTGGCTAGGTGGATTTAGATCAGGCACTGTATTTAAACTCTACTTCCCCTTCAATGGGAAAATAATTATTGCAATTTAATATATAGAATTTTTATCAGAATTATTGAGATGATGTCTGGGTTCATACAGGTATTAAGCCAGTAGCCTAATGTTGAAACTTAAACAGTGGCAGGATCCATATTTTATGCTAAGCAAAACTAAAAAAAAAAAACATGATGGTATACTGGGTTGTGTGAATGTAGCCCCTGTAAAATACCCCTGTTAATATACAACTATGATGTAATGCATTATTTGTTTATTTATTCAAATTTATTGGCCACCCAACTCCAGTGGACTCTGGACTTTAGAGTGACAAAGCCAGTGTCTCTTTGGCTTAATTATCTTTCTTCCTCTGTGGTGAATAGCTCTTTATCTGGTAATGCATATTATTTTATGTACTTCAAGCCACCCTAGCTAGATCTGTAGAGCCCGTATGCTCATCTAGCGCCAAAGTCCTATCACAGTGACGACACAGATTGCTTTAAAGGAGAAGAATTCATTTTTTAAGGACAGCTATTTATAAACAAATACAAACAGGTGGCAACAGTGGCACCCATGGGGGGTGGAAAAGGGCAAAGTCTACGTCTTGGTATCATGACTGAAGCCCCGTCCCTTTTGGAAATATAGTTATGTTGCACACTTATGCAAAAGGGGCAGGTTTTGATTTTGCTCCATATTGCCCATGGTTAAGAACAGTGAAAAGTCTGCCTATCCATCCCAGTAAATTGTTAATTCTTTTTGCAACTGCTGGGCATAAATGTACCCCCTAATGGAAGGATAGGCACTTTTTCTAGGTCAAGGATATCTTTTGGAAGCATTCACAAAATAGCCACCGTGGCATACTTGCCTGTTCACAAAATCACTGCCATGATGGACTTGGCCAGTTACAAAACATGCAGTTAACAAGGAGAACCAGTTCCCAAGGAGGTTCTCCAGTGGGGCATTTGTAGAGTCCAAAGGCATTGCTGCAAATAAATCTGATGGTACAGACTGGTATTTGCATTGCTGCATGCCAGGTTCCTGTTTCATTTTAAACAACTAAAAGATTAAAAAACAAATTGGAACAGGATCCCAAGCACAGAGAGGGTCTGAAGTGCATGTAGGCACTACAGTGTAGACTTCTGCTCTGGGCATTGAACTCACTGAGCCTCAGTGAAACCCTGGCACTTGCATATATTTTAACCAAGCCCAATCCAGACTTAAGCTGGAGGTGGCAGGAACCTGCCTAATGGCCAATTAGCGGGATCACAACTCCCATCCTCCTCAGCCAGTGCTGATGTCATGCTGGCTTTGGGTGATGTCAATTGTAGTCCAATACTAGTTCAGAGAAAGTCAACTATAAGTTCCAAAGGAAGTAGTTGCAAAGCTTGCAAAGCTTGCAGCTGCTGACAGGAGTCAGCCCTGAGCTGGAACACCATCGTCTTCTTTACACTTGGCAACAAGCAACATGATGGAAATATCTCAGTGCTGGTCTTCAAACTTTGTCAAGAATGGTATCCCTTCCTCCAGTCAAGGGGGAAAAAAGCTATTAAAATGTACCACATCCAGGCATAAATATAGTTTGCAGGGTAAATCAGTATAATCCAGCCAGTCTTCCCCAACTTGGTGGTCTCAAATTGTGTTGAGACCACAGCTGCCAGAATGCCCAGCCTTGGCTACCAAGGCTGCCGTCTTCCACTGTGGCGATGACCTATATACACCTCTAATGTCACCAGTCTCCGATCTGAAGCGCTCTGTTAGGAGTCTGTAGACATACATCCACATGGGTTTAAGAGTCATCCCCTCTCCCCACGGAACCTTGGGAACTGTAGTTCACTTGGGGTGGGAGTGAAGCAGAGGGTTTAGAAAAGGTCAGCCCTCCTCGACAAACTACACGTCCCAAGATTCTCGGGGGGGGGGGGAAATCGTGACAGCTAAACTACTAGAAAGCCAATACAAGGTCGCCGTGCAGATCCGATAAGCCCCCTTGGGCACGCAGAACTTTTGGTAGAAGGCCAGAATCCCATAACCAATGGACAATTTGAAGGCACTCGCAGACGAAAGTGGTGGTGAAGCGTCGCCTACCCGCAGGATCGAGCCTGCCCCTGGCCCCTGAGCTCGAGATAGCAGTTTGCACTCGGACGAAGAAGTAACCCATACGCCTACATTTGTGCATAGCCAGAACTGCTGGGGCTTGCAAAATATCCCCCAAGCGAGCGACCCCCAGCCCCCTCGGTTTCCCTTCCCTCCGCTCTCTCCTTGGACGCTTACCCTGAGCCGGATCATCTTTGAGGCACCCCGGGTTAACCATGCTGTGATGAATCTTGGGAGGGTAAAGAACCTGCACGGAGGACATCTCGGCCCCCTGGACCCCCGGGGTGACAAACGAGCAGAGCTCTGGCGAACCGAAAGCGAAGAAACGCAACTCTAGCGACCCCTTCCCGGAGCAACGACCAGAATCCCAGCGAAGCCTACGGGGTTGGGAAAGCGACCTCGGCCCGCCCCCCCGGTGACGCCACGCCCAGCTGTCGCTCCCGGACGGGCTCTTCCCCGCTGGGGCGCCCCCCCGCCCCCCCGCTCGCTCCTTTCTTGGCGTGCTCCTCTGCTCGCGGGCCGACCCCTTGCTTTGCGCTAAGGGACAGGAAAGGCTGCCTCGTTTATTTGAAGGGGAAGGAGCCCGTTGGGGAGGAGAGAGAATCCAACAATCCACGACATCTCCTGCTGCCTTTGGGTGGCCAGGAAAATATTTCCCGGCTCTTTCCTCCTCTGGGTTCTGCTGCTGTTTCTAAGATGGAGAAACATCTGTACAATGAGGGAAGGGATTTCTGGACCCTCTGAAAGACACTTTGCCCCACAGGGCTGCCTGGAAGCAGAGACTGATAATGCTTATGGCTATTTTTTGGTGGTTTGCATGCTTACGGCTTAACACAAAGTGTAAATCAGCCAATTCTGGTTATTCAACAAACCATGGTTAAGCAAACTATGGCATAGTGGAGTGTATGATCTTGGGCAGAGCGAGTAGGCGGCTTTGCTTCTTTGCTTGCTCTCTTACCGTGTTGGGGACTGCCATATTTGGAGGGCTGGTGATAGAAGTGGTCACTCGTGTGCTCACAGCGTCCTTCTGCGGCCAGTTCCTCAATGATTCATACAATCTTCCAGCATCATCTTGCCATCCCCGTGGTGGCACGCAGTTCTGTGCGAAACTATTCGCCTCCTTTTGGATTTTCTGAAATGTTGCAAACTTTTGCCACTAAATATTACCAGGCCTTCATGTAGATTCTACCAATAATACCATTTGTTGTTTGTTTCATAAGGAAAGTAATCCAACACACAATACAATCAGAAGGATAGCGAGGGCCAGTTGTGTAAGTACGTCTTCAAACAATTAGGGTTGATCTAACCAGCCCTGCCCTAGATAAATCTCACAGACTTGGGCTCCCTGCATTACAGTGAAATTCTTGCCACTCAGAGTCTAAGGTGCCTTTTTTGCCCCATTCCAAAGAAAATGCTGAAGGCCTCTGTAAAAAAAAGCAACTGATGCTTCTCAATTTGGAAAAAAAATAAAAAAATCTTCTGAATGCTCTTAGACTATACCAATCCCCAGTCAGAGACAGTCTTGAAAAGGAGAAGATTTGAGCTGATAGCAAATCTTTCCAAGAGTGATTGTCCTGTCAAAATCATCCCAAGAGTGCAGCATTAAATTGTCCAGGAGGTCACAGAGAAACCAAGGAAGACATCCAGGGATCTGCAGGTCTCTCTCATCTTTGCAAAAACAGTGTTCGTGACTCCACAATCAGAAATGTCCTGGATAAAGATGAGATTCAACAGAGAGGAGCAAGGTAGAAGCCATTGCTCACTAAGAACATCAAGGTTGGCCTGAAGTTTGTACAAAGCACCTGGATGACCTTCTAGATTGCTGGAGGAATGTTCCATGGATAGAGGAGCCAAAAATTGAACTTTTTGGGCCACATGCAGTGGTGTGCTGGTAATGTTTAACAACTGGCTCTGCCAGTTCCATTGCTGCTGCCACACCACTAGCCACTGAACAGCCGATGGGTGCACTAGTGGCTCAGCTTGCTCTCAACCAGCTCACAAAATTCCAGAAAATTTCACATCAGCTCTCTTGAGCTACCCGCAAGCAGACTACTAGCCACATGGGTAAGTTTGTCTGATGGGAACTAAATACAAGTAGTCCTCACTTAACGACCACAATAAAGACTGGAAAATTAGTTAAGTGGGGTGGTCATTAAGCGAGGACTACCACGTGACTGGACCCAATTTTACTACCATTTTTACAATGGTCATTAAGCAAAGCACGCAGTCATGAAGCAAATCACATGATTGTTAAGTGAATCCAGCTTCCCCATGGATATTTTTGCTGGAATTCACTTAACAACCATGTGATTCACTTACTGACCATGGCAATTCGCTTAACGACTGTCGTAAAAAAGGTTGCAAATCGTGATCATGTGACTGCGGAGGGTGGTGCAAAGGTTTGCAACAGTCATAAGTGCGAGTATAGGTTGTAAAGCACTTTTTCTGAGGCCATCGTGACTTTGAACCATCGTTAAATGGTTGTTAAGCGAGGACTACCTGCACTGCATTCTCCAATAAATACCTAATAACAACTATCAAGAATAGGAGTATTAAGTGTTATGGTTTTGAGTGCTTTGCTGTTGTCTCAGAACCTGGATGACTTACCACCATTGAAGTAAAATGCTTTGTATCACAGATTTCAATGGGAGGGTATCAGGCCATTAGCTGAAGCAACAAGACAGTAATTCCAAACATGCAAGTCTACAAGGTATAAGGGCTATTGAGACTGGAACCAGTAATTTCCAGGCTGGAGAGAGCCATCACATAAACTTTTATTAGCTGCCTCCCAAGGTCAGCAAAAAAAAAAACCAGTCAAGTATCTGCTAACTCAGGCAGGAGGAAAAAGCCTAGCATTTAAATACCAGAGCATAAACTTGATACAAATGCTCTGACTTCCTTGTTTTGTAGTGGGCAAATCAACTCTTGCATTTAAGGATTCATTCTTACCTGCAGTAAATCTTCTGACCTAGTCCTCCCATGTATGAATCTCCAGCCAAGTAAAGCTGAGTGCTGAATGAAGAGTTAAGTGTTTGGAGAAACTGAGATTTACTACCAATCCCAGGTGTGAAGTCTGACAAGACTAGGCGAAGAAGAACAACTCTAATGTTCTGGATGACAGACCCTGTAGCAATTTTGTGGTGGGACCTGAAATGAACCGTTCGTGCTAGAAAACCCTCAAACATTCTTGAGTTGAAGTAGTAATGGGCCAGAATTCCTCCCCAGCAAAATGAGGGGCAGATCACCCACTCCAGGAAGTGTTTTATTGCAGTTACTGCAAGTTCAAAGTGGTGTAACCAGTTAGTGAGTCTAGAAGGGCAATTACATTTTTACACTGGCCCATGACGTTGTTTACGAAATAAAAGAAACAGGCACCAGACGCTGGTGTTATTTGTTCACTCACCCTGTATATATCAGTAGTTCCACAAGAATCCCTGACGCTATGCAGTGGCAAAGATATTCGGAAAGGGGAGGATACTCTTTCATAGAATTCCATAGCTCATTATTACCAACTCAGCCCAAGATGGTTGGAAGATAGAGCTTTTCCTCACCGGACACCTGGATCACTTGTTGCCCTTCCCATGCAGGAGAGAAATCATCATGTCTTCCCCCTCAACTCATTCTCCTTTGTGCCTGTGATTCATTAGCTGGGCTATGTTTAGACACAGGTTTAGTGCCCTTTCAGAACAGCACTATACTTGTGTTCAGAAAGAGCCTGATGGATCACAGGCACAGAGGAAGGATCTTGCTAAGCAGGAATATTGGGGGCATCCTACCCACTTCATCCTGTGCACCCCTCTATACTCATGATCTGCTGGTTGAGCAACCTGACAGGTAACTCAGTCTCTTGTTTTGAGCAACTGCCCACACTTGCCCAGCCCCACTCCGTCCTGGGTTAAGGAGAATGTCCTTGTTTTCCTGCTAGGAGATGGGAGAGGGAAAATAGCTGGGAAAAATCCTTTCCTTAACTTTTTTGGCCAAGATGATAAGGTCAGCCTTGTTAGAATAGGGGCAATAAAATTGACGCTGGCATCCTTTTTACCAGCTCAGGAACCGAAGGATAGCACTTTAAATGCAGCCATCAGGAAAAGCTGTATAAGATGCTACAAATCACTACTAATCGCCAGGTATCCTTAGGGGTGATAATTGGGCCCAGCGAAACTGGAGAAGACTGTTCTATTTCATTCATTTGTGACTCTGAAATGTGGAATAAAAGCAGGTCGCTATTCCAGATGAGTGGATATGAACTCACGTATCTGCTGCTTCCACAAGCAAGGACGGTGTTCTCTGGTGATGTTTAACAAATACCAAAATTGTAGTTATTTCCCTAAACAAAGGAATAAAACTAGATGTTACTGGAGCAATTTACAGCTAGAATGTTAAGCACCTGTGAGACTTTTGGATCCCCTGCAGATTACTGCAACATATGTGCAGTTCAAATCAGCGTTATTTCAAAGGGGCTCCTATCCAATGTGAATGTAAAATCTTCCCTAGCCAGGATGTTGAGGATGGCATAGGATAGTCAGTTTTCCTTGCAAATCTCCTCTTAAGATTCATCCTTGATATTTCAGAAGGGTCCAAACAAATATGTTTTTGAATCTCATAGATCGATGTCTGGTTTTCCTTCTGAAACACAAACAAGAAACCGTAGTGGAAAAGAGATACTCGTTTGGTGGTGCATCAAACTGAAGTTTGTTGTTTTTAACCAGCGGTAAATGTTTAACCACGGGCTCCATTGCCACGGCTGGGCTGCACCGCTACCCACCAAACAGCTGATTGGTGCGCTAGGCATCAGGGCTCAGCTCTGCTCTCCATTGGCTCACAGAATTCCAGAAAATTTCCAGAAAAATTTAACAATCAGTCCTCACAAGCCAGTACAAGCCAGCTTCAGCACATCGCTGTTTTTAATCCTTTCTTTATTAGTATATGTAAGCTGTTCAGAGTCTTTGGGAATTGTGTGGCACAGAAGTCACAATACACACATATCCAGAAAAGTGATCATTCTTATCAATTTTATATGTACATTCCAGGCAGGCTGAAGATATTCTTAGTCTGAATTCATTTATTCACTTGTTCATTCAATTTATATTCCTGTAAACCTGAGGCTAGCAGCATACTCTCTGTTCCCGTTTTCCCCCAAAAAACAACTGCTGTGGGAAGTGGGACCGAGAGAAGGCCCCATTGCACCTCACGACAGACAGTCCTTCCCCAGGAACACTATCCCCCCACATTCTTTGACCCCCAGATATCTTTCCCCAGCCCATGAGTGAGACAGCCTTAAATTGTTCTTAGATGAATCAGAGTAGTATTTTCCCTTTTCTTCTGAAACCAAACCATCCAAGGACAGCCTTCGAGCATGTCAACAGATGTTGCCACCTATTATCTGGGAAGGAAGTCAAGTGACTGGGAACAAAGACCCGAGAGGGATCATCAAGGGGAACAACAAATGTTATATCAGCATAGAGTAGTTTGCTGCAGATTCAAGAAAGATTGGTTAACACTATGGAGTAAGTCTGTAATAGGGAAAGGCTCAGAGCAGTGTTTCTCAACTTTGGCAACTTTAAGATGGGGAGACTTCAACTCCCAGAATTCCCCAGCCAGCCATGCTGGCTGAGGAATTCTGGGAGTTGAAGTCCCCCCGTCTTAAAGTTACCAAGGTTGAGAAACACTGGCTCAGAGAATGACTAATCCAACACCATCCAGTAGGTTTCCATGGCCATAGGTGAACCTCAACCTGGATGCTGTTGATCTTAGTTTAATGCCTTAATCCCTATGCCACAATTGGCTGTGTTTATACAACATGCTAAGCCATAAATAATGGCTTACTAAACAGTGACTATGTACACAAACCATAGTAAGTAAAAGCCAAACAGACCACACTATGGCTTCATGCAGTGTGTAAGACACAGTCATTATACAGTTGGCAGGTTTTATCTTCCGTGCCGCATTCAGCATATTCACACAAATACCTCAAGACAGATTTATATATTCTTCTCATCTTGAAAACATTCTTCAGCTTGTTTGTTTATTTAATACAGTAATTAAATGTTTCAATTACAACATCCTTTCGGATGCCTGGGGCAATGTGCAGTAAATGCTGTGTTTGTAAGAAAGGGGGTTGATGCTAGAAGGGGTGGCCACATGCAGTGCACGTAGAAAGGGGCAGGAAGTTGACTGTATAGTCACAGGTGCGACACCTAAAGTTTCAGTGTCTTTAGGAGTGCGACACTCCATGGACGCCTGAAGTTTCAGACCTACATGCTTTTTCCACCCTGCTCCCGAAGCTTCTCTGGTCAAGCTGTAGAATATTGGTGACACGGTTTCCTGCTTTTCTGCAATGGCAAAGACCACAAAACTATACTGTGAGAACTAAAAGAAGCTTTGCGTAGTTCATTCCTCCTAACCTGTTTAAACTTCAGCTCCCAGAATTCTCATCAATGGCCGTGCTAACTGAGAATCCCTGAAGTTGAAGTCACCCAGGTGAAGATGCCCAGGCTGGAGAAGCCTAGCCTAGTGTAAAAGCAAGCAGAACTCCCAAACTCCTCCCCACCATCCCAGAAAAATAAAGAAAAGGCAGACTTACTACCTTCTCCTTTGGCTACATCCCCCCCCAGGTCTTTGTGGCCCCCCCTTCCACAAAATGTAACGTATGGCCCCACCCACCAAAAGGTCGCCCAGTCCTGCTTTAGGAGTTGGTTATACCTGTTCAGTGGGGATGCTGAGAATATGAAATATGCAACTTCATTGGTTTGTTTATAGATTTAAACCCCTCATTCAGGACAAACAAACCCCTCCCAGGATGAATTTCACTTCTAAAGCACATTTTTCTTCATATCACAAGTACAAGGAGTGAGCCATAACCCCAAACATGGATTCTAGGCCGTGTGACCTTCGGTAACTCTTCCGACAGTTGTGTTTTTCAGAATACAGACAACGCAGTGCACCCTCTTTCATGACTCACAACAGCCATGTAAACAATTAACATTTTGGTCTGCCCATGTTTTCCTAACAAATCAATCTTCCTCAGTGGATCTGCAAGGAGAGAATTCTGTTCTCTTGGAAGCCAATGGCTGTGTCTGATGGGAGGACTGCAAATCTTTTCTATGACAGCTGGCTTTGGGTGAGTTCAGTGTGGGTTATACTGGGTTGGTTTTAACTGATCAGCTTTTATGTTGCTATCTAATTAACTTGCCTCAGCAGTAGCTTCTGCAATGGACAGGGCTAAAAATCAAACACTCCTGCTGGCCCCCACAATAAATCAGAAATCCCCCAAGACCTCATATTAGATAATTAATACAATCAAGTTAATCATTAACCTTTCAAATCAGCCTGTTGATGTTACAATGTTAAGATCCTGTATGCTCAGCAGTAGCCAGAGAAACTGCTTATCATGCTGGAGCAGCTGAAAGCTCTTAGTTTCTCCTGGTCCTGATCAAAACTAATCATGCTCATTCCTTGTCACAGTGTATGATGTTCTTAAAATAGGACTCCACCGTTTCTGGATCCATAAAGGGAAGTGGATACCACGTGCATTACTGTTTGAACATTAACTCTACTGCCATTTTATCATCTGAACTAACTACCTAGCAGCCTTTCCCAAGCAGATGCCTTTTGGTAGTATTGGATTTCAGCTCCCATAATTCCCCAGCCCTCAGGCACAATGGCCTCACAGGCTAGGGAATTATGGGAATTGAAACTAACATGTCTACAGAGCTCCTCTTTGGACAATGCGGCTCCAAAGAGAAGGCTGTAACATTTCTTTATTTACTTAATCAAGTTAATTTGATTAACTTTGGGAAGATATAAGCAAGGTTTAAATGTTCTGACAACGTTAAAGAAGAACAACAGCAAGACAATAAAAGGAAACGAATAACTGGCAAAGCAAACATAACATTATTTCACTATTTTAAGGAGAACCCGTTTAAAATCAAATTGAATGTGGACCAACCAAAATTCCTGGACCAAGGGGAGAGCCTTTGCTTGGGGCTAAAAAGACATGAATGTGGGGGCCAGCTGTGCCCCTCTAGGGAAGATGTTCCGTAAGCCAAGATGCCATCTTAGAAGACCCTCCTCCTTGCAGCCTGGTGTGGGACATGCAGAAAAGAAACTTCAAAGATGACCGAAAGGCCCACTCATGTATTGTATGGACAGATTCATAGGTGGTAGCGCTATTAACATCATAAAGGATAATAATAGAATGGCCATCTATGAGGACAATATCAGTTAACTGCTTGTCCTACTTGTGTACTTCCAAGAAGTGGTTACAATATGGACTTTGACTGGGGAGATACAGCTTCAAATCCGCATCAACCATGAAGTTCATTGAATACAACTTGGAACAGCCTAATCAACCTTACAGGGTTGTTGCAAAAATAAAATAGGCAGAGGAATGAACTCTTTGAAGGAGAGCAAAGATAAAAACACAAATAATGAAGCTTTCTTCTGTTTCCTCTGCTTGCAAGTCCCCAGGCAAATGTGGTGACCTTTGTTCTCTTCTAAGGGACCCTGTGACGGTTTATTGTGACATTAACTGGGTTCACTGACCCTCCAGAGTCAACAAAACCTAAGTATTTCCGAGCAAACCTGATTGCTGGATCGGGCATCCCAGAGATATACCTTTTATGGCGTGGTTACTTTCAGATCTGTGGAAACGGAGATTAAGCTGCTGTAACTCAGGGAAATCATTTTAGTGCTTGCAATGACCCAAGCAGAAACCCCTCGGGCCAACTTCAGGATAGAAAATGACTGTTTCCAGTGCTGAGAGCAGAGAGCGAAGGAGCATTGGAAGAACTTCCTTTTTGTTAAGAACAATTCTGTCCGCTGTGCTAGTTGTGCCCTTTCTGTATCGGTGGAAGGGACCACTGTGATCTACGTGTTAATCTTTTCTCTGTGCGGAGTTGCCCTTTAAAAATGTTTGGAAAGTAAGCTAAACAAAATGTGGTGTCCAGCCTTTGGGGTAGAGGCCCTATTTTCTGTTTCACTTCAACCCATAAGATGCTCTTTGCCAATACTCGTATTAGCTTTTTTTATTCATCAATGGGTAAAAAACATGTTGTCAGTAGATTGTTATAACAATGTGCATTGCTACTTGTGAATATACAGCAGCGGGGGTGTTATTCCAGATTCCAGTTTAATTAGTTTAAAATAAGCAGATGAAGTTTTGTATTTATATTAAGCATTTTTCACTCCTTCTCTTTCTAGTGGTTCTTGTACTATCCCCCACACAGGTGTGCATTCTGTGTTCAACTTTTCCATGGGCTTGAGAGGGAGTAGAAGAGTAGCAAAAATAAAATAGTTAAAACCTATCCCTAATAAACAGGAAACATAGTTTCCAACCAAACAAAACATTGTTATACAGGTAATCCTTGTTTAGTGACCACAATTGGGACCGGCAACTCAATCATTAAGCGAAGCAGTTGCTAAGTGAAACTGCGACTGTGCTTACGATCTTACTTCAGCTTTCCTTTGCTTTATAGACCTGCAAAGGTCGTAAATGTAAGAATTGGTCGCAAAGTTACTTTTTCATCACTGTCATAACTGTGAACGGTCGCTAAATGAGGCAGTTGCTAAATGAGAACTACCTGAACTGTATATCTACCTAGGTTGATGGCTGGAGCAGCATAAGCCTAGTAAAAGAGATATGCAGAGACAAAGCAAATCACTGATTAATGATAAATAAAGCCTGTTGAACATTTGTGAATGTGAATCTGGGTATCAGGGCTATTTGTAAGGCAAAAAAACAAAGAAAGAAATGCATAACTGAGGAAGAGAAAGGATATAGATTTGCATAAAATGTTTGTGCACTAATTTATATGCACAGATCAATTATTATACATAATTTAAATAATAAAGTGCACTTTACCATGATGGGAAAGACAGTGCCCAGGTGATTTGTGTGCTATTAACTACAAGTCTATCTTACTCATCCTTCTCAAGCTTTACACAGAATAGGATCAGACAAGCTTCTTTCAAATAGAATTCTGCCTTCTACATACATTCAGCCTATCTGTTGGGAGCTGAGATAAGATTTTAATGGGCGTGTTCTTTATTCATTGCACTGTATTTCCTCTCTGAAAATTTAAGGCAGCGTACATGGATCTCCCTAATTTGATCTCCCCAACAACAACCCTGTGAGGTAGGCTGGGCTGAGAGAGAGTAAAAGGCCATGAGTGAGTCGCTCATGAGCTCCAGGGTAGAGTGGAAACTTGAACCTGGATCTCCTATGCAGAGGTGATGTTCTGAGAATTAGTCATATATTAATTCTCCCTTGCACCCGCTACCCTTACTTTTGAAAGGATTCGGAAGGTCTTGCATTTGTATAAATAAAAAGAAACCCACATAAAGTCTTCTCTTTGTGCCCTTAATCCATGGTAGCCTTTATCACAAAATGCTTGGCATGACAAAAAGTCACATGTGGAACTTCCTCTGACCAATTTTAAGGTGACCTCTCCAAGGTCTGCCCGCATAACAGTAGCAAAGCCAGAAATAGAACTGTCCCAACCTTTCAAGTCAGGATTTGATGATTTCATGTCACCAGACCTGATGAGAAGGAGGGTGAGAACAGGGCCTCCTAAGGCTGAGGCAGGGCTGCTCGTGGACCTGAGGAACCTGTCTGCAGATGAGGTGGTGGGGGCACAGGGTGGGGTCAAAAAAGTCAAGATTGTCACAACCATGCAATCAAAGCCCAGTCTCCTTCTGTATGTAAAAAAGGGGCAGGACTTTGATCACATGGTTGTGGCCACCATCTTGACTTTTTTGACCCCCTGCAGGCACTCTTGAGGCTCCTGTAACTGAAAGCTCTTGAAAAACAATTTTCTTTGCAGTAAAAATAATGTCTAGCCTTCTTCCTTTTCCAAGTGATGTTTAGAGCAAAAATAAATGTGGATTTTTCAATGCTGCAGCACATTAAAGGCATTTTATTATTATGGCATATCAAACATATGTTTCTAAACTTCCTTTTCCTGTTATGTCATTCTCATCCAATATGAAGATAATAGGAAAAATGAATTGTAATTTCCCACTGCCATGAAATTGGGGGCAGGAGAGGGCAATGTCCCAGTGAAAGTGTTTTGCTGTCATGGGCTTTCCTTGGATGTTAAATTGAGAATCAAAAAAACGATAGACTTGGCAGTGCCCACAGAGATCATCTAGTCTATTTCCTTTGCCTCAACCTTCTAGAAACCTTCTAGAAACAAGTTAAAGCAGAATTCTTCTGGAAGTCTTTTAAAAAAAACTTTATAAATACAGGTAGTCCTCGACTTACGACCACAACTAGGATTGGAACGTCCATCGCTAAGCAATGCAGTTATTAAGTGAGTGGCCCCGATTTTATGACCTTTTTTGCCATGGTCATTAAGCAAATCCAGCTTCCCCCATTGACTTTGCTTGTCGGAAGCCCCTTGGGAAGGTCGCAAATGGTGATCATGTGACCCTGGGACACTGCAACAGTCTTAAGTGCAAGGATCGGTCGTAAGTCACTTCTTCCAGAGCCATTGTAACTTCAAATGGTCACTAAACAAATGGTTGTAAGTCAAGGACTACCTATATCACCATAGGAATTTTACATGTTGCTTCATTTCTCTGGGTTTTATTTTTATTTCATTTTTGTTTTAATGTCTTGTATTTATTGTAGCAATATAAACATCCAATACAATCAATGAGTAAATTTTAAATCCCTCCACTGTTATTCCTGAGGAAAGGGACAGTTAAATCTCATCCCACCATCAGCCAATCAAGCTCTGAAATTTAATTGGGTCCCATCCCAACCACTCTCAAGAATATGCTGGGAAAATAATGCAAAACTGTTTGATAGATCCTAAAAAGTACATTCCACATTACAACAGTTCCTTAGAGCAGTGTTTCTCAACTTTGGCAACTTTAAGACGTGTGGATTTCAACTCCCAGGATTCCCCAGCCAGCATGCTGGCTGGGGAATTCTGGGAGATGAAATCCACACGTCTTAAAGTTGCCAAAGTTGAGAAACACTGCCTTAGAGCTAAATCTTCCTTTACATCCTCTGGGTTCTTCCCCACTTGCCTGGGGCATAAGTACGTCCTAGCAACATCTTTTTTCTGCTGTGTTCCATGACATCTCATTCCCAACACATGAGTGAGACGGGTTTAAATCATTCTTACCTGTCCAGTGTTAAAGTAGTGTTTTCCCATTAAGCAGGCAGCATCCAGTGACAGCTGCAAGATGTGTCAAATCTATTACACTTCTACAGCCATTATAGAGCAAGCAGTCAGTAGCCATGACTTTGAAAAGCTGGTCTGTCAAACTAGGACAATAAGCCTTTACCTGCTTAGCTAGCAGTACTGGCTGTAATTCTGTGGTGTATACCAGTTTAATGCAAGGCTGAAATGGTAAAACAGTGGAATGATGGAGAACAAGGAGACAACATTTGTAGCCTATATAAAGGCAGGAAAGGAAGGTGAGATAAAACTTTAATGCAACTGTTGCTTGTAATTCTACTTTCTGCCGGCTGTATGCTGAAGAGGGCAAAACCAGAGGACTCAACCAACTGAAAGAGAGCTTCAGAGCTATAAGTGGTCCCAAAGCTGCAAGTTGGTCCAACCACATCTTAACCTGCTTTGCAAGGCTGTTGTAAGAAAAGGATGGGGGAAATCAGGAGATCATAAAGCTCCTCTGAGTTCCTTGAAGGAAGGGAGCCATGAAAATACAGTAATGACAGTTATGACGATGGGCTTTTCTGAACCCATTTGCCATTGAGTTTTGTAGTACCATTCCTCTATATTGTAACTGTGATCTTAACTCCCCCTCTTGACTTCTTTGAGATCCCTGTGGATAGTAAATCTCAAAGCAGGGTTGGGATCCTTTAGTCTGCCCTTCCACACGACAATCAGTCCAGGCTGTCTCTGCTTTTCAGAACTTCAAAGTCTGGCTTTTCCTTGGCGAAGAAACTCAGTGACTCTCCTTCCTTCTGCTACCCCACTAGCAATAAAGAATTAAGTATTGCTTGTCCTTGAGCAGTTCTCTTCCTGTTTTATATCAGGTTCAGCAGTGAACCTGCTGTTGGGCTGCATTTTAAGCTGTCTTTGGGAACAACCTATATGACATCCAGGTAAAAATGGATCATTGCAGCCTGCAAAAGCCCAGCTTACATGCTGCCCTATAGAGCTCGACAGAAATGGGAGAGATTGCTAATGAGGATCTGAAGGAGGACCCGGGCAACCAGGAGGTGACTGAAACCCTGCATGACCTAAAAAAGGAGTGGGCCTTTAATCACAGCTGCCATCTTGACTTTTTGACCCCCTTCCCCCACTGATGCCCCTGGGAGCCCTCCCCAGCCTGGCAAAAACAAGGAAGCAAGAAAACCCACAGACTTGAAGGGGGCTCTGTTTAATGCTAGTCTTGGGGTGAATTCAGAATCTTGGAAACTACGGAAGAATGTTGAATCCTCATTTATAGTGTGTTAATTAAGGTGGAGTCTCTTTGCCACCTGAGCTGAGTTGACATTTATGAGACAGGCCTTGAGAGTTCTGTTGCCGGACTCCTGTTACAGAAAAGGTCTCAGGGAGGGATGTGCCTTTCAGATTTTATTGCCCTAAACTGCTTTAGAGTTTTCATCAGAATAAGGAGCCCAATCTGGGCTTAGCAACCGAAGCAAGTGTTGTATAGGGCTAACAGATCTGGACTGCAAAAATTCAAATGATCACTATGTGGTAGCAAAGTGTAAGGGTTTTTGATATCTTTTCTCTGCCACCTACTGGTCATCCAAATTTCTGCAGACCAGATCTGATAGCTCTAGTGTTGTGAGTTCAAAGTGTTGTTTTATGGTCTCAAAGCACCTCTCTTCCGCATGTTGTGCTTTTGGAGATTTCAAACATTTTTCAAGAACTTTTCCACATAGTGCATTGCGACAGAGCTATTAAGAGTTTTTAAGGCATAGTTTATGGCAGTCTGGTCCTCTTTCCCAGGTCCTGCCTATAGTATCTGCTTGATGATCCAAGAATAAAGGCCATGAGGAACAAACCTGACATTCCAATCAAGAGAATGCAACTCTCCCTAGGACAGGCTTTATCCCCACTCTCAGGCAGTACAGTACCTAATGACTGAAATTACAACAGCGCTGAAAAAAGTGACTTACAACTGGTCCTCGCACTTATGACTGTCCCAGTGTCTCCAGAGCCACGTGACCAAAATTCAGGCGCTTGGCAACCAGCAAATATTTACGACAGTTGCAGTGTCCCAGGGTCACGTGATCACCATTTGTGACCTTCCCAAGGAGATTCCAGCAAGCAAAGTCAATGGGGGAAACTGGATTTGCTTAATGACTGTTGTTCACTTAAGAACCACGGCAAAAAAGGTCATAAAATCAGGTGCGACTCACTTAATCACCGCATCGCTTAGCAATGGAAGTTCTGGTCCCAGTTGTGATCGTAAGTCAAGGACTACCTGAATACTGACTGAGAAAGCCTTCCTCTTATTCAGAATGAACCTCAGTTTTGCTTGCTTGAATCTGATCTTGTACTGCATCCAGATAATGCAAATGTGCTTCCACAGTCCCTTAAATTTTGTTTAGGGAGAGGCAGAACTGGGTATCCTCACCATAATGATGAGATCTAACCCCAAAACCTCAGATAACCTTACCAAGTTGCTTTAAGTAGGTATTAACAAGCTTAGGCAACAATATCAAGTCCTGGGTTACCCCAAAAGCCAGGGGCAGAGGACCAGGGAAGCCACCTGACTGGTATGTGGTAGGCTAGAAAGCCACATAATATGATTATGGGAAAGGGAGAGGTAACCTTTTTTTTTTCCTGTTTATGGCAGCTTAAACCAGCCACCCATGTTCTTTTTTTCTTCTTTCTGAAGCCCCCTTGTTTTCCTTCCCATGAAATAGGCAGTAGAGTAAGAGACAATTGCTCTTGCCAGAGGTCTAAACTGATCTCCTGCAGGGAACAGTAGTTGAAATTAGCTTGAGGACCATACAGATCCCTGAATCTCCAGGTTGTCAGCCTGTAGCTTGGTCAAACTTCTGCCATGGAGCTAGGAGCAAAGGTCCTCCCCCCGCTCCTGTCGTCCTACCTGTTCTTTTGCTTCATGGGTCAGTGGTGCAACCCCCTTTCCAAAGCAACAAAACCAAACCAGATAATCACTCCTCTGCTTGGTGCTGGCATGGCCCAATCCACAGGCATGAGGAAGGGTGGATTCCTTGTAGCTCATGTCGCACTGTGCTGGGAAGGCACAAATATGGCAAATGCAAGAATAGCATTCACCCAAAACACCTGTGAAGTGAGTTGCAGCAGAGAAATATGCAGCTCTGAAAAAACTTATATGCACACGCAATCCTCAGGAAGAGCAGAACATTTACCCTGGTGGAAGGAAAACAGTGCTTGGCTTTAATCTACCCAAGAGGTGTCATATTTCCCCCTTTTGGATGATTACGAAGCCTCAGGATTCCTCCATTCTCAACTTTGCTTCTTGTTTCCTACGCTGGCATCCGGCCCTGGCTCATTAAAACCTGTCATAAGATGCTCCGGTCCAAAGGCCACTTGAGTTACACTGAAATATTTCCTTCTACAGACTTGGGTCAAACACTTTGTTCCTCCAGACTTCAAGGGAAGAAGGTGTTTGTATTCTTTAATAACACTTTTGATGAATAAATCGCAGAAAATCCATGATGTGAGCTTGCTCAAAAGCGGCAAGGTAGCAAGTTGCTGCCCCCCCCCCCCCCGTTTGTCCATCCTCCAAGCAGGATCAACGGAAAAGGGCTATGGGAGTTGTAGTCTAAAAAATGTGAAGAGCACCAAACTCACCTCCTTGCCAGCTGTCCAGTGTCACTGTTTTTTCAAACAATATTTTAACACAGATGCGATTACACCTTGCAGTACTGTATTGAAATAGCTGCTACTGTATATAATTTTTTTCCTGTGGTGTATCTCCTTGATGGCTCATTGTACAAGGTTTAAATATTACAAATGAATAGCTAGAAGTTGGCTTAAAAGGAGTCTGTAGTGAGACTTACATAGCATTAGGGATGTTGGCTTGGAGCTGTTCTACATATTATCAAGATATGCCCCAATGGGTTACACCTGGATTTTCTCACAATTACAGAAAACCAACATTACCTTAGGGTGGTGCTTTCCACATGAGGCAGACTTCAACTCCCATATTCCCACTTCAGCACATCTGGAGGGTACCAGGTTGGGGAGGCTGAAATAAATCCATTGACATCAATGAGAATTAATTTAATTAGAAAGTCCTGGTTACTTCAGTAGAATTTACTCTAAACAAAAAGAGAGCAACACTCAAATGTAGCAATGACTATTTATTTATTTATTTATTTATTCATTCAATCATTCATTTGTTCATTTATTCAATTTGTACCAACCACAATCAGCAGAACTCTGGATGGCTTTATAGGAATATTAGACAAATTCAGGGAAATTAAAGTTGCTAATGGTGATTAATCATGATGGTTACATATTGCTTTCAGTATGAAGGACCACATACATGACGATGCTATTATCCCAATCTCTTGCTTGAGGGTTTCCCATCAGTTTTTAGTCTGATCTGGCAGAGCTCATTTTATATTCATATTAAGTTTTGGGAAGTTTTTAAAAAGGTTAATATGCTCTACTTCCAACAAACTTAATGACCTGCTTGATGTCCTGCAGTAAAAAATTCTGGCATTCATGTTCTTCTCTCTTTCCTGGCCATTTAAAAAAAAACAAACTGAACTTAACTGGAAGGAATTTAAGAATGATTTGTTTAAAGTCATTTTTTAAAAAAACTGAACCCAAACAGAGGAAATACCTGAGCACAAAACCATAAAAGGCTTTACAGGTCAAAACAAGCACTTTGAATTGTTTGGCCTATGAGAAGCCAAACAGCACCTGTAAAACTAGTGTTATGTGATTACGGGGGCTGTCATCTGCCAGCCGGCTGGCTGCTGTGTTTTGCACTAGTGGTGCTCTCTGCTTTCCAGTCTTTAAAGGCAGCCTCACGTACAGCTCATTGCAGTGGTCAATCCTACAGATGATGAGGGCATGGATAACTCACCAGGCCTACATGCTCCAACTAATCTGCTCTAGCCATGGTCTCCCCCCACCAATTCAGCAGAAGCTGTGAGTCTGGGAGAACCTCAAGTGGGAGTTTTACCCTGCCCAGAGTTACAATAACTCTTTTAAAGTTGGTCTTTTGATGTTTGAGTGTTCCTTGGGTGCTGAAACTGTTTGCAATTTCAGTTGCTAATGCTTATTTTATTATACTGGGGTTTTCTTTTTATTTCAACCTTCTTTCTGAAAGAGGGGAATGTAAGTCACTCAGAGTCCTTTCGGATGGAAGTACCACATAAGCCCAAGTAAGTAAGTAAGTAAATAGTAAGATGGTTTATGGGCAAACAGCAACTCCATCTTTTTGAGATTCAAGGTCTGCTTGCTCTTCTCATCCAGTCTGTCACAGGCTCCAGACACCAAGATTTCACTACCTCTCATCTTGGCTAGGGTGGAGAATAAACCCAAGTCTCATTAGAGTACTTACAACACCTCACCCTGAACTGACAGATGACCTCTCCCAGTGGCTTCATATAGATCGGGGCTTTTAAACTTGGCCACTTTAAGATGCGTGAACTTCAACTCCCAGAATTCCTCAGCCAGCATCTTAAAGTTCCCCAGTCCACACACCTTAAAGTTCCCAAGTTTGAAAAACACTGATGTAAATGTTAAAGAGCAGGGGGAAAGAAACACTAGAGTTATGTATTGTTTGATGTGTTTTATTTGTATTGCCTTTTATTTGCTTTTATTTGAGTTTATTGTATCTTGGGGGTTTTGGTCTTTGATCAAAAAATGATGATGATAATTAATAATGGTAATAATTACTCCCATTGTAGTTAATGGGTTTTATTCTCACAAGCTTCAGTACTGTGCATTTCACAAGGGAACGAGTCCTGCTGAATACTCTGGAGCTTACTTCTGAATAAACATGGGTAGACTCAGCGTACTAATGAATTTGAAACATGAGAACTCTGGTTCAGTGCTAAAGCATATATGCTTATATGCAAAAACAGCCATGTTCAATTTACACTATTTTTATAAGAATTTCCTTATAAAAATTCAGTTTCATCCCAAGCCAGATGGAGAGCAACAAATTAGGGATGTCTGCTTTTAATAAATCAATAAATTAAATTCGCCAATAGGCGAATTTGCCTTAGAAGTGAACTGGGAGTGCTGCAAGTGTTGTCCAAACTTGGCCACTTTAAGATGAGTGGACTTCAACTCCCAGAATTGGCTGGGGAATTCTGGGAGCTGAAGTCCACTCATCTTAAAGTGGCCAAGTTTGGACAACACTGGTTTACTCCTTTGCCCCCTTGGTGAAAGGGTAGCAATTAAGCAGATAAACAACAATCTTCTTATCTTTTGCCAAAGTGATTCATAAAAGGGGAGGCCGACAGATCTTACACTGTTTCTTTACTCTCCAGGGCAACTTGGACGTGGTTGGGAATACAAGATCTGGTGTGCTGGACTTCAAGAGCCCACTCGCAGTGTGCAAAGCCACAATGATGGCTGAAACCAAATTACAAAGAGCCCAGATTCGCCAGAGGCTGTTGTTAAAGTGGGGTGTGCTTTTGTCTCTGCCTGGGCTGCTGGAAAGAGCAGGCTAAAAATAGCCTCTGTGCAGTTGTGCGCAGGTAGTCGGCCACTTGATGGAAAAGATGAGTCTGCCAATGTTTACACGGAGGCTTGAGCAGACGCTGGGCTGCTGATAGCTGCTTTTCTGCTCTTTAGATTGGAAAGAATTTGTCCGGACGCATTCCAGCCTCTCTGAGGTTAAGTGACAAACTTGTGCTTGGAGGGAAATAGGTTGGGGAGTGGGGGGACCTGCCCTTTGCCTGACTCCTTTCAGGGCTTGGAGTATTCTGTCCACAAATAACCCCTATGCAAATCTGCTGAAATAATATGGTAATGATATTTGTACTTATCTAATTGGCACCCTTGGAGCAGACTGGAGGAAGCGTTCTGGACGTAAGGGCTGGGAGGGATTTTGAAGATCTACTCCTCCAAGCCGTTACACATTATTCCTCCCCTTGTATAGGGTCTCCCAGCCCTCCCACATGGTCTTGCTCCTCAAACAACCCAGAGGTTGACTCCAAAGTAAGTGCAGCAACTCCTCTTTGTTTCGTGAGATTTTCTTTGAATTCCTTTGAATTCTTTGAATTTGAAATGGAGTCATGAAGATGCTGCAAAGATAAAATATGGTGATGGGACTCATTAAGACTCTTTGGAAGCCACAATGTGTAGCATTCCCCAAATCTAGATATGTGACAGTGGTACAAGTTATGAGGAATCAGGATACAGGTAGTCCTCATTTAGTGACCACAATTGGAACTGGCAACTCGATCATTAAGCAAAGCGGTCACTAAGTTAAACCACAACTGTGCTTATGATCTTACTTCAGCTTTCCTTTGCTTTATAGACCTGCAAGGGTTGTACATATGAGCATTGGTCCAAAGTTACTTTTTTGTCATTCAATTATTTTTATTTTTCATAATATGCAAATTAAAAGACGAAAGAAAAAAAGATTACAATGAAAGTATGCGAAATGGAAGGATTGCGAAAGAAGAAAAATAGTAGAAATGTAGATTAGAAAATAGAAAAAAAAAGAAAAACAACAGAAGAAAAGATACAAACATATATGGACATTTGACGATGCGACTTCTGACTTTTTTTGCAAAGGATACATACAAAAAATCTTTCATACAACCTTTGTTTGCAAAGTTATTTTTTCATCACTATCATAACTGCAAACAGTTGCTGTCCAAGACAGTCGCTAAACGAGGACTACCTGTATTGCTTTCATGATTTTAGCAGGACCAAGAAAGCCCTTAAGCCTGGAGGTGACACATTTAGGCCTGCGTCCCTCTGTCTCCTGTTGTGAACTCTGGATGTTCCTCATTTCAGAAGCCTACAACTAACATCCCATCAAGGCATCCTCCACAATTCATCTGAATGGCAGCGGGCCCTGGAATAGGTCTGTTTTATAGTCAACTCGTAGCACAATTGCCATAGATGCCGGCAATCTTTATCTGCCATTTGCAAAAGCCAGCCTCCAGCACTGAAGAAAGAGTTGCCGACAGGTCTTGGCAAACCAAATCCTGCACATTCAAACAAAAGCTTTGCCATCAGCACGCTCCTTCTTGGATTCCGGCCCAGCTGAGTCTGGAGAGCAGGAAAGGTCAGCTATTTATAGAGAGGGGGCTCCAGCCTGGCACGGGGCTTGCTTAACTCTTGAGTGAGTCACTCGCCCAGCACAACCACCCACAGATCCGCAAGGCTGCCCTGCCCTGCCCTGCCTTATCTGGCTCTGAGATGAACAGCGGCATTTGTTGGGGAGAGCAGGGCCTCCGCCTGGCCTAAGAGCTCCAAAGCCATTGCAGGGTAGAGGAGAAAATGAAGCCATCCCTTAACTGTGAGGGGTGCAGGACCTCTAAGACCAAGCATGGGCTGACACAGGTGGGTGCACAAGGTGCCATAGGCAAATTCATTCTCTTCTAAATTAGCGATACAGTTTTCCAGGCTAGCCCCAGTTAAGGTATGGCATGTAAAGAGCTTTTGGGCTGGAGCTGGAAGTCCCCACCTGACTCCAAAGGGTCACCCTCTCCTTGCTCCTGGCATCCTCAACCTGGTGCCTGCAGATACTTCCTTTAGGGACTGCCAGGCTCTTTGCCTCATCTGATTTTTTACAGTATGTTAAAAAGTGTTTTCACTATAAAAAAAAAGTAAAATAAAATAGAAAGCAAGCTTTCTGCAAAAGTACAGCATGAGTTTTCAACATCATCTTTATTCTAAGAATGAATGGGAGCTCCATGAGAAACCTGTAAGCTTTCTAATAAAACAAGTATTTGATGGTGAAGGAATTGCATTCTGCCCATGTTCGGAGATACTAACACATTTCTGGGTCAACACCTATCCTTCCAAACGCAAAAATTGCTTAAACAGAAGGGTGAACATGTTACTGGTAATTGCCGTTTTACTGAATACAAATTTAAATGTATCTTTTGGCTAGCTTACAGTCTAAATCAGGGTTTTTCAAACTTGGCAACTTTAAGAGGAGTGGACTTCGACTCCCAGAATTCCCCAGCCAGCATGGTCTAAATCAATTGCCATTTGGGAGGTAAAATATTTGATTGGGCCAATTACAAACCTTTTGTTTAGCAATCAGCACCAAAGCAAGCTCATTGTCTGCCATAGGTTCACGTAACTGCAAAGATATGTTGGTCTGTTGTGTTTCATTTCCAAATAACTTTGCATTCTCTATCGGAACAGCCTGGACACTTAGGTTATCGTGAAGCTCCCAGATCACTGTGGCCTCTGGGCAGATTTAGAAGTTTTTAAAGAGCATTGAACCTGTGATCACAAGATGGCTGCCAAGGGGTTAGAATGGTGAGTGATGAAACGTTAGGAGCATCTTCTCTTGCTATTTGTGTGTGCCCTGCTCCTGTCTCCATACCTCTATCTCAGATCTCCGTGGCACTTTGCAATCCATTCTGGACCTGCTTGTTCTCTCAATGTTGGCAGCATTCTGGGAGCAGAGCTGATTTTCAAGAGAGTGCAGATTAGAAATGACAATGATGTGGAAGCGCCTGCTTTATCTCATTGCACAGACACCCATGCGGAAAACAGAGAAGAAGATGCACAGATACATACACCTACAGAATTGAAAGCACACACACACACACACACACACACACACAGAGAAAAAAAATACACCTTTTCCTGAATTATGGTGCTATCTATTCATCTTTGAGTTGGTGGACAGCTAGAGTGGCAGGAGATTTGCGGTCCCTACTCATCCTTCCCTGCCTCTAATGTGTCTGTTCTTACTTATTGCTGAACGGGTAGGCAGTGTGTAATTTGCAAAGCAATGGATTGCTTTCTCCCTTTGCTGCCTTCCCTCTTCAGCACATCCCCAACTGGCAGGGTAAACATCCTCCAGTCTCAGAACTGCAACACCAAGGGGATGTGTCCACAGGCACCTGCAGGCTTCTGTTACTGTCATCCAAACTAGAAAAGCAGCCTGATGCTGTCATCTTCCAAGTCCTGCCCCTCTGGGTAGTGCTTGCGATGTCCCCCTAACTTTGGCTTTGAAGTCTCTCACTGTCCATTCTTTCAGGATGCATGCCCAGGACATAGCCTTCTTCTTATCTCCAGCCCAGAGCCAAAGCCAGCCAAACTGGGATTTTTCTGATCTGATGTAAAAATAGAAAAAAAATACCAACTCTTGCTATTTGCACAACATATGGCACTTTGGGGAGCAACTGCAGGGATGAAGCAGCAGGTCTAGAACCTGCCCTGCTCTGATTGGCGGCTTGCAGCTGCTGCAGGCTCCTTCTTCTCTAGTCACTGCCAGCTTCCCTCCGGGGTCATTTGGTTTGACCCTCCGTGGTCATCACAATGCCAGGAGAGGAGGAATACCAGCATCAAGGTCAGTAGAGAAAGCAGTAGACCAGGACTTCTATAAAGCATCCTGCCTTTCAGGCCCAGGGGGGCAGGTTGGGTTAAAATGGTCCTCTACCATTTTCTCTAGAGATCTTGATGCTCCTTTGTGGTAGCTACCAAAGCAGGAGCCCCCTAAAATAAATCTAAAGGTTTTGACAGATGGCTAAGGCGGCCACTCTATGAAAACATATCTCTTCCTGCACTTTTCCCCCAGCCCCAGCCCAGGTTCAGTGATTGATGAGTGATTCGTGGATGTTTTCCCACTGGCTATGTCTCTTTGGCCTTGAGAAGGAAGTGGGAGAAGTGAAATGGTTGTTTAGCCCTGGAAAAGCAGATGAGTGAGACAGAGACTCAGAACAGCCCCTCCTTGATCTTCTTTACAACAGTGTTTCTCAACCTTGGCAACTTTAAGATGCGTGGACTTCAACTCCCAGGATTCCCCAGCCATGAGACAGAGGGAGAGATGGGCAGACAGACAGACCCAACATATTAAACTCATATTCCAGACCCAGGAAACATTGTTCCATGGTGTAACAGGGAAACAACAACTGGATGCAAGAAGTAGCAAGAGTTGGGCGAGCCCTCAATATAATTCCATGCCATCCTGGGATATCTCTGTTACTGTTATTTATATTTTACAGATGGAAAATGGAAGCTCCCTGGAAAATGTCCCACAGCCTTACAGACATCTCTGATGTCAACTGCACAATGATGTGAATTATGTAAGGGTATTCATTTTTCAACTGATTCAAATTACATGCTTCACTTAATTTGCAGGATAATGCTGTGATACATATAACATTATAGCGGTTTATACCAGGCGCCTATGCGGAGAGGCCCTTTCATCACAAGTGTCGTACAGCACCGTTGTGGTGATATAGTGATAAGGAGGATAAGGTTTACATTGCCTTGGAGATGGGTGAGCCTTGCTGGAAGATGGTATAGGTGGCATTTAAGTCAGGGCATGGCTTAAATCTTGGCATCAGTAGTGCTTGAACTCTCAATGCAAACAGCCAGCTCTACATCGGTTGAACTATTAAGTTGACTCCTGAAGCATCCACATTTTGTGCTTCATCAGCTAAGGAGGTTTGGAAGCAAACTTTGTCTAAAATTATGTGTTTGATTGTTTTGGAAAAGGAAGTTTATGGAAAATTTTAAAATTAAATAAAGTGCAGTGGTTTTTAATTATGCAGAAGCATTTTCTTCATCAGCTTCTTAGTCCACGCAGCTGCTGCCACCTTGCCACGCTTCTGCAGTTGAGTGGATTTAGTTGTATTCTCTCAGACTGAAATGGTTCCAACAAGCAGTAGCCATCTATTTCAACACTTTGCCCAGAAATAAGAATGTCTTTCTAACTGATAACAGGTGTAATCTTTGAGGTGATGTGAGTTTCGATTTATGTACTACCAAATAAATAAATACTTTGTCATCTTTATCAGCAAAACCCTACCTAAAGCGTTTGCAAGAGGAAATCCCCAATAATAATAAAACAGAAAAATAATGCACAAACCTCATCTATCTGAAATAATGCAAAATCTAAAACAAAACTGGTTAAAATCAAACTTAACCTGATAGAATGCACTTAAGGAAAGAACAAATAGATCAGGTAAAACTGTAGGATTTTCTTGAAAGTTAGCTTACGGTGATGGCATTTGACAGACCCCTGATGGCAAGCAATTTTTCGAATGGGGGGGGGACTGGCAGAAAAAGCCCTCCCCTTGTTTTGGTTAGTTTGATATTCCTCAAAGATAGGCACATGGGAAATACCTCAAATACTGATCCTAAACTATGGGTGAAGATGCGTCAGTAATCTGAGTCCAAACAATTTAAGGCTTTAAATTGGAGTATGATAATTCTCTGCTAACCAATGGAGTTGGTGAAGTTGGTATTTACAGTAATGATTCCACCATTCTGCCCTACTAACACTGAAGCAGGAAGTAGGATAGGGAGAGTACTGACACTTTTGAACTTTGGTGTTGGAGAAGGCTCTTGAGAATACCGTGGACAGCCAAGAAAACAAACAAAGGATCGGCTGGTGTGGGTCTTCCGGGCTGTGTGGCCGTGTTCTGGAAGTTTTGTTTCCTAACGTTTCGCCAGCATCTGTGATTGGCATCTTCAGAGAGCAGGAGCATAGACAGGAGCAGTTCTCTCTGTGCCCAGGATAATGTGACCCTTTTGTGGGTATTTATAGAGATCTGGGGGGCGGGATTGGTGGTGTGTGGTGGGGGAGTTAGGGTGTGTGTGGGGTTTGGGTTAACGAGTGGCTGCTTGTTTTGGTGTCTGAATATGTGTGTATCTTCCTGGGGATTAGGCAGGGTTTTTTCTTCTATTGAGTTGTTAACGAGTGGCTGCTGGGGGTGATTAGTAAGTTCATTGTGTGAACTGCTCACACGTCCTGGTGGTTGAGCTGAGTTTGTTGACCTTTTGCAGGCTGTATTTTTCAGGATTGGTAGCCAGGTTTTGTTGATTTTTAGACTCTCCTCTTTTTTATTGAAACTGTGCTGGTGTTTGTGAATCTCAATGGCTTCCCGGTATAGCCTGGTATAGTGGCTGTTGGTGTTGTCCAGTATCTCTGTATTTTCAAATAGGATTTTGTGTCCAGTGTGCTTGAGAGCATGTTCAGCTACTGCAGATTTTTCTGGTTGCTGTAGTCTGCAGTGTCTTTCATGTTCTTTTATCCTGGTCTGGATGCTGCGTTTTGTGGTCCCGATGTATACTTGCCCGCAGCTGCATGGTATGCGGTATACTCCTGCGGCGGTGAGGGGATCCCTTTTGTCTTTTGCTGATTTTAGCACTTGTTGTATTTTTCTGGTGGGTCTGAAGATTGTTTGGAAATTGTGCTTTTCCATCAGTTTTCCCATGCGGTCTGTGACCCCTTTGATGTAGGGCAGAAATACTTTGTTGGTGGGTGGCAGTTTTTCTTCTTCAGTCGCATGTTGTTTTCTTGGTTTGATGGCTCTTTTTATTTCATTCTTGGAATAGCCATTCGCTTGTAGGACCCAATTAAGGTGGTTAAAACCTGGCTACCAATCCTGAAAAATACAGCCTGCAAAAGGTCAACGAACTCAGCTCAACCACCAGGACATGTGAGCAGTTCACATAATGAACTTACTAATCACCCCCAGCAGCCACTCGTTAACAACTCAATAGAAGAAAAAACCCTGCCTAATCCCCAGGAAGATACACACATATTCAGACACCAAAACAAGCAGCCACTTGTTAACTCAAACCCCACACCCCCCCACGCCCCCAACCCCCAATCCCCCAATCCCCCCCCTCAGATCTCTATAAATACCCACAAAGGGGTCACATCACCCTGGGCACAGAGAGAACTGCTCCTGTCTGTGCTCCTGCTCTCTGAAGATGCCGGTCACAGGTGCTGGCGAAACGTTAGGAAACAAAACTTCCAGAACACAGCCACACAGCCTGGAAGACCCACACCAGCCATTGTATTTCGGCCGTGAAAGCCTTCGACAATACAATATGTTTTTAAATTATTTATAGTTTTTAGCCATCTTGGACAGAATTGTATTTCTTTGTTTTTATTGTGAGCCGCCCAGAGACCCGTGGGGGAGATGGGCAGCATACAAGCCGAATAAATAAATAAATAAATAAATATATACATACATACATACATACATACATACATTAAACAAAAGGATCATCGAACAAACCAACCCAGAGTTCTCACTCGAGGCACAAATGACCAGGCTCAAATTATCCTACTTCAGACACATCATGCAAAGACCCAGCTCTTTGGAGAAGGTTCTAATGCTGCGAAAGGTGGAAGGAAAGAGAAGAGGACCACCAGCAGCAAGGTGGATGGGCTCAGCTACAGTGGTGATGAGTGCACCATTGGAAGACCTGAAAGGCCAGATTAGGGATAGATTACTGTCCCAGAGTAAATCTATCTATGTGGTTGCTAGGAGTCGAAAACAACTTGATGACACATAATCAACACCGAAGTGGCCATGTTCTACACTAACTGAAATTTCTAAACCACCTCCAAAAGCAGCCTTCAGCATTACAATAATCCAGCCTGGGGGATTTCCCCAGATACGGCAAAGTCTAGGAGGAATTCCAAATTATGTACCAGTCTTTCCGGGGAAGTCCAGCTCAATTAAAGCCAGTCATAAATCTCCAACTCAAAACTTTGTTTCCTTTATGTGTAACATCTCCAGCTGGTCTGTGTTAATATCTCCTGAGGAAACCCCCATCACCACCATTCTTCACCAGTTTATAGGTCCTGGAAGAGTTTCAGGACTTCAGCAACCTTTCTGGTAGGAAATCAGCAAAACCCAGTGATAGCTAGATGGTTGAGGACCTTCTGTGTTCTGATGCTCTTCAGTTTGAATCTCTGGGTTAATTTCCTTGAGGTTTTAATGCAGATGATTCAAAAGTGTTTTTAAAAAGAATCACTTTCAGATTCTATCACCTCTATTTATTTTATTTATATAGCCACCCATTTCACACAGGTGACTTTGGGCATCTTACAAGATTAAAAACAAACACTTCCCCCCACCCCCGAATCTTCCCTCCATAAAGAGATGTTTATTACTTCATGGATCCAGGCAGTCATTTATTTTTTGTTGCTGTTGTGATCCAAAAAATGGGACCAAGTAGACAAGGGGTAAATAGGACAGATGTCCTCAAGCACTCTATCCAATTTTTAAAAAAATTATGTACTTATTTATTTATTTATTTATTTTCCACCTTTGAATCAGTGTTGACTCCTGAATCAGTGTTGACTCCTGCAGTTTTCTTGACAAGGTTTTTTTTTTCCCCCGGAAGTGGTTTGCCCTGCTTCCTTCCTAGGGCAGAGAAAGAGGGACTGGCCCAAGGTCACCCAGCTGGCATCGTGCCTCAGGCAGGACTAGAGCTCATAGTCTCCTGGTTTCTAGCCTGATGCCTACACCCAGCTGTCTCTCCCAATCCTCTTTAGCCCTCAATAATTGAAAATCATCCTGCAGTACAGTACTGTATTGGGGTTACCATAGCTAGGCTGCAAAATTCTGAATAACCACTAGATGGCAGCAAAGTGGCTAGGGGTGGCAACCCTTCGCAGTACACCGTTTAACAGTGCGGTGGGTACATTCACTAAAGCAAAGAGAGTCCACCCTTTGCAGGTTTTGTTTTTTGATGCTAAGGACTGCGCTTGGTGAGATCCAGCCACATAACTGAATGTGGGTTTGGGTTTTTTGTTTTCTGGGGGGGGGGCTTAGGGGAGTGCTCATAATACATTTTAAGACTGATTTTCCTCCTTAAAAAGGGAGAAGCAACTATGAAAAACCGTTTAGGGCTGTTTGCAGCTGCAGCCTTTGTCATCATTGCTCTGAAAGAATCAGATTAATGCGGTTGGGAGCACTTACAGTATTTCAGAGTGCCCAGCTAGAGTTGCAGCAGTGGAACTGATGATGATTGATTGTGCCATCAAGTCAGGGTCAACTCTGAGCCATTCTTAACCCTATAGATAGAACTTCTCTAGGATCATCTGTCCCCAGCCTGGCCATTCAGGTCCCAACAGTGCACCCATCAGTGTCTGAGGATGATAGGACTTGAAGTCAGCTATAGCTGCTGGGCCCCAGCTGAGGATAAATATTATTATTATATTATATTATACTATACTATACTAATTTATATATTATATTATTCTATATATTATATTTATTATTCTATTCTATTCTATTCTATTCTATTCTATTCTATTCTATTCTATTCTATTCTATTCTATTCTATTCTATTCTATTCTATTCTATTCTATTCTATAATGGCCTTTGAGAGAAGGGGCCTTTTGATATGTGCATTAACTTCAACACTTGGCAAGGAAACCCAGATATTTCTTGCTGATTCTGCTGAACGAGCCACTGTCATTCTCTCTAAAGTCTGGTCCTGATCTGATTACTGTGCACACTGGGGTTGGAATGAAGGAGTCATAGCACTGGAAGGGGGCATCAGGTCCAAACTTCTGCCTAGTGCAGAGGTTCCTATAAGCATCTACACCAGATGACAATTCGGTCTCTGCTTGAACACGCAGATAAAACGGAACCTGCCATCTCTCTTGTTAATTGATAAATGCGCTTTCATTAGGAATTTTTTCCAAACACTCTCCCCTTCTGTAATTTAAAGCTGTTTTCCCATGAATTTCAGGACACTACTTGCTAACCCTGCTCTTAGTCTGCAAGACTGGCTACATGACCAGAACCAGGTTGGTCTATAAGCGGTTCCCCAGTTTAAAAGAAACCCATCCCGCCTTTCCTCTCCACTGTCTTCATGTTCTCCAGCGTGCAGTCTGTAAGCTAGGAGTCAAAGAGATGGCAGGGACTCTCCAGTCAAAGAACACATTTTCTTCCTGAAGCAGAAGGATGGTTCTTACCTCCTGCTCAAAGGGCAGGTGGCAGCCGTGGTCTGGAGGGGCTTTGCAGAAGTCTGTCGTGTGCACCACTTGTGCCTACTCCTGGACTGAGAGGTCTTACTTGCAGACACTCATGCCCTAGGCCTCTCTCAGCTGGACTGTTGTAAAACCCTCTACATGGGGCTGCCCTTGAAAACCATGCGGGAGCACAACTGATCCAGAATGCAGTGGCGGGAGTAGTTCTGGGTGTGCTGCAGTATCCCCAAGAAACATCACTGCCCTGTGACCTGCACTGGCTCTGAGCTGGCTTCCCTGTGCAATTCAAGGTCCTGGCGATCCCCTATAAAATCCTTCATGCCAGGTTATCCCACGAAACCCAGCAGGACAGGTATACTGTGAACTCCTCTACAAGGCAGTGCCATCTAGCGGGATCCCAGAAGTATGCATTCTCTGTTGCAGAGCCTGCCCTGTGGAACAGCTCGCCTCCCGGAGCTTAGGGTGGCCCCAGCTCTGCTGACCTGTCAGGCCCAGCCCAAGAACAACGATGAGACACTCCAGTCAAGTACAGTTCCTTTATTTGCTTACACCTCATAGACAGAATCTCGCCAGACTAAACCTACACTACAGCAACTAGTGGATATACCCTGTGAGGTTCTAGGGAGTGGCTATCCTGACCCTCTTTGTCTTCTCACGCTCCCCCTGCGGACTGTGTTGCCTTTTGTCTCCTTTCCCCTGCTGGAATGCACCCCTCCTTCCCGATAGCCTTGATCTCCCACATCACTCTCTTCCTCATAGATAAATCCCATCACATGGCCTTTTATAAGGCTTTGAAGACCTGGAAGTTCCCCTAGGCCAGTGGTTCCCAACCTTTTCTATGCCCCACACCCCTAGGAAATGTTTGATTAATGTTCGCACTCCCTACAAAAGTAATATCACATTTGAAGATGAAGAAGTCTCATTTCTAATGCGGGTGAACAAATTGAACTTAAAAAAATAAGCTTTTAACTCAGTGCATAAAATTGTCACATCCCCTGAAATTCCATCTCACAGCCCCTGGGGGTGCGGGCACCCCAGGTTGGGAACCTCTGTCCTAGGCATTGGGCCAGAGTGGGGAATAAGCCTGCCTGAAATGTTTCAATGTGGATTGATCATGGGTTGGCCTCAACTGTGTACGTGTTCTTGCATTGGCTTTAATCGTATGTTAGCCAAGTAAAGTCACAATTTTTGAGTTGGGTGGCTACATAAATTGATCAAACAAATAAACAAGCTTTTTTGCCTCCACATCAGATTGTAAGCAGCAGTGAAGGAGGACCAGGAATCTTTTCAGTGATCAATATAATATTTCCCCTACCTATAGGTGTATTGAAAGAAGGGATAGGCCTTATAAAATATGTACTTCCAGTGCAGAGCATGTAAAAAGCAAGGTCCTGAATATGCAATCATGGCAATTTCTCCAAACTGGTTCACCTCTAAGGATTGTTGTTAACATTAACATTCCTGTACTGCCATCCCCTTGGCTTTATAACCAACAAACAAGTAAAACATAATAACGGGAAGGCTACTCATGATGCTAGTCCTCATTAGGGAGCACATTCCAAGTTTTAAGAAGATCCAGAACAAAGGCCCACACTGGCTGGGAAGTCTGGATGATAACCTCAATATGCCTGCAGGGCTCTAAATCAAAGAAGGCAGAATTAAAGAGTATAGAAGCATTTAATTTTCATATATACCATTTTGTATTTCAAACTATAAAAAACATTATATACTTTGTACAGTTGCATACACTTTGCACCCGTGTTGTAGACACACATATGGTCTTGTATGTGCTGATAGAATCTCTCCCCTCCGCCGACATTGGCATATGTGAATATTGTGAAATCCATCGGTACCTTTCTTAATCACAGTACCAATGAAGTGAAAAATAATGTTTAGAAACAAAGCCTGATTTGGGGTAAGGTCAAAGGGCTATCTGAAGAGATTTTCTGTGATCTAACAAACATGTAAATAATGTGACTGAAAGCCAATAAAATCAATAGGATTTGGCCATTGACATCAGCACACAGGATGTGAACTTTGACCTATGTTATTTTGTAATCCCTTCCATTCTCTGATTTTTTTCTCATTTGTGGAGGAAGCGGGGCGTGGCAGCCAGCCTTTGCACTCTTTTGCTCTTCTTTTGTGTTCACAAGCTGGTTGTGAATACAAAGCATAGTGACTGCAAATTTTCATACTTTTCCATTCATATAACTAGATAGAACTGTGAGTTGACCCAGATTTGTGACCTAGATACTCATGGATGGTCATGCCAAGAATCTGAGATAAAAGTTTGCCTGTGATTGCAATGCATGGCAAACCTGATCCAAAAGACAGTGAATTTTACTTTCACCTTCTATATTTGCAGCTGCATGTTAGGTGTTTGAATTCTCATTCTTGACGACATCTAAACAGGAATGTTGCAGGACAAAAAATTCTTAATGCTTGGCCACCATGCTCTGTTGTGACGTTCCCCGAAAAACACTTTTGCAGGGTGAGGTGGACAGCTGATTTTGACTAACATCATGAAGAGCATGACTTGATGATTCAGAAAACAAATCAGCCCGCCCTATCCTAAAAAGCAGTGAGGCACCAGCTTAACAGAGGTATTGTTCCTTTTTTGTCAAACAAGAAGGTACAGTAGGTCTTCAGAGATGATGCTAGGAGCCAAGAACGCCTGTTGCTTTTTAGAGACTGAATTATGGTTTCTATACCAGGTCAGTTGTTGAAATGTAATTGACTGCTGGATTGCTTTTAACTGAGAAACAGCCACCCTCTCTATTAGCAAGCTGAATCTCCTCCCCACTGCAAAACACAGAATATATATCGGGTCCTTAGGTGGAGTTCTCCACGTTCTGTCCGTGGGCAACACGCTCACCTGTTTCTTCGGCAGTGCAGCCCCGTTGCTTTGCAGTGGAAAGGGTTAACTCCCGTTCCTGAGGAAAAGCCCTGTCCCTTTTTGCCATCCCCTGCTCCAGAAAAGCCCTCCCCACGGGAAGTGCTGCTAGGAAAGGCTCCACATTCCAGCCTTAGTTTTCTGCATCTAAGGAATGCAGAGCTGGACGCTCCTGGATTATATCTGAAATGGAGAGAACAAGGTGGTATGGATGAGGCTCACACAGCCCTGCTGCTAAAAATAGGGTGGGGGGAGAAGGGGAGGGGGAGGTAGCAGCAGGAGGCTGCTGCCCCCATCCCACTGGCTCCGCTCATCCTGTGCATACAGAAGCAGCATAGCCCCCTGCAGGATTGCCAGATCTGCCCTCCCCCCTCTCTTACTGGATTAAATAACTCGAAGTAGGGGACACCCAATGCCGCTGAAATACCAAGGAGAGGTTACTGAAGTGGAATCCAGCCTCAAGGTTGCAGCTGGGAGAGAGGCTGGATTTTGTTGACAAAGAATGGAACCGGTTGGGCCAATGTAAACTGGGATGTGGCCTGAAGTCTTCCTCACCTTGGACTTTGCGTCTTTCTGTGCTCGGAACTTCAGTTTGCAGAGCCGAAGGAGACATCGCAGGAGAGTTTTAAGGGGCACGTAGAACAAGGGCCTCTCAGTATCATTTGTCCATGTTTCCTGAGCCGTGGGATGTTGGTTTTTCAGAAGGAAAGGGTTCTGGGGAAAGAAAGCTGCAAAGCTCTGTGCACTGGTCAAGGAGGAAATGCCACCAGCGCCAGTTGGGTTTATTTCTGAGCAGGGATGTGTGAGATTGCAGGCATCTTTGCAATACTTCCCATGTTTTTGGTATAATATGAGCAAATGGGCATTCTGAAATTCCCCAAAGAGCTACCCAAGGCAGCTCTGGCAGGCTGTACCCCCAGTTTCACCTATCTTCACCTAGTTTCCTACACTGCCTTTTCCAGCGTTATCAATGGTGCTTTTCCCTACACCTGTCTGCATATTCCCTGTTCCAAATTATAATGGCTAAAGCAGAAGTAGATTCCCTCACGTTGAGCTCAGCTCCTGCACTTTTCTTCACAACAAAATCTGGAAGGGGTTTGCCATTGCCTCCTGCCCACATATTTTTTTTAACAGTCTAACCAACCCCCTGCTGGCTTCCCATTCACGTATTAAGCAGTTCTGACTCTACTTACTTATTCTGAAATCAGCCAAAGTTGGTTAGGGCTGCAAACGGCCCTAAAAATGCCAGCAAGACCCCACATCTCCTCCTGACGCATTCCACAGTGATAAAACATCAATTCTGAACTATTAACTACCTCTCTACTTAACAAAAGAATAGTTAGCCAGTGTTTCTTTGAGTGGCCTTGCCCACAGGCCTATGAGTTGCGTGCCAAGCATCCTTCTTCAGTGTGGGGATCACCAAGAGTTGGACTCCAGAAAGACCTGCATATCAAGAAGGCATCACGTTGGAGAATGATATTTGATGTGCAAGCCATATTTTGTATGCACTGTGGGGTTTGGCCAGCACTTAAAGGGCTGGTAAGGCTTTGAGGCTTTGGACTTGGGAATAGAAAGTGGCTCAGACTTATCACAGATTTGGGATTCAGACTAGTTCTTCCTCCGGTTCTCCAGTGACCGTGATCTTGGCCAGCGCAAAGCTAAAGGTGCTGAGTGCTGAATCTGTCGTTGCCTTGAGTAATCAGAGTGCTTAGAAGGGGGTATCTCATAAACCAACAATCAGCAGGATTCCTTTTATTCTGCTCATTCCCCTCATTATTTTTGGTCCTTTGGGAGAGACAACTTTGCTGAAACAAACATGTTAGGGGGCCATGATGAGGCCAGACTTTGCCTCAGGAAGGCCATTTCTGCAATGCAGTGATGCTCTTTCTCCCATCTGGCGGCTCCAGCTGCTGCAAGAAGCTTCTGCAGATGCAACTGCACCTGTGCCAAAGCCTCGTCTCCTGGCTCTTGGAACTGCTGGACAGGAGCTTGGAGCCATGCGAGCGAGCAATGCAGCCCCTTCCTTTCCTTTTCGGAAGCAGAGGAGCCGCATTGCTTTGTGAAACTGCGTCAAAGGGACACTTCACATGAATCTTTCTTGAAATCACCTTTGAAACTTGTCACAATCCTAGTGCATGCATGATGGTCCTCTTAAGCTTAGGTGTAATGGAGAAGTGGGGGGGAAGGGGGTTGCAGTGAAATATTTTGATAAAGCTTTATCAAAACCTGGAGTTTTGGGGAGGTTGTCATCTTCTGGGGAGGATGTGCATAATGGTGATCACTCAGGGTCTGTAAACTAGATGAAAGCATGCCAGAAGCTCTGGGACAGCCTAAGATTTCAAGAAGCAGCCTTGTGCAGGGTTGTCAGTACCCATGGTGGGGGGAAGAGGACATAGTGGGCGCTTGGGGGTCAGGACTTCCTGTGACAGTGTTGTTTCCATCCAGGGTCTGGACATGAGGGAGGGAGCAGAATTTGCCAGCAGGCAGGTCACCAGCAAGCAGGAGAAGCACATACGTGTGAGGTTGTAAGGGGACACCCAGCTTCCTAAAGATAGGCTCCGACAGCTGCAACTTGAGCCAGGCATGAAAAGAAGGGTCTCTTTGCCCTGGCTGCTGCTCCGCCTGCAGTGTGCCCGGTTCCTTACTCATCCAGCGTGACAGCTGGCCCAGGCACCTGCTTCGGAGGTGCGTTGTGCCCACAGCAATCCAGCCTCAGTCAGAGCTGGAAAGGTTCAGAATGGCTTTGCCACTAGATCAAGCCAAGGGCCCTGTTGCCAGATATTAAAACCTGGAAGCCAACAAGTGGTGTTAATTTTCCGATTTGGGCAACTTTGGAATATACATATGTAGCTCCTTTGGATGGATGGACAGTATTAGGATCTAAATACAGCAGAACTCTAGTATCTCCAGAAACAATTATGACCGTTAGAAAGCTATGGAACGTAATGTCTAATAAAAAAAAGATTTGATCCTTTTTCCCATGCTAAATTGGCTTTATGGGGAATGCTAAATTTTCTTTATGGGGAACTACGGGACTCATTGATACAAAATACAGCGGATTAAAAAAACACGGTAGTCATATAAATGTATTAGAAATATATACTGTATGTACTTGAATAATATTTCCATTAGAGGTATATATAGAATTGTAACTGTTTACTGCTATAATGACATATCGTACTATTTTTTATCATACTTTTTCACTTTTTTGTAAAGCACTTTTTATGTTTTTTTCTCTTCGACAATGTATGTATCTCTATCATTATTATCATTGTGTTTTGTCATTTTTCTTTTTTTGTTATTAATTAAAAAGCAATAAAAGTAAATATTTTTTAAAAAGATCAAGCCAAAGGCAAAATTAATCCAGCTTTTTGTTCCCAGTTGCTGCCAGTTTGCAAAAGATTCAGAGCATACTGAGGTGTGGAAGGTCCAAGTTTAATCTGGAACAGACAGGATTGAGGTGTCCCGGAAAGCATCAGTCAGGCCTTGTAGAAAATGCTGGGCTTAAGGACCAGCGGTGGATCCACCATTCTGTTGCAGCTTGTGCTCCTAAACCTCTTTCCTTGTGTTTAAAATGGGCTATTTCTGAGGTCACAGCCCCATGGCCCCCTAATTTTGGCCTGGAGATGCCTCAGTAACCATTCTTTCAGGACGCATCCTCATGATATAGTCTTCTTCTCATCCCCAGCCCAGAACCGAGGCCAGTTAACTTGAGATTTTTCTGCTCTGATGTGGAAATGGCATTTTCCATCTTCTGATGCAGGTCTTGCAGTTCTTTGGGGGCAACTGTAGGGATGAAGCAGGAGGACCAGAATCTGTCCTGCTCTGATTGGCTGCTTGTAGCTGCTGCAGGTCCCTCCTTCTTCTGCAGCCGCTGCTGACTTCCCACATTTTGGTTTGTGTGGCTGAATCAATACAGTGCCGAGAGAGAAGCAGCAGTAACACCAAGATCAGTAGAGAAAGCGGTAGACCGGCATCTCTCTCAAGCAGTGTTTCTCAACTTTGGCAATTTTAAGATGTGTAGATTTCAGTTCTCAGAATTCCCCAGCTAGCTGGAGGATTCTGGGAGTTGAAATCTGCACATCTTAAAGTTGCCAAGGTTGAGAAACACTGCTCTAAAGCATCCTGCCTGGTTGTGTAAGCCACAGGTTGTATTAAAATGGTCCTCTACCATTTTTTCTAGAGAACTTGATGCTCCTTTAGTGCAGGATCCCTCTAAAGGAACTACCCTTCCAGCTGGGGAATGTTTTTCTACATGGTTATGACAGGCAGGTTGTGCCAAGATTGTGAGAAGAGTATTATACGCAAAGGCCTGACAGATACTAAGCCTGCTGCTTTAGCCATCAGCTCAAATCAAGTCAAATCAAATTTATTATGATGATCAAGGGTCAGAATATCAACAAAACCCCAAAGATAAAATTAATGAAATAAAATTAGTGGCATGAGTCCAGACTGACATTTGTCACATTTGCATGAATCATTGCTGTATTTTTGCTGCAGCCACACAAAATTTAGCTACTGGATTGGTGGTAGCACAGTTGTTTTAGCCTTCTGTTAAAACTCACCTCCTCTGCCAACCTCAGACCACATAAGGAAGAGCAATGGGTTGATAGTGTTCTCACCAATGGGGAAATCTGCCAATCTGGCCCTTGACTTCTCTCCACCCCAAACCCCAATAAGAAGTCAGAAAAGAATTATTCATGGCCTCCTTATCGGGGCATAGTAGTGACTCCCTAGGTAGGCAGAGCAAATTATACTGGTCGATATACTTGTAGATTGGGGGAAAGCATGTTCAACCAGCTGTCTGGGTGTGCCCTGAAGATCTTGTTGTGGCAGCTGGCACTTGCTCACTGTCTCTGATTTTCAGGCTGCAGTTTCTTCAGAATTGGAGTTTGCATTTGGGACATATCCATACCACTTCTCAGTCCCTGTCCTGCAACCTGTAGCCAACCTGCTTCCCATCCATCGATGGCATCCATCGGTGTTTCCTCCAGCTGACCCACAGGAGAGTGCAAAAGAGGTCATTCAGTCAAGCACCCCACTACGAGCTGCCATCACTCTTGGAGACACAAAAATCTTCGCCCTTAAACAAGAAAGGTTCCCATATATACAACACATCACACAGCATGGTAAATATAACCATTTACAGCCTGGCTTTTAAGGGGGCCTGCATGTTCACAAATATTGCAAATTAGCAAATGTATAAAAAGGGGGGAGTCAGAAACCAATAGTTTATATTCTTATTATTTCCCTTTTCCTTTTTAGGTATTTTAGCTTTTGTTAAATTTGCTTTATCTTTTTTTCCATATATATATAATGGAGAATTTAATACTAAGTAATTAGCTTACGTTTGAAATCATTATCATACAACCAGTACTTTGAAGTGAGTTGCAGCTGTTCCTTTCTTGATGTTATATTTAACTTTGGATGAAAAAGCCAAATAATTTTACGCTTGCAATAGTGACCTCCTAACTCGTAATTAATATTGAAAGAATTTTTACTTTCCTTTCTCCATTTTCAATACTTTAAGCTATCTAAATAATAGAATGTTAATAATCTCTAAGCATATCAAACATCACTGTACTGAAACAATAAATATATCAAGATTGATAACAATATCATAAAAGGGAGAAAAAAATCTTCTCATCCCTACCTCCACCAAAGGGGAAGAAGAGAAGGCCCCCGTCATCCTGCAGTTTTTGCTCATTGACAAAAAGAAAAGGAGTTGTTCCAGGAGGAGTTCATGAGTTGCAATGCTGCAAAAGGTAGGAGTGATTTATTGAGATTTCTGATATCCTGCAACGGAGGGGAAAGACACAGGCTCAGTTGCCACACTCAGATTGCAGACAGAGTGAGTTCACGTAGGTTCAGAGTTAATTCTGGAGTGGTGCACAGACCCCATGTAGAAGTGCCTGCAGGTATCACGGCTAATGCCCTTTGTAACTAAAGCTAGTAACTGTTTGCGCAAGCCGTTAATAAAACCCTCCGAGTTCAGATGTTTCCAGGGGAGGCTTTGATTTTACAATCCTCTTGCCTAATTTATAGAGTTTGAAAAGAGGTCCGGGTAATGTCATCATCCACCTGAAATGCTTTTTTTCCTATTAAAATATAATAAGGCGGGGGGGGGGAAGGCTGGAATACTGCACAATGTTTTTGGGCTTTTCTCTGCTGTCCATCTAACTTTCAGTTGGCAGAAAACTTTATGGAATTTGCATTCATTTTTTTCTAGGCTGTAACTTCAGGCCATTAATTCCATATTCTGCATTCCGGGATGAAAGAGAGAATAGAAGATGACCTTTTTCTGTGTGACACCTCTGCTGATATTTGAAAAGTGCTATCATATTCCTCATTAGTTGTCTTTTCCTAAGGCCCTAACCTGGTCCTTCAGGTCTTCCAACAATGCACCCATTATTACTGTAACTGAGTCCACCATCCTCATCTCCTCTTTCCTTCCACCTTTCCCAGCATTATTGCTTTCTGCAGAGAGCTGGGTCTTCACAGAATGTGTCCAAAGTAGGATAATTTGAGCCTGATCATCTGTGCCTCAAGTGGGAACTCTGAGTTAATTTGTTTGATGATTCATCAGTTTGTTATCTCGGCTGTCCATGGTATTCTCAGGAGTCTCCTCCAACACCAAAGTTCAAAGGCATCAATACTCTTCTTACCTTTGTTCTTCAAAAACCAACTTTCACTTCCATAGTGTTACATTTAATGGATAGGTCCATGTAATTTTCTTGGCAACAGTATGGAAGTAATTTGTATAGTATTGTCTGCTTCCAGGATTTTATTTCCACTTCTTCATCCAGCTGTAGGATCCTGGCATTTCTACCAAGAAATGGCATTTCTACCTGGCATGTCTCCCATCCAAGCAGTAACCCATCCAACCTTGGTTAGCTTTTCAAGGCAAGAAGGCTCTACATTTGTAATACCTGATTACAGCTTACTTAGGAGGAGTCTGGTAGCATCTTTTCCAACTAATAATTTTTATTAAAAGGCTTTTAATAACATTTGGAAAAGGCCCTCCTGATTTTTTGCTACCATATCCTAACACAGCTTTCCTCCTACAAGGTCTGAATAGGGCTTATTGCTTTTCATGACTTGAAAACTGTATTTCTATTCATGCAACCCAGAATTGTGTTTGCCATTTTGGTCATCATATCATATTGCTGATTCTACAGTTCCAAGTTTCCTTTTGTAACATTGCCAAGCTATTTTCTTCCTTTCAGTACCTTTACATTTCCTTTGCATTTCTCTCTTAAATCTTTTATTTTTCAGCCCACTTCTTTAACCAATCAAGATCATTTGAATTTTATTTCTGTCTCCTAGTGTTTTCGCTATCCTGTTTCTTTTGGGAAATTTGACGCACTGTCCCTCCATCTCATCATCAATGTCATTAAAACAAACGTTGAGGAGTACTGTGCCCATGACCTTGTGACGTCCCATGGAATACATCCTTCCATCTCATTCTGGCATCAAAACCATTGGAAAGCATTGGAGAACTGCTCCTGTCTGTGCTCCTGCTCTCTGAAGATGCCGGTCACAGATGCTGGCGAAACGTTAGGAAACAAAACTTCCAGAACACGGCCACACAGCCCGGAAGACCCACACCAGCCATCATATTCCGGCCATGAAAGGCTTGAACAATACATTGGAAAGCATTTTTTTAGCATGATTTTGAGCCAGATGTGTATCCACTTAATTGCCATATCACTTAGCTCATTCTGAACTAGCTTGCTAATTACTGTAGAATATCATAGGGATACTTTGACATGGTTGTGTGCATGGTAGAGGTGATAGATGGAGGTAAATATCCACTCACTTTCATATATAATGCAATTAAAAGACTTCCAATAAAATAGGTTGGGCAAATAGTATCAGGTCAGAGAAAAAAGACAGGACCGCTCCATATAGCATTAATCCACTTAACAAAATTGAGTTGGCTCTAAAAAGAGATTCATTGAATTCATGGAGGAGAAAAGAAGTCTATTGACCAAAGAGAACACTTCAGAGGCCGAGTACCATGAATACCAAATGTGGTTGGAGGCAATAATTATTTTCCAATCTTGTTTGCAAGCTTGTGAGGAAACATCTGCCTGCTCACTGCTGGAGACAGAATTTAACTGGGCTTTTCACTGGATATAGAAGGACCATCCTTATGGACAGAGATCATCTCTGAAAAAGCCACCTCCAAACAGCTCAGTTACAGCTACAAAGAGAAGCAAAATAAAACAAAACATGCCCATTCTGTTGGAAGATAGATATGGACACCAGTTTGGGAAATAGAGGAATTTTATGTGTGTGTGTGTGTGTGTGAGTGTGTGTGTGTGTGTGTGAGAGAGAGAGACAGAGAGAGAGAGAGAGAGATCTACATTTATATCATTGTTTGGAAACAATAGGCAGACCAACTGGGCCAAGAAGGGGTGCATTGCACTTGTGTTTCATAAGATGTGAGATCCCTTGATAGCTAAATTGAGTAAGGTGAACATGTTCCCAGGGAATAGATTTTTATTTCTTAATATTGACTATTTTTGACTGGTTGCAGAAAATCCATTTCACGGCAGCGTTGGAAAAGGTACACATGTTTCTCCTCAAATCTCTCATTTTCTGGACTAAATATTCCATCAGCCGCAGCAAAGCATTTGCTTGGGGCACCAGAACAGACTCGACTTGCACTCAGCTGCCTAATTTGGTTGGGGAAAAATAATGATGTTCTTGATGTTATTAAACAATTGAAGTAGTACAGTACTAGTGCCGACTGGCAGAAGAGTCTGTCTTCTACCTGTCACCCACCCATATTTCCCCATTTCATTCTTCAGCGTTAATCAAGAGGACTGGAAGATTCTCCAGGGTAGGTTTAGAGTGAGATGGGAAGTAGAAAGAGATCCAAGAGATGACGTCCTTCTTGTAACAACAGAAATCCACTTCTTCTTTCTTTTTATGGGATGATTTATTTGTGCCCAGTCTTTGTACCCAAATGAATACTAACAATAATTAAAAGGCAGAATAGTTGTATAATAGGCATAGCATATCATCATCATGGTTCAAGACTTTAATGAGGACCATGTCAATCTCTTGTCTTTCAGGTTGAATTCTTTCTTCTGTGGCTTTTACATAAGAACTTTAGAAGACCAGGCCAATGGTTAGTCTAGCATTCTTATCACACGCTGGCCAAACAGATGCCTTCAGGAAACTCACAAAGTCATCATGGTGGGGCTTGTCTGTGAGGATAGTAAGTCAGGTGGGGTACACAAGCTTTGCGGCTGAGCGATGGTGGTCAACTAGTCCTCCCAGGTTAGGCACTCATGTGTCAAGGCGGCTGGACTGTTTGCCTGGGACTCTGGTCCCATTTACTCTGTCAACAGGATCAAAGAGCCAGTGTTTGGCAAGTGGGAGGAGAGGACAGGGCAGAAAAACATGCTCTTTCATCCTTCCCTCTGCCGCACAGCCAGGTTAGAAGAGACAAAACGTGAGCGAAGGGTTGGAAAAGTGGAGAGGAAGAGCAGAAAAACGCAGCCAAAACAACACAACAGAACTGAGCCTCAAAATATATCTGGATACAGGGAAGTCCCTGCCTGCCTGCCTGCCTGCCTGCCTGCCTGCCTGCAGTATAGCCGGTAGAGTTTCAGAAGTTGAAGTTTTCTCCCAATTTGTGTGTTTCTGTTAAAAATACAAATCTGCTGGAGAGAAGAGTCTCATGGCAGTTTCACAAGGGATCTAAAGTCTGCCCCAGGTCTTTAAAAAAAAATCCAAAATACCTGAATAGCAGATGAAACTCCTTCCCTCCAGTGTGACCTCATCTTAAATCTAGGTGGGAAAACAACACATTTTTTTCGTGGCCTCCAGAACCATCTCTGATCATAAATGTTAATAATTGGGTGGTGCAGTTTCTCAACATTTTGAGGCAGGAAAAACTTGAAAACATAGACGTAACATTTGAAAACATAGGAAAAAATCCAAAAATAATATTAATGCCCTTTGTCCAGCCTACATGCATGATATAGCCCTATATATTGCTATTTTGTCTCATTCCCTGTGGCCTCCAGGCACCAGAAGTTTGCCCATCTCTGTTCTAGATCAAAGGGTAGGTGAGATAATCTTTTTCAATGGGTTGTGAAGGACAAGTCCCCTCCCTGGGTGCTTTAAAATCAATGGAGAGAGATTTTAGGGGCATTTCCAACACATAGGAAAATGGGTTGGTTGTTTCTCTTCTTCAGTTGCTCCAGAGTGGTGGGACAGCTTGCCCTGGCATCACCATCTCTGTTTGGACATTTTGTTGTCTGGTGTCAATCTGCCCTTTTTTTCAGTCATATGTGTCATCTTTGGCTGTGCTAAGGACAGGTAAATTGTAAACAAGAGAAAGGGATGAATTCTGATGAGCGTGCGTTCTACACGGATAAGGCAGACATTTGTATAGAAAAGAAGCCTAGGAAAGAAGTTAAGTTTTGGCTTTTTACACACAGAGGAAATCACTATCCAGACTTTTTTGTCTTTCTTATCAACAATTGTTAAGTCTGGGGTGTTGTATGGCAGGTGCTTGTCCGTCTGAATTCTAAAGTCCCAGAGCACTTTAGTTTCTTCATTTTCTATCACTTTGTCTGTTTTGTGGTCCCACCAGTTCTTGCTTGTAGGCAAATGGCATTTCTTGCAGATATTCAATGCCCCATTGTTGCTACTTTATTATTATTATGGTTGATCGCACAGTCAGCCAGATATTTACACTTGATTTGGCATCATCATCATCATCATCACCGTCGCTGCTTTTGGATGAGTTTAGACAGTGACTTGGTTCCACCTGCCATTTCAGATTCAGCAATCCACAGTGAGGTCTGGACTGATGAAAGCAGCGCTGTGGCTTCACAGCACAAACCCAGCCCTTTTCTGCACGTCTGCATTGCACCCTGCCCAAGGGGACAGGATCTGAGGTGTGGGACCGTAGCACTGCTTTTTTTATTTTGATGAAAGCAGTGGGGGCCTGTGGATGCCACTGGTGGGCATGCTCTGGGTCCTTTCCCTTAACTCTTGCCATCTAGTGGGAACTAGGCAGTGCCCCTGCTTGGTGGCTGCCCCTGCCTTTCGGAGCCCCCTCCCCCCTGAGATCCGGCAGGCCCTCCTGGCCTTCGGAAAAGCCTTGAAGATCTGCCTTTCCCCACAAGCGTTGGGGTAGTGTGTTGGCTGGAGCCCAGGAAAGTTTTCTGTTGGATGTGAGGGGGGCGTTGTTTGGGGGCAGTTTTTATGCCGGTTTCATGCTTTTTATTGTTTTATTATTGTTTGTAAGCTGCCCAGAGTTATGATACATAAGATGGGCTGCTATATTGATAGTCAAGCAATCAAGCAATCAATAGGCAATAGTGAAGCAGTCTGAATTCGTAACTGATGTTATACACTGGCATGGAGAAAAGTAATCAACAAAAGGAAGGATAAGCATGAATGTCCACAGGGGGGCAAACGATGATATGTGTCATGATGTCATGACATCACTTAGGACTTGCATCAGACATAGTGATGCAAGTCCTTTGCATGATGACATCATGATGTATCTGTTATGTTGACATCAGTGTGGCTTTGCATTTTCTCTAAATAGGTCTTAGCTACTTTTCATGTCTCCCTGCACAGGAGTCTTTGTCACTTTAAATCTACATATTCCTCATACACAAGGTACTTCTCATACAAATAAAGATTGCTGCACTGGTACATGAACAAAAGGAAATTGGAACATTAACAGTGGCTCGATATCTTTATCAGGATCCACCAAAATGCTACAACTGAATGGCTAAGTTTTCAAATGTTCAGAAACTTTCCATCAGATTATCCCCTGCCTTTGGAGCTACCTAGTTTAAGAGTTCTTGAAAACTTGCATTATCTTTTATGGAATTTTGATTGATTATCATTCCAAGATCATTTGGTTTCTCTCATCTTGATCTCTAGACCATCCTAGGAGGAGATGGCAGATTTAATAAATCCACAGGGAAATTTAGAAGTAAATCTTCTGCTTATGTGGGCTGGTAGTCCAGGCTACAGTTCAGCCCTTCCAAATTTGTAGTCTCAAGCAAGCGAGGTAGCTGGGCCTGCAGTGACCTCTCTTTCAGTCGGGCAGCATTGCCCCCTAGTGGCAAACACCCACATCTGACCGCTTTGGGGGGTGGGTGATCAGTGTTGCTGCCCACATGCACTGGAACGGGCAGGTGGTTTCAAGGTAGAGATGGGCAGAATCCCTGCTGATCTTCCTGCTCCCAACCAGCACCATCGACTGCTGGACACAGCCGACTATCACTCCCCTGAATGTTTGGTGGGCCAGGACTGGGGGACTCTGGATCCTGCCTGCTCCTTCATGCACAGCTGGAATACTTCCAGGATGGATGGAGGGAGGGAGAGATGACAAATAGAGATAGAGATAGAGACAGAAACACCTCAGGTCCGTCCTCCCTCCCTCCCTCCCTTCCTTCCTGGACATGGTGGCACAGAGCCCTGTAACTAGATGGGAGATGGTGGCCTTGCAAGAGGCCAATCGGAGCTTGGCAGTTCACTGATCTCCAAGGGTTCTTCCTCCAGGTGCTGTGGATTGTCCGTAGGGGAAGTCTGATGCCAGCATGATATGGAAAACATTTGTTTCATGCCTGAGTTTCAGCCTGCCTCAGCAGCAGGCTGGCCCCGAAGTGGAGGCTCCCTTATGAGGATGTGTCCTTGGCAGATGGATTGCAGGGCACGTGTGTACCTCAGCAAGCAGGCTGGGTGGGTGGATGAATCTGCTGATCTCAGTGGGATGGGACTGATCTGGCAAATAAGCGAGGCTATTTCTTCACTTTCATCTTGGAGAAAATCTATCCATGTGGTCGCTAGGAGTTGAAAACAGTTTGATGGCACATCAACCATCCATCCATCCATCCATCCATCCATCCATCCATCCATCCATCCATCCATCCATCCATCCATCCTTCATTTGCTTGTACTCCATTCTTTACAGCAGAACCCTACCCATATCTCATTGAATGTAAGTATAGATAGGACCAAAGCCTTTAAAAAAATCTCAGATTTGATTAAATGACTTTTGGGTAATGCCACAGGAGACACTGACTATATCATCTCTTTCTGTGGAATTAGGGCGTATCATGACTAGCATACTTACAAATCAGGACATCCCCTGGAACATCTTTATTTTGCCGTGTTCCCATGACATTGTCTTCTTGCCCCAAACTCATGCATAAGACAGCCTTAAACTGTCCTTAGATGTACCAGTGTTATACCAGTGTTACAGCAACCTGCATCAGTTCCAAGGTGTGTAAAATCTGATTGATTTGATTTGCCAACTCTTCTTGTAGCTTGAAGGAGAAATTGGTTTCCTCCATGCTTATAACCACCTTAAGAAGAGAGATTTCCACAAAATAACATTTTTCTGGAGGCAGACACAATGCCCCCACCCCCAATTGTATTGAAATAGTAGTTAAACCCAGGAGCAGAAACATTAGCCACAGTAATGGCAAGAATATGAATGGAACAATTGATGTATTCATTATACAGCTGTGAATGCTTCAAAATGATTTTGAAGAAATACTTCAGACATCAGGCCTTAAGAGTCACATTAACTCTAATGAGCTGGCTCCATACAGCAGCCACAACTATATTTTAGCTTCCTGCAGAAACCTGAAAAATGTCTGGCTGCTTTAATGAACAGGAGAGGTGTTCATGAGGTCCAAAGCATTTCTTCCTCATTGTTTTTGAAGCACGCCCAGCTTTAATTCATAACTTTTCATGGCCAGAAATTTCCTACCCAAGACAAGCTGTTGAATCTGCAGAAACCTAAGCCCCTCTGTGGTAGATATGACTGCCTTTCCCTCAGAAAGGTCACATTCAGCCATGTGTGTTGATATCACAGAATTATTTCTGGCTCTGCTTTCTAAAGTGTAGGCAACTATAGATCTCTGTATTAGATAGGTACCGTCTTGGGAAGAAGAAAAGTAGACCCTCTTCTTGTTCAAATAAAGGAAAGCACATCAGAATGGCATAGACAATCCACCTTCCCTAGAAGAGGGATACAGATATTACATTATGTCATGTCCTCAAGTACGGGGTTTTACATGATGCTGTCTTGGAGCACAGAGGGGGATTTCTCTATTTTTACACAGTGTATATACTGTGTGGTATTTTCGGTTCCATTGACTACATGATCAGTTTTGACTTTATTTAGACTCTTCAGATGTAGGTAGTCAGTTGTTATTTTATGGGCTTCAAACCCTCTACTGGGAATTGAACTCATGAACCTTCATATTTGAGATGACTGTATGCGGTGCATTCACTTTTAGGAGCTATCCAGGTTCTGGCACTCAAGTGGCTGCAGGAAGGATATCTAGAAGTCCTTCAGAATGATATATACAGTGCACCTTCTTGTAAGCTCTCAGAGCAGAGAGTTACAGATGTTGCATCATGTCATGCCCCCATGTAGGGGGGTTTACATCACTCTCTGCATCTGAAGAGGCTCAGTAAAGATGAAACCAGTCACACGGTGCTTCCTGGTGGTCAACATAAGTGAAAATACCACATAGGATATGCATTGCGTAAAAATAGAGAAATTCTACCCCCCTGTAAGAGAGTTGTGTGGAATTCATGTAAAACAGAGAATGGAAAACAGATAAATCCCACCCCTCCCGTGGTCAGTGTGGCATAAATGAAAAGTGAAATTGACTTTTCATTATTTTATACAGGAATAATCCATCTGTTCCTTCAACTTAATTCTCAAGGTGAACCTTACTAGAGCCCAGATTGCCCAAAGCCTCCAAATGTGACTTCAACCACATACCCAGCTTCTACTTGTCCAGCTAGTGTTGTTCAAAATCTGTCCAAAGGAAAAAAAGCTGGCTTCCAGCATTGTAACCTGGCATCCACCTCCTTGCTGAAGAAAAGCTCTAATTGCAACCCTGTCGTTCTTCTCTAATGGACCAATGCAGCCTTCTAAGAAGTTTGAAGGAGTCTAAGCCATTATTTTCAGCTCCACAGCTGCTACACACATCTCAGCTCTTTGTGTGGCTTTATTTCCATTCTGCCTGGGGTGCCACTGCCAAAGGTTCATAGAGGGTCAACTGTGGGCACCATCACTGGCCAGCCTCTGCCGACAGACTTCCTGTTGCTGTTTCTCTTTTGTTTTGAGGAACATGCAGAGGAAATGCCATTGCAGAGATACCCATGCAGATGGCCAGAGGGGAAATTCCTGAAGAGTAGCAATACATCTGCTCAGGGCTGGCTAACAGTTGGACACTGTAGGATACTAGGCTATGAATAATCTCTAGTAGGGGGAGACCTTGTAAACATCCTTCCATTCCAATTCTGGCCACTTTACCTATTTCCTGCAAAAACAAGGGCAAATCTCTCTCTCTCTCTCTCTCCTCCATCTGTCTATCTCTATCTATCTATCAACAACCTATCTATCCATCATCTATCATCTCACAGCTTTCAGTTGTGCCTATTTTTGGTTGGTGCCTATCCCTGCTACTTTTTACCATTATCAAGAAAGCATAACTTTTAGGGGACTGAGGGCCACCTTTGTTTTTTCAGTGTTACGGTAGGAGCTGTGCTCCAAGAAGTAGGGCCAGGCACCAACTAGATTTAATTTAATTAAATTAATATTAAATCAAGCACAATTAGTACACTTGATCACATATATTTTATAACCTTCAGCAATTTTTATCCCACCAAAGGACAGGCTAGTTTGGTGACAATTTTGCAGAGGCTTTGGGTCCTAACCATGGCTTTTGCAGTTCACATCCTGCACTAGGACATCAGTTGGCACCCCTCTGCCTTGTAGTCTCAGACTGCAGTGAGCACCTAATCCCACCGGCTTTCACCCAACAATGATACCAATTATAGAAGAAAAGAGGATGGCTTGGAACATTCTGAGCAGTCTGGAAACATTAGCCAATGCGGAACCATTTCAACTTTTCATGCCAAGGGAGAATGAAACATTTGCTCAAATATCTCATACTTAAATTAATGCCATGAAAAATGCCTAGCCTTGGCTTTTTGATGTTCTAGAAATTAAGAAGTGGGATCTATAATGTGTGTGAGTCAATGCTAATTTCATACTGCAATGGTTATAGATATGGATTACGTTTCATGTTGTCTGAGCTCTTAATGATCTTGTAAGCCTGACAGTATTACAATTACTCTTCTACCGTATTACAGTTGCTCCTATATATCAAAAGGGCAAAAGCTGGGCTTATAATCAATAGTTTTTAGATTACATAAACAAGGTTTACAGAGTGAAAAATCTCAACAGATGAAGAATGGAGTGATAACTGTTATTGAAGAATTTGTCTTAGTGGTTGAGAGCTCACTGACTGGTGCAAATAACCAGTACATACACTAGTTTAGTGTGTGTTATATGCCAACTAGTCATGTGCAAACAGGTCTCCTTTTGTGCAGGAAACCAGGTTCTGTTCTTCTAAAAAGCATGCAGCTTCCCAGGCATATTATATCCAATGTCATGTGATGTAAGGATTTGTTAAGTGCTTCCTTCCTATACCCTAGAAGTGGAACATGGGCTCCTAAGTGATCAGAGAAGGTGGATCAGAGTGCAAGCCTGTCTCCTACAGGATTTTATTTCCACATTGGCTAGCCAGATGCCTACAAAAAACCACAAGCAGGATATGAAGGCAACTGCCTTTTTCTGCTGTTCTTCCCCAACCAGAGACTTCTTGACTCTCATCCTGAGAGTCCATAGGCAGACTTTATCCCCATGGATTTGCTGAATCTGAGCTCAGCGGTGTCGTATCCACAGTCACCTCCCTTGCTCCCCAGGCGCTAAGGCAACTGACTAGTTTTTTCCTCCAGTTTTTCCTAATTGAAGAATGAATAGGGGGTTATGGGTTGCTAGCATCACTTTTATTTACAGTCATGGATGTTTTGTGATTGGCCATGACCACCATTTTAGGCCTGCCCTTTCTTCACGATAGCTCCCCCAGGGGACAAAGACCACATCGATCCTGGGGAGTAACCCCCCTAATTCCCATTTAAAGTTGTGAGGGTCAGTGGCCATCCCCACAGCTTGTGGCAGCAAATTCATTCATTCAGATAGGGGTGTCTGTGCAGGTGGGTCTGCAGAGTGTGGTAAAAAAAGGCAACATGTATTTTATGTGTGTTGCATGTGAAATATATAAAAAATGGGCAGAGCTTCAACTGGTCCATCGTGGCCACCTTCTTGACTTCATAATCACACTCTGCAGACCGCCCTGAGACTGTGTCAAGAACTTCCTGTTGTCTGCCTGATTGTCTTCAACTTTACTGGATGATCCCGAATGGGCAGCGACCCAATGCAGACTTTTTTAAGCAAGATTGCCTCCTGCCTTGACTTTGGATCACAATTCTGGCTGGGAAAAGAGGGGATAAAACTTCTTGTTTTAGGATTCTATTGTGGGTTTTTAAAAAATGCAATTTAAATATAGGAGCAGTTGTGTTGATACAGGCTTTTTCCCCCTAGGGGATGGAAATCTGTCCTCTCATTACTTTGCTTCCCACAGGAAGGTGCATTCTCAATGGGGTATCAAGCATCGTAAGTTAGGAGCGTCTATGGGGGAGGGCAAAAAAGTCAATGGCAGCTGCAGCTGCATGATTGAAGCCCAGCCTTTTCTTATGTGCATCATATACACACAAGTAGCCTCCTGATGCTTTTGATGAACCCTAAGAACACCCCCACCCTGAGTAGTGAAATGGAGGTTCTCCTTCAGGACCAGTCGGAAGTGGAGTTACACTACAGATCTTTAGCATGACTCAAGTCCTTGCCTTACAAACATAACCTTTATTGGCATAACGTTACACTGTCTTGATTCTCCTTGCTATCTTGGCTGGTTAACTGAAGGTGGGGTTAATGAAAGTGGTGGGCAGAGAATATGCTGATGAGCTGATGAGTATCCAAAGACATGAATTCTCTGCCTAAAATTCAGACACCTCCCTTGGGAATCTATTGATGGTTCATCAAAGCTGGCCTGATCATATGGACTACACCTTCCTGAAGGCTGTAGTGGGGGAGAAGGCAGTAAGGTTCATACATCAGGGCTCGGTGTCAGATTAAGCAGAAAAACTGACTGTTTTTCCAAAAAAGGATCAATACAGGCTAGGAATGAGTTATGGTCACCACTGTGTGATTAAGGGAGAACACTGGCCTTGCTAAGACATTCTGGCAGCATTGTAAACTGGAAATGAGAAAAGGGCCTAACCAAATACACAAAAGGTGGGTGATTATTTCTCTTTACTAAGGAACTCTTGTTTTTTCCCTTCCTTTTTTTTTTTTGGTCTCCTCAAGTCAATATTGACAACTGGGGACTGGGCTAGTCCCTGCCGTTTTCTTGGCAAGATTTCGGAAGTAGTTTGCCCTTGCCTCCTTCTTTTTCCTAGGGCTGAGGGAGAGGGACTGGCCCAAGGTCACCCAACTGGCTTTGTACCTAAGGCGAGACTAGAACTCACTCTCCCTAACTGGAATCCCCAACGTGGTGTCCAGGGTCACCAATACACTTGCAAACATCTTCTTGCAGTCCATCAGGTTCCCTGTTCCACCTGACTTTTACTATAACCCCTCCCTTTTTATTTTTTATTTTAAAGGGAAGCTGGTTTGTCGCAAAGCAAAATGCCATCCTCCAGCATCCTCTAGGAATGCCTCTGCACCTTATAAATCCTTTAAGCTTTCTTAGAAAACAGAACAATGAGGGTATGTGCCCAGTGCTTTGCCCACCTACCTGAAAAAGGAGAAAGTGAAGCACAAGAAATACTGAGAGTCCAGGAGGGGGTTGGCCAGTGTTTCTCAACCTTGGCAACTTTAAGATGGGTGGACTCCAACTCCCAGAATTCTGGCTGGGGAATTCTGGGAATTGAAGTCCACACATCTTAAAGTTGCCAAGATTGAGAAATACTGGGGTGGGCTCTCAGGAACGACAGGTGGCATTCTGGTGGGCTGGTGAAAGTGCCCACAACATGTCTCCCAAATTTCAAATGTGTTCACCAGCTCAGAAATGTTGAGGATCCCTGGGACAACTAGCCAGGTAAGGTCCAGCAAGGACTAAAAGTCTGCTATTAAAGATTTACTTAATATTCTCCCTCTTCCAACGTGCCCATAGATGTTTTGAAACAGAAAGAGGCTGCATTGAAGGGAGCAAATGTCACTTCCCGTCAAACCTGTTTCAGTTGACCCTCCTCCCCCTTGGCTTCCAAGCTTTAATTATTATTTGTATAGTTGTGGACCTGTATTCCCTTTCAAAGATAATTCTTGACCTCCAAATCCCATGGTCAGATACATTTTCCTTTTTATTAGGTTCAGGTTATCTCTGACATGATGTCATTATTCAATCCAGCTCCACCCAAGTGGTCTTCAAAAAGTCATTGCAATATGCAGGACAAAAGTAAGCAAAAATGTGTGAAATGCACGTAGATGGTAGACTCATCCCTGCCTGATATCTTGGCTGAAGTTTGGAGTTTCTGAGCCTTCCACTGAATTATGCACCCATGATACAAGTAAGATGTGGCAACTCCTGCTTTGGGTATGAACCTATATCGAATGGTAACACTTCTCTGTAGAGCCATATACCAAAGAGCTTTTTCTGCTGTGGCACCCACCTTGTAGAATACCATCTCCCTGCAACTTAGATTGGCTCCAACGCTGCTGGCCTGTATGAAGGCCCTGAAGACATGGCTTTGCCAACATGTTTGGGGGTCCGGCAATGGTGAGGAGTTTTTATGATGGCTGTGTTGAGCTAAGGATGGATTCTGCTGCTAATCGTTGTTATTTTTGTTTTAAAATGATTATCGAAGGTTTTATATGTTTGTATACTGAGGTAATGGGCTGTGAGAATAACCTTGGGAGATAGGAGGAAGAGCCACAGCCTAGACAACGGTCTGATAAATGAAATCTGAGTCCAAACCAGAAATGTAATTTGAGGAAGCATCTCAGCATTGACCAGAGTTGAATTGCTTAGATGAGATAGACAGCCATACAAAATAAATAAATAAATAAATAAAATGAGAATATAAAGCTGTAACTCAACAGGCCTGGGAAATGAGGCCAAGATAAAACATAGCAACATAAAACATGGTGAAGGTGGACAACTGAGGTTGTCAGGGCATCATGGTTCCCTTGCAAACTGCAGATGGGATACAGAAGGTGAAAAAAATCAGGAATCATTGGCCGTGCTTCAATATGGTATCTTGTATAGGTTTCTTTGTCATTCAATAGGCCAGTCAGCCTTCTGTATCCATTTGTGGAGCTCAAAGCCAAAATATGGTACCTTGTGACTATTCCTCTGCACAATAAAGTTGGTTCTTTGGTTTTCAATGCTTAGATTCCAAGTTTATATATGGCTGTCTTGGGATCTATAGTTTTGATTTTGATTATGTTACTGAAGATGTTTATCTTGTCTGCTTTTAACCCAGGTTGTGGATTTGGAGAACTCTACATTGCTCAATCTGTTTGACTGGAGTAGCTTACAAGCTCTGTAAAGAAACTCCCATCCTGACTTGGGAACACGTTTACAGAACAGTTCCTCAACCTTGGCAACTTGAAGATGTCTGGACTTCAGCTCCCAGAGTTCCCCAGCCAGCCATGAGCTGAAGTCCACATAACTTCAAGCTGCCAAGATTGAGAAATACTGTTAGAGAGGGAGGCTGCCCAAATTCTTTTGGTTTAGAAAGCCACATTTCTTTTTATACAAATCCGGTAGACAAGACAAAAGCCATTCATGTTTGCAATCAAATATATAGCTGAAAAGAAAATGGAGTTTTCTTTTAATGAAGTAAATGCAAAACTGATCCATACCTACAGTTACGCCCTCTGGTGAAAATAGCCTCCTATCACGCAATGCATTTGAGAGTCGTTTCTTCCCGTGCTCACTAGAGGGCGCCAAAGCTTCATTTAGCAGAAAACATTGCGCTAATTTGTCTAAGCAGCAAAGCCCCACCACCACCAATTGCTGAAGCAGAAGTAATTGTAGACTCATCAATAATGGAAGGAAGTAGCTTTGTCGTTATTTTCCCTTTCATTACAAGAACGTTATGGCATTTCTGACTTTTGCTACATAGCACAGCCAGACCCCCCCACCCCCTACCCCATTAGTGCCTTACTAAATTGACACCACAGCCATAGGACATTGCTATTTTAAAATTTTTATTTATTTCATTGATTAAAGTTTTGAATGTCTGAGTGGGAAGAGTAAAAGGAGGTATTTACAGAAAAAACACTTGGACCCGTCCAGGGAAAAAAGTGCCCACACGTCCAAGTTTGCAGTGGACTGTCCTCTATCTGAAGCCTCCCTGGTTGGAAGGATTGCCCAGCCGAAGCCTGATGGAAGATATAAGAACCAGAAGGAGGAAGTGCAGAGCGAGACCCCTGAAGGTGACTGTCAGCCATTAGCATTTGCACATTTTATTCCAAGCAGTGCCTTCTGATGATTTCTATTTCAGTAATCACACCTCTGGAAATGTCATTGTTGCTTCCATCCAAAACTCATACTGGATGTCCGTTCCACATTATGAGACTCTACTTTCTGATCAAAATGATGCTGCCAATGCTGTAAAAGGAGGGAGCCGGACTACATAACCAAGCTAGTACAGCAAGCACATAACTCTCTTCCCAACAACCACAGAAGTCCTGGAGGGCAGCTTGTCCTCAACCATCTTCCATGACTCCATACATCTGAGCAACGTGGTGTCACTTGCTCCTGTTCCACCTGTCCTGTCTCTTTACCCATTTCCTACTCAAACTAAAGTTCTACTTTCTTCCCTGCCAAGCCCAGGGAATCTTTTGGTCAGGACACTTGCTTGTAGTGAAAAATGATCTGTCCTCCCTAAATGATGAATTCCTGAGCAGTGAAGGGCCCCACCTGAGAGACTGCTCTTTAGCTTCTCTCTCGTTCATCTCTTCAGCTGATGAAAATGGGGACAAGGGGGTGCAGGAGAAAGCATTCTGCCCCAACTACAAACCAGGTCATCATTAGAGAAGAAATCAACCTTAAAACTGCCAGTCCTAATCTATTGTGGGACCACTCTCAAATTTCTACTCACTGTGCTTCAAAAACAGTATTTGACAGCTGGAAAAGGCTTCAGTATCTCCCCTACAATGTTTTAGTCTAGTTAATTGAAACAAAAAAAGGCAATTAAGACAGGAGGGAACATGACCAAGGCATAATTCACCTTCTCCATATAGTGTGCAGAAGGTGAATAATAGGGTAATTGTTATTCTCATAATACCACTTTACCCCATGAAGATGAATGGTGGGAGATTCAGGCCACTGGAAATATTGCTTCACGCAGAAGGTAATGAAACTATGGAATTTTCTGCCACCAGCTGTACAGATGGCTAATTTAAAGAGCTTTAGGAGATGTAATTCATGGAGGATTCAACTGTAGGTGCCTATGAGCTCTGATGGCTGTATATCAAAGAGACAGCAAGACACCTCTGGATACCTGCGGCTAAACACAGAAGAGTTATTGTTGCCCTTTGGGCTTCCACAAAGACCTGCTGGCCATTGTGAGAAACAGGATGCAGCAGCCCCCAGACTTTGGTCTCAACCCAGCAGGGCTCTCCTTATGATCTCCTTCTCTTCCAGACCCCCATCTCTCCTCTTCCAGGGGTGAACTGAGCATGGGAATTTGATTCAGATGAAGCCCTGCTCCTCTAAGACTATTAGAGCTGCAGAAGTAAATAAATATTTCTGTTGCAGTTGTACTCAGAACTGGCTGAAAAAGTGCTTAAGGCACCAGGCTAGAAACCAGGAGACCATGAGTTCCAGTCCAACCTTAGGTGCAAAGCCAGCTGGGTGACCTTGGGCCAGTCATGCTCTCTCAGTCCTAGGAAGAAGGAGGCAAGGCAAACCACTTCCAAAAATATTGCCAATAAAAGTACATGGACTTGTCCAAGCAGTTGCCAGGAGTGAAGACCAACTCAAGGATATGTGTGCAACCTCCCCCCCTTTGGAAGTTCTCTGAAGTCTTCACCCAAAGTTTTAGGGATGGCATGTATATCTGGGGAGTTTGGTGGCACATCTTGGCCTTATGGGACTAAGCAACACACTGACATCTATCTTTGTAGAGGCTGAAGTTAAGTGCCAGTCAAATGCCTCGAAGGAATGGAATACAAGCATAGTCACTCAAATGCAGAAGGAAGGTGCATAGCTCGGAGACAGAACACATGGTCTCAGCTTCCCTCTCCAAATAGGAAACCTTTGGAAACATCCCTACTTGAAACTTCACAATGCTGCTGCCAGAATGGGCAGTCCTAAACAACATGGACTAATAATCTGCACAGACTCAGAACAAGGAAGTTAAGAGGAAAAGCCCACCTGATGAGATGTGAAATGCACCACTTCTTGGAAGTCTACTGAAAGCAAGGCTGAGAAATCACTACCTTCAGAAGCATGCTCACCATGGGGAAAATGAAGCAATTAACACCCCCCTCCAAGTGCTGTCTTATCACTTGCCTTATGGGAAACTTGATATTTTGACAGCAAATTCTTCCAATTCTTCCCAAAAACGTGATGGCCATTGTCAACTATAATAAGCAAGTCAATTCTTTCTTGAACATGGTTTGCTGAGGTCAGGTTATGAACTACCTATCATTAGTGGAAGAAATCTTTTTTTCTTTTGTGTCCCCTCCCTCCCTTTTCCTCTAATAAGTTTGCTGTAGTCCTATATCTGGCATTTCTGTATTTCTGCACCTGTTGCAAAGGCACAGGCAGTTGCCTACCCACATTACAACAGAATGACTTGATGATTAAGAGCTGCCAATTTGGGATCTTCTTCCACTTTGCATTTTTAAAATAAACAAACTAGTCTCACCATATTCTAACCTAATCTTTTTAGCCTATGTGCATCTGAATCCATAATAATAATAATGCCAAGGAACAGTAATTCTCTCTTCCATACGATTCTTCTTCTCATATGTGGCTTCTCTTGGAAAATCTCTATTTATTTGACTTCTGGGAAAGAAATGGAGAACTGAAAATGGCTCTGCAAAAAGTGGAACTGACAACTGCAGCAGAATGAAGAGCCGGCAAGTAGACTGGCTCTTAATAATTCATCTCTGGACAAGGAGAGGACTTGAGATCACCCACAAGTGCCCCTGACAGTTGCTCCTTTTGAGGAGACTGCAGGACAGTGGTCTCCAGTGGATTTAGAGCTCTGGGAGGCAAGGGAAGAGCCAGCTTGCTCAAACCATGGTTGACACCTTTAAAAGGACACTGGGTTTGCATATTTCCTTTTCTAATCACTTTCAGAAATTGCTTATTAACTGCTTTTCAGCTAGTAGGAACCTTTGGATCAACAAGTCTGAAAACACTGGATGAGTTTCCTTCAATCCTTAGTGAAAGAAGTTTTAAATACAAGTTTAAGGACTTAATTCTTTTTCTGGAAAAAGAGTGATTAAAATTTTGATTTTAGAAAGTTACAAACGGACTAAGGGTCCAGATAAATTTGGAATAAGATTTTTGAATTAATTATAAAGAATCTTTCCCATAGGAAAGTGCTTTTGTTTTGAACTCTTTAAAAAAATATAAGATTTTAAAAATTAGACACTAGAGGGAACTAGAAGGAATTAAAGATTACAATTAAATTACAATTCAGCTCAACTTTCTAATACAGAATGAAGCAAAATATTTTGGCATTGGACACAAAGAAGGATATTTTTGAACAATGGACCCAGAAGTTAATTTTAAGAGTGTCTGCCTCTATAGATAAACTGTGTTTAAAAGATGTTATGAAAGAGGAACAAGTATTACCTGACATGATTGAGACTGATTTGAAAGTGGATTTAAAAATGACAGGTTATAAGAATGGCATGGAAAAAGATATTACACTGGATATACAAAATAAACTGGCTGATGTCTTATTAATTAAAAGGAATATACAAATAACAAACCAAGAGAGTCACCTGGATAATTTTCCTATACTGGATTTACAAAAGAGGCTTGTTAAAGCTTTGAAGAATTATGTGAGAAGGGACAAAGAAAAATGAAAAGAAATCAAGTTCTAGGACATTATTTGAAGAGACTGAAGATCAAGACTGTTAGAAGTAAAAGGAAGGAATATAAAGTTGGTTTATTTGATCAAGGTTAAAATAGATACGTTGTTATCTCTGGTAACCCTTAATGGACTTTTGCTGACATCAGGACTGAAACGATGAGTTTTTATGCATTTGTTTATATATAAGAGATGGGATATGGGAAGAAGAGATCATTTGTTGTATTTTAAGGGAAGGTGATAAGTCATTAAAATTGTTTATACTTGTGATGAAGGGGGAAGTCACATCTATCTATCTATCTATCTATCTATCTATCTATCTATCTATCTATCTATCTATCTATCTATCTATCTCATCTTCTTTACTACATTCTCACTTTTCTTTCTTTTCTATTTTTTTTTCTTTTCTGAATCTCTTTTTTCTTTTTCTAGTTTGTATTAGTTTTTATTGTTGTAAATTGCAATCTTTAATAAGTATACTATATATAAAAAGAAAATCTCTATTTATTGATTGATATTTTAGAGTGTTTCACATAGACAATATTTTCAGTAAGATCTGGGGGGGGGGAAGAGAGGAGATAGAAACCTACAAAATGAAAAAGCATCAAGCGAAATCTTCAGCTTTAAAACAGCTTTGCATCACCTCTGAAAGATTCAGGGATTTATTTTTCTCTGGTGGAAAGGAATAAATGGGGTCATCCACCATGCTTTGCCTGCTTATATATCCTTGGTGGACAGCAAAGCCACAAAGGGGGCTCAGAGAGGATTTGATGTATCAGTAGAAAAGTAGGGATGTGAGAGGGTTTGGTAATTGTTTCTGCTGCTGTCTTCCAGCGCAACTCTCCCTGACCAATTGTTAAAGCAATCCATGATCATCAAACTGATTGTGTCCCACCAGGATAAATCGGTAAATTTCAACTTTATCTGAAGAGGCCATAACTGATCCACATGGCCGCAACTAGTTCTTTTTCCAGAAGTTCCTTTGGTTTGGACAAATTCCAACACTTAACTCATCAACCCTTAACTACCTCCAACTGCGGCCATGTGACTTACCAATTTCCAGAATATGACACCTACAGCTAGACACACAAACACGCAAAGAGAAGAGTGCTGCCTCATCTTCAAACCCCTGATAGCAGGAATACAGATCCATCGGAAGGCTGGACAGCATACAGAAGTTGTCTCCAAAATGGCATATTGCAATTTGCTTTATGTGGGGCTGCTTGTGAAGATAATTTGGGAATTTTTGTTGGTAAAAAGGTGGCTGCCAAGCTGGGACTAGAGCAAAATCATTCCAGTTCTAGCTGCACTGGCTATCGGTCTGTTACCCAGCTTAATGCTAGAGTTCACTAAACCCTGTGAGATACGGCCTGCTCAGCAACCCCAATTATGAAATTCCTTCTACCTGGTTTCTCATAGCCCCTCCAGTGCAGGCCAAAGTGCAACCAGTTCATAGCCCTGGGAATAATTTCTGTGATTCACAAGAGTTTTCTTTTAATAACAGTACACTTCTCTGAAGTATCACATAGAACAGTGTCTTTCAAACTTGGCAACTTGTGGCTGGGGGATTCTGGGAGTTGAAGACCACACATCTTAAAGTTGCCAAGCTTGAAAAACACCGACATAGGACCTTCCAACTTTCCACTGTGTATGCCACATTGTGAGGCTTGGCCCTGAAAAGTGGCTTATAAACATTTTGAATAAATAATTATTTCTGACATGGTGTTTGTCAAATGTGTACATCTGGTGTGCCTATGGGGTGTCATTTGTAGGGGAATGGACTACAGTGAGTGAATGTCTATATAGCTGTGTGTATTGCACTATGTCCAAGATTTCTACAACTTAGTGCTTTCCAGATGTGTTAGAATACAGCTTCCAATCTTTCCACTTGGAGGTCGCCAAAGGAAGGGAAGATCCATCTAGAGGATATTAAGCTCAAAACAAGAGTACCATCCTAAGCACCTGTTGGCGAATCATCACAGGAAACTCTCTTGCTTCTACCCTCACTGGTTCTTGAAGGAGGTTCTAGGAGCTGTTCTGAGGGATGACCCTGGAAGAGAAGAGTTGTTGACTGGGTGATCTTACTCCTGAAGCATTCCCAGTGATCATTTCTAGTCAGCATTCTTTTCTTCCTCTACTGCTACCCCCAGTAGGATATCTTCGTGCAGCTGAAGTAGCTGTGGGGGTACCTATGACTTGGGCTCCCTGGCAATGCTGAGATTTAAACAAAATGCCTGTCAGTGCCATCCTATATATGTCTCCCCAAAAGAAAGCCCTACTAATTTGGGTGAGATTTACTCCTTGATAAGTGTGTATATGGTTGCAGCCTGAATCTTCTAAGAAGAGGAAACCCAGAAAAGAGTGATAATGATGGACAGATCTTCTTTGGGAAAAGCTACCTTGTTCCTCTGAGGAAGTTCTCACAGTAGTCCAATTCTCTCCTTATTCAGCCAAAATCTGAATATTGCAAAATCATTGGATATTGCAGTGAGCCTTCTAATTCAGCAAAATGGCTAAATCCAATATTTGGCCCTTGGAATCAGCGGCCATTAGTGAAATCAAGGGGGGTAGACATGGGGGAAACACGTACCTGTAGTATCTTGGCTTTTTAAACAGGGTATTAGGGAGATGGATGCAATATGGATATGGGGTATGGGGAAAGAGCTGAGTATAAGCCTATGCAGAAAGTTACAGGCTAGGTTAACCAGGCTCTGGCCACTGGAAGGGATCAATTAGGACAACTGTATCCATGCCTCTAGAAAAGGTGAAGCAGGTCTGCAGATGAGATGATCCTTGCCTGCTGGAATGGACCAGTGCACAGCTTGATTAACCTAAAGGGCTCCAGAGACAAAAGCCCAGCGTGATAATAGGGCAGGGGTCTCCAAGAAGCTCTGCTATCCCAGCCCTTTGTTCCACAAATATGTTTCCAAACCTGCATTTCTTACACAGTTTCCTGGCCCTCTCTAAGTTTGTCAGCAGATGGAGAACTTGTTTCAGCTGTCCCAGATTTACTCAGCAATACGAAGGACAAAACTGGTCTTCTGGAGTGCTGACTCACTTAGTGTCGACTGGACTTAATGCCTTTCCCCCTACACGTGTAAGTACTCGTCTGCCTATTACAAGTCTTGGTGATATCTAAGCATGAAATAGTTGCAATAATTCTAGTCCTCTTAGTGCAACGAACACGCCAATGTCAAGGGAAGGAAGGAAGGAAGGAAGGAAGGAAGGAAGGAAGGAAGGAAGGAAGGAAGGAAGGAAGGAAGGAAGGAAGGAAGGAAGGAAGGAAGGAAGGAAGGAAGGAAGGTAGGTCTAAGCCTTCATATTTTACCTCTGATAGGTAAGGGATTTTGCCATTGGCTAGGGGGAGGCTTACACTTCTGGATGGGCTTCATGAGAGACCAGTATCAGACCCTAGATGGAAATTGTTATTTCCATAAGGCATTGATGGTTGCCTCTCTCTGCTTGCTGTGACATTGCTCGCCCCCACTTTGCACCTTTGGTCAGAGGGTTAGCACCAATTCTGTAGTTTCTGGTGATTTTGATAAGGGTCCTGCATCTGCCTCTCATTCTTCAGTGGTTTCAGCGTTTGGCACTCACCAGCTTAGATGTGCAGGGGATTAGTACGCCCGCCCCAGCTTTCCTGGCACCTAGTCTGAAGTTCAACCCTATGCCTCACTCTTTTGTGGCCTCAGTCAGGCAGTGCTCAGCCCCATCGCTATCCCGTGGCCGCCCCTTGCAGCCCTTCCGTGGCGGCTCCACCCAGGAGTTGTGGATGATGGTGCCACCCGGTGCGGGATCGACTTGCAGTGCTGACACTACTCGCTTCTTCAGCTTACTGCGGAGTACATTGCGCAACTTCTGGCGGGTAAAGGCATATAGGAGCGGGTGGAAGATGGTGGTTCCGTAGGCCATGGCCAAGAAGCAGATGCGCAGCTTGCCCAGCAAGGGGCTGGGCCCGAGGCACAGAATGAGCAGGTTGACAATGGACAGAGGTGCCCAGCACAACAGGAAAGTTGAGATGATGAGCAGGGACATGCGGAAAACACGCCTCTGGCGCTCCCGCCGGTCGCGGTGGCGCTTCACGGCCCGGCGCAGCGCGATGATCACAGAGACGGAAGCCTGCACGCCCATAGGGGGTGGAGTATGGAGCGTGGGCATGGGCTGGGACAGCCTCTTGGCCTCCTTTGCGCTGATCATGCTGCTGCTGCTGCTGCCCAGCTCTGTTGCTTTCCGCCGCCTCCTCTTTTTGGTCTTGCGGCGCTGGCTGCGCTTGAAGGTGCTGCCAATGCTGATATTGAGAGCTTGCAGGATCTTGGCGTAGGTCACCAGCATGACAGCTACAGCTGCAAAGAAAGTGGGGATCTGGATGGCAAGGTGATAGGAGGTGCCAAGTTCGGCATGGAACTCTTCTGGGCCGACACACAGCACAGTGCGGTTTTGCCACACGCTGGCGTGTCCAAACTCACCCTCAAGGAAGGGTATAAAAAAAACAGTCAGGGAGAGCACCCAGACTCCAGCCAGGAGTAGAATAGCCCGGGCCGGAGTGAGCACGCGCTGCGCTGGACGAACCGAGATGTCGTAACGGTCCAAGCTGATCACCAGCACATTGGTGGCAGTTGCCACGCTGCTGAAGGTGATGCAGGCCTCATGGAAGCAGCAGAACAGGGTGGCAGCACGATCAGGTGGCACCAGTACTACCACCATGGTGAGTGGCGCACATACCACACAGATGAGCACATCTAATACGTGCAAGTTCATGGTCACCATGTTGCTGACAGAGTCAACCAGGCCAGCTTGCAGGCAGTACAGAACCAACACTGTGAGGTTGCTGCTGACCCCCAGAACGATTTCCAACATTAGGAAGCCTGTCAATGAGACCTGGAAGCCCAGTGGGTACGGCAGGGTCCAGCTAGGGTCGGGGGTTACCCCGTCTGTTGTCTCCAGGATGGTGTCAAACATGGGACTCTCCATGGCTGAAAGGGGCAGAAACACGTGGGCATAGTCCTGGACTCGGCTGGGTGTTACAGACAGCAACCTTACCTGTGGGGAGAGAGATGCCATCAAGTACCATAAGGGTGGCAACATTTATTTTTTCAACAATAGACTTTGTACTAAACCCACAAATATGCCCTGAGAATATCAGCTTAAACATCACATGGAGGCCAAGTTCAAACGAGATGTTTTACCTGGTTATGGTATTAACCCATTTTCTGGGTTCCTAGGATACATTAAACCACAAAATGGACTGGGTTTGCAGTGTGTTCAATAATGGAAGAAGAAACAAACATGCAATATTAAAACTAATGAAGCTTAGCATGTTGCACACACGTGGTTAAGGCCTTAACAGCCTGCTTCAGCTTATTGTGTGAATCCAGCCAATGAATCCTGCACAAAGGTGAAATTTTAAAAATGTGAAATGTTTTAGCACCATCATTTGAAAAGAAGATGCAATCTGCGCATGTCTTTCACTGCACATGAATGCCTTTTCTGTAGTTCTCTCCCCCCCCCCCACTTTCCTGTGTAGAAGAGGACTTACAGGAACAAGCATTTTTCTACCTTATTTTGAAGTTTCTCTATATGGCAAGATCACTTCCTTTTTAAGGAAGAGGTAGCGCATGCATAATGTGAAGCAACCTAGACATCACCCACTTCCCTTGACAAACCCACAAATATACACAGACAAATGTTTACAAACAGAAAACACATTGGCTACATATACTCACATAGACTTGAAACTGGCCATCACTCATGCCTTTTGCAGAGTCAGCCAGCAGAATCCATACTCCATACTAAGTTGGCCATACTCATGCCCTTTCACAGAATCAGCCAGCAACAATTTAAACTCACCCACGCAGAGTTTTCAGTATACAGATAGTCCTCACTTAACAACCATTCATTTAGTGACCATTTGAAGTTATGACAGCACTATGATCAGTGCCTGAAGTTATGACCATCACAGTGCCCCCATGGTCATGTGATCACAAGGTGCTTGGCAATCAGCTCACACTTACAATAGTTGCAGCATCCCAGGGTCATGTGATCACCATTTTCCCAGCCAGCTTCTGGCAAGCAAAATCAATGGGGAACCAGGTGATTCACTTAATGACCATGTGATTCGCTTAACAAATGTGTGATTCGCTTAACGACTGCTGCAAAAAAGGTCATAAAATTGGTCCAGTCACATGATGATTCGCTTAATAACCACATCACTTAGTGACCTAAATTCTGGTTCCAATTGTGGACATTAAGTGATGACTACCTGCACGGTACCTGGATCCATTTGCACCCGCACTGGGCTCGCCCTTGCAGAGCCTCTCCCGGTGCTTTCAGTTGGAACACGCGCCTTGCAGGGTTCTTCCCAGAAAAAAATTCCCTGGCCAAATTAAAATTCCTCCAAGTGCATCTTCAAATGGGTTCAGGATTGGAGAGGAAAAGGGAAGCGGCAGAAGCCACGGGCCTCTAAAAGTGGTAGGTGCGCACTGTGAGTGATCGACTGCCTGCCCTCTCAACCTTCTGATCTGAGTCATGGCACCAAAGTGTTGTGGCCCAAACCTGACCCACCTAAAGCAACCAAATCGCTTTGAAGATACAACATAAATTTCTTAAACAGGTATACCATGACAGTGTACACTGGGCTCCCAGCAAAGCATCGGCAGTTTGCCGAGCAGCCCTGAGCAAGAGCAGAACCACAGCGTATATACCTTTGGCCTACCACACTGCAAAGACAACACAGACAAAGACAAAGGGAGGCACCATGTAAGTCACAGCATGATGTTGGAATGTTTTTGATAAACCCATCTGGGTGACCTTCTCATTCTTTATCCCTTCCTGCTAGGTCAGCAGGGCAACTAGGCTATCTTTGAGATCTGGTCAGTGAACAGAAACCATCTGGTGTACTGGGCCACTGGGCCCTGGCTGATTCCTCCCCCTGTGGCCACTCAGGGTCAATTCAGCTTGCTGTAAATGTTTTCTTACAAGGGCACTTTCAGCAGTTCATATGTATGAGGGGGCACCTCATAGGTTTGGTAGTGAATGCAGCTCACATGTGTATGGAAGGGGTAACTTCTACCACCACAATAAGGACCTCTTAAATGAAGGTCAGGAGTGGAGGACCAGATAGACACCCTCAGGACTCCTTCACCCCCTCCCCTTGGTGGTTTTCAAACGCCCTGCCTGAACACCTTCAGCAGTTACGTCTTCAGTGACCACAAAAGCCAAGATTTTCAGGGATTGAAATTCTACACACACGCGGATGCACACACCTCAATAAACCCTGAAATGACACTTGAAGGAAGACGTGAGAGACAGAAAAACAGGTAGCCTGCAGGGAAGTAAGAAGATGTGTGGATTCAGAAAGCATTTGACTGGCTACAAGTACGTAAGGTGAAAAAAACCTGTCCACTGGGTAGTGTGTGTCTGTGTGTCTGTGTGTGAGAGAGAGAGAGAAGGAGGGAGAAGGAAGTTATTTCATAAGACCCTAGCAATGATAGTTCAGTGTGGGCAGAACTCCTATCCTGCCTCCATAAATCAGGACATACAGCACTAACAGTGGGGAAGACTCCAACCCCTCTTTCCCACTAAGTCCCACAATTAACCAGTTTCAGAGCCAATGGGATTTATTTTAACCCCCGTTCCTTGGTCGTTCTCGAGCATAGTCACACAAGATTTCATGAATTTTTAAACTATTTTTTTAGTCACCAAGGTATGCAAGAGACAGCAGTAAGTTGATTATATAAATGAACGGGATGATGTTTTGTATTTCACCTCCATTTTATGATTTCTTGAGGAAAGGTTTTTTTTTTCCTTTCAGTAAAATAGTTGCTTATTTTTTTTAAAAAAAAAGCATCTCCCCCCCCCCAAGTTACAACTATGGTAATATAGTGATTAATGGGATTGGAAGAGCTAGAAAGGGGCAGAGGGTCCCTTAGCTTTATCCTTCCAGTTCCAGCCTGGACAAGGAGGAAGGGACGACTTTTTTGGCAGAGATGAAGTGGGAGAGAGTGGTCTCAACTTTTTCCTTGCCTTTTCCCTTGGCTCACCCACTTACGGTGGGCCAGACAGGTTTGCCCTGCAAATGTACATCTTGAATTCTAGTTAAGAGGCAGGACGGCTGAAAGGATGGAGCTACAGGGGGGAAACCACAGGTATGAGAAAGATTCAGAGCACAGAAAGACCCACCTGCCACTTCTTTGCTTAAAATCTCCTTCTCCTGGAAGAGCACAAAGAAGCCGCAACTGGAGTTTAAATACACAGATTTTCAGCTATGGCATCCTTGTTTGGCTCCCTGAAAAGGGAGAGGAAGAAAAGAAAAGTGGGGGGAAAACTGTTGATACAATCTGCCATCTACTTTAAAAAAAAAAAAACAACCCTTCAGCATGAAACATTCATACAGATCCCGAAGCACAGCTTCTGCGAACATATTGTGTGACTATTGATTAGTGCTGCTCCAGAAGGGGGAGGAAACGAAAGAAGTACAACACAAGGGAAAAATTAGCACAAACTGAGGGCGATGCCAAACAACACCAACTCCTGGTGATTTTTAAATGAATGTGAGCCAAAGAATCCCAATCAATATTGCAAACGACTAATGGAGAGCCATTAAGGCTAAACAGTTCCCACTGAAGAACAAAAACAACAGATGAATCTGTCTTAGAAATCAGACCCAAGATAGCTTGCTGGAAGAAGATCTGTATTTAAAAAAGCAAAATAGCTATCGAGGCCATTCTCGGGTAGAAATAAACATAGGGACAGGTAGTTGCTGTAGAAGAAGGAAACTGGTGGTGGTCCATCCTGCTTAGTTTTGTCTATATCTGGGATCCGCTGGGGGGACAGCAGGCACTTTTGGAACCGAGAGCTAATATTATAGTGTCTCTTACCAGAACAGAAAATGGTGAGGTTGCTTCTCACAACCTTCTCTAGCCTTCCATCACGTTCCCTAACAGCTTGCCTTATCTCCGTCCTTTTTTTCTGGTTAACTGGACACATTCCCAAATTAATGGGGTACAAATATCTAAGAATGCCGAAGGCTGCTTCTGCAGGGCCCAGAAGCATTCTCAGAAATGAAGATTATACTTGAATGTGGTGCTTTCCTCAACAACATGCTACTTTCTCATTTTAAAACAATGTATAAAATGAAATCAGGTGGGGCATAGACAATGAACAGATGGAGGCCCGTGAGTGCCATGTTAGAGACCTGGGTTCCTCACTGACCAACAACCCTTTAGGGCTTCAGATCTGAGTCTTTCCTAGTGTTACCTGGAGGAGACAGGGGCTGAATCTGGGCCTTGTCCATGTCAAGCACGCACTTGACCACCAGGTAGCTTTCACAATGGAAGCAAGTTGAGAAAGGCTGAACTAAATAATGTGATAGGCAGTTGAAGCCATTTTCCCACATCTCTTGCACTGATGTTTCCAGTACGGCAACGAAATGCTTGCAACTCAAAAACCTAGCTCAAAGAGCTGTAACAACACAATGGCTCAATCTTTGGAGGACAGATGAGAGGCAGTAGAAATTTACCATTGACAGAATCAAGATGATCTACTGAGCCTGAATGCCCCGCTCAAGGTTCTCCTTGTCTTATGCTCAGCCACTGCCCTCACCCTCTTTTCTTCTGACCACCACCCTTGCATCTTTGTTCTTGATCACTTGGGCTACGCTGCCTCCTTGAGTGTGGTGAAGTGATTAGAGATCTCCCCTGATAGTAGAAGAGAGGGAGAAACGCTGTGGCTTAGCTACAAAGCTCCCTGGGTGACCTTAGACCACTCATTTTCTGTCTAATCTGTTTCATGGGATTATAGTGAGGATAAAGGAGGGAAACAACAATCATATGTGCCATCCTTAATTCCTTGGATAAAGAATGGGTTAAAAATGAGAGCAAGCCCCCTTCTACCAGCTGCTCTTCATTCTCTGGGTGATTGCCACCACCTAGTTCCAACTTCAGCCCCATTCCAGACTGTCATTCGGGAAAGGAGGGAAACAAGAGAGGGGGATAAAAATAAATGTGAATTAGGTTGCTAAGCAACTGCAGGAACACTTCCTAGCCACTCTAGTTGGTCTGCCCTCCTCCAGTAGTTCCTTGATGCTCACATTCAGGAATGGCTTAGGAGGCCATTCATAGAGTAGGCCAGATTTACAAGTAAATTGGGACTTCCTAACTTTGGATCAACAGCATTCTGATTCTGTGTCAGACTGGGTACACTGAGCTCTGTTCTGAGTAAGGATGTCAAAGCAAAAGGACATGTCCAAATAGCCGTGCACAGATTGCAAGCCCAGCTGTGTTGGAACTCCATCAGTAGACCTCCAAGGGCCAGTCACTGTCTAACAGACCCTGAAGGGCTTCAACCTCACAGCAGATTCTTCTGGTAGTAAAACAAGAGCACTGACCGTTCTCTGGCTCTTTGTGCACCTGATTCTGATACACACCTGTTTCTGGCTTTCTTGAATCCTCATTGCCCTCTTGGGATGTGACCCATTTGGGGTCATGCCTTTTCTTTTGGGACAAGTAGACAGCCAGCTGCCTTTCCATCTATGTCTTGGCTCTTGGCTCTCCTGCATTCTTCTGGATCTGCCAGATAAGACCACTGAGGCCAAATTAACTATGCCAAGTGTGTTGAATTTATCCTGCATGCTTTTTAAACTGTGAAACCGGCATTTCTCAACCTTGGCAGCTTTAAGATGTGTGGACTTCAACTCCCAGCATGCTGGCTGGGGGATTCTGGGAGCTGAAGTCCATACATCTTAAAGCTGCCAAGGTTGAGAAACACTGTGTTAAACTGAACTGGGATCAGTATGAGACAGACAAAAAAGGAAAGCCTATACTTTTTCTTGCTGTATTCTGAATAAAATCTCCTTTCATATATTTGCCCTGGGAGGACCGTTGTTAAAGGAATTAAGGAGTTTCCTTCCAGTAGAAACAATAGCAATTACAAAATGGTAGGGTTGACCCCCCTCTCTTTGCCCACGACAGTCTCAGTCTCGCTCCCCTGTCACTGCAGCTCTTAAAAAGATGCAAGCTGTCCTTTACCTTCCAAAAAGTGCTCCTGCTTGGCCCGCTGCAAAGCTGGCAACAAAGGATTCACTCCACCGGCTGAAACAAAGCATCAGGGCAGATTGGTGGTGCAGGAAATGCGGGCCATCCCAGACTGAGCAAGTCAAAAGGACTAAAAACTGTGGCACACCATAATCTGCCCAGTCTTCCAAGCACAGTTCAAAACAATGCCCGCAGCCTATCAAACACGACATGATTTTAGAACGAGAGTCCAACTAGAAGGACCCGAGGATCACCCTGTACAATTCTTGCTGCTCTGCCTTGTTTAATATGCGGATAGGTTTTTGCATCTTTAATGCTCCCCTAAATAAAACATTTCTGCCATACTGAAAAAGAATAATTTTGGAGAAGATCTCTGACTTTTCCTGAGTATGCTGGTTCTCTAGGTACATGGAGGTACCTGGGGAGGGTCTGGAAAGGAACGCTCCAATACATATCCCCCATCTGCAGTCTGAATCAGTCCAGCTTAGTGAGAACTGAATCATGTGATTCTTTCAGCTATGTGATCGAGCTTCAGTATCTTCTAAAATCTGTCAGGACAAATTGCAGAAGATGCCACAACTAGTTTAGGTATTACTTTGCTCTAGCGTAATAGCTTTTTCTATTTTTGTCTTTCCCATTTCCAGAAGAGATTTGTTGCAATTCAAACCTTCATGCTTTGTGATAATATTATATTTCAAAAGACATTTGACATCCTATATACATGTTCAGGGATACTATGTGAGGGTTTGGTACCCTGTGACACAACACAATCACGTACATTTTAGCCTTTTCTTTTATTATTAATGATATGTTTAACATAGTGAGTATTTAAATATGCCTCGAAGTCTTCTCTCAGGAAAGCTTAAGCAAAGTTGGTGAATATACAGCAGTTTATCACATTTATCCCTAATGAGAAACCTGCAATTCTCATTTATGGATGTGTGATTGAGGCAAAGGAAATACTTGCTCTCATATGATTCTTCCAGAAGCTTCTGGAGAACCCTTAGATACCTATATTTATGATTAGTCCTTCTACCTTTTGGTCTAAACAAACAGATTAAAATGCATTTGTTTAAAATATGGCTACCAGTAGGAATAAACCAAACACAAAGAAAGAAATATGGCAGAAATGAATTTAAAAAACAGCTGAATTAATAATAAGACGAAGAAGCAGCTAAACAACTCTTTAAATATCAGTGGGCCTTGAGTGAAGTGAATCTATGAACTGCCTTTGCAAGGACCTCAGTGCTAAAAGGGGAGTGGGGGGATTACTGTACCCCTTTCCATGAGAGCGGGGAAAGCACACAATCTCAGCACCCCTACTAAAGAGACCCCATCTTCCATTCATCTCCATTGGCAGACAAGTCCCAAGCTGGACCTCGGAGGGAATTAACTTATGTCATTTAGGTAGGATGCAAACTGAGTCAATCCTACACATAAAATATATGAATCACTCTGCCACATCCAAGAGGTTCTCCAGACAAAGGGGCAGTCCCAGGATCAGTGCAAGATCAGCTCTCCACTCCCCACCCTCATGGTGGTCACAAAAAGTCATAATTTGGAGCTTGCCATTGAAAGCAATTTCTGTATCTTCTAATATTCGGAGGACTGGTGTCCATAGACCAAGCTATTCTGTTTCAAGATAGAGAATGCCTTCTGAGAAATGGAGGGAAACCCTGGCCCGTCTTCAAGGGGAAGTTTGTGCTCTCACTGAAGGGGATTCTTGGTGCGCCCTACTTTCTGGGATCACACTGTGGAGCTAGCATGCCTCCATGATTAGACAGTAAAATAGTTTGATTAGTTGATCAGAAATAAAGAAGTCCAAACCAGTGCACCAGCAGTAGGAATTCTGAAGGCCATGGAGATTTGTCAATGCCATGAACACAGAAATGCATTCTCTTATGTTTGTGAAGACAGGAGAATGATACCTGTTTAGGGACAGGACACAGTACTCAGTTACTGTTGTATGGTCCAGCAAGATCACTGACAGTTCTCTGCACTCAGCTATGGGCCAAGAAGGGCAAGTACCAACTAGCTGGTGGACATCCATAAGCTTGATAGAATCACAAGATGTAAACAAATCACGTGCTCTTAGTATCTTGATGCCTGAGCGGACCTGAGAATAATCCAATCACAATCTCAGGTCCATTTTAAACTTGATTTAGAAGATTTGGGAGATGAAAAGCCCAAACCGACTGAAGTCTAGTCTCTCTGGTCATATTTCTGCCGTGCTTATCAAAGAGAAGAGAGATCCCAAGGTTAGAATTACAAAGATGCACGTCTCTGCTCAGCCATGTTAGCAAATAGAGCAGAACTTCCCCTCTTGCCCTTCACTAGAAAATCTAATCTGGAACCTGTCAATCACATTTTAATTCATGGCAGCTAATTGTGTTTAATGTCTGGGGGAAAAAGTCACCAACTACATCTGTAAGGTACAATTGCTCATTATCTAGTGTGTAAAAATAACAATGTTTGCATGCTTCACTGATTGCCCCCCCAAAAGGCAAAAAAATACACCTCTCCAGTGAACTTTCAGCAACACATTAATGGAAATAGAAGGAAAAACCAATGTCATCACCATCTTTCCATCTCTCTGCCACAGCACATAAACAAACCAAAATCCTCTTAGTATAATATTCACTCTCTCCTGTCTTTTAATATTCTAATAATGATTGTTTTCTATTTTTATTAATATCTGTTTTTACATATTTACTGTTTTATTGCTGTACGCCGCCCAGAGTCACTTTTTGTGAGATGGGCGGCCATATAAGTAAATAAATAAGCAGGCAAGCAAGCAAGCAGGAGTAATACAGCCATGTGCAACTTCACTGTGAGATTTCTCTGTCTTACATAATACTAGAACTTGAGGTCTAATGGTGTAGCGCATCAGGCAGAAACCTATTTTCCTCCAGCTGTTGAGCTATAACTTCCAGCACCCTTCACCATTGGCCAAGCTAGCTGAACTGAAGCTCAAGCAACTCTCAAGGACCACAAGTTTATAAACCAAACCACAGCGCTAGGTTGGCTATAACAGTCAAAATATAATGACAGTCATTAGGTTTAGCAAGCATTCAGACCTATTAGTAGAAGATACATTTAGGTCAATTATTAGCCTTCCAAAGGGGTAGGCCACCTTTGGGGGGAGCATATCACAAAATGGCTGCCATGAAGCACACAGCCAGCTACAACCACTTTTTTTTTTCAAGATCAGCCAAGATTTGCCAAGATTAATTAAAATTAATTTAATTAGCCTACCTGTTAATAAAGTAAAAGAATGGGCTTGCATACTGACCATGAAGGAGAAGAAGCCTATTATATTTAGCCACTTTATGAATCTCTTAGAAGGTTAGTAAAAAATGGATTAGCAAAGGAAAAACTGGTGATCCATTTTCTCTCCAGGGTCCAAGCTTAAAAATTATCCACTCCTTTCAGTGTTCTTGAGTCTAAGAACAAAATGATCCCTCCTTGTTTTATGTTCACAATAAAGCCACGTTAGCCGTTGATCTCACACTAAGGCTGTCTTTGAAGAACGTATCTGAATCAGTTACGGACCTAGTGGCTGCTTTAAAACTATCAAGTCTAGGCTGCAAAAATCTGGACAACAGCTAGGTGGCTGCAAAGAGTTAACTTCATGTACTCTGCTGCAAACCACTGGGGTTCTGGATTTCTGCCCCCCCCCCCACAAATCTGGTTACATTCACACAACATGCTCAGTATGATTATTTTCAATCTTGGTTTGCTTCTTTTGTAGCTTAGTAAGTTTGCAAACCTAACTTATTTGGTTAATTTATGGCTTACTTTATTCTGCAAATCCATAGAACGGTTTAATTCAGTAACTGGGTTAAACATGTCCTGCAAATGCAACCATAGTGTCCTCTGGCAGAGAGGAGAACTGTTTTATGGGCTGCACTGCATGGCAGCACAATTCAGATCTCTGAGGTTTATCCGCTGTGCCAGGTCCCCTGCCAGCATCTGCCATGTGAGATGGCTGACTTTCTTTGCCAAATGGTAGGGCTGGCCCTACCTCCTGCACCAAACGTGCTGAATTTCAGTGCTGGCCTCGGAGAAAGAAAACATTTTCTTCCATGAAAATTAATCAGTCTAGCAGAAGAACAATTGAACAATCTATATTTCTGCCAGCCCATTCTCTCACCACTGGGAAATTCCCCACACTCCCTTTTGTGTAATTCTTTGTTGTCAGCAGCAAACCGATGTGTTTCAAATGCAAAACTACTTTAATGAAATTGTTAGGACTTAGTTAAAAAATAACACAAAAACAGAGGCATGTCTTAGGAAAGATAAATTCTGCCTGAAGCACGAGGGACCCAAATGAACACTGATCCAGCATATGCTGCAAAGCTGGCATCACACACAGGCAAATATTATACTGCAACTTTAGGCAACAGGGTGTTGTTCAAATGTGTTGGATTACACCTCCCACCACACTCAGTCGTTATGGCCATCTGGAAGGGATCAGATCAAGGAAAGTAAGGTCTGCTGTTAACTAAGCAGACATTTACTCTCACACTCCAATTCTTTAACCTAAGTCATTGTGCAGGAAAAGAAGTTACCTATTCTGGATAATGAAAGGTTAAGATACCTTTCATTACCTCCCCACAGAGAGAGAGAGAGGAAAAAAAATGTGCAGTCCTACATATAAAGAAACTTCAGAGGAACTTTCAGTGCAGTCAAGAAGAAAGCCCTCTGAATGTTCCACATATTTAAGAAACCACTAATTAGATGTCACCCCCACCCATTGTAAGATTAATGCGGGAAAAGTCCTCCTGATAGCTTCATCCAAATCCTTTTGTTTTAGGGGCCTAAAGTCTGAAGCTTTGGCAAGTGACTAACAGTCTGATGGTACCTTTTTTCCTTCTCTGAACCCAATTCCACTGATACATACCATTGCAATCTTTCTGGAAGCACGAATCCCTGTTGATTGGCCTCCCATGAGAAGTTCAGCAACCCACTGTGTGTGAATGTTCAGTACTCGGAATGATGGCCACAGAGCAAAACTAAGATATGTTTTGCATTGTTTCCATGACCTATCCAAGACTTAACCATGTTGCTAACCAAACCATATAGATTGTAGTATTTTAATTCCAGGCAGCAATCTTGAGGTTTGGATCTGTTGGATCTCTAATGTGGCTTCCTTAGCAGAGGTACTACCTTAGGGAACAATCTTCTGCTCACCCGAAAGCAGGCCCTACCAATTCTTCGCTCTTTGCAGTGTTAAGGAGGGCCGGCTCTATCATTAGGCAGAGAAATAACTGTCTCAGGAGACAGATGCCAAGGAATCACAGCGACAACTCTTCATGTGCTCCTCCTGACCCCATGGCTGTTCCTCTTTCTGAAAGGGTAAGATGTGTGTGCATGTCACACATTGGCAGCCTGCTGATCTTGGATGTGCTGGCGGACCTTTTCTCAGAGCCTGGTTTGAAGAGGGATTTGTCTGTCATCCAATTCGTTTCTGTACATGGCGCACAGCTGGAGGGGGCAAGAAGGACCATCTTGTCCTTTGACGGGCTCCAAAATATTTTGAGGCAGCCTTACTATTAAATGAAACCCTTTCGTTTTGTACCCACCCTTGCTACTTAATAGTGCTCCTATTCTACTACTGCTTGTTCCAGTTGTGGCATTTGGCTTTAGTAAATGTTTTTGTTGTAGAAGCACCCATTATCTACTATATCTAAGTAGAAAGGCAACTTAAACATACTTGAATAAGAATCCCTTTCCCGTCTCATGTTGTCATTCCTTTTCGTAACCATCCATTACATTGTCTCTGCTACCACCATGCATTACTTATAGGGCATTTATCACTTTAATTTGCAATGCGATTCACGGTCTGTGTATCATCCATCATTCCCATTTACAGAGGGGAACTGAAACTAGAAGTGACTCGTTCAACCTGGTAGAGAGCAGAACCCAGATTGAGGCATCTTGGCTTGCTGGGCTGCAGGCTGGCAGTTCACTCCGACTCTACCTCCTTCGGAGAGGTGGTTAATTGAGGGAGCTTGGGGCAAAACCCAACAGAGCTGGGGAGGAAGTCTTGCTGTCTGTATGTTTTGTAGGAATAGTGTTATCAGATTAGCAGAAGGATGTTTGTCTTGCACAGCTGGAGGGAATGGTTTACTGCTAAATTCCCTTCCACCAGAGAGAAGATAAATAATGACACCATGGTGCCAATGGTAAACTATCACTGGAATAGCTCTCAAACTGATGGGACCTCATCAACACAAACAGCATGGAGCAAGCTTGGCCTAAAATCCTATGCTACCTACCATCATGTCTATGAAGGTGGAGGTGAAAGTGAAAAAACTCCCATTTGTCAAGTATCATCTTCCCTTCTCCAGCTACAGTGGTCCTGCAGCCAATCAGAATAATATAAGCCCTGCATCTATCGAAATCTACAGCTACATTTCTCCAAGTCCTTATATGGTGATCTGGAATGATATGAGTGAAGCCCTGGCTGTATTCTCACGTTATGCTATGTAAACGTATTTAACAACTCCATTTCAGTCAGATTGTATTTATTTTGGTCAAGAAGGAAGGAAGGAAGGAAGGAAGGAAGGAAGGAAGGAAGGAAGGAAGGAAGGAAGGAAGGAAGGAAGGAAGGAAGGAAGGAAGGAAGGAAAACAATACAATAAGATCTCAATTTCAGTTGTCAAATCCAACCCTCAGTTCAGGACATGAATCCACATAGGAAATACCTCTTACAGATGGCTTCCAGCCAACATGTCTAGTGCAGACGAACCCATAACCTCACTGTATAATTGTAAAAATAAATCTTTCTTGAGTTAACTTGACTGCCAGAGACTACATGGTCACATTTATTTATTTATGAAATGCATTCCCAGGGTTGCCCATCTCCAGAATGACTCTGGGTGATTACTCATTAAAAAAAGAGAGAAATATCAATACATTGATAGTAGTTTTTCACACAATTTTTGGAATACCAAGCTTGAACATTCTGTCTTGACTAACCAACTGAAGGTTACTTTAAACAACATGGAATTTGTTTCCCATTATCTTAAAACATAATTTATGAACAACAACCAATATGCCTCATAAATATTGGATACCAGAGAATGTTTATCATGCGTTGTTACAATCACCTTGCAGTTGGAGATGTTACTCCAGTTGGAATATTAACTCATATGATTTGGTCTTGTCCTATTACAGGTAGTCCTTGCTTAACAACCATTCGTTTAGTGACCGTTCAAAGTTATGATAGTGCTAAAGCTACTTATGACTGTTCCTCGCACTTATGACCATTACAGCACCCCACAGTCACATGATTGCGATCTGGGTGCTTGGCAACCAGCTCGCACTTACAACAGTTGCAGTGTCCTGGGGTCACGTGATTGCCATTTGCGACCTTCCCAGCCAGCTTCCAGCAAGCAAAATCAATGGGGAACCACATGATTTGCTTAACGACCATGGTGATTCACTTAACGACTGCTGCAAAAATGTTGTAAAATCGGGTGCAGTCACATGATGCCTTGCTTAACAACTGCCCCACTTAACAATGAATTTTCCAGTCTCTATTGTGGTCATTAAGCAAGGACTACCTGTATTTCATATTCTTCACCAATATCAACAAGATTGTTAACAGGGCTCTGGATTGATCATTGCACAACTTTTAGGTTTCTTTTTTCAATAAAGGGGCAAGGAGGAATATTTTTGCATACTCTTTTGGAGTTGTTCTGTTTATAGCATAATTTCCCAAGCCCTTTTCTTCTATGTTTTATTATCATGATTATTAATTTTGAAGTTGTATTATTTAGTTAATAATGTATGTGTGTGTGTGTGTGTGTGTATACACACACACACACACTTATATATACATATATATATTACTTCTCTTAATTAGTTTAGTACAGATATAATAACAAAAAACATAATGTATTGATTTGGTGGTTGTTTCTCTTTTGAATATTGTGATTTGCCTTGATATACACATTAAAGATCTGCTCAGGATTTTCACAAAGGGCTTGTGCTGTAGATTCCGTATGATCTTTAATCTTTAGGATTTTGGTAATCTAGAGCTGCTGTGCCCATTTGTATGGTGTGGGATTTTTTTTCAAATTGGGTTCAGGATATATGTAAGTTTACATGACCCGAAATTATCTGACCACAGTACATTATGGGTGTATCAGGATATCACAGGTATTTCCTAGTTGATAGGATGCAGGCATCAGTTGCTGGCCTCCAAAACAGTACTTAAATTAGACATCTTATCTAGATCTAGAGTATCCCAGAAGAAAAACTGGGCCTTGCACTTGTGATGTATTGGCCAAAAGTGTCAGAAGTGACTGGTATTATGTTGTGACATATAGAAGGGCAGGCTGTAGGTGGCTTGGGCATGTAGAAGGCTAGGAACCTAGCCTACCTTTTCTTTATTTACTTAAAAAAAAATAATAAGCCTCTGCTGACCAAAGCTATGAAGACCAGTGGAAATCAGTATTTCTGGACCCATCTGGTGAGAACTGATGGTGAAGGAAAGGCTGCAACTTGGAATATAAAAGGAATATATAGTAAAAGCATGAATGAACCAATGAAAGGAAAGGAAGAAAAATAGATATGTTGGGTGTTTTTGAAAATAAGAGCAAGGGGGAGGTTCTAAGAGATCCGAATGAAAACGGCCTGATCTTGTCAAATGGAACCGATATTTGTGTGCATGAAAGTGAAGGTAGAGCTTTAATTATGAATGATAGGGCTTAAATGTATGCCAGAAAGGGTAAGTTGGCGACATCGAGATTGTTGTGGGTATGAATAAAAGTAGGAATTCATAAGATGGTTATAGTTGTGTGTTATGCTCCAGTGAATAGCGATAATGAAAGATTCACAATTTGGCAAAAACTGCACAACATTCTGAATGAATGAAGCCCAAGGGAAAAATTATTCTCATAGATGATATCAATGGATGGTTGGAAACAAGACAAAAGAGTATTGAAAAAAATACGATTGGTCCATTCAGAGACACAAGAATGAATGAGAATGGTGATTGGAGAGTATTTCATTTTAAAAAGGGTTTTTTTTTGCTTCAAATAATTGGTATAAGCACAAGTCTATTCATAGTGGCAAAGGAATTAATCCAAAAGCATGACTGATTTGATTATTTGTGATGAAAGATTAAGAGAATAAATGAAGGATACCAGTGATAAAAGCTTCTCAATGTGAGATAAATCATTTTTTGGTAGTATTAAGAATGGATCCTGGGGGAAAATTGACATGGAAGAAAAGGAAAGGAGAGATAGAAACTAGATGAGTTTAGAATGACTGCAGAAAGGGAAATTACGAGTTGTCTATGAAAACTGTTAGGAAGTAAGATTAATCTCCCAATAGAATGAATAGAAAGTAGGCACAATGACATATTTACTGATTTATATCCCTGCCTCTCCTTCAGGATCCCAAGGTGGCATATATAGGGTCTCTTCTCCCATTTTCCCCCACAACAACTTCCCTACGAGGTAGCCTTAGCTGCAAGAGAACTTGAAGTGGGGTCTCCATGATGTCATTCCAGCATCTTGACTGCTACACTAAGAGAATGATTGCTGCAAAAATGAGATTAAGAGAAAATTACTGTATCGTAAAGAAAAAAGATAGAGGCCATGAACATCGTCAAGAAAGACGTGGAACAATTACATTTTTTAAAAAAGAGAAAATGCAGAGAATTTTGGATAGAAATAAAAAAGTGGCTTTAGAAATAGATAAAAAGGACTAAACTAGGAGCTAAGATTAGAATTTAAAAATAAAAGTGATGAAGTGATTTAAGGTAAAGTTGAAGTGAGAGAACCCTGGAAGGAGTATTTTATAGATTTGTAGGGGAATGACTATGCTCTGTCGAAAAGTAGTTGAAATGAGCAAATGTTAATGTTCAAGAAAAAACTGATGGGAAGGAAGTAATAAATGCTGTGAGAGTGCTGAAAACTTGTAAGGCTGTGGGTACACAAAATATAAGTAGAAAGTTTAAAATATATACGCGGTTTGCTGATGGACTAGCTGTATGGCTTGTTTAACGTGTGTGTGAAGACTGTACGTGTGGCTGAAAATTACTGTTCCCTAATACAAATGAAAAAGTAACAAGAGAGAAACCAAAAAATGCAGAGGCCCTGATTTGTTCAGGGTGCCTGGTAGGATTCTGTCCTGAAAGGGTACAAGAGGTATCAGTGAATGCAATTTGGGAAGTATATGCAACTTTCTGACAGTAGGAGAAATGGAGGCCAGATTTTTCTTCTTCAGTAGATAATTGTGAAACACACATGAGAAAGTTTCTCTGATGACTGTAGATTTTGAGAAGCATATGATAGAGAATGGGCTTGAATCATGGAACGTTTTGCAAGAATATGGAATTGAAGCTGGTTGCTGAATGTGATAAGAACAGAGTATGATAGAAATAAAATATACACAAGAATAAATTGAATGGTTCAACACTAGCAGGAGATAAGTAAAGGATGTGCAAGTCTCCTTGGTCATTTAATACATTTATGAATAAATATGTAATGAATGCTTATGGTGACATCAGAGGCATGTTGGTTAGGAATATGAATGTGTGCATGCTTTCATATGCAGATGAGGCTGTGTTGTTGTGGATTGAATAGAGAATCGAGAGACCAGAACCAAAGAAGTGCATTGAGGTAGTTTGACCGTCAAGGGAGGAACAACAAGGAACGCATTTTAGAACAAATATATGAAAGAAGAGTGAATGGGCCGAGAAGAAACCAGAAGGAGAGGCAGTAATGTGATGGGGACTGGAGAGTGGACAGCACAGGAAGTCTGGGTGGAGGCTGTAGTAACTGAAGGCTGGTAAGTGGGACAGGCTTCAGTGGAGGCTTCAGGAGGCTGGGCAGGTGGTGGTGGCTGCAGGCAGTAGAAGGAAAGCTGGACTGAGTGGCCTGGGAATTCAGTTAGCTGGACAAGATTAGTAGACTTTGAGGTCTTGCTTCTTGGGTGAGAGACAAGAAACTACTAAGTGTGCTCCTGCCCAGAGTGAGAAAATGGGGGAAGGGCCCCTGCCCCAGTAGCAGACACCAGTGGCAGAAACACATGAGGGTGGTCAGGGATCCTGCAACAAGTTTGGAGGGTAAGGGATTGCTGTGGAGGGTTATGTATGTGGGGTGGAAGGTGAGTAGGGTAGTGAATGAATGGGTGACACTGATGGAGAGAGATAGGTGATTGAGTGTTAGCAGGGTTACTATGACTGGGAATAGGAGCTGTGTGTAACCTGGGGCCCCTTCATGGATCACTGCCTTGTCGTGGCGAAGGGGCTTGCGTAACTCAGTGAAGCCATGAGCTATACCGTGCAGGGCCACCCAAGACGGACAGGTCATGACAGAGAGTTCTGACAAAATGTGGTCCACTGGAGAAGGAAATGGCAACCCACTCCAGTATCCTTGCCAAGAAAACCCCATGGACAATGTTAAAAGGCTAAAAGATATGATGCCGGAAGATGAGCCCCTCAGGTCGGAAGGTGTCCAATATGCTACTGGGGAAGAGCGGAGGGCATTTCCAAGTAGCTCCAGAAAGAGTGAAGCGGCTGGGCCAAAGCCGAAAGGACGTTCAGCTGTGGATGTATCTGGAAGCGAAAAGAAGGTCCGATGCTGTAAAGAACAATATTGTATAGGTACCTGGAATGTAAGATCTATGAACCAAGGCAAGCTGGATGTGGTCAAACATGAGATGACAAGATTGAACGTCGACATCTTGGGAATCAGCGAACTGAAATGGACGGGAATGGGTGAATTTAATTCGGGTGACCATTATATCTACTACTGTGGGCAAGAAACCCTTAGAAGAAATGGAGTTGCACTCATAGTGAATAAGAGAGTGGGAAAGGCAGTAATGGGGTACAACCTCAAAAACGACAGAATGATCTCAGTGCGTATCCAAGGCAAACCATTCAATATCACAGTCATCCAAGTCTATGCCCCAACCACTGATGCTGAAGAAGCTGAAGTTGACCGCTTCTATGAAGACCTACAACACCTTCTAGAACTAGCACCAAAAAAAGATGTCCTTTTCATCATAGGGGATTGGAATGCTAAAGTAGGAAGTCAAGGAGTAATCGGAATAACAGGCAAGTTTGGCCTTGGAGTACAAAATGAAGCAGGGCAAAGGCTAATAGAGTTCTGTCAAGAGAACAAGCTAGTCATAGCAAACACTCTTTTCCAACAACACAAGAGACGACTCTACACATGGACATCACCAGATGGTCAATACCGAAACCAGATTGATTATATACTTTGCAGCCAAAGATGGAGAAGCTCTATACAGACAGCAAAAACAAGACCAGGAGCTGACTGTGGCTCAGATCATGAGCTTCTTACTGCAAAATTTAGGCTTAAATTGAAGAATGTAGGGAAAACCACTAGACCACTCAGGTATGACTTAGATCATATTCCTGGTGAGTACACAGTGAAGGTGATGAATAGATTTAGAGGATTAGATTTGGTAGACAGAGTGCCTGAAGAACTATGGACGGAGGTCCGTAACATTGTACAGGAGGCAGCAACTAAAACCATCCCAAAGAAAAAGAAATGCAAGAAAGCAAAATGGCTGTCTGATGAGGCTTTACAAATAGCTGTGGAAAGAAGGAATGCGAAAAGCAAGGGTGAAAGGGAAAGATATAAGCAACTGAATGCAGATTTCCAGAGAATAGCCAGGAGAGATAAGAAGGCCTTCTTAAATGAACAATGCAAAGAAATCGAGGAAAACAATAGAATGGGGAAGACTAGAGATCTCTACAAGAAAATTGGAGATATGAAAGGAACGTTTAGTGCAAAGATGGGCATGATAAAGGACAAAAAAGGCAGGGACCTAACAGAAGCAGAAGAGATTAAGAAGAGGTGGCAAGAATACACAGAAGAACTATACAAGAAAGATCTTAATGTCCCTGATGTCCACGCTGGTGTGATCACTGACCTTGAGCCAGACATCCTAGAGAGTGAAGTCAAGTGGGCCTTAGGAAGCATTGCTAACAACAAAGCTAGTGGAGATGACAGTATTCCAGCTGAGTTATTTAAAATACTAAAAGATGATGGTGTTAAAGTGCTGCACTCAATATGCCAGCAAGTTTGGAAAACGCAACAGTGGCCACGGGATTGGAAAAGGTCAGTTTACGTTCCAATTCCAAAGAAGGGCAACGCCAAAGAATGCTCAAACTATCGCACAATTGCACTCATTTCACATGCTAGCAAGGTTATGCTCAAAATCCTACAAGCTAGGCTTCAGCAATACATGAACCGAGAACTACCGGATGTACAAGCTGGGTTTCGAAGAGGCAGAGGAACTAGAGATCAAATCGCCAACATTCGCTGGATCATGGAGAAAGCACGAGAGTTCCAGAAAAATATCTACTTCTGCTTCATTGACTATGCAAAAGCCTTTGATTGTGTGGATCACAACAAACTGTGGCAAATTCTTAAAGAGATGGGAATACCAGACCACCTTACCTGTCTCCTGAGAAATCTGTATGCGGGCCAAGAAGCAACAGTTAGAACCGGTCATGGAACAACCGATTGGTTCAAAATAGGGAAAGGTGTACGACAAGGCTGTATACTGTCACCCTGCTTATTTAACCTATATGCAGAGTACATCATGAGAAATGCCAGGCTGGAAGAATCACAAGCCGGAATTAAGATTGCAGGGAGAATCATCAACAACCTCAGATATGCGGACGATACCACCCTAATGGCAGAAAGTGAAGAAGAACTAAAGAGCCTCTTGATGAGGGTGAAAGAGGAGAGTGCAAAAGCTGGCTTGAAACTCAACATTAAAAAAACTAAGATCATGGCATCTGGACCCATCAATTCCTGGCAAATAGAAGGGGTAGAAATGGAAGCAGTAACAGACTTCATTTATTTGGGCTCCAAGATCACCGCAGACGGAGACTGCAGCCATGAAATTAAAAGACGCTTGCTCCTTGGGAGGAAAGCTATGGCAAGCCTAGATAGCATATTAAAAAGCAGAGACGTCACCTTGCCGACAAAGATCCGCATAGTCAAAGCTATGGTTTTTCCAGTAGTAATGTATGGCTGTGAGAGCTGGACCATAAAAAAGGCCGAGCGCCGAAGAATTGATGCCTTTGAACTGTGGTGCTGGAGAAGACTCTTGAGAGTCCCCTGGACTGCTAGGAGGTCAAACCAGTCAATCTTAAAGGAAATCAACCCTGATTGCTCATTGGAAGGATCGATAATGAAACTCAAGCTCAGATATTTTGGTCACCTAATGCGAAGAGAGATCTCTTTGGAGAAGACCCTGATGCTGGGAAAGATTGAAGGCAAAAGGAGAAGAGGACGGCAGAGGATGAGATGGTTAGATAGCATCACTGAAGCAATGAGCATGAAACTGAGCAAACTCAGGGAGGCAGTGAAGGACAGGAAGGCCTGGCGCAATATGGTTCATGGGGTCACGAAGAGTCGGACACGACTTAACGACTAAACAACAACAACGTAACCTGGGGTCAGTTGGCTTGCAGAAGTGCCTTGTACACTGCAGCCAGAGTCAGGTAGAAGGTATTGGAAGCAGGGGCCAAATACAAGACAAAAAGTTAGGTAAGGATGCTAGGGGCCTAGGTAGGGGGCCCATATTATGGCACTAATAGGAAGAGGAAGGAATGGTGGAGAGCAGTGGAGAGACTGTTGCAGGAGAAGAAGGACAAGCACACTTATGCTAGTCCCTTCTAAGCCACTGACTCCTATCTTGGTCCCAGGTGACCAAACTGTCAGGTGCCTTGGACTCAGCTGGCTGCTAGCAATCCCAAATCTATGTGGAATAAGACCACATCCACCCATGAATTGTTGAAAGATGAATGTGCAGCCTTGGCGGAGACTTAGTATTACTAAAACCTGATTGGACAGTGACGGGGACAGGGTGCTGTCATCTGCCAAGGCTGAGGAGTTGCCAAATGCACTGCTTGGAAGATCCTTGGATGCAAGCTTGGCTGCCAGGACAAACTGAGGCTGCTGCTGGGACACTGACTATCCTGCTGCTTAGCAGTGGCTTTCCAGATGCTCCTGGACCTCATATCAGGGCTGGTGGTGAGCCCACAAGGCTGTTCCTTTGGGAGGGATTTCAATCTGCATACCCTAAGAGAAGAATCCATTTGGCTCAGGAATCCATAGCTTCCATGGGGATCAAGGGCTTTGACCCAGGTAATCTCAGCTCCAACAAAGACAAACACACTCTAGAACTGGTTTTTACTTCAGAACAGGTGGGAGATGATCTGATGGGAGAAATATCCGACACTGATATTTGTTGTTTTCCAGAGTCAAATCACCTTCTGCTCAAAATGCAGATCCAGAGCACTCTGGACTTCTGTAAGGATGGGGGACCCATGAAGTTGTTCTCAGAGGGTATGGGGATTTTTCAGTACTTTGTAGTGCATTTCTGTCTTATGCTTAATCAACTTTTGGTATAATGAGTCAACCAGACTGTTTGATGAGGTTGTTCCTGTGAGTTTTATTCCCAGTCACCAATCCAAAATGGTTCCCTAGTTCCAAAAGAGCTTGGGAAATGAAGTGAGTTATAAAAATTCCTAGAGTGACAGCGGCATAAGACATGCTCAAATCTGGGCTTATATAATGGTGATAAGAGTGATGAAGCATATGTTCTCCACTCTTACTGTATCCACAGATTCATGCCCTGATTGTCACATATTTGAATCAATGCAACATGTTCTGTGTGGAATTGCCCTTAAAGAAGCATGTGAACTTCAGCTGGAACTGAATACCGACTATTCAGAGTACTAATAGGAGAAACTTGCTATTGCAGAGTTACACCTATTTTTGGTCACTGCACTGGTTGTCTGGACCCGTTTCAAAGTGCTGGTTATCACCTATAAAGCCTACATGGCTTGACACTGGGTGGTATCACATGATTCTGCCCATCTTGTTTGGACATCTAGAGAGGGTCTCTTTAAAATCATACTCCCAGGAGAGTTAAGGGGGAATGGGCAACCACATTCTCTGTGGTGCATCGTGGATTAGGTCCCCCAGATCTAAGCTTGGCCCTTCTTTTCTGGCATTCTGGAAGGCACCGAAAACTAGTTTTTCAATAGGTTTTTGGCTCCAAACAGTGAACGATAGGCAATCCTTTAGTTATATTTTTAGTTACATCTTAATCGGGTTTGAGGAGTTATTTCTGTTGTTACTTTTTGATTGATGACTTTATTGTACACTACCCAAAATCAGTTGATTTGGGCAGCATGGGAAGGCTGTAAGTGAATGACTGAATGCGTAATTCCAATACTCAGCAAGCAATTGGTAAATCAGGGCAGGCATTATGACATCTTGGACCTTGTGCTAGCTTGCCATTTAATACTATATTTTACATCTATTTCAATTTCCAGCATTTTTCAAGGGCAGCCCCACACTGGAGGGAATGTGACCAAGGCATAGCTCACTGTCACCAAATTAGACTAGTTCAAGATGGCTCATAGCTGGTGCACTGTTAGCCTTAATCTGATATTAGAGGATCTGTATATCTGCTGTTTTAGGAGAAATGCAACTCCATCCCAGTTTCAACCTCCCTCTTGTCTTGATTTAATTTTAACTTGTTCTTCCTCATCTAGCCCATTATTAAAGGTAGGCAGCTTTAAGGGCATTTATTTATGTAGGCAGCTTTAAGGACATTTATTACCATCCAGATGGTATGGAGAAATTCAGATGGATGCCATCATCCACTCCAAAACTCCAGATGGTCTCCTCAGTAGTTTTGTGCAGGTGTTGGACCAAATAGGGGAGGGGACAGACCCCCATGGGACACAGAGAACAGTGACTCATATGTTGAGAAGTATTCTCCTAGCATCACTGTCTGGACATGATCCAGACTTACCATAGTTCAAAAGGTTACCAACCCTGATATATGATATCAAAAAGTCCAGGAAAACTAATACCTCAGCTAGGTATGTGCAGTAGACATCACTAGCCTGTTACTAGTATTAAACCTTAGTTCGAGATTTACTTCTTCAGTTAGCTTCTCTGTGTGGATAAGAAGAAAAGCCATCCTGTCCTTCTGAGAAACTATAATGTCTTGGGCCTGAGGTTGAATTATTCCAGCTCCTTAATGAAAAATCACAGCTGGAAGATTCCACAGGGCCTTAGCATGAACATTTATTTCATGGGGATAAGAAAAGGATAAAATGTGGTTCATGATCTCCAGAGAGAAGTCAAGATGATGCTGGCTGTGAAGAACTGATACTCAGACCAAACATAAATGGTCTATTCGTTTTCATTTTTTCCATTCTGCTCTTATATCAGAAAGGATTATCTCAGGATGCCATACATAAAATTATTTTACACACACAGAGAGAAAGAGAATATAACTAAGCAGAGGCAGAAAGTTGTCTTGCTTGTGCTATATTTGTGGAGAAAATGTCTCGTGCTACAATCTTGTTTCCATCATGGGAAAGCAAAACATCACATTCACTCAGTTGAAAAAACAACAACTTTTCATTCCTGTAACTAAAGCAATTGAGAGTTCTGCCACTCCAGAGCACTAGATAACTAAAAATAAAACTAATGCTAATCAAAACATAATCCAATTATATATACATTTAATTTCTGTGGGAGCCAACAACTCCCAGTGACCTGAGAAGTAAACAAGCCAGCAATCAAATCTTAAAAATGCACACATCATATGGTCAGCAATTAAGATGACAACTCTGAATCACTGGAGAAAACAAATCAAAGTTAATATCAATTTAGATTGCTGCAGTTATATGACAAAAAAATAAAATAAAAAATGCTGCATTAGCAAGTTATTCTGCTACAGTGATGTATCAGAAACTAAAACAAGCTCACACCTAGTAATAAGAAAATAATGGTAAACTAAAGGCAGAATAAAACCTTTTTTCAAACCTCTGGCTATATAACCAGATAGAATGAATACATGAGGAATGTGTGGGGAAGAGATTTTTCTTGCGAGATAAATAAAATCTCAAAGGTAGGGGTGGTATTAACTGAGGTGTTAAACATGTAAGAGGGGAGTGCGTTTAACTTCTGGAAAAGTTTCTGAATCTCATTACTGATTTACCCAGGCTGAACTCAGTATTTTTCTACTTCTCTTTCCCTCCCCACCAATACCTTAAAATAGCTGGATTTAGAGATTGCACAATAATGTCTTTGATGTGCAGCCTGGGTTAAGGAAGAAGACGATAGTGACAGCATCATCACACCAGAAATGCCTCTAGTGGAGTCAATGATGGCAAAGGATGGCTTAAACATCAGATCTGGCCCATCTGGATTGTGTTCCTAGCATCACCCTGACAGATTCCAAACCAATCTGTCTCCTTAAGATTTTGGCAACACTTGTCTACCTTCTTCTGCCAATAAAGTGGCTTTGACATTATCCCAGAGGGGAATCTAATTTCTTAGTCATGTAATAGCAGGAAGTGATGGAGGCAATCAAGCATGGTAGTCCACCACAGAGCCATCTCCCTGGGATACTAATTGCAGAAGGACACTGGATTTCTTTGCCATGTGACCTGGTCTACAAAATTGGAACTAGAGGTATCTCTATATAGTATAAATGGCATATTCCTTCAGGGAAAGGAGCACCATTCATCATTTTTCTGACTTTGTGATAAAGTCCCCAAAGCTCTCCACTTGCATAACGTCCTTCAGCAGCCAGATTTGTTAAGGACAGGTTTTTAGGATTCGTCCACCAGCTTTCCACACAAATACATTAACCACCAAGAAGCCATACAGGACCAGTTTCATTGTGATTAGGAGCCATCAGACATAGCCAGATCTTATTCTAGGGGGTTCAAACCCTCTACTGGGAATTGAACTCAAGGACCCTTGCACTTCAGATAACCATATGCAATGCGTTGGCTTGAGGAGCTATCCAGGTCCTAGCATTTAGTTCAGTGGTGTTACAGGAAGGGGTATACAGAATCTATCAGAATGGTACATGGAAGGCAAACTGTATATACCATTCTGATAGATTCCACCAAATACATAATATTGTCAACCACATACTGAGCAAAACACCTGGGAACCTCTACTTTGGTTTGCATTATCCTAAAGGAGCTTTGGGTCCAGCTAGGTGGCCACACCTAACTGGACTTGAGCATGATCAAGCTAAGCAGGGGATGCTTGGTTAGTTCTTGGATGGGAGACTATGTGTAAATTTCTCAGCTACATACTAAACTGGGAAGCCAAGATGGCAAATCCCTTTTGTCGCAAAGCAAAAAACCAATCCATACACATGCACAAAATAACCAGAATTAGAATTCAACTCAGAGACTTCTCTTCAAAGGAGCTTTAGGCAGAGATTTCAGAGTCTGGAGTACCTCCATCTTCTTTGTGAGCTAAGGGGATGCAAACAGGGCACAAGAAGAGAGGTTCCTCCAGATTCTCCCAAGCTGTGCAACGTACCCCCTCAGCAGTTACACTGAGAACTTCCTCTCCAGCCAGGCTTTTCAAGTTGTAACATCAGCTTTTTTTGCCATTTTAAAATGTTGACAATTTACTGTAGCCAGTTAGCTGCCTTGAATGTCCCACACATAGAAAAGTGGAAGCATTTGTTGAAAGAATAAACCAATGGGGGAACAAGCCTCTTTTTATACTGGAACAGTTTAAGCCTTAAGGATATTTACTTAGAGGCCCCTTTCCCATCCTCCTCCACCCCCATATTCACGGAGCTTTACTGGCCTTGTGTGCTCAGCTTTGCAGCCTCTGCGAAGTCCTCTGCATGGTTACTTGGGTGTCAGACCTGTTGGACACACATTGGCTCAAGCTGAACTTGGAAAAAGTGACTTTTGCACCCCAAGTTTTGGATGTCAGAAACAAAGTTTGCCAAAACAAACAGACCACCGTTGTTGTTGTTTTTCCTCCTATTTTTCCTTCCTACCCTGAAAATTTGTAAAATAAACAAGCACTGGTATTTTCTTTTTAAACCCTACAATAATCTGACTCCACAAGATTCCCTTAAACAATTAACTAAATGAACATTGGGAGGAAAAAGAAAGATGTCAATGCCACCTTCATTCTCCTACCCAGCAAATCTCGGCCTTCGTGTCCTCCCATTTCATTCCCATCAGTGCCTTTCAAGTTGTGAGAAATTAAAAATCCCTGAAAGTAGATTAATGAAGAAAGCCAGTCTGCTTGCAATTGAACTCATCTGCAGAAAAAATATACTGTATGTTGTAACTACAACATAGGAAACAGAGAAATAGATGCTTTCTTATGGTACAGCTGCTTTGCCTAAGGCTGCCAAACCCTCAGGAACATCTTGCTATTATCCTATATGTATGCAGATGGAGTGGGGAGAAAGAATAGCCAGGATAACAGAAATATACGAAACGTGATACCTCCATAGGGAGGCAAATGCTGTATTTTCTTAACTGAAACCTTTGTACTCCAGAGGTTTCAGTTAAAATCTGGCAAAACTGAATCTATCTAAATAAGTTGAAGGTCTATATTGGTCTTTCCCACCTTAGAGTCTTCTAAGTATGTTGTACTTCAACTCTCACAATTCTCAGCCATCATCATGCAAAACTATCAATAGTACTGTGATGTAGTTACTGCAAGTCCAACGCTGATTGAAATAAATCTTTATAAAAATCAATGAAAACAACCACTAAGTAACAAATAGGGCAAAAAAGAGTGAAATAGACTAGAACGGTTGAAAAAAATACATTAAGGAAAACCTAATTGTGTTTTTATAACACCACATTTCAGCCTAGCATGCTGGGTGAACCCAGAAAATTGAATTAACTGTGATGTAGTTAATCATGTGTAGAATGTCGAGCAAAGACAACCAGTGAGTTAAAATTTGAAATATTCCAGCAGATTTCCATAAACCAAAGGCAAAACAGTATGCAGGCATTCCTCATCTCCCAGAAATATTCAGGAGACCCACCGTCTTTATGATTGCTTGAAAATTCCCACTATCCTTATCGAAAAAAATGAAAATAAAAGATAGGTGATCTTGACACTAATAAGACAAGCTAAGTATCAGCCAAATCCTTGGGTCTCCTACCTAATTCCTGGAATGGTACAGAGATACAGGAGTGATTGAACTGTCAGTTCAATGGGACATGAAAAAGAGATCTTTAGGTCTGGAGAGGAAGGCTTTTAAAATTAGGCGAAGATTGAATGGGCAACTGTGCGGCTTGGAGAGAGATAGAAGAGAGTCGCTTAATATCTGAATCAGTTTTTGATGTTAAGTGTTTAAGAAAAAACTGCAGAGAGCGTACCTGAAAATGTACAGGCACAAGGATGCAAAATAAACTGTCAGGTGGCTTACTTCCAATACTGTAACTGTGCAAACAGGGAAGATGTTTAAGCAAAACTGTCAGGAAAAAATGGGGCATTGTTGGAAATCAGCCATCAAAGGATCAAAATGGATTTGGCTTATAAATGGCTGCATAGGAGTATCTTTGATCCTAATGAAATTCTACAGAGACTCCAGGACAATGTACAGAAAGGCTCTGAGCCACGAATGGGCTGCTAAATTGCATCATCTACAAAAATTATTAATTTTATTATTGAATTTATTTCTTACCTTTCTGTTTCTGCCAATACTCAGAAGCAGCAAACAACTATTTTAAATACTTTCCTTAGAGATAGGAGGAGGACAGACAGGATGATCTCTGCTTTCTGTCACCTTCATCAAATTGTGTCTTGAATTTCCGTACCCCAATCTTATCTTGAAGGCAATACCAATGAAATTAGAACTTGTACTTAATAGTTATATTTGTTCAGGTCAGTATTCTTAAATTCCTAAAGTCTGTGCTTGAATATGTCCATATGAAGGGAAGTCTACTTCCTCCATAGATAACTGTTTCTGTGTCAAACAGCTCTTATTGTTGGGCAATTTTTTTCCTAGATTTAGTTGGAATCCACCTTCATGTAACTTAATGCATTCTTGCATGTTCTTCACTCTGGAATGAGAATGGACAGATCTTGACCTTCTTCTACGTGACAACCTTACAGGTCTTTAAAGAGTGCTATCATACCCCACTCAAGGCTAAGTTTCCAGCTTCTTCCATCTCCCTCCACAAGACTTAGAAGTTAGAAAGGACGGAAGCCTGTTTTGACCCTGCTCAAGAAACTAACAGAGCACAATTACTCAGAAGAAAGCCTCACAAAACTGCTGGATTCCTACTAACTTAAAGACTGTTCTAGAGGCAAAACTGAAAGAGAATCCTTTTCCAGCTCAAAGCCAACAAATGCATTTGGAGCCAGAGGTCACTGTGGAATCCATGAGAACATTATCCTTACCAATAGAAGAGAATATATGTAGCTCAATACTCTAATCAAGGAACTACCAAGAAAAAAATAAATAAAAAACCACACCCCCATCAACACTGGCAGGGCAAACTACTGTATATAAACAGAGAGCAAATCCCACTCCATTCTAGCACTGACGTTGTTACCGAGTCAGGTAATGAAACATTTGCAAGAAAACAACCAAGCTCAGAGAACCCCAAGGACTCCAACATTATCCTTAATTGCTGGATCCTATTTAAGGGATAAAGTATCTAATTAATGTTATAGGGGATCTTCCATCCAAGGGAAATTATTCATACTTTGCATAATCTCCATTTTCAATATTATTTATTTTATAAATGCTGCTGTTTTTCTATAACTGATAGACTTAAACACAAAAACACATGTTCCTATTATTGCTGCTCACTTTATGTAAAGCCACTTATCATGTTCCAAAATTACTTGTTACTGAATTGATGGGGAACTGGTGGATAGCACCAAGCCTCAACGAACATTTATTAAAGGCAAGGAGGTTATTTGAGTGAGTAGAGTTCAAACTATGTAGACTTGTGGCTCTAGTCTGAGACAGAAAACCGACATATCCTATGACTCCTGAGGCAATATAGTTTCTCCTTAGCCTACATGCTCTTCCTTCTCCTTCTAACACATAAGATAAGTGGACAAAGAGCTAAGTCAAATGGAAAGTTCTTCACCACTGTAATTAAAGTTGGAACCTCTGTAGTTTGGATTGATAGACACTGCAAACCAAGGGCTCATGCAAACCACAGCTGATGAGCACTTGTGCTGTCCAATGTACCCTTTCTACCTAGATTTTCCTGGAATGAGCTGGGCAGGATTCTGATCACCAAACTCCCTAATCAGCGGGTTAGCATAAAAGATCAAGCTAGGCTTGAAAATCAAAATGATACAATTATGCCTCTTATACAAGAGAGAGGATGAATACAATCAGCTTAGTCTGTTCTTCATGTTGCTTGGGACAACTGGTAGGCATGAATCAGAAGAGAAACTGAATGCCAAAAGAGTAGGGCTAGCTCACTGGCAGAAACATACATACAGATATACATATGCAGAAGGTCATTATCTAGAACTTTCAGGGTTGCCTCCAGTCAACTTCTCAAGTAGATGCCCCAAGATGTGTTGGATTTCATTTCCCTTATTTCCCCAAGCACCATCACCATTGACCATGTTGGATGACGACTACCGGAGTTGAATTCCCCCATATCTAGAGGGAACCAGATTGGGAAGGCTGTTATAGACAAATCCAAAACTAGGTAGCTGAATGGATTTACTTCACAAAAAGCAACTTCATCTATGAATACAAGCAGTGAATTACTGGTTTGACACCATTACTGCTAAGTCACTTTGCAGTTGGTTTATTTTTGTCTGAGGACAGGAAGTAAAACCAGCCACTTGCACTGATTCAAGAGATCATGGTCAAACAAACCATGGTTACCATAAGTGGCCATCACAGATGGTATGACCACTTTTAAAAGCTACAGCTGCTTGGGAGTAATAAGCTATGATTGTATGGACCCCACTGAGGAGATATTGACAATACTGTAACATACTAAATAGCCCAAAATACCACAAAAGACTATTTTTTCCTCTATAAATATAGTTAAGAACATGAATATACATCTGGATGCACACTACCATATACTGAGAAAAATAAGGTTGGCAGTGTTATAAAAAAATCAGGCTATGATTTATTGCATTTATATCCTGCCTTTTTGGGGGGAACTCATGGTGGCATGCAAGGAGGTTATCTGCCTTTAGGTCCACAGAAGCTTTGTGAGGTACTATGGGCTAAAACAGTGACTGGTCCAAAGTCAGGCAGAGTTCCATGATGGAATGGGGACTTGAATCTGGATCTCTTCTGCCCAAGTCCATCGCCTTAAATTGTTAAACTATACTGGTTGTGTAGCTTTGTCCAGCTAGCGTATTGTTTGTTCTGGTTGGCAACAGCTTTCTAGAGACATAGGCAGAAGGATGTCTTCCCCATCACCTACCTGAGGCTTCGAAGTAGAAATGCCATGAATTGCATTTGGGACATCAGCATGTAGTTGTGCTCCTGTCCTGCAACATGCTTCTGCCAGTTTCACTGTGCTCACATGCATATGTTTCACAGGATGATGTGTACAATTGTCCTAGTAACACCTTTTAAAGAAGAAAGAATATCCGTGATGCTGTCCTCATCCAACCCTCCTCTCTATTAACTTTATTTCAGGTTGCAACCAAGACTCTTACTGCGAAAAGCTTTTCCACATGCCGACTTGTCCTGGGGCTCCTTCATTTGCTGTGGGGATATTAAAGACATAAATCTCCACAGTGTCAAGCAAGGTGCTAGCAGGAGGGCTTGTGGGCCACTAGAAATGCCATCATTTCAGATCCATTCATGCAGATCCATCAACAGCAGCATGGAACATGGAGTTTTTGTGTGACTTATCATAGAGGTGGTGTAAGTTGGGAATGTCAAGGGCAGAACAAGGCTCATGGATTCAGTCCTAGAAAGGGGCAACTGCACAACGAATAGAGAGAGGTATCTTCTCAAATACCCCAAGAACGAGGAAACAGGGAGGAAGCCACTTCTGAGGGGAATGAGAAGAACTTGCACATGGTCCCAGAAGATACTTTTCCAGTCTGCCACCTTTCAACTATTGGACTAGCACTCCCACAATTCCCAGCCAATTCAGAAGTTGACTGTGATGGCTGGGCATTAATGGGAATTGTAATCCAACACATATGGAAATCAGGCCAAGAAAAGCTGACTTAGAGGAAAAAATATATATTTTTCGTTCTACCCTGTAACTTATTTTCACCACTTTTAATTCACAACTTTATCCAAAGAATCCAGAAATTATTTAGAATGCAGGGAATAATTCTTCTTATTCATAGCTCCCCTCACAGAAAGGCAGATCCCATGTCAAAGAAAAATGTTTATTAAATGAATTTGTCTGTCAAACAGATCTTCTCTTATAAAACTTAGGGACAAGCTATAATGGTGTGTGGGAATGACCTTGGGAGACTGGGCCCAGAGATGCTGTATAGGGAACAGTCAGATAAGAGGGAGCATAGCCCACAGCTGGATAGTGGGCAGGGCAAGAGGCTCAATAGAGACCCTAATTTCTCAGTGGGGGGCGGGCAAAGGAGACGGTGGGAGAATTGTACTTTCAGATTTGCAAGATTCTGTTAATGTAGCTTTATAGTAAAGTAGAATTAGCTCATATGGTCGTGTTTCCTGTCTGGTCTACCTGGTAAGCTGACATGAGGTCTGTCTGCTTCCGGAATAGGAAAGACCCCTGCTCTCATAATCAAATGAAATATAATGCTGCTTGCCTCTTTCAGCCTTGGGTGGCTGATTAAAAACAAACAATAACCAAGGAGGGAGGCAAGATCTGGATCAAGACATGTGTCGGTTTTAATACTTTATTCCCACCACAATTCCAGTTTGAGTCAACTCCTTCCCCCATAATATCCAAAGCAGTAAACCTCCCATTCTTGCCACTGGATACCAAGCACTGTAGAGAGGAAAATTTTGATGGTGACGTGGGCAAGGAGTTAGGAATAATGCCTTCTCTCTCTCCATCTTGGCTGCGGGCACCCTGGCTATTTATTTTAGAATTAAAAATCAGGACTTGGCTTCTATATTCCTAGCTATTGTTTTTCCAAAGACTTCCTGTAACTTTCAGGCATTGGCCCTATATCTCCCTAGCAGGACCTTTGTCATGCAAAAGTAAGCTGCCTGTGAAGATGGGAAATTTGAGACATCCACAGCCTGAGCCCAAGGGAACAGCCACCTGGCTCCTATTTGTGCCGTCTCTCTCTTTGCAAAAGGGCACCAGAAGGAACACAGCTGTCCTCGGATCAATAAGGGAGAAGAAGGAGAAAGAGGAGGTCTCAGGGCCCCACTCAGTAAGAGGATAAAGCAGCTCTCCAATTCCCCATGCCCTAACTCTGAGTTCCACCAATCCTTGTAGATATGACTTTTCTCAGGCAAGTTATACAACACACAGGAAGAGACTCACCCTATTTCTCCCATGGCCCAATTAAATAGAGATGGAAATGGACTGAAATCCTTGCTCAGCCATTAATTTACAGCTTGAATTTACATGAATAAGCTATTCTCTCTCCCTCAGCTTGCATTTCCTGTCTGGAGCGGCTGTTTTCATATAACATATTAACCCACGGTTTACTGAACATGGTTTACTGAATTAACCCAATTGCCTGGGTTTCACCACACATGGGCCAATTACACTGGCTATGTTTGCATAACAACCTGGACTAAAATGTGGAAGGTTACTTTGTTGTTCAATGTGTGATATTAATGCAGTCAGTGATGTGTGATCAGAATTTCCCATTTGTTTTTGAGTTAGTGGCAATTCATTGTGTCATCCAGTTGTTGTCGACTCTTAGTAACCACGTAGATTTCCTCCATAGCGATCTTTCCCTAACCTGGTCTTTCAGGTCTTAGTGGTGATATATAGCAAAATTAAACTGAGGCTGGGATTGGGAGAAGGGGTTGTTTTTTAGAAAGCTTTTGCATCCTTCTCTTCCATTCTGCTATTTAAATTAGTCCTAAAGTGGCTAGTTACTTTAAAAGGAGGAAATAGACAGAGCCTTTTATATAAGCATGCACATGTTTAAATGGAGGGATCACATGGATTTATCTCGCAGGGCTGTGGTTGAGATGAAAGCTGGACCACCTGACCTCTTGCATTTGCAGAAAGCCATAGGTGAAGCATTTCACAGCAATGGTTTCACACCATGCATTGTTAGCAGTGGCTGGGTGAAAAGCTGGTACCCCTTAATGAGGGATTACAAAGCATTAAATATATTTAAAGAGTGTTAAACAAACACACCCAAAGTCCCAGATAATGGATGAGGAGGTAAAACTAAGCTGCTGCAAATTAAAGCTGTAACCCTATCCCTATTTAATCATACATAAACCCATAAGGCTCAGCAGCTGATCAGTCAGCATCAGACCCCAGCCCTAGAAACTAGACTACCAGATCTGCTGTGCAGGGTAAGCAATATTATACAAAGGGAAGTAAATATAATTAAAGCTGGTTTATGCCAAGAGCACACACCATACCATTCAGCACCTTTCTAGCCCTCCAAACACTCCTTTGTTGTTAGGGCATCCATACCCTGTTTCATATATTCTCTCTTATTCTCTAAGCTTCTTACTCTCTCTTTTTCAGGATCTCATCAGCTGCATCCAACCATATCTTTCTTTACTTTCTCCATCTTCCCCTTCCTTTCAGCTCGTTCACTCTACCTTTGCATATTTGTTTTGTGATTCAATCCTCATTCATTATCTCTGCGTGAACAATTTCAACACACTTTTTTCATTCTGACTTCTCTGTTCTATCCATGTTCATCCACCACCTTGTCATTCCTGACCCTATTTCTTCTTCTTTTACACACATTCTTCCTAAGTAACCAACTCCCACTGAATTCAGCTTACTTTAACTTCTTTGAATAAACATTCATTCCTTGCAACAGTTTGTATACTACTTCTTTATTGCCAGCATTTATACATCTAAAATTTCTCCATCCACGCTCCCAACTTTAGTAAACACTCTACCAAGGTATGCACTTTAGTTTTTTTGCCATTTACATATAACTACTTGTTAGAATAAAATAGAATATGCAAGCAAGGATCTTGAACCTAGAGACTATCGTGCAAGCCAACATATTGTTGTCCACTCTCCTCCAACTAGGAGATATATAGAATGTACTGAAACAGACTTTATTCAAATAAAAACAGATATTTCTTCCCATAGCCATTTGACGTTTGGTGACTGGAGGATTTCACAATCCCCCAATACAGAATCACAAAGCTCCTCTACTTAAAGGTCAAAGAAATCACATCCCAGCTGCTTAGCCATCCTCACACCCACTTTATGAACTTAGTCTGCATCATACACCCTCCCATATGTGTTTGCATGTAAATTAATACAGGCTTTTAAGAACCTGACAGCACAGCAACCAGCTATTGAAGCTAATGAAGCAATGTCAACTGTCTGCTCCGAGGCTAATGAGCTCAGTGGGTGCTCCTGAAGCAAGGCTGGCCATTAGGACACAGATGCTTCAGAGGCTGGGCAAACAAAACAGGACGGTGGGCTGGAAGAAAGTGGGGAGCTTGGAATTACTGTTTATTCTTGATGCCTTCACTTTCTTCGAAAGAACCAGAAGAAGGGAAATCGTGGCCTGCATTATCCTGGTCTTGGTCAGTCTACCCTTCTCTGCAAATGATGAGAATTAAGGAAGACTGCAGAAATTGCAGTTATTTAATGTGGATATGGACAGAAGGACCAGGCTGGCCCTAACATAAGGCAAAGTGAGAAGATCACCTCAGGCAGCAGATGCTAGGCGGTGTAACACTCTCAGTCTCCCTTCTGTTCATCCCAGAATCCCCAGTTAGAGGTCAGAGCAAGGAACACCATCCTTCTCTCCATTCAACAGTAATAAAGTAAAGTCTGCTGACTGGTCACAACATCCCAAGCAAGAAAGATAGGGAGGAAAGAGAGGCAGAGTTACAATAATTACCCTACTTGAACCACATAGATTTTCCTAAGCCAGAAGTCCAAGGCTGTTTGAACAGGAACTACCGTCTTCTTGCTTTCAAGAGTGTGGCCAGACCCATACTCCTAAAACAAAAAGCATGTCCCACTGGAGGGTCCCACCCTGGGATCACATTCTGGGACACACAGACTTTGCCCTGCCTATTTAGATCCCAGGACCGCAGTGCAGATGAAGGAGAGGCCAAAAAAGCTGAAGACAGATTGAGCTAAAGAAGTTGCAGTCTGATAGAACTCAAAGCACGTCTCACAAACAAATAAATCTAATTTGTAAAATAAAGTGCGTGTGGCTGAAGTCACTCATCATTGAAACATTTTGTTCTAATGTTTCTAAAGGCCCTAATTCTCTGTTCTATAAACTCTTTGAAAGCCCCAGCATCTATTTTAGTCACCTCTGGCCTGGCACCCTCCAGATCTGTTGGAACCTCAGTAGTCCCAGTCAACACGGCCAACTCTAATGAATGGGACCTAGAAGATTCCAATTTGGAGAAGGCTTGTTTCTTGTTCAGGCCTAAGTACTATTACACCAAACCCACTTTGATTTGGAGAAATAAATTAAGCTTACACTTTTTTACTCCATGTCTATGTTTGTACAACACTCTGAACCACAAACAAACCACATTTTAGTCTAGCATGTTATGTTCATCCAACCAACATAGTTGGTTTATGGCTTGATGTGTCATAAAATCCAAAATTACATTAATTGAGGAAATCATGGACAGAGTTATCAAGCTAGAAGGGGCCATCAAAGCCAGCTCCCTACTTGGTGCCGGACTCCCAATTAAAGCAACTTGATAGCTAATTGCTAAGTTAACCATGAGTAAGGATGCCTTGAAAATACAGCCCATGCATTCATTATTCCCACCACTTTATTGTCACACTTATGGAAACAGAAAGTAGTGCCATTTCCAAACAGATCCAAACATTGCAATGCTTTGTATGAACCATGACATGATCTGGTCTGGAGCCCAACTGGTATTCATAATACAAAAGTATGATTCTTTTTCAACAGCAGACCACACTGCTGCAGCTGATACTGCTGGTTTCTTGGCAAAAATAATATGTAAATGTTGCTTTAAAAAAATAATGCCAGTAGTATACTTCAGTGTTCATTTTTTTCACCTTCTAAGACTGAATTTAACGGAAATAGAATATGCAATACAATCTAATGGGGGGGGGAAGTAAATGGTATTTTAATTCAACAAAAGTAATTATGCATAAAAAGACTTCATCAGGAATGACTTTTAAAATACTTCAAAGCAGGTGGCATACTCTTGTCTATTTCTTCATAAGAGAAGTTCCTTTTGACAGTGCCAAGGTCACCTTGTCCAATATACTGTCTCTCCAAGAAACGAATCAGTAGGTGATCAAAAGTTACTGCAAGGCTTGCTATGAATGTGGCTATGAAAAGTAGCCTGGGGAATTCACCATAGCTGCTACACTGAGCTGTGAACAGTAAACGTTTGATGTGCAGATGTATAAGCTCTCACTGTCCAGATATGGAATAACTCCTTACAGAAAGCTGCATCAGGACTATTCTTTTTCCCAATCTTTATTTAAAAAAAAAAAATCAAATGTATGGGACATCCATGTCTAAGGGACTACATCTTCACACAATAAGTGATCCATCAGAATCCTTAAGATGACCTTTTGTTGATCCTCCAAGATTTATGTTAAGGCATTTCCCCCAACTTCCTGATCCCCAAATGTGTTAGACTTCATTATCCATAGACAGCAGGTTCATGATTCTTTTGAGATGGATTCTGTGAATTGCAGTTGAAACCTTGGATGAGTTTGGAATCAACCATTATGAAATCCCTAAGCTATACGATGCAAACCCAAAAAATCTATGCAAAAAAATTTGAACATTAGCTTCAAGAAAAAAGAGCATTGGACAATATGCCAAAAGATCCCTGGGCATAGACAAACTTGGGAAAAAAAGAGCCTAAGAAGCACTACTTTGCATAATCCACTGTTGCCATAAACTGAACCATACGCCAAGATCATGGTCTGCATCTTTCTACTAAAAAAGAAAGATGTAGAAAGAATTAGTAGAAAGATTTAAAACTGATAAAAAGACACATGGTTTTGAACGTGATAAAACTATTTGAAATGATGTACTAATGATGAACATCTTGTTGCTAAAATGTATAAACTTTTGTTGAGATTTGAAACAGAAGATGAACAAATTAAAGACTGTATGATCAAATGGGCTAAAAATTTTGGGTATAATATATATATATATATAAAATTTAATAGACTTGTCCCCGCCCATCTCCCCACAACGGGGGACTCTGGGCGGCTTACAACAAACTAAAATCAGAAATACAATTAAAAGTTATAAAAACCAAACATTACAAAAATAAAAAGGCTAAAAAATCCAAGAGGCCGATAGGGGCCACACCAGGCCGCTAAGGGGCCAGCCAACCCCATTCTGATATCCTCCCTCCCCGCCCCAGGCCAGATGGCAGAGCCAAGTCTTCAAATCCCTCCGAAAGGCCTGGAGTGAGGGGGCCTGTCTCACCTCCGGGGGCAAGATGTTCCTAAGGGCGGGGGCTGCAGCAGAGAAGGCCTGCCTTCTGGACCCCGCTAATCGAAGTTCTTTTACCGCGGGGATCCGGAGCATGCCCTCTCTGTGAGATCAGGTGGGACGGGTTGAAATCGTGGGGACGAGGCGGTCCTTCAGGTAACCTGGCCCCATGCCATGTAGGGCTTTAAAGGTGATAACCAACACCTTGAATTGGACCCGGAAGCAAACCGGTACCCAATGCAGCTCACAGAGTAAAGGTGTTATATGGGTCCTTCTTCGGGCCCCAAAAATTGCTCGTGCGGCCGCATTCTGGACCAACTGAAGCTTCCGGATACTCTTCAAGGGCAGCCCCATGTAGAGCGCATTGCAGTAGTCTATCTGGGAGATAACAAGGGCATGAGTGACTGTTCGCATGGCATCCCGATCCAGGAAAGGGCGTAACTGGTGCACAACCCGAACCTGTGCAAAAACCCTCCTGGCCACGGCTGCCACCTGCTCATCGAGCAGGAGCCATGAGTCCAGGAGGACCCCCAAATTACGCACTGGGTCTGTCTGGGGCAGTGCTACCCCATCCAGGACCAACGATGACAACATCCCGGATACAGAGGAGCCATTAACCCACAGCTACTCCGTCTTGCCAGGGTTCAGCTGGAGCCTGTTGTTCCTCATCCAGACCCTCACAGCCTCCAGGCACCGCGAGAGAGCGGTCACGGCATCACTTACCTCACCTGGGATGGAGATGTATAATTGAGTATCATCAGCATACTGATGTATACATAATATACAAATATGTGGAAAATATATGTGGAAAATATGTGGATGAAAGGATTGAAATTTACATTATGTTATAATCTTAAAGAGAATTTTTATAAAATGATGTACTGATGGTATCTGTCACTGGAAAGATTGTCAAAAACATATAAAGGGACTTCAACTATATGTTGGAAATGTGAACAATGGGGCTTTTTATCATCTTTGGTGGACATGTAATAAAGCTGAACAATTTTGGACTCAAAAACATATTAATTCAGAAGATGTTGAAGATTACTATACAATTGAAACCAGAGACATTTCTTCCGGGGCTGATAGATAAACAATTGGAAAAATCTCGTGGACCTTTGTTTTTATATATACTGCAGCAAGACTTTTATATGCTCAAAGGTGGAAAGACTTGATATTACATACGATGGAAGAATGGATTGTAAAATTGATGGAGATGGCTGAGATGGCGAAATTGACAGCTTTGATTAGAGATAAAACACTGGATAATTTTAATGCTAATTAGAAGATCTTTTTGCAGGAAACAGAAAAAAATGAAATTATGATATATGGATTTGATGATTAGTAAAATTAATAGATTATAGAAAAAATGGATGTTAAGTTGAAATCTTAGAGTAAGAGTTTAATGTATATTTTACTTACATCTGCTGTAAGTCGGAAGTAATTTTTTTAAATTTCTGCTTCTTTCTTTTTCTACACTTTTTTCTTTCTTTTTCTTTTTTTTCTATTCTCTTTCTTGATTATTAGTTCTTAGTTTTTATCTTTCTGTCTTTTAAAATTTAATAAAATTATTATTAACAAAAATAAAGATCATAGTCTGCAGAAGAACTGAAGTAGTGAATTCTCTCGCCTCAATCTTGGCAAATCTAGATTTATTGCTGGGTTATTTACAAGGGGTTTTGACTCCCCATTGTTTAACACAACAATAATAAAAATAGGGATATACCTCCTTAAATTACAGTGTTAAAAAGAAAGCACAGGGGAGACTGTGTAAAAGGGCCACACGTTTAGTGTTAGCACTAAAACAAATTTGTTAGTGGAAGATGTGCTCAGAGACATTTTTCTCCTTAATTTTAAGCATTTGTCCTCTAAACCTCATTTAGAGTACAAGAACTGTAATAAAACGAAGTGTAAAGCAAAAAAATACAGTAGAACTGACATACTTAAGGCTTGCCCACTGTGGTCGCCAACATGGCTGTTCAGCCGTTCATACTCCCGTAGCATCTCTTTTCTCCTTGTGAAAAACTATAAATACCACCTAGAAGTCCTACCTGCACTTCACAGTCTCATCTTCCAAATTCTTAACCCATGAGGTTACTTCCTTCAAGTAAAGTTTTTGATTTAGAATAGGCAAAATAATAGCAAACAAGAATCAGTGGCTGGGGAATCCTTGGGTTGAAGTCCACACATCTTAAAGTTGCCAAGGTTGAGCAACACTGCTCCAAGATTAGTAACCTCCTTAGAGGAAGGTGAGACATAAATGAAATAAGCAAATAAGCATGCCTAGATTGTCTTTACATTCAAGTTCAGTTTCTGAGTGTTGCATTTCCATTATTTTCTAATGGAAAACTGACATGCATGACTGCTGCCTGCAAGATAATACATTTCTGTGCAAGGATCTGATCACCCTCATTTGCACAGCTTGGTGAAGAGATGCTGATGCTGTATGTTTCCCTGAACATTAAAAAAAAGAAATACTGATAGCAATTCTGGCCATGAAAATCACTGTTGAACAGAAGGGCAGTTGTTCAGACCAAGACAAGGCAGGAGAGCAGTACCTGTTCCCCCTTATTCATTCTCAGCTACTGTCCATTCACTTCCACGCTGTCTCCGGATGCTCAACATATCCAGAATCCTCTAGGAACTTGTCTACTCCCTCTTTAAAGATGTCCAAATCAGCAAGAATGAACACATCTTGTAGCAGAGAATTCCACTGGCTGATTACGCATTGCCTAAAGTCCTTCATTTAACCTGCTTTGAATCTCCCAACCAAAATTTGTTGCATGCTCTGGATTCTAGTATTTATTTATTTATTTATTTATTTATTTATTAAATTTCTCCCCCGCCCATCTCCCCCCAATGGGGGAACTCTGGGCGACTCACACAGAACATTAAAACCACAAATATATATAAATACATAAAACATCAATTTAAAAATATTTCTAAAAAAGTGAAAGGAGAGTCCAAGAAAAGTAAAAATCTGGGGCTGAAGACAGGAGGCCTCTATGGGGCTAGCCATCCCCATGCTTGAGGTATTCCCTCCCCACCCCAGGCCAAGTGCCAGAACCAGGTCTTCAAAACCCTACGGAAGGCCAGGAGTGAGGGGGCCAATCGCACCTCCGGCGGCAGAATGTTCCAAAGAGTGGGGGCTACTTTATGAGTGAAGAAGAGTCAAAAACATCAACCCACTTTTGAATGCAAAACGTTTGGAGGCATCAGGTTAGGAAAAGTTATTCTAACCAACATTTCCCTTTTTTTCTAAACTGTCACAAACGATGTTCTCTTTTCTCATGCAGAAATAACTACAGTGCCTGGATCCGTTGTGTTGCCTTTTTTTAACCCTTTCCATCAATATAGATTTCCAAGGGAAGATGTATGGTACCAATGTACGTATGGCAAGAAAAGAACCAAGCTCAGAGAACCCCACGGACTCCACAGGAAGATGTATGGATTGCACTATTAGTTTCAGATGTTCAGTCTATAACTGAGCATGTGGTAGGAACATATGCCGCGTTCCAAGAATGGTGGTCCACAAGTCAGGCATCCCAAACAATTCCCTGCTCATTTAGTCCTAAACCTAGTTTAATTTTTAATACCTCCACCTCAACCGGAAGAGCATTTCTGGAGGTATTTAAAGATCCACAGTACAGATTGTGCACTCGGAGGATAGAAAAGGAAGGCCCCAGGGAATCATAAAATCCAGTCTTCCCTTCACGGTTAGACCCTCCGCAAATTAATATTCTCTTCCCCCTCCCCATCCACGTGCATGATCCAAAGGACAGTAGGTCTGACAGAGAATCAGAACAATTTATCCAGCTACGCAACACCTGTGTATTCACAACATCAATGCTAACATAGTTTCTGGGCACCTCACCACCAATCATTTATCCTCCCAGGCCCTGCAGCTTGGCAAAGAAACATCGTTACCTACATTTTATAAGTGAGGCAGAGAAAAAGAGGGAGAGAGTCTGACTTGGCCAGAGTCAAGAAATGAGTCTGCTTTAGAGTTGTAAGCAATAATAAATCAAAGGCTTGCAATCTCAGGGAACACACAGACATCCTCAAGGGACTACACTTCATCCACAATAGACTAGGCTAACTAATTTCCTCCATTTAAAACCCTCCTGGCAATTCAGTATTTCATATCATTATTTCCTAAATCCACTGCTGTCAATTTTTTTTTTTTTTTTAAGATTCCAATCTTTCAACAGCAAGATGAAGGTGCAACTATATGTAAGCCAAAAAATCATTCTCTGTCCCCTCTACCCTTTCTGCCATCAAGCCCACTAAACAGATTTTGGATGCTCAAAACACACACCCAAACATTTAACTTCTGTGCAGAAAGTAAAGGGGAGACTTTTCACATTACCCAGTGTAAGAAAAACATGTAGAAAAACACAAACATAGATTGCTAACAATTCAATTGTGGATCTTGGGTTGTGGCATTACTGGGAGCTCTTAGATACCAGGATAGTTATGCATAACTGAGTGGCAAAGGGTTCATCAAATCTCCTTGATAGGCGTGATCCATCTGACACGTGTGTGTGCAAGGACATGTGTTGTATTCACAGCTTTCCATTAAGAGGTGCTCTTGAAACCACTAAATGGATACACGTACACTTGTAAGCTGTCCTTCAGCACAAAACTCCCCAAAACAGCACAGTAAAGTTATAGTAAAAACATATGAAAAATCCAGAGCTATGGGCCCAGAAATAGCAACCACAAAAACAACGCAATCCAGCTAGCTGTGCCATAAAATCAGTTATAAAGGCCCAGCAAATGATGTCCCAGGCAAGCTGTCTGGGGATGGGCAAGACCGAGGGCCACAGCCAAAATATCCCCCCTCCTCATACCTTTTCACCTACAGTCAAATGGAGGGGAGAATCTGCAGGAGGATTTCAGATGAAGAACATAAATATGTAATGTAAGCCACCCTCCACTTCTAATGGAAAAAGTGCCGGGTTCTAATCCCGCTTTATATTGGTGCCGCTTCTCTTTCTCCCCTGTAGTTATGAGCAACTCCCTGGACAAAGAGTGAAATTTTTGCCACTGTGTGGAGGCGGATAGGAGGACAAGGACAGTGAAGCAGATGGTTGTGGGTGTCAAAGGCGGGCAGACCAACCAGAAAGACATGGTGAGACTTCTTTTCCCCAAGTTGGTTGGACTTGAGTTCTCAAGATTTCTGGCATCGCTCAGGCTTTGCAGTCCAGTTAACGTTTGCTCTGTTCAGAGACCAAGCAACCTTTCCCTCTCCTCCCCCCTACCCAAATGCTGGGGGCCTTCGCTCTCAGCCCTCCAGGAATCCCGATTCTACTTTCCCCCCCTTTCTCAACCTGGTGCTTTCTGGCGTTTGCACTGCAATCCCCACAATCCTTTGCTACTGGCTATGCGAACTGGGGCTGAGGGGCTGCGAAGATCCAAAGACCTGGCAGGCGACAGCTTGCCTACTTCTGCCCTAGACGCCCAGTTCAGAAAGCCCCAAGCTTCCCACCCCAACCCCGGGCGAAGCTCCCGCACACTCTGCCACCGCCCAAGAAGTGACAATCGCCATCATCCCCTACACAACCTCGTTCCGACTTCGAGCCCGCCAAGCCCCCGGCCTCTCCGCTCCTTCTTGGCCGAAGTGGGCAGCGCAGCGCGCTCCTTCCCGTCGGCTCTCCCCTGCCCGAGCCTGTGCCGGAGCCCCTGCGGGTTGCAGCCCAAGGTCAGCGCGAAGCCGCTCGGGCCGCTGCTGCAACTGCGCCCGGGGTCCTCGCGGCCAACCTGGCCGCCCCCCGAGCCTCCCGGACAGGACAGGCCGGGCAGAGAAGCCGGGAATCCGAAGCCCGTCCCTACCCCCGTAGGGCGCAATTGCCTCGGGCGCGCGGGTCAGGTCCGCTTTTCCCAGCCTGAAGCCCTACCGGTGGCTCGGACTACAAGTCCCATCTTCAGCCGCAGGTCTGGAAGGCGCCAAGCGGGGGCCGGCAGTCCTGAAGCGAGCGGCAGAGCGTCTGCCTTTCAGAGAAGGGCTCCTTTTCCGGCGCGATGCTCAGCGCCCCCGAGAATACACAAAAGCGTTTCCCTCCACCGGGAAGAGCCCCCCTCCAACACGCACCGGCGAGGAGCACCTCTCCGCCGGAGAAAATGACCCGCGCCAGCCAAGGGAGGCTCCTGGCTCCGCTCCTCCGCTCCCCCTCCTTCCCCCAAAGCGGTCCTCGAGGCTGCCGCTACTGGCGGTGGCTCCCTCGGTTCGCCATCCCGTCTAAAACTCGTGGGATCCGCAGCCTGGCCTCGTTCAGCCTGGGCACTTCTGCTGCCCGCGGCCGCCGCCGCCGCCGGAACGAGGGGGGAGCTACTCACCTGGGGCCGGTGCTTGGCGTTTCAGCAGTGGCGGCGGTGGCGGGCGCGCGAGCCCGGCTGCGGCATTTCCTTGGAGCTGCCCGGGGACTCCCGCTTGCCTTCAGCAGCAGCAGCAGCAGCAGCAGCAGCAGCAGCAGCGCCGCTTTGCCGCCGCCGCCGCCGCCGCCTCCCAGCGCCACCTTCCAGTTCGTCGGGCTTCGTTCCCGCTTGGTCCAGACCCTGCAGCCAGCGACGGGCTCGTAGCCGCGCCGCGCGCCACTGCCTGCCTCCACATCTGGAACCTGGACGCGCGCGCACGGTTAAAAAAAAAGAAGAAGAAGAATTAGGAGCAGCAGCAGCAGCAGCAGCAGCAGCAAAAGACAAATCGGGACCCCGTCGCGCCTCGCGGCTGGACGGCCCCCGGGCGCTCCGTCGCGAGTAGCCTCGCGCCTACTTTTAGCAGTGGGGGAGCCGAGCCCCTGATTGGGCAAGGACTCCAGCTAAGCACGCGCTGCCCTGCAGCCCCAGCCTCTGCCCTCCCGGACTGGGCAGGGGGGAAAAAAACCGTGGGAGGGGGGCGCCGGAGCGAGGGAGGAAATGCCCAGCGGATTCCTTTCGCCACCTGCAGGGGACGCTCGCGGTAGAGACGAATCTTGACGTTCTACGGGATTCCGTGTAGGAGGCAGAGTTCTGCTCGTGATGAAAACCACGTCTACAACCAAGACTCCACTGAGGACGGAGAGACGCAATAGGTGCGCCCTGTTTTGGGAAGTTTGGACTAGGAAATTAACCCACGTGGCTTCAGAGCTGCTCTGGAAGTGAACGGAGGCCCAGGATCGGTCTACCTCATGGCTCTGTATTTACCATTGCAGTTGGTCCATGATTCCTCCTGCTACGGAAGTTTTCGGCGAACGGCTGAGTGCTGTTTGCAAGAACTGTGGCAGCACAGGCAGGTGGCAGGTTGTCTTGCGTGGGTGATCTGCGGGGCAGTTGGGGAGGGAGCCCGGCTTGACCCAGCCCCAGCTCCTGTTATCCCACAGTGGTGGGGTTTGGGCATGACTGCATAAAGGGCCCCAATATAGAAGATGGGCGATGGGCCACCACAGCAAGCAGAGATGCGACAAGCTTGCAGTTTATTCTTCTGAAGGGAAAGTGGGAGGAATTTATCATTTGGTATAAAACTGAAGGAGTGAAAAGCACACCTTTCTGACTGGTGGATGAACGCTGAAACACTGTTTTGCTACTCCGTTGGCCAGAAAAGGCAGCTGTGATTGGCCATCAGTTCTCTGTGACTCACAAGAGAAAATGCCCATTCCTATTGCATCCTGCTATCCTAAAACATTAGAACAGTGTTTCTCAACCTCAGCAACTTTAAGATATGTGGACTTCAACTCCCAGAATTCCCCAGCCAGCCTGGCTGGCTGGGGAATTCTGGGAGTTGAAGTCCACATATCTTAAAGTTGCTGAGGTTGAGAAACACTGCATTAGAAGATCCAACTCCAGCCTTGCTTCATTTTGTGAGATCAGAAAACTTGAATGGCGGAACAGCAGGTGATCTGGAAGTGCCCTGCGAGTCTTAACCCAGAAGAACTGTGGGACAACATTGCTAACCTTTGGTGCTGGCTTCTGAGCGGATGATGTTTCCAGGCCAAATTTGTAATTCTGCCATTGCCTTTACAGAATTTCACAGCAGTCCAAGTAATTGTTCCTTCATGGTTGCCCCCTGCTTCTTCCCTCTTCTTTCTTCTCACAATATAATCAATGTTAAGGTTGAGAAGGCAAGACAATTGTCTCTTGAACAACACAAAGATGCCACAGCAAAAGAGAGGAAAGAAAAGGCCCGGGACAGCTTTTGAGGGTGCGACCACAGAAAAACCATTTCTAACCCCTTTGGCCAACATGTTTCTTGCAGCATCACCTGGAAGTGATTGTAGAAGGTCTTAGTGGTGAGACAATGGCTGGACAAACCTAGATTTTAATCCCCACTCAGCATGGCGTTCCTTAGATGACCTTGGGTGAATAGTCGCCTTCAGTCTGACACAGCATGCGTGGTTGCTGAAAGGTGTGTGTACCACCTTGAAGGGGAGATATGAAATCATTAATAAATGCAGTTGGTAGGCAAAGCTATGTGTTTCTGCTTGGATGCCATGATGGCACAGAAATAACACTGCTATAACTCCTATAAAACTCCTATAAAAGTCAATTCCCTTAAACGTGATACATGAATTCTGGCTGTACATCTCCAAGTAATGTCCTAGAAAGAACGGAGAATTTTTCTTTCTTAGGAAAATTGCTTGTTAATAGCTTTGTAGGATGTCTGGTTTATATCTGTATTTCTTTATTGGGAGCTAATTATTTGGAAAGATAGGCAGCATGTTTGGACTGAAAAGCTTGGGAGGGAAAACCCATCAGACTTTGGAAGATGATGCACCTTCTTCTTTCCCAGCCCTTCCAGTGAGGCAAGGCTGCTGGTGTAGAGCTGGGCATCTGTGAAGGAAGCAGTTTTGGGAGCAAACGGGATAAAAAAGAGTATGAGAGACAGGGAGAGCGCTTTGGTTATGTGCTGAAGACATATCTGTGGAACCTTTCTGGGGCAGTAGATGCACTGTCTAGTAGGATTAAAAGTCTCCGAGACTGAGAGAGGTTAAGAGAGTGAGCACTTTCTCCAGCCCAAATCTTCTGATTTCAGAACCGAAACAAAATATAGTAGAGCTTGAATGGGCTGTGAGGCAATACAAGCCCTGCTGCACAAATCTGTGGGGCTTGCTGAGAACTGACAGCCAATCAGAACATGCCCTCCTTGACCAATAGCTAAGCAGAGATGTCCCATCCAGGCAGAGCCCAGCATCTGGCCAGTAGTTCAATGTGCCAAAAAACAATCTCTCCTTCAAAAGTAAAAAAAAAATACACTGAAAATGTCTGTCCACTGTGGTGCCGTTTTTCCTGCCCAGTTATCATACTTTGTCCCATTTACTCATTCCTGTTGTCTTGGTGTTACACCATGAGGCCAGGAGCTGGGAGGTGGGCAGGTCAGATATCACCACCAATGGCGTGCAAACCACGAGTGAAAGGCAGCCGTCAGAAGTTCCTCCCTTCTTGGGTGCCAATTGTTCCTGGATTGGGAGGCCCTACTCATGGTCATCCATGCCTCTAGTTACCTCCCATCTAGTCTTCTGCAATGTGCTGTTCGTGGGGCTGCCGTTGAAAATCACATTGGGTCCAAGTAGTTATAGAGGCAAATGGGTGCACCCATGTAACACCACTGCTTTGTGAATACACCGGCTCCTTGTAAACTTCTGGGTGCAATTCAGGGTGCTGATTATCACCCGTAAACCTCTTCTCGGCACAGGGCTGGGTTACTTGCAGGACGGCCTGTCTCCAATTTTCCTTGCTCTGCCGGTCAGATCTGGCATGATTCAGGTCACTTCCCCGAAACAGTGCCACCTGGTGGGACCAAGGAGCTATGCCTTCTCTGTGGCAGTGCCTGCTCTGTGGAACATCATCCCCCCTCCCTGAGATTCAGATGCCCTCAACTCTTCTGTCCTTCCTCAAGATCCTAAAAACCTGGTGCTTTCCCCAAGCATTGGGCCAGATCCTGGAGGGAGCCCATATATAGAATCCAAGACTCTTGAATGAGCTATGTTTCGGTTGGCTTCAGTTGCTTCTGTTATTATTACTTCTGTTATTCTGTTATCTTGTCATTTTTTATGTTCCAAAGGTTTATTAGATTATATTGTAGCTTTAATTCCCTGCTTTCCATGTTTTCTTTAATTATAGGTCACCCACAGTCACGTGAGCAGCCATATAAATCAACCAAGTAAGCCAATAAACAAATATGCAACTCCTCCTCTCCAAAACTTGTAACTGCAGCAATTCAGCAACAGGAAGATTTTTTATTTATTTATATAGCTGCCCATCTCACATAAGGATAGGGCCAAGCACGATGAAAAAACATAACAAAGGTGTTAACTGATGGCTGGGCAGTTCATTTTGTTCTTTGAGAGATTGAACCACGTCTGGTAGGGTTGAGGGGTTTTTATGTTTGTTTGTTTTTATGGTACCTTCGAGTTAGTTTTTAACTCATGGTGACTGCCGGGACAAGTCCCTGCAGTTTTCTTGGCAAGATTTCAAAAGCGGTTTGCCCTGGCCTCCTCCTCCTTCCTAGGGCTGAGAGAGAGGGACTGGCCCAAGGTCCCCCAGCTGGCTTTGTGCCCAAGGCAGGACTAGAACTCCAGGTCTCCCCATTTCTGGCCTGGTGCCTTCACTACTACACCAAACTGGTTCTCACATCTGGTAGCGCTCTAAGCTAAAAAATTGGGAAGTATTTGTTCCAAAATTAATCTCTGACATTACAAACTCACTTGGTGTCCTTAAGAGGCAAGGAAGATGGTGATACTTATCTGATATGGCTGTCATAAAGATTAGAAAATAAGCAATTGAAATGCTTTCAATACTTATGCAAATGCTTATTATTATTAATGTACAACATAATGGCTGAGTGCATATTTGAATATAATTACACAATTAGCCATTATCGTGCTAAGGCACTTAAAATGTAAATGGTTTTTCCTGAAGGGTTTATTAGGAACTGGGTTTATTGGGCCCAGCCAAAGTTCTATATTTATTTAAACTTCTTTCTGCTGGAACCAGAGGGGAAAAATGATATCGTTTATATTGTTCTTGTATGGATTGTTTGCTGGCCAGAGTTGTGTATCTAAGATGGGCGGCCATATATATTTTCTAAATAAATAAGTATAGTAAGTAGGAACTGGAGGCACACATGGAAGCGGGATGTAGGCTCAGGGATCAGGGAGAGTACAGGGGATCAGGAAGAACTGTGTCTCTTGCAAGAGTTAGTAATATTAGTACATGAGGAGCTCCTTTGATCTGGTGCCTTCCAGATGTGTTGCATTGTAACTCCTGCAATATTCAGCCAGTCTGTTCAATGGCTCTGTTGGTTGAGGGCCTGTCCAGATTGGGAAACTCTTGATCTCTTCATCAGACACACACACATTGCTCCCCTTGTAGTTCTATCCTGCTATCATTTGATTTGTTGGACCATCTGTTCCTCTACTCTTGTTGCTTTACCTCCCCAACCTCCATGGCAGCAACTACAAGAAGCATTAGTGTTACTATAAGGGCTGCAAAGGGTGAGCAAGGGTCTGCGTTCACCAACATTTTTCCTTCAGCAGCTTTTAGCCCTCACTCCTTTTCTCCATAACATCCAGCCTGATGATCTCAATATTATTTCCTTTGTGTTGGATTACAAACCACATCATCCTCAGACCACAAAGCACGTGCCCTGTGCATTTGACATCTGGGCTGATGGGAACTGCAGTCCAATGCATCTGGAGGGAGAATAGGTTGAGGAAGGCTTGGTTAAAGGAGTTGTATTTTTGCACCAGTCTTGCCCTTTGCCATGACAGGTCAACGCATATCTATTTAGGCTTCCTCCCAATCTATTAACATATCACCGCCCAGTTGTCCCTCCTCAACAGAAGTGAATATAACCACATAAGACAGCAATAAAAGGCACTGATGTACTTTGCGTGCCTATTTGTTCTGCTTGGCAAATAGAGCTGTTGCATTATGTAAGCCGGTTGTAAGGACACTGTGGTTAATGGGGCAGAAGCCTTGTTGAGAGATTGGCCATAAAACTGGCACAAAATGTAAGAGAGGGCAGAGAATTCCCCGTTATGGCTGGTATTTCAGCTGAGTGTGGAGGCTGGTTTAGCCAGCAAGGAAATAGTTGCCTATACAGCTATACACAGCCACTAGGGAATCGCCAGGCTGGGCCACCAAACTTACTGTGATGGTGGAACTGGGAAAGAAATCACAATTACCTAAAATGTTGAAAATACCTGGGATGCCTTAGGGTGGGCATGTGCAATCTAGACATCCGAGCCCTCCCCCCCCCCCCCATGCTTTGGGTGCAATCTTCAGAACCTCTCCAAGAGTTGCTGCCAAATAAGGCTATTATTAAATACACAGGGAGTAGCCATATTAATGTAAATTACATTATTTTTCTCCTGGTATCACCTGGCTTAGCTTTGGACCATTGCCTTGGTTCGTCACTCTAAAGTCATGCTGCCCTGCATTGCACCTATCATTGACCTGTGGGTTTTTGTTTTTATTAAGGAGAGAACAAAACTTTTTTTTTTTTTCTTATGTCATGAGAGACCAGCAGGCAACAGCTATTGCTGGTCTTTAAGGCTGTTTCCATTGCCATTGGGTTTTCTGAAAAATACTGCTAGGAGATTCTGCTCACTTTGTCTCTGAGGGGTGTGGAAGACGGAGTCTCTCCAACCATCATTCCTAATCTGATGCACTCCAGATGGGATGGGACTACAACTCCTTAAATTCCCAGCCTTTGGGGCTATTGCAAATTGCAATAAAAATAGTACCCACACATCTGGAGAGCACCAGATGGGGAAAAGCTGCTGTAGAAGAAATGTCTTGCAAGCTGAAAAACAGGGTTTCTGCTGCCATCTTGTGCTCATGGTCTATGACAGCCTTGCATAGAATAGGTAGCTCTTTTTCTCCTTCGCTGAATTATCTCAGAAATTAAATATTGGGGATCCCTTTCTAAAGAGATCATTGATAACTTTCTTTTAGTCATCCACTTATTCCTCATGGTTCATGTCTTCAATTCTTATGTAAATAACACTATACACACACAGACACACAGGTTTCTGACCTGGCATAATTGCTAATCCAGGCAACTAAAAAACTATATACCATTTGCCCAATAAAATATTTATGCTCTGCCACCTTGGCATATTTCCTTCTGCTGTAAGCAAACACTTCCATGAAAGCTGGAACTCTGCATGATCAGATTTCCAACTCCGATCAAAGGCACTGTGTGTAGAGGAGGGCTCCCCGCTTGGAGATAAATGCATTATTCTTCCTTCACCTCCCCAGTGTGATTTGCACAGGAATTATTCACCACTTTTCACATGTTGAGTTCACCTAGAACAGAGCACTGGAACAGAACTCTCTTAGAAGGCAAAGTAGCATTTCTCTTGCAGCTACTTTTGAAGGCAGAGGTAGTTCAAAGCTATGATGGGCCCTGGGCTTAACAGAGTAACAGGAGGACAACTTCTTTTTCCCTCCCAAACTGAACAAACATACATGCGCACACACAGACATATTGTATAAACATTCACATTCAGCTCTTTTGGAAAAGTTGGTGCCCCAAAGGTAAGATGGCTCCAACTCTCATGGGCTTCCACAAGCTTGTAAGGACGTGGCTGTTATAGAAGGCTTTTGGAGATTGGGTAATGTGGAACCATCAGTATAAAGGTTATTTTGGATTTTATCATGGTTTGTTTTTTTTACACTTCTGCATTTGTGTTACCTTTTGTATCTGCAACTGCCTGGAAGCTGCTGAGATTGAGGTGGCAGATAAATTGTCTGAATAAAATATACATGCTCTCGTTATGGACTAATATGCCATTGGCCCATAATGTTGTACACACACACACACCCCAAGAGGGGCTTGGGAATTAATCTGGCTGCTCCTTACATAGAGTGATGCCTAGTGTTGTGCCAAATGGGATCCCCAGGCCAAAAGGCAGTACCCCCTGCCTATTAGTAGAGAGCTCTGAGAAGCAGAAGAAAAGGACTGATGGCCAGACTCAGAATCTGTATCCAGTGCTCAGTCCTTTTCAGTTCCAAAACATTGGAGCAGTGTTGGTTGATGAACACAGCTCCCGTGGGGTGATTTAATAGGATCGGACAGAAAAGAGAACACAGAGTATATCTGTGGGAGAAGAGACTAAGTGAAACAGGTGAGAACAAAGGGGTGCAGAGAAACAAGAGCTTTTTCAAAAGAACAGTGGAGACACAAAGTTGCTGTTGCTCATCTCTTGACTAGCCTAGTTCACTTGGAGATTTTGGGCTAATCCCTGTCTCTGCCTGATCTATCTCATGGTCTTGCTATGAGGATTAAAATAGGGCATGTTATGTAAATCATGTACAGTACATCTTGGAAAAATGGCAGGATATAACTCTAATGAATAAAATGCATAAATAGTAATATTTATGCATCAGAGCTGTTGAGCATAGCCACACAATTTTATACTTCTGGCTTAGTGTGTTGGACTAGCCCAATCAGAGATTCATGTTCCAGCCCCATCTTAACTCCGAAGCTCACTGGGTGATTCGGGGTAGTTGACATTCTCTCAGCCTAACCTTCCTCAAAGGGCCCTTGTGGGAAAAAATAAGAAGGAAGAACATCTGTGCCACCCAAAACTCACTAGAAGAACAATTCAGTAGAACTATATAGATGTTGGTCCCAGTTATTCTCTTCCTCACTTTCTAACCACCCACAGTAGCTGATTTCTAAGTAGGTCACTTACTTCCACCTGCTCGCTGTATCATTCGGTCCTTGGCAGTCTGTCTATCTGGGCACAGGCAGGGTGAATCACCCATTGCTTCAACATCAGTGAGGTATCAGATACTGTTTTTCTGTGTTCTGCAGTGCTAGACTTTGTGAGTGATGTGGGAGTGAGGTAAGGGAATGATAAAGTGACAACGATGAGAAGGGGGAAGCATTTCTCCTAACTCCTTGTTAAGATTTTTCTGCTCCACGCCCCACATTCTTAGGTTCTGCGTTGGGATGTGTGCAGCTTCACAGGCTGACCTCCACACGTCTATCTCCAAAAAGGTGATAGGTCCTGGATCGTGTGCTTCATTGAGAGACCCAGCTTTCAAAAGAGAGAGTGAACTATTGTCGCAGGTTCCCTTTGTTGCATTCAATAATTATCTGTGGTGCCTTTTGGCTGCCTTTTTCTTTCAATTTATTGCCAAAGTGGAGTAATGAAAATGGGATGCAGGACAGAGCACATTAAACGTTTTTTTTCCCCTCTAACTCTACCTGTAATTTGTGCAACATCATAAAGAAAAGTAGGACACCGGGAAAAACACACATGTCAGACATGATGTAGATCAAACATGGCTGGTTCATCTGATGAATAAAAGCCAGTACAGGCAAGGGGGAACGGGTGGGTGTCAGCTTAACAAAAATGCCATGAGCACAGTATAGAACATCTCCTGTATTTATCGCTGGAAGTCAGATCAGCATCACTTTGCATATGTGATTGCGAAAAAATGAAAACAAAAACAGGGAGCTGAGAATGAGGCTGGGGTGTCGGGTGATTGCAGCTTGGTTTGTGGTAGGAAATGGGAGCTCGGCCCAATTTGGCACAAGCGTTCATATATTACAAACACATACATGGGTGTAATGCAGAACATGGTTGGTATCTACAGTGTGCAAGCCAAGGTAGCTTGCTCGCTACCATTTTGTCCTTAAAGTCTTTAATATCTTTGTTATAGGCAGAAATTCAAAGAGGATAGTTTTTCCCATTATGAACAATTAAGGCTCTAATTAGAAGGATTTTCATGAACGTAATACATTCATGTCTAAGGTGGTATCAGATTCGAGTTTGTTGTTTTGGTACCATTCCGGTAGCATGACCCCTTCTCTGGCCTTTCTCATAAATGGGCCCTACGATGGGCCTTAAAGTAGCATTGCCTTGTTGAATTTCTGCCTGTTAGGCGGATGATAAAGCTATGGGAATTCAATCAGAAATGAAGATGCCTCCTTTGTTAAGGAGTGTGTGTGTCAACTGTTTCTCCCTTAAGATTCCTCTATGCTTGTAAATGGAGAGATATAACCAGCAATCAAGTTCTTCAAGAAATTTTTCAGACTCCCCGTCTCCTTGGGGCCAAGATATTAGCCATGCAGAGAGATTTCCTTTCCCTCTTCAGATGGAGGAAGATTTCAGACGTTACAGTGACTTCAGGGAGTCTGATGGCCACTTGCAGTGCCCTTGACCTTGACTTCCCTTCTAATGCATTGCAAGGGGAAAATGTGAAGGCAGCAAGGACAGACAGATAGACCTAAGTGACAGGGCTATTCCCCTCTCCCACCCCAGAAAGCAACTGCTACGTGAAATTATGGTACATCCAATGTAACTGAAACTGGATCAGACAGAGATATAGGAGTGGGAGACAGGGAGATCATCCATGAGAAAAAGAGACAAGAGATTCATGGAAAGCATTTGGTCTTTTTCTGTTTCTTTTGGAGAGCGGTGAGGGAGGAAAAGAATTGGAACACAATGAGCAGGATTAGTCTGTTAATCAGCTAAGGTTACATTGGCTCCATAGTTGGCTGAAGGTTTCACCAAAGACGTTTCCCATGCAAAGACTGAGCCCAGGAAATTAGCAGCAGCACTGGGTGAGTTGGGGAACTGAATTACTGAAGCTTTTGTGGCAGTAGGAAATACTAATAAACACTGGAGTTGTGGAGGCTCCATTACTGGAAGTTTTCAGGCAAAGACTGAACAGCCATTTGTCTGGGATAGCATGAAGATTCCTGCCCTGGTCAGGGGTTTGGAAGAGATCTTCACAGTCCCTTCCAACCCTGTGATTCCAGATGGGGAATGAATGCTCTAACCCAGTGTTTCTCAACCTTGGCGACTTTACAGTGTGTGGACTTCAACTCCCAGAATTCCCCAGCCAGCCTTGCTGGCTGGGGAATTCTGGGAATTGCAGTCCACACACTGTAAAGTCGCCAAGGTTGAGAAACACTGCCGTAACCTGAGGTTTGAATGTTAATACTGGAAGAATACGATGAAGTGAAACCTCAAACGACTTTGGAACTGTAATTTGGTTCTTTCAGTTGCTTGCATCAGCACCTCTACCTGTCAGATCTACCAAATCCAATTCATAGCTTTTCGTTAATCACAAGAGCCTCCCTGAAGATGGTGAGCTGAGGAGTGTAGGGAGCGCAATGCAACCAAAAGAGGAGCAGGGCAAGGGTTTCTTCTACTTTTGCAAGGGGCGGTCCCCACTCCATTATGGCCATTCTCCTCGAGTCTCTTCCCTCCATTTAACCTTGGGGTCTTGTGTTATTCCTACTGGGAGAGGGCAAGAGACATTAAATCACAGTCTCAAAAAGCGTAGCCTTCTCTGGAGGGGCTGCAGCAAGACTGTCTGGTGGCGGCAGCAGCTTTGCTTCTGCTTCAGGTGTCATGTATTCCAGGTGGTGGTGGCCCCAGACAGGGGTGGTCAGCAATTGCCAGCGCTGGGGGAGAAACGAATGAGGCAGCGGCATCAATGATCAACTCAAGGCAGCACCTCCATTTGTTCATTTTTATTTATTTACATGAAATTGGTATCTTGCTTGAATTAGTCTGGTTGGGACTGGAAAGAGAGTTCTATCCAATAATCATTTATACAATAAAAATAGGTTTTTTAAAGTATAAAATCCTCTCTCTTGGATTGAAGGCCATTCATTAAAGTCACACAACAACATATTTAAACCATCCAACATCAGTCAACCAGTATTACTCAAAAAATGTCTTATTTATAATTTGTTTTATGCTATTGCCCTGAAAGGTCTTTTGAAGAATGGCCTGGAAATTCCTTAAAGGCACAAATCAACTAATTATTGTCCCTGAAACTCAAAGGACTCTTTTACAACTTTTCAAAAGCCACAACTAAGTGCAATACGAGAACTAGACAAATAGCTAACCGTCAGACAGGATAAACCCAGATTATTCTGAAAGTTCTGGGTTGAATTCCTGACGTACCTCTTGTCAATCTTGGGATCTACCAATAGTGTCTCTTCTTACACCTTGTCCTTACTATAGGCTTTGCACCATTGCAGTGTCATTCTATGGCCTCTAGCCAACTCTAGAAGGTCCTCTCTTCCTCCATTCCAGCAGCTCATCTGGCTAACCACCCTAGAATTTATTTGTGGCTGTACTTAATAGGCTAGCAGGCTTTACACAGGCAAACATCTCAACGGCTAAATGAGATCACAGGACCTGTTCATAGCCACATTGTCAAAAATTTAGACAAGCATTTCCAAGGACCAGCACAGCTCCCCCTCTGGAAAATATCTCCAATGTCACTGACCAACCATATCATGAGAAGGAAATGTAAACTATATTTGAACAAGAAGGAACCAAACCACCACCCTAGGCTCAAAATAGTACGTTCTCATACCATGCAGAACTTCAGTTGTCCCAAACGGACATTTGGCTTAGCAAGCCTAACAAGCAAGATTGCGCACTGGGCTTCAGGTAGAGATGAGGGATTGACACTCACCTGTTGGAAGGTACCCTTGCTTCGCAGAAGTTTGTAAGCAACAGTGCAGGGGATGCAAAGCATGGAGGCAAGGGCCAGCATCCAGCCAATAGCCTCCCCCCACCAGGGGTAGACATAGGTCTTGTTGTAAGTCAGTGGCTGATAGTTTACCACATGGAACAGGAAGATGCCCTGATTAGGAATGGAGAAAAAGAGAGGGAGGGAGGGAGGGAGGGAAAGAGAGAGGAAGGAAGGAAGGAAGGAAGGAAGGAAGGAAGGAAGGAAGGAAGGAAGGAAGGAAGGAAGGAAGGAAGGAAGGAAGGAAGGAAGGAGAGAGAGACCGGAATGAAGATCAAAGTAATTTCCATCTGGCTTCCTCCTAGTTTTGCAGTTTTAATGACTGAGATATCTGTTACCAAACTGAATTCTCCTTCAGCTTTCAACATTTTGTCTCACTCTTAACACTTCATCCCATTCTCCACGTTGAGACAGATTGCTTTTTATAAAGTTGTTTTTTTAATTGCTGCATTTAATCAATTTTCTGTAAAACAGACATCTTTAAAAAGTTGAAAAATGATTCCAGCCAGGGAAAGAGAGAATTTGTGACACCTGAGGTTGCCAGCCAAGTAGCCTTGACCTCATAAATAATAGATATGAAACTGGGGTTTTTTCCGTTTCTAAGAATTGAATCTGAAAATGATAGGGGCTTTGAACTCAATTATTTGTTTTGTTTAAAAGATTTATATCTTACCCTTTAGCAATATGCTGTTAGGTTGTTCCTAATGTATTACCTATGTGTTATACCCATTGTATCTATCTTCAGCAGCAGCACAATGGATACCATAATTATGTTGTATAATTTCTTCTATACATTAGATTGTAATATTATTTTCAGTATTTGGCAATTCATGTTGAATTCTCTTTTTTGAGGTTTAGAATAGGGAGTAGAGAAAGAGAAATCTCCTTTTCTTCCAGGAAAGGAAGGCAATTTCTGTGTTCTTTGAGACAGGGAGCATCACCAAATAGGTTCACAAAGAGAGGAATATTATGCATTTACACCAACACAGTGCTGTCAGTTGTGACACGTCTTCTGAAGTGAGTGGAAGTAGCAGTGTTGGATACATGCATATGGGAAGTGGAGATAAGCTTACTAAGCTTGCCAACCACCAACTATTTTTAGGTTTTACATTATATTTTTTGACTGGTTCCAATCTCAAAATGTCTGGAAACTATGCCACCAATTTTTAGCAACAAAGAAGTGGCTCTGGGGCTCAAACAATAGGTTTGGGGGCTGATTATGACCCTTGGGATTCAGGTTGCCCACCCCACAGTAGATTCTAGAATACGTTCTTAGGTAAAAGGGTGTATTAGACAGGGCTGGAGAACCAGTCACTATAGTGTCTGTGATAAACCTATGCAATAGGAAAATTGAGCTTCTAATATGTAGGAATAAGCTTATGACTGTTTCATGCCATTTTAGCATATATTCATTCAATCAATCATTCATTTTTTTGTCTTTCCCACTTTGGCATGTGTAAAAATCCATTCAAACTTTTCTATATAGAATTGTGTTTAAGTGCCTATTTTTAAATGCATATTCTCTTATGTGCATTTATACTATATGTGCCTGAGCCTATTGGGTTTACTTAATGGACTTCTAAATGTATTTTCTCCCAAGATGTGCATTGCTCAGAGCATCTTGATCCATTCTGTAAACAAGAACTATCCTGCAAAATTCAAGGCGATGCACCACCCAAAGGCAACATATCTTTACAGAATGGATCAAGAAACATATGTTTCAATTAACAATTTACTCTGGGAACTCCAAAGCAGGTCAGTTCCCACCAGAATTCACAAAAATGTAATTGCTACTGGATATGACAGAGAAATCCAGGTTATTCTAAAAAGAGCAGGGAAGGACTATAGCCAAAAATAGGATGGACTGTTTTTTTTTGCTGGTTGGTTTGTTTTAATGCAGAACAAGCTTTTACCGCAGCCTTCCTCAACGTGGTGCCCTCCAAAGGTATAGGACTCAAGGTCTCACTATTGCTAGCCAGCATAGTGGATAATCAGGCATGTCTGAAGGGCATCCGGCTGAGGACAGCTGACAAGGAAAACTTGAGGAACGATCTCCAGCCTCACCAGCTGCATGCAATGGCAGGCTCTCTTCCTAAAAATAGAAATGAACATGCCCCTGTGGTTGAGTCAATGCAAAAGCAGAAGCAGGGGGTCATTTTTTATTGTCTTGGTTTTTAACTAAGCTGCCCAAAGTCACCCTCTGGGGGAAATGGACAGCATATAAATTTAATAATAAACAAACAAACAAACAAATAAATAAATAAATAAATATTGTGCCAATCCCCTTTGCAAATTTGCTCATGTCCTTAACTTTCCGATTCTCCTGCCACCTCAGACTAAGAGGGGTGGATCATCTACTATGTGGGTAGCTCCCTGTTTTTTTGTTTTTGCAGCTTTCAGAGCCCTTAAAAAAGCATGGCTAAAAGGTGGAAGGAAACCACAGGGATCCTTGAAACGAAAAAAAGGCATGTGGACTTTAGGAAAAGCTTCTCAAACCCAAAATCGAATAAATGAATAAATAAATAAACCCACCTTCCCTTCCAGGGTCCCCCCCAAAAGGAAAGGTGGGGGGCCAAATTGCTATCCAAAGGTTGCTGGCTATGATACATAAAAAGATGTCTTATGTTGATTCATACCCAACAGCTTCCTGGTATTAGTACAGAGTCTTTTAAAGAAAGAGATTTAAAGGATTTTTTTTTAAATAGCAAGTGTGGAGAAATTGTCCCTTCCCTGCCCACACAGCTGTATCAAGCTATTAGTACACTTAGAACACAATGTGATGTGCATATCTATGGAAGAGCAAAAAAAAAAAAAAATCCAAGAAGTACATAGATAAGATACTTGAGATTCTATGTGCAAATTGTAGCAAAAGCAACTCTGTCAGATTCAGATGCCCTCAACCCTCCTGGTCTTTAGAAAGGCCCTGAAGACCTGGCTGGTCCTTCGAGTGCTGGGCTAGGATGTTGCATGAGCTGCTAGGACAGGTGAGTCTGTGTTATGTGAATTACTGACCCCAGCACTGCCTGTGTTTATATGGGGTCCTTCTTACGGCTGATGCATTTCTTAAAACATTTTTAACTTGTTAGCCACCTGGTCACTTGGTGAGTGGCAGCCATATAAATCAGATAAATAAGTAAGAGCAACAGGCTTGTGCCAGGGGCTAGCAGTCTAGAAGCAGCACCCCATCGCCTGGGCATGATCAGTTCAAATCTAGTGCAGAAGTATTAAGGGAAGCCACTGTTTCAGAAACCATCAGTGTTCTTCCTTCAACATCCCTCATAATGGTTGGCTAACAGAAGCAACAGCTGCCACGTGTATATGAAAGGAAAGGCAGAAATATGGGAATGATATTTTTTCCATAAGAGGTTTTGAGGTCAGAGATGTGCCTGGAAGCGTGCGATTGCATTTGTTTATCTTCGAACTGTTTTCTTGTTTTAAATAACAATTTATGTGCACGGATGCATAATTTACGTGCACATGAGTTTGGATGGGAGCTCTACCACGGAAGGAAACATTTTACTTTTTCGCATCCCCTCCTCCATATCAGGGGAGTCTGTGTCTCATCTTTGCTGCCAAATGGCATCTGGGGAGGTGACATGAGAGAAGCCGTGGCAGCCCTTACGATATATATAAGCCCTCACGCCAGCAATCTGCTGAATCAGGAGGCAGTCTGAAGGTCCGGAGACAAAAAGCTTCTTTTTTTAACAAACTCAAGGACATCCAGTATCCATAGTTTGTATGATTGCGCAAGTAACCTTTGAATGGGAAGGAAAGGAAAGGGCAAACATTTTCTGTTGAATGCAATGTGCCCTGCAAAATGTCAAGTTGCCACTGGCTAGGATTGAGGTATCGTATAACCTTCATACTTAGTCAAGCTCAGTTTTAAAAACCGGCTGGGGAAAAAACTGTTGTCGGAAAAAACAACAGCCTGGATAAGCCCAACTTTAGGAAGGGCCGTTCTGATTCTGCACCCACCCACCCCCTTGCTGACTTACCACACACACCACTGGAGTGATGAATAACCAGCACCACTTCATGTAGGGCAGAGGCCGGTATCCAATCATCCGGGCGATGTCGTCCATGAAGCGGTCGGCTCCTGCAAAGAGGAGAAATGGAAGTTGAGGGGAAGCTGTTTTTCTCCCACCTGGCCCAGGGTCACTCCCTGGATCTCTCGTAGTGTTGGGGGGGGGCAAAATGGGGCTTGAGAAGAAGGTGATGAATGGCGAGCGAACGCTGACTTTTTATTCGTTCTCAATTCCTCTTTCCACTTACCATAAACCCACGCAATTACCACACACTCCCAAAAAGCTTGCCAGAGCAACGTGATTCCGCTCGCAGAATAGTTGTCAAAGAGTTGAAAGACGTACATCCCACCCTACAGGCACATGACACAGGAGAGGAACCAGTTAAGGTAGGCACTCAGAGCAATATCGTTTATTGCTGTATGAGACTGGCTGTGAGTCCCTTTAGTGTTGGAACCTGATGATGATGATGATGAATTTATAAGGCTGCCAGATTGGAGAGACTCAAGCAGCTTACAGTTAAAAACTCCCCCTGCATGGACTCCATTTTACAAAAAGGTTGGTCTTCCTCCCAGCCTTCGACTCACCTGAGTCACCATGGAGAGATCAATGACACAGCAGACAAGGCAGCAGATGGCGGCTGTAATCTCCCTGCGGGGTGAGGCTGCCGCTGGCTGTGGGAACAGGTCTAGGATGCCAGTGATGAAGCCTTCCACACCCACAAACTGGCAAGAAGCAAGCAAGCGGGGAGGGAAGGGAGAAGGGGTGACTAATGCATTGAGCTGCACACTGTTTAATTCAAACTATGGGGGAGACGCAGGACTGCTGGGCTGAAAACACCTTGGCACGGGGCCTGTGATCTCCTGCAGGGACATTCACCAGCTGGGAGGTAAAAAGTCAAGTTGGGGACCACGACCGCACAGCAGTAGCCCACTTCTTTTTCTGTGTAGTGCCCGAGTGGAGCTTTGATCATGCCTGCCTTGATTTTTGACCCCTCCCCCGGACACCCCTGTCTCCCTGCCAATGTCCTCAGAGCCCTGGCCTGTTTGGGCAGCCTCCCACTGCCCTAGGCTTATAAGCTCTGACCCCCACCTGGCATCTCTAGTTGTGTCAGACACCAACTCCCATAATCTCTCTGCTGGCTCATCTTTGGCCATGATGGAGGGCAATTATGGGAGTTCACATCTAACATATGGCATCCATTTAGAGCCACACTAGGTGATATATTAAATGCATGACTGTTGCACATTCTCACCACGTCCCCCAGAATAAAACAAGATCCAGATCTAAATTCACTCACATCTAATGCAATGTACTTTGGCTGTCGGGAGACAGAATGGCAGTTAGCCAGAAACATTAGGGGTAGAGTGAACAATCTCTTCTTACAGAGAAGAGTAAAGCCCTTTGCTCATGCCCAGCAGTAGCCTAATTAGCCCAGCCGATGTATGACAACAATGTGCATGCAGATGAAGCCTGGTAGGGGAGAGGTTTGACCTCAAGAGGAAATTGGATTTTGTGCGTGAAGACGTGAGGTCATCTTGAAGGAGAGGATCTTAAGGGGAGTTTCAAAGCTGTTAAATGTAATCTTCCTCACTCCTGGTCACTTAGGTTTAACCATCTCAGTGTCCCTATACTTTTATAATTGTGGATAGCAGCAAGAATTTTTCTGATCCTCAAGTAATGAGAAAAACTTTATCCAATTATTTCTGCAGGTACTGATGCTACAAGGACAGGAGCAGGCTAGGGGGTTATTTTTGGAAAACTGGCAACTCTCCATCTCTACTTCCCACCCTTTCCTACCCCCCCACGAATGGCTACCTGGCTGTCCAGACCCAAGACAAGAAGCATGAAGAAAAACAGGGTAGCCCAGAGTGGAGAGAGTGGCATCAATGTTACTGCTTTGGGATAGGCTATGAAAGCCAAGCCAGGACCTGTAAGAGAAAAACAAAACTTAAGAATGGAGACTGCAGAGAATCCTTCCAAGATCTTAGAAAGGTCCCTCATGGAGAAGGACCTCTTCCTTGGCAGCAGACTTTCAAGGTCTCAGCCAGGGATTCACAGTTTTTCTGGGACTGAAATCCATGCTTGACTTTCAGATGGTAGGTGGGGTTAAGACATTTATTTTTAATCTGATTAAAATTTAACTGCACTAATCAAATATCGTTCATAAGACTACTCTCGTATGTTTAACTCGGTTACCTTCGATTACACTAAAAATTACAATTCAGTGCTTCCATTTTGGAGGGACTCTGGGGTCACACCCAAAACTACCCTGGGGCCTGAGACTGTGCAGCTCTTTACTTTTCCCAGCCCTCTGCTTAAAATCCCGTTTTTAAGGCGATCCTGCCGAATCCAGTTGCAAAACAGGCATTCTAATACTTAGCTATTTTCGCTTGGGTGAAACACCTGAAGGAATCTGCCTTTTGGAGGAAAGGGAAAGCCACTGGCAGGAAGGGAATAAGAGGGCATTCTGGCTCTGTTCCTCACCTGACTCTGCCACCTGGGAGATGTCCACCCCCTGCTCTGATGCCATGAAGCCCAATACTGAAAACACTACAAAGCCAGCAAAGAAGCTGGTGGAACTGTTGATCACAGCCAAGAGATAAGCATCCCTGCAGGGAGGAACAGACAAATCAATACAACCAGAAGTGGATACCCCATAGCCTCAAGCCTCCCCCTTACCCAGACCGCAGCAGAAGATTGCCCTGCTTTGGTATCACCAAAGACCCCAAGCTCCAGCTAGCCTGGCAGTTGCCCTTTCCTTTTGACTTGGAAACCCTTTCCTCTAATCCAGTGTTTCTCAACCTTGGCCACTTTAAGATGGGTGGACTTCAACTCCCAGAATTTATGGCTGGCTGGGGAATTCTGGGAGTTGAAGTCCACCCATCTTAAAGTTGTTGAGGTTGGGAAACACGGCTCTAATCTCACATGGCGGCTGTGATTGCTGCATGGGAAAGAAAACACACACTCTGCATGGTCACAGTTGAACACCAATTATGGAAACATCACAGCCTTGCTCATGTTATTCAGATTACAGAATTTGGATGATTGTGTACAGAAAGGGATAACTGAGATTAAATAATAGTTGAGACCAGGTCAGCAAAGAGGCTCACTGACTCTATGCCAGTGTTGTCCAAACTTGGCCACTTTAAGATGAGTGGACTTCAACTCATGGCTGGCTGGGGAATTCTGGCCGTTGAAGTCCACTCATCTTAAAGTGGCCAAGTTTGGACAACACTGCTCTATGCTATACTCTATGCTAAAAAAAAAACAAAAACCAACAGGGTTCTGCCCTGACAGAACTCAAAATCTGCACCAAGAAAAGCTGAACTCTATGAACCATTTAAATCAGTATTTTTCAAACTTGGCAACATGCTGGCTGGGGAATTCTGAGAGTTGTTCCATATGTCTTAAAGTTGCCAAGTTTGAAAAATACTGATTTAAATTATGCTAATCAAGCATAACTGCATACATTCTGGTCTTCTGCATAATTTGTTTAGCCTTTGCCAACCTTGGAGTAGATGCTGAAACTTCTTAATCCACTATAGTATACCACTTACACTCTCCCCCGCTTCCAATATTTCAGTCACACATTTTCAAGCTTGTATTTATAACTTGAAGAGCTAAAAATGTGAGGATAGGGGAGAAATGAGATTCCTTAGGGCGTCAATTGGGTGCACGTTGTGCCAAATTCTGTGCTTATGGAGATGGGCAGAGAGCCCACAGAACTAGAAATCAGTGTGTTGGAAGATGACATGCTGGTTGGGGGACACGTGGGAAACAAGGAGAGGGAGAAATGGGATTAAGTTGCCTTTATGGCACCTTTTAAAGATTCTTTTTTGGGGGGACGACGTTTTCCAGGATTCAGACAATCCCAAAAGATTTCACCACCATGGATGGATCTCAGAATTATCTGTATGTGATGTGGGGTCTCACCTGTAACAGTTGTTGTGGAAGCGGTTGTAACTGCCAAGTGCGGTCAGGGCTCCCAGCCCAATAGCATATGAGAAGAAGATCTGGGTACCAGCATCAATCCATACCTGGGATGAGGGGAACAGCTGTGGTATAAACCCCACCAGTTGGGGGCAGAACTCTGCATGGCCTGGCCAGGTGACTAGAGGGCAGTGGTGGTGGCATGCAAGGGCCTTCTTTCCTGCAGAGACATTGGCTAGACCCTCACGGTTTCCCAACTGCTTCCCCCAGTGATAACTTTCTGCACCCATCAATCTCTCTCATCCACATTCTTACCTGAGCCACAGCAAGCTTGGACCAGTCAGGTTTCAGGTAGTAAATGATCCCATCCAGTGCGCCAGGCAATGTCACTCCATGCAAGAGCAGGAGGATAAGCACCACGTAGGGAAACAAGGCAGTGAAATACACCACCTGCCAGCCAATGACAGGATTAGAAATTACAATACCATATAGCAGGAGGGCCACCCTACCCAGATCCCAGGCTACATTTGACAAGGTGGATCACAAGTTATGAATGCTTGAATCGCAGGATAGAACAGTGTTTCCCAACCTCAGCAACTTTAAGATGTGTGGACTTCAGTTCCCAGAATTCCCCCAGCCAGCATGGGGGAACATCATCTTAACATCTTAAAGTTGCTGAGGTTGAGCAACACTGGGATAGAGAATGAGGATTGTGTTAAGCATGTAAAAATGAAGGGGTGCAGAGACAGTGTATGGCTGCTAGAGGCCTTGTCAGGACCATTTCCTTTTCTGCAGTCACAAACACAACCTATGCCTTTGGTGGCCAGGGAACAGTACCCTTTTCTCCTCTTTCCTACAATAGTTGTAGTTATTTCCAGAGAATGATGTAAACTTGCACAGCAGCCGGCTTTACAATCCAATGGGATATACAAGCTACATTTGCTTGTATATATGGTGAAGAAGTCTTCCCTCCTTCCTTGCCTTTCTTACATAATGACTGCTGCTAACTGAGGTCAGAGGAAAGCAGGGGGAGGTTTACACTCCTAACAAATCTTTCCTCGAAATGGCCAAAAAACAATTGTTAAGTATGAGGTTCATTAGATCAGAAGAAGAAACAGCAAGATATCAGATTTTATCCCAAAGTCTAGAAGCCTAGAGACTTAAGCTTACTCAGTTTCAGAATGAAAAGCAATGCATTTCAGCATTCAGATGTAATGGAATCCTTATGAGAAAATTCATCCTGCACTCAGGGTCATTATGGCCACCCACATAAGCTTTCTCCTGAAACCACACACACATGCACGCACGCACACCAGTTACCTTCCCAGTTGACTTGACCCCCTTCCAGATGCAGAAATAAACAATGACCCAAGTTACAAGCAGGCAAAGGATCAGCTGCCAGCTGATCTCTCCCGGCTCAGCCAGATCCCCTGAAATATGCAGCACTTTGTTCCTGAGGAAATGAAGAAGGAGATTAGAAGAAGGCCCATCCTGAAAGAGAGAGAGAGAGAGAAAAAAACTCTTCTGTGGGAAATTATTTGCTTCTCCTCATGTATGGGTCTGGCTCAGGTGACAAATTTTGTGAAGCAAGCAAGTAATTGATTGTTAATTGAGTATTATAATTTTTAGCATCTTGGAATCCCTTGCTGGATTTTCTGCCTCAGCTACCAAATTCCTTTGGGCTCCTCTCATCCAAATCATTCCACTGACCCTCTTCCCCTCCATTTTACAGCTTCCCTTCTTTCTTGTTCACAAGGCCCTTCCCTCTGCTGGGCTTTCAAGAGGCCTCCTCAACTAATTCTTCTAGAGCAGGGGCCACGAAGCTTTGGCCTTCTGAAGCTGCTGAACTGCAACTCTCAGCAGCCCGTGCCAGCCTGGCCAATGAAGAAAAATCTAGGAGTTGTACGTTGGTAGCGCTGGAGGGGCAGCAGGTTTCCCACCCTTTCTCCAAGGAGATCCACACCAGGTGTGCCTCCTAGACAGTATCACCCACTCACTCCCAGAACTCAATGACAGGAGAGCGCTTGTCAGCCAGGCTGCTGCAGTTTCTGGTGGTGCCGTTGTGGGTGCTGTTGCCGCAGCCGCTCAAACCAAAAAGCTCGGTGCACTGGGGAGTGTTCCACGGGTGGCCACAGGTGGCCCACGGCAGCGTCTCCGTCAGCGAGTGGGCCAGGTAGAAGACACCCCAGACGAGGATCATAATATAGTAAGAGTTACAGAAGAAGACAATGACCATGGAGGCCAGGCCCAAACCTAGAGAGAAACAGCTGATTAGAGCCTGAGGCATACAGGGTCTGTTGATGGAGGGGTAGCATGCCCCACCCTCACACTAAGGCCCTGTCTGTTGTGGCAGTGGAATGAAAGAAAAGCAAAGTAGGGAAGCTTGAAATGGTAGAATGGATGGTATCCCATGAAATGGATGTGGAGAGGGTGTGGAATCGTATTTTGAATGCTCTCTTGTGTTAAATAAAATGAAAGAGAGCCCCTTCCACAAGTACATGATAAGCATAATTGTCTTTAGCTTTTCTCCCCCCAGGTTAGATTTCTTCAATAGGAGGAACTCAAGTATAAGCTAGTAAAACTCTGTTTTCTACAGTTTTAAGGTGCTGCCTGTAGAGACTGTGTCATGTGTCTACCCCCAACCTTTTTCTCCCATGAGAATTTCAAGCAAAATCTAGACGGCAGATAGTCCAGGTTGTGTTTATACCACAACGTCAACAACAACAACTAAATCCAAAAACTCTGAACAAAGAAAAACTGGATTCTGCCCCTAGGAAAAGTGAATTCATTACAGTCATTATACATACAGACAGACATGTTTTTTTTGTTCATTTCCCATTTTTATTCTGTTTCTGCTAGGTTCCAATAGAAGAGAATATATGTTTGTGCTAGGCCTGGGAAAGACTGAAGAACTACAGCATTAAAAACTTCCACATCCCATCTATTGGAATTCCCATTCAGCCCTACAACTGCAAATTCTAGAAACTGATATTGAAAAACCTGGAAACTCAGTTCTGGACCAGATATAATATTCAGTGCATTTGTAAATGACTCACAGCCATTCTGATAATTAAAGGACAGCCCTAAACGCCAAGTGCACATAGTGTGAGTAGGTGACTCATCAGACCCTGAAACAAGGTAGGCAAAATGCATACATTTTGGGGGAAAACATAGAAACTGCGGCCAAATGGGGGTGTGCAAAAATCAACAGCAGAAAAATGACTTGTCCACATTTGGAGCTCTGTGTAAATAAACTTGTGTGATGTACTGTCTGCCTTCCAACTGATCATCTTATCTCAAGGAGGCTGTTCTGTCATCATGGTACCAAACATGGTTTTATCCTGGTGCCAAAGCAAGGCTCCAGGAACACCATCCACACATGCCTGTGTTTCCTGCTTTGAACTAGCGATTGGTAAGGAGGTAACTCCAGCTACTATTCCTTCCCCTCTGCCAGCTGACTGATGGCTGGAAACAAAGCTTCCACTTCCACAAGAGCTTCTGTGGCAAAGTTCCAGACTCTGTACTTCGGGAATTGGTTTCCACATTAATTTGGTGAGGAGACTGGAGAGGTGGCAAAATCCTTGTACCCTGGGCTTCAAATATCTGGAGGAATACTAGATGGCACCAAAACCTCTAACTTTTCGGTACCATCCTGTGATCTTTCTAATATTTCTGGTCCAGATATGTCATTCTAAGGCTGCTGCCAGAGAAGATAAATGGGGACATGTAGTGTGGGAAATGTATGGGGGAGATAGGCTACGTTGTTGAGATGTAGAGCAAGATTGACCTTTTGGGGAGAGTAGGGATGGCCTTTAATGAAGTCCCCAGCTTCCACACCAATGACTTCCCTAATTTTAGCCCCTCCCCCTAATCATAACAGATGACGAAGCTGTCACAGTAGTTTACAGAAACAGACAGATGCCCTTTAGTTCTCTGTAAATTGAACAGAGCTGTTTGGTCACCTTTTCCGAGGTAGCAATATAGCCTAGAACATGTCCAACGTTTTCTTAGACAGAGTTTTACAAAAGACAAATAAAACCCGCGCAGTGCATCAGTACTCCATTACTACATATCTTCAGCTTCACAACAGCTCCTGCTACTTCTGAAACTAGTCGATGGCTCAAAGCTACAGGCGGGTGTCACCAAAGCCATTACCTTTAAACAGGGGAGCAATGTTCCAGGCTGCGATTCCACCTTGCTTCATAAACTGCCCCAGGGCCACCTCCAGGAAGAAGACAGGGATCCCCCCAACAAAGACGATCAGCAGGTAAGGAATCAGAAAGACACCTGCACAGAAAAAGGGAGTCAGTGCTCCGTCCCTGTTCAAGAGGCTGGGAGAGTCATTTTGGTGGTGGCGCTGAAATTGTGGAATGCCCCGCCATTAGAGATCTGCTGATCCCCATCCTTCTTGTGCCAAAGCAGGTTTTAAGGATACACAGGGCAACATCCACTCAGACGTGGTGCACGTGGGATTGTGGCTTGAGTTTTTTGCAGGGCTCTGGATCTTGGAGTTTATTCTAAGCCGCTGTGATTGTCATTGCACTTTATACCATTTTTTAAAAAGAATTCTGTTCTCAGTTGTTATCTTGCTTTATGCTTTTAGTGTCTTTCTCCATTTAGATGAAGTATGGGAATACACTTCCAGGCAGATATTTTCTGGCTGTCAAAGACACAGACATTATCCTCTAATCCAGTGTTTCTCAACCGGGGCAACTTTAAGCTGTATGGACTTCAACTTCCAGAATTCCCCAGCCAGCATGCTGGCTGGGGAATTCTGGAAGTTGAAGTCCATACAGCTTAAAGTTGCCCCAGCTGAGAAACCCTGCTCTAATCTGGAAAAGCCAGGCCCAGATTACCCCTTTCCTGCTGCAGTGCAATTTTGTACATTTCATTGGACAGAGACTTTTGGAAGATGTAGATTTATTTTTTCTTACTGACTGTGAAGCATGGTAGGGTGAGTACAGAACCCTCTTAAACTCATAAACTGCACCTTTGATGCAATGATTTCACTTTTGGAATGTTTAATCGGTATTTACATACATAACATCTTGAGAGCTCTGGGAGACAGTCCTATATCGTTAACCTCTTTCAAGTGGGAGGTTGACAGATACTGAGTTTCCCAAGTCCACCTAGTAAATTCAGGCTGAAATTTAAGTGGCATTTGAAACGGAAACTTCTCAATTCATGTTTTCAGCAGAATTGCTAGAACAAGTTTTCTGTTTCCCTGTTTCTGTATCTGTTATATAGATCAATGTCCAGCTGAGTTTTTTCAGACTGCTCTCTCTGTCTCTGTCTCTCTCAAATCTAAACCTAGGGGAAAAAAAAAAAAGAATGAGCAGAGACCCACGTCTATCCCATCCACAACTATCACAGCAGTGGAATGAAAAGATAATCCAAACACTGAATCAGTTTAAAGCTCCAGGCTCACCGTTCCATTTTTAAACCAAATTTCAGAACCCTTTCTCTGTCAGGGGATTTTGCAAGTATTTTCAAGATGCCTCTAGATGACATCCAAGCATCTTCATATGCTATTTTTTAATATTTTGTTCCAGTTCTTTGGTTGTCAGTCTGTCCCAATTCTACCAGGCACATTGTAGCCAATTAAAAATTATTTCTATGCCTACTTCCCATCTACTGTCAGATTTGTACTCCCTTAGGGCATGCCGCTGTAAGGGAGGTTTTTTAAAACATTTACTGGCATGTTCTAGGGGAGAACTCCTGTATATGTTGGGGCCATGAGCAAATAGGCATAACGGGATTTACGGGCACTTTTCCCTGGTTGCCCCCTCTATGCCCAAGAGCCTCTATGAGAAGCATAAATAAAGAGCCAGTTTGGTCTAGTGGCGAAGGTGCCAGGCTAGAAAGCAGGAGGCTGCGAGTTCTAGTCCCACCTTGGGCACGAAAGCCGGCTGGGTGACTTTGGGCCAGTCCCTCTCTCTCAGCCCAACCCACCTCACAGGGTTGTTGTTGTGGGGAAAATAGGAGGAGGAAGGAATATTAGGTATGTTCACCGCCTTGAGTTATCTATAAAAATAATAAAGGTGGGGGGAAAAATGTAAAACAAAAATGTAATCAAGGCAGGGATGGTGGCTGCCTTGGGGTCCAGAGGCACCAGGGCCCCGAACTGGGCCTTCAAGCTTTATTTTTGCAGTCCAGACTGATATCCTGCTCCTGATGCCACCTGCCGGGGCTACTCCGCCTCCAAGGGATGGCCCCGAGTCGCTGCTGCCACTCCTTCCTGGGTGCATGTCCCAGGCACCAGAACAAGTCCACTCCTTGAATGTAATCATTTGCTCTTGAAATGAGGACTTACGTTGTGTCCCACCTGAGAGATTTGCTTTGGGGCCCAGACAGCTTTTCTTATACCCCTGCAGGTAGGCCATGTGATTCCTTTATTCTGCTGGGTGAGTTCTGCTGCAGCCTCCTCTGTATTTGCCTATTGCTATTTTTAAAGGAAGTTTTGCCCACTTCCAGCATGGCACTTTTCCTTACACACACTGCAGAAGCCTAAACTCAGGGCACAGAGGTGGAGATAAAGTAATGCCTTTGATATGTTCCACCACAGCTTTGTCCTGGGGTGATTTTGTATTTTTCCTCCATGTGCTAAATACCTTTAAAGGAGAGGCATCTGAGAGCTGTTCTGCTCTGCACCGTGGGCAGATTTTGCTTGCAAAACCCTGCAGATCCTAGTTAGAAGGTTCAGGTCATCAATGGATCCGATTTTCTGGGACTGAGGAAAGTGCCTGTAGGAACAGTACCTTCTCTCTCTCTCTTTCTCTCTGAGAACGTGAATTGTCATGTTCATCTTCGGCTCTATATGCAGGTTGTGCTTTCCTGAATGGTGACAGGAGATGTGGAAGGATGGAAGGCAGCTATCGCAGGAAGAGACACGAAAGGGAGTGGAATGTGGTTGCTCTTAATTCAGAATCTAGAATGTAACTGTGAAGATTGAGAATTGAATCTTTGGAAGGAGGTGGAACTACCTCTAAGCATACAGAACAGTGTTTCTCAACCTTGGGAACTTTAAGATGTGTGGACTTCAACTCCCAGAATTCCCCAGCTAGCCATGCTATTGGATAAACAGAACCAGTTCATGTCTACCTGGAATGAGATCCAGGACTGTCCAGAATCTAGAGATGCTAAGTCCCAAATGGACATGTATCTTCTTCAAAGAGTTACAGATAGTTAGTGTTTGCATCATCAGCATTGTCCCAGTACTGCTTATTTCCGATTAACAGCTTCTGTAAAGCCTCTTGTTGGACCAGAGTTAAGAATGGGACATTCTTTCTCTCTTAAAAATGATTGTCTGTTTCCATCTGACTCATTTTAGGACCAACAGAGAGTCTTACAACAGGGATGGTTGTAAGGTTTTGCAGCGGCAGGGCAAACCTCATGGTATAATGAGACAGAGAGATGATTCCAAGTAAGCAAATGGTATTTTATTAGGCTAATTATTTATCTACGGACAGAAAGGTGGCCTGTAGCATTTTTCTGTATAAGAGGTTATGCTGCCACAGTGCCCTTTCCATGAACTTTTGTCAAGCTTAAGTGTGCAATAAAAATGTTCTCACTTGAAAAGATGCTACCAAGTAGCACCCCGCATTTTTATGTTGTTCACTGGGGTAAGTTTTGCCACTTGGAAAAAAACGAGTCTGAGTTTGATCCAGCCTGGCGAAAAGGCAGCAGAATTCACCCACAACGTATCAGGGCAGGGAATAAGACAATGGATTGAGGCTAAAGGCAAAGATGGCTTGGAGTCCAAGGGAGCTACCTGGACATGCACAGCAACTACATCTCACCTGACCCACCGCTACCCATTCCAGTTCCCATGGCAACCCCCTCACCTCCTCCATTTTTGTAGCAGAGGTACGGAAAGCGCCAGACGTTGCCCAGCCCTACAGCAAAGCCAACACACGACATGATGAAATCCATCTGCCGCGTCCAGGTCTCTCGCTCAGGAAAGGGCAGCTTTGCGGGCCCGATGGGTACCACAAGAGGGACAGTGATGGCTCTCTCATCAAGGGTGGACTCCCCTGGGCCACTGACTGGCTCCGCACTTTCTGCCTCAGCTACCTCTGAGCACTCAGTGCCCTCTGTGGAGACAAGGACAAGGTGTTAGGCCAGAGTGAGTCAGAGAGAAGGCCCAGCCAGTTGCTGAACCAACCGTTTCTAGTCGCAGATGTCTGGAGAGCTGAAGGGGCAATGATCACGGGCAGGTGTTTGCCCCGTCTGATCAACAGTTTGGTCTACCATCCACTTCCACATGTACGTCTGCTATCAACAGGGCTAAAAATGCAACAGAAAGTTGTACTGGTGAAGAGTAATCTAAAGCATGGAGAATCGCAGGCCACAAATTACCTTTTTTTTTTAAATTTACCAACGTGCAACAGCTTTCAACCATGCAAGGAACATGTTACTTTGGGTTGGTTCAATTTATAAGCCACCTCAATTGCCCACACAACTCTAGGTTACATAAGACATATTACAACCACAAAACAAGTAGAAAGCTGTAATAAAATAAACACACAACAACTCTATTAGTGTGCCAGGGAAGGAAACACGAAGGACCAAGGATTAAAATCCCAAGATGAGAGTGGGGTCACAAATTTTCCTGTCCCAGGGCTGTTGAAAGAGCCATGTTTTAAGAACTTTCTTAAACAACACTGCAGACTCAGAAGGAATATTATCCCACATGGCTGCAGAAGAGGCACAGAAATTCTTTTTTTTCTTTTTAATGTCACGTGCAGCATCACTTAATATGAATAAAGTACTCTTTAACATGCACAGAAGAACTAGCTCATGACATTTTGCTGCTTCAAATAAGTGGCTTACCTCTTGATTTAAGAACATTTCTTCAAGTCATGCAAGAGTGGGATTTGTACCTAGCAACCTCTATAATTGGTTGGGTTACTGAGGCATATCAGGGCTGCATTCCAGAAAGTGGATTGGGTAAAGCAAAAAACAACAACACTAAAGTTGATTTCATGTAACTCAATTAATTACATACAGTGAACAGAATTACTCTTGTACATTTCTGCCATATTAAAAGTAACAATTTAACCGCAATTCTTGAAGGGCTGTAGGGGGGTCACAGTCTAGGCTTTGGAAGAGCACCTGTTGTATGTCACTGCTTGATAATGTTGCAGAAGATTCAAGGCCCCACTTCTAACAGGGCTTTGTGGGAATTTACAGATAAGCTGCAAGATCTTCTCTCACGAGAACCTTGCAAAGGATTCTGGGTGAGCAAATCCAGTCTCCCCAGCCCAACCAACGTTCTTCAGGTTGCCTATGTGCTGATTATGAAAATGAACTATGAAGTATGTTTCTTGTTAAATCAGTGTTCAATAGCGTTTTGTCTAGGAAAAAAATCAGCAGAACACAGCCTACTCTTACTAGATTTTGCAGTGCTGTGAAAGCCACGTAATTTGGCAACATGGCAAAAGTTGAAGGGCTGGGCCTCCAGGTTCAATTCTACTACCCATCTCTTCTTTCAATGTAGTTACAGGTGTCGGATCCTAATTTTTGTTAGCAGTCTGCATGAAGCTGTCATTTGTTTTTGCCCTTCTCTGTCAGGGAAAACACTAACAGATAAACGGCCTGCGGTTCAGTGAGTAAAGTTGGGTGTGTGCGTGCATGAAAACATGCTTTGCACATATCAATCTTATGAGCACCATGTCCATCCTTTAGCATTCACCTAGATAACAATCAATGCCTTAGTCCCTTCCCAGGAATTTCCTTGGCACCACAGCCATTTGAGGCCCATCCCTGCTTTCCTGTTCCTTTAAGGGCCATACCTTGCAGAAATACCTTGACAATGTAACCATTGAAATAATTTTGCAGTCACCTTTTACATAATATGCAATCTTTAGAGCACAGACACCAAATTTCACCCTTTCTGCTTAGGGAGTCGTAGTTTTGATGTCACAATGCAGGGTGGTGAGTCACCCATTAGGCAGCAATGCTGAACATCCACACACACACACACACACCGAACACTAATCACATGAACTCACACAGCAGTTACTATGCTCACAATGTACTTGCACACACATCCGCAGAAGACTGCACCTTGGGCTGTTTTACACAATTCCCCATGATCGTCTACTCTCCCTCTGGGACCTGGAGTGAGGTTGGAGGTCAGCTGTTGCCCGCTCAAGATTTCTGTTTCATAACACAAAGACAAACTGAATCCACCCCCCGCCTTTCCTCATCCAGGAAAGAGAGGGACAGCCAGACACAAAGCTATTAACCAAATACTGGGTCCTTTGTCGTAGTGGCCAAGAGTAGATCCTGCATGGTGCTGCCTCTGACCATAACGAGCTGCTTCCCACTCCCATTTCCCTTCTTTCCCATTCTCCAGGCCCTTCCATTAGATGTGGTGGCCCCAGAAGAGCCTGACTAGGAATCACCTTTGCGCCGATGAGCATCACCAGGAAAAGGGATCTGCTTTGGACCAAAACAAAGACATCAAGAGTTGTGGGCAGAGCAAGACTACGCTCCAGACACAAAGCCCTTTTTCCTTGTCTGGCTCCCCTCCCCCCACAGCTCACATGCAGCCTGGGCCCAGCATGTGACCGAGCTAATCCCCATTTTGTGGGGCTGAATCGTCTGGATGCTCTTTGGCTGGCTCTGTAGATGGCCATTCTCTTGGGCCATGCTATGGAGAAAGAAGCACATGCTTTCTTCAGAAAAGAATTGGGGAGGAGATGAAGGAAGCTTCTGCCAAGGTAGTCGGAGAGTGATGGTAGCATGTTTCATACAAGCACGTTCCCACCCCCTCTTCTCCTCCTGCTGAGTTGTTGCCTTATAAGGAGCTAAATGCCCAGAACCTCCAAGGCCTCCTTTCCTTAGCTCCACAGGATTTGGAAGGACCAGCCTGTACTAGCAGGGCACTGCCCGCTGTGCCAGGCATTGGAGCACTCTGTGCCCATGAGGTATCAAAGCTCAACTACACTGGTACCACACACACAGAGTCCATCCCATTGGCTCCAGATGAATCAGCCTGGAATAATTACCACGACCCTCCCTTCCAAATCCAATCATCTGCCTGTAAGATTAGCCAGGCCACCATTAGCATCCCAGCTTAGAAAGATAATAGGGAAACCATGGGGTGAGTACATCAGAAGGCATTGGAAATACACAGGGATCCCTATCCCCCTGCACAAAAGAGCGAGCCAAACAAAAATATCAGGGAAGGATAGGCTGACAGCGTGAAGCGAAGAACACCAGCAAGGTGTGTACTTCGGACAGAGAAAAAGAAGAAAGTGGACCGCTCAGCAGGGGATAGCTCAGCTGTCTAACCATTCATTCAAAGAAACCGGAGAGGAAGCAACGGCGTGGCAGCCTTTGGAAGGAGCGGTAGCTATTGTACTAACTTTCCTCCCAAGCTAACGTATAGCATTGTGCTCCTTACCTGAATTCGCTTGGGCAGATACCCATGGAAGCGCAGGAGGATCACTGCACGTATTTCAGGCGATCCGGCAGCAAGACCTTTCTTCTCACACAATAGGCAAGCATGGTGGCCTCCCCAAAGCCTCCAAAGGAAGAACCAGGTGGACAGACGGAATCCCCCTCGTCGCCCTCACTGAATTCATCACAGCGCTTACTTCTTTTGCGGGAGACGCCAAGGCAACGGTACGCAAGTTCCTTACCTGAACATGTTTCGGTGGACACTGGAGCCATGACACTAGGCTGGTGGCAGGGCTCTGCGATGGAAGACTGAGATGGGTGCTGGGTCGGGAAGCTGGCTCCGGGTCTGGGTGGGAATCAGGGTGTAGTCTCAGAAGCAATCCACAAAGCACTTGAAGGTGAGGCGGAAGAACCTCATTGATGGGGATTTACACCAGGGAAATGGGCAGTGGGTGAGAGTTTGGGCAGGGCCTTGGACTCAAAAGCGGGCAGCGCAGACCAGGCTGAGCATGTGCTCCATCCCTCAGCGCTGGCTCTGAGTTCTGCTGCTCTGAAGAGAATGGAGAGTGAAAGGCAATTGCATCTGCTCCTACTCCCCTCCCAGCTTGCATCTTATTGGCCAGTGCTCCTGGTAGCAAGTGTGTCTGCTGCATTCTGGGAAATGGAGTCCACTTTGCTACTGGGTACCACAGAGAGGATGGAGCTAGACAGGTGGATACGGGCTTGGTAGTCAGTAAGACCCAGGCTTTGATGCCCTAAATATAGGAGCAAAATAAGAAGGTGTTGAATGGTAGGGACTGGGAATTCTTCATTTCTAAGAAGCTAGGCAGAACAAGAAAACAGGAAGAAAGACAGGGAAAAGGAAAGAAAAATAATAGCTTCTGAGTGGGACAACTGGGTGAATCATCTTCCAACACTTTCCTGGGACAGCCCATCCTATAATATTAGAATACCTTCAGTAGATGCCACCTTAGCTTTGTTTTTAAGTTTGCATCTGCTGAGAAATTTTAACCATCATCCTAGATGACAGAAGACAGGAAAAAGAAACTGATAGTTGTTTTCTAGTGCATTGGCAAAGGCTCCTATCTGCAAATTGCCAACAGCAAGAACAAAGTTACTTTACCAGAACAAAGAACATTTGAGAGAGACAAGAATAAACTTTTGTGTGCACTCTGTGAGTTCACCTCTGTTCCCCAAATCACAATACTTGGTCTCAGCTGCTATGTACTAGTAATTTGGGTTGTTTGGTTTTGGCTTAGCCTGCCAAACAGGCAAATATTGTATATGATTGTGAGCTAAAGCTAAGCTAAGCTAAACTTGATGAAAAATGATTCGTGGAGCAAGTTGAGTTCACACACTATGTTAAGCCAAAATTAGTAACTAGATTTCAGAGTTCTAGTAAGATATACAGTAGCACCTGCAAGTTGGAGGTTCCCCCTCCCCTACTATAAAAGATTCAACTCCAAAACTGCTGTTGCAGTAAGGAGGTTTTCTTTAACAATGCTGGCTGGAGATTAGAAAATTTCTGCTCCAGCACATCTAGAGGGCATCTGATAGGATTGAATTTTCATATCCGACAGTGTGCCTAAATTGACCTTTCTGTGGTTTGAGCTTACTCCTTTGGATCAAAGTTTGTATAAAACGTTTTGAAGTGCCACATTTGGAAAGATGGAAATCTAGGAGCCCTGATGCAACAGGAGTGCTCCTGTCTACCCCCAGGCACAGCTCGCAATTGGGGCTCCCCAGGCCCTATTCAGTAGCCTGGCCTTTTATTTTTAAATGTAGTACTCATGAGTTCAGCAGATTATTTAAGCTCCAGAACTCTGTTAAAGTCCTTTATATTGTATGCTATCAACTTTTATTTATTTAAAACTCCATGTTGGTTTATGGTGTTTGTTGTGTTTTTAAAGCCAGATACCCTTTTGTACCGCGTTCCACGCTACATGAAAGAAAGAACAGAGGTAAACACTAGGATGGAGATGTTAGGACAGACTATACTGAAGTGAGTGAGCTCTTGCAAATAAGAATAAATTAAGATATCACCTTTGGAACAGACCCAGATAATTGCTGTAAAGATCCAGTGAATTGTTGTAAAACCCGAGCTAGAATCCCTACATCTTAGTCATGATTTTAATGGGTGGCCTTTCCTTTACTACATGTTTGTAGTGTTATCCATCCAACTCTGAGTTGGCAGAGGTTTACACTGGAATGAAATTGGCTGCTCTTGGTGATCCCTATCAAGCCACCCAATATCCTTCCAAGGCAATGGGTGATAAAACGTATTTGATTAAATGCATCTTGAGGTTGTCTTTGGGCAGTGTTGGAATAAAGAAGAGTGCAGAGTTTTAACCCTGGACCAACAGAGGATGATATAAGCCTCTCCCTTTCATGGGATGGGGACAGAGGCATTTCAAGAGGGACAAGCAGGGAGGGGGATGATGAAAGCAGTGTCACATTGTCACAATGCAAGTTCCTTGCCTTGCGTATACAGTACATGTTGTCATATTGCACATATATAGAAAAGGGCTTAACTTGCATCGCTATGATGTGACACTGATGTTGTCTTTTTGACAAGCCTTCCGTCCTGCCAGTGTCTATCCCTTGAAGGCAACATCATGGAGGACACAGCGGGAAAAATGGTCGTTGGGCACCTTTGTGCCATCATTAACTGCAAGTGGGGCCATGGCCTTAGAAAAAGCTGCTATGGCTTCACCTTGTCCTGACAGCCTCTTACTGCATTAGTTATCCTGACTTCCCCTCTAGAGCACTTATAACAAGTGCTTTACACATAGCTGTCCAAATCCCAGTTCCCTCAAATCTGCTGCTGCAGAGGATTGGGGAATTCTCCAGAGCCATTGGTTGGGGCGGGGAGGGGGAATAAATGAATGAACCTCTACTTGGGCAGCATCATTCTACGTCCAACTTCCTGTATACATACAATAAACCCTGTTTCTCGTCAGTTGGGGCAACGCTGCCCCACATCACCAGGACCCACCCCCAAAGCTCAGGGGAATTTTGACCAGGAGCACATTCCCACAGATGCCTTACCCTGTTGCCATGGTGTCCAATGAGCAAATACATCCACTCCAGAGTCTGTTTCCATGTAACAGGCAGCAGCCGCATTCGCAGGGCAAAGAGGCAGCTCCTTCTCTAGCCTGAGCACTAAGTTATCCCATGGTGGGGGGGAAGCAGGCTACGGACTGATCCTGCTGTCTGGGGAAAAGAGGCCAAGGATATCTCTGCAGCTAACTTCCAAACAATGTATCACAGTGCAGCCAGATAAATGTGTGAGAACTGCAGGCGAGGCCGAAGGCCTTGGGTGCTGCCCAAAGATGTGGTGCTGGGCAGTTTTCACATTCTTTGGCTTCAGGAAATCTATTGACTTGCTGCGTTGACTTCTCTGCTGAGGAATCCATGTGTGGTAGGGGATTCTGGGACGGGTCCCAAGGCAGACATGCCATGCAAAATTGGCAGACCCCCTGCTTGTAGCATTAGGGGTGGGGCTCACACAACACTCTTTACCTGATTACTGAGTTAACCCATTTTCTAGGATTCACACAATACACTCAGCCGTAAACTAGCCAAAGGGGTTGGAGTTACACAACACAAGGACTCAACCCCCTGCTTCCCACAACTAAGGTTGGTACCAAACTTCATACATTATACAAATAAAGCTTCTCACATACCCCATTTGTTCCTGTGAAGATATGGATCTGGCATGTTGTATGAACTTGGGCAGGGGTATACAAGTTTGCCTGCGGAGGGGAGGGAGAAACCCTCAGTGTCTCGCTTCCTTGTTGCATTAGGCTTTGTCTCTCAGTCTGCCGAGCAGGGTGCTTGGCAGGACACCAGTTGTATACCCACAAAGCATGAGCCCAATGGTGGCAACCTGCAGTACTTCAAAACGTCTGAGTTACGTGACTCTCAGTTCCCCAACAACTAGCCTTGTGCTCAGATTGGCAGCAGCAGGTAATGCATTTTCAAGGGAAGTTTATCAGTCACCTCTAAGAGCCATCATAGATAACTGGAGTGGCAGTGAAGTCGTCTTATACTTCCAGACTAGCAATCACAACAGCCCTATTTGCACTGTTCTTCAGCTTCCATCTAACTTTCCCCTTTCCTTAATTGCTAGTTCTTCCTTCTTTTGAACCCATGTATGGTATTAGCATGCCAGCCATATTGGTCGGGGGCAACGGAATATTTACACCACCACATTGGAAGGGCGCCAAGTTGGGGATGGCTGCTCTAAACCCTGTCTTTGCTTCCTGATCAATGCAGGAAATGTGCATTGTCAAGGGTTGATTCCAGTCAGAGGAGCAAAAAAAAAAAAATAATAATAATAATTTGTAGACAGCTCAAAAGATTCTGCAAATAACTCAAGGCACTTGAATGATAAAAGCCTTTTCTAGAAATACCCAGGAAGTCACTTAGACTTCTGAGATGGGATAGCCTTAATGTATAAATTATAGCTGGGCAAATTTTCAGAATTCTAGACACTCACGTATTTGTATACGCATACATGCAAAAGACCGTCTTCTGAATCTTTACTTTTTGTTAAACTAAGGCCCCTTTTTGATCACTTAATCAGATTTTTCCAAACTTCTGCAAACTGTTTAAAAGACAGTCTTTTCCCACAAATGTGTCCCTACATGAAGTTTAATCGTTACTAAATAACAAAATATGTTTTCAAACATGTTAGCCAATTTGGTAGTTTTAGACTTTGGGACACGCAGGCATTATCACAACAGATCTGGAGAAGTGGATCTCTTTTACAGTCCAGAGTATCGTGCTCTGTAATAAGGTGGCTAAAATACTGCCTAAAAAAAAGGTAAGAACCTTGCATTGTTCATACTCCTTCCATAAATCATAGAGAAAATGTTTTCCAGTTATTACTATTCAGTAACTTTATAGTATACTTGCATATGATGGACTCTTATCCATGGATGAAAGTGAGTGTGGGCAAAACAGAAAGTGGATGTTTCTAGAGTAAAAACAGCACCTGCTTAAATATCACTCATTCTTTCCATTCCTTTCCCTCAGCCCATTTTAAAATCATAATATTTCAAGTTAGACTTACTGAAAATCAGAAGCAGCTGAGAAGGGGGCTATACAAAATGATCTGGAGTGGGAAGATGGCAGCTTGAACAACCCATTAAACCTTACACCATAATAAAATGTGTTGAGGTTTAAGCCTGGCATAAGATTCTATGCTATAACATGGAGAAAAGTATGCCTTCAATATTGCAAATAGCTAATGTGTTGTTATTATATTTATATCCTGGCCATTCCTCCTAAAGTGGTACGCATTAGGGATCTCCTTACATTATATTCCTACAACAACCCTTGAGGTAGGCTTGACTGAGTCACCAATGAGTTTCCATGACTGAAGGTAGATTTTAGACTCTGAGCCTCCCCTGTACTACTCCATCTCTTTAACTACTACTATTAGTTTCTTTTCAGCACTGTAATACATGTAGAGGAACAAAGCATGTAGTAGAAACACATGCATAACAAGAAAGAACAAGGATATCCTGAAAACCCTGATTTATAGCACTTCCTGTGGCTCAGAATAGTGGAACAGTGACTTTATATGAAACTTACCAAAAAGAGAGAAAAAATTAAAGTTTTAATTCCGGTTGTAATTAATTCTACGCTGGTAACCTGGCTGGGAATCGATGCCAGAGTGGCATGGTAGCAGACATAATGCACACAAAAACAGAAACAAGCAGCAGTAAGTAGAATTTAATGACTCAGGACCCAAGACAAACACCAACTTTATACAAACAGAGAGCAAGACAGAGGTTTCCTAGGAACAGGCCCCAGACAGTCTCATTTGGTTACAGCAATTTTGAGGGTGGGTGAAGGGGAGAAGGAGCCAAATATTTAAATAGTGATAGTGCTGGCAGTGGCTTTTCAACCCGAGGAAGCCGCGAGGGGTAAAAAGTCCAAAATTACTGAAGGAAGGGAGCCGAAGTGTAGGAAGGGAGCCACAGCTCCATACCCTTTGTGGAGGATGGGACGGGAAGAGCAGGTGCCAGCCACCAGCCTCCTTCTCCTGGACAGACTATGCAATGCTGGTGAAGGGACTGAGAGAGAGGGAGCTATGCTTTTCTCCCAAAGGCTGTTCTGCGGCCAAGACGGTGTCCTGAGCTTGGGATGCTCAGGAGGAGGAGGAGGAGGAGGAGATTTGGGAGAGCAGAGGAACAGACAGAGAGGGCGTGGAAGATTGTGAAGCAGGCACCCGTGGTATGGCAAATTGGGAGAAGGCCTCTTAGGGGCAGACACCAGTGGCCCCCTCCCCCTTGGCTTACAGTAGGGCAAGCTGGGCATGTGGAAGTTCATCTGCCTCTGTGCACAATGAACTTCACCAGAGCCTGGGGGCAGGAGCTTCGGGGGTTGCACTGGGGGCTCACAAAGATTTCCCCCTGCATGCCGGCACAGAGCAGCCTCTAGCAGGGGACACAAAAGGAACCTTTCCAGCTGGCAGGGGAGGAGGAAGGGGTGGAGCAGAAAGTGCTTGTGTGCTCAGAAAAAGGTCACAGCAGCTCCTCCTCCTTCCCACTGCAGGGGTACGCCAGGGAGTGGTGTGGGGGGAAGCCACAAAACCAAGCCTTCATATGTACACTGCCCTCCCCCAGCACACAACGTTTTAGTCAACTTCCTCCATGTTGCTGTAGGATGGTGCAGGGTGCTCTGCAGCCCCATCTGGTGGCAGAGCAGGAGCAACATCGGTGGTCAGGCTGGATCCAAAGGAGGGAGAACTAATGCCCTGCAAACAGAACAAAGGGTTAGACAGAAGGTATAAAACCGCAGAGGATTCCACAAAAGTATTTATTTTCTTGCTCCCCCCAAGAGGGAATCGAGCAAAAACATTTTGTTCCATTAGAATCTGAAATTATCTAAAGCCATAACGTATGTATTTATGTATAAAATTAAGTTATGCTTTTATTCAAACAGAGTGTGGTAGAAATAATTATAGTCTTGAAAGGTGTGTGATTTCCAGAACAAGTACCAGACTATTACTTGGAAGTCTGTGAAATCAGACTGTGAAATATAGTTTAATTTCAGTTTGTATTACATATTCACACACACATACACCCCTCACCAATAAGTCCCTTCTGTATAAATCCTACATAATCACCTATTAATCTAGGGCTGTCTAGATTACTCTACACTGAACAATTTGGAGAACTGATGCCACAGGAGCCTAATTCTATAGCCAGAAAAACTGAATGAATTATACAAACTAGCTCCTGTGCAGAAGGTATTCTACTAATAACAGAGAAGGGCAAATAGCGAAACAAATGCTAAAACTTTACCTACTGACTGTAAAATCCAACAAACCATTCAGCTTTACATTTTTCACCCTCACATTTTAAAAACATTTTTGGAGCTCTCAAGGTAAAGAAGCAAACCAAACCAAAATTGGTTGCTTAGGTGAAAAAAGAGAACCAACAGTCACATCCCATTATGTGCCAGGGGCAACTCGCAAGCTACTTGAACATGTGGGGAGTGCCAGCTCTGTTTCTGCTCTCCTTTGCTTCTCCCTTCAATTTCTCACTCTCCTGTCACCTAATCCAGCAAGCTACTGGAGGACGGGATGGGCAGCTCGTTCTCAGGGATTCTGTACTTGAATTTTTCCCCATCTGTTCTCTGAGACATCACCTGCATGTAATTAATAAGGTGTGCAATGCTATGGATCTGACAGCAAAAAGATGCTTTGGAGCATTTGGGGAGCAAAAGCAGCACCTCTCTGTAGCTCCTTAAAGCAGCTGCATATTTTCTAGGATCCCAGAAAAAGATCCCACTTTTCTGTCTTCAAATCCAAAGCACCACCCAGTACTAGAAATTAGTCTTTGCTGCAGACTGCCCATTCTTGTTTTAAATGGACACTGGATTTCACAGCAGTGCATAACAGCTTCTGAGCTGGCACAGAATCATAGAACACACAGTTATCTCCTAGCATTGAGCCCTTTATTTTATTTATTTAATTTTATCATCTATTTATTTCTGTAGCTTTGCTTTGTTGGAGTTCAGCAGGGAGCCCAGCTGATTCCTTCACATCCTCTAACTAGCTGCAGCACTAGCACCTGTATTTATGCAAACTTAGAGATCAATACAAAAATATGCATGAGACCAAAAGGACTGAAAGAATCTGTTACTTTTAGAAAAGTGACCGCTGAACCAAAAAGCAGCCGACAGCGAAAGAAAGAAAATCAACCATGTGTTTAGAATGGCTTGGTTTTATTAAATACAATAAATAAATACAGTGAAAGTTTTTCTACCGCACAATGCTACCTTTTCATTCACCAAGCTAGCAGAGAACAGTTTAGGGGGCTTCCCTTCTCCATAATGGAAAGGCTACCACCAAATCTATGCACTGGCTGGGTTCTGCTCATTGGCATTCCTACAGCTAGTGACTGCTCACTCCTTGAGACACAGCAAGAATTCCGGCCACAGGGAACAGTTAACCTGAAATCTTTTCTCCTTTCCCAAAAAAGCTGCAAGCTTCTCTGAAACTACTACTAGGAAGAATGTGTAAAGATGTTAGGAACTATATTGCATATGAATAATATTAATAAAAAACAAATAATGAAAGGGTGAAACAAAGAATCATCTCATTCTAGGTTTGAGTTCTCAAGACAACTCTGACTCCTGGCTAAAGCCAAGGCCCTAGATCACGCTATTTAGGATTGAGCTGGTAGTCTGAAGGCACAAGAGAGATTCTACATCCCATTCAAGGAAACAGACCACGGGGCCAGATTAAAATACAGTGGTACCTCGGGTTACGAATTTAATCCGTTCCATGACTCTGGTCGCAACCCGATTTGTTCGCAACCCGAAGCAAATGTTCCCATAAGGTTCAATGTAATTACCGTTAATCCGTTCCGGCGTCCGCAGACCATGCGTCAAGGGCGGAAAAACGGCCGCGGACCACGCGGCAGGGCAGAAAAACGGCCACGGACCACGCAGCATGGGCGGAAAAACAGCCGCGGACCGCGCGGCATGGGCGGAAAAACGGCCGCGGACTGCGCGGCAGGGCGGAAAAATGGCCGCGGACCATGTGGCACGGGCGGAAAAATGGCCGCAGACCATGTGGCACGGGTGGAAAATGGCCGCGGACCACGTGGCACGGGCAGAAAATGGTCGCGGACCACGTGTCATGGTGGAAAATGGCCGCGGATCCGGTTCGTACCTCGAGGCGGAGTTCACAAACCGAGGTAAATTTTTGCGGCCAGAGCTGGTCGTAACCCGAAAAGTTCGTAAGCAGAGGCGTTCATAACCCGAGGTACCACTGTACTATAGGGCCATACAACAGTAACTCCCTACTTTTACTTCTACTTTATGCATGCACACAAATAGGCACACAAGCATCCACAAAATTATGTACAGAAGTAAGATACAAGATATTGAAGCTTGAGGAGAAGGATTAGAAACAGTTGTCCCTTATGCTTATATCCAAATGCAGTCTCACACCTAGATAAATTTCTAAGATGCTTTTTTTAAAAAAAGAGCAAGCTGAACTCTCTGGTTATATCATGGTAAAGAAACCTAACCCATCAATGTTTAGAAAAGTCAAAAATGCATCCTCCCTCCCCCAATAAAGGAAAAGATGGTCATTAAACATATCTTTGACTTCCTTCAAACACAGGACCAATGACCAGCTGAGGAAATGATCAGTTCTGCAACAATAGCCTCTAGGGATATTGGTGTCAACCAAATTAGGGGAATTCTGTTCGGGCAGACAGCATCAAATCAATTTTACTTCCTCATTATTATGGAGAAAATATTTGTGGATCTGCAGACTCTGTTGAAATACAGTCCTTTATTAGCCCTTGATTCATATGACGTAGTTTTCAAGAGCTATCTAGGAAAGATTTATTCCAGAGAAATACCAACTCCCTAGTTGCAGAGATGAGAACTTCTTGTGACTGTAAATCCATGTAATCAATCAACTGGAGAGAATGGGCATTGGACCTGACACCTTCACCGTGGGAAGAGACCGACATTAGGGCTTCTGCTTGTGCTACTTGGCAAGGAGCATCCTAGCCACCTTGCTACAAAGATGCCACAGAGGACAACGCTGCAGTAAGCTGGCTGCCACCTTCCAGGTGCCTTGCTACTGCCGCTACCTCCAGCGGGTCTGATAGATGAGTGGGTAGAAGACATTGAGGAAGAGTGCCACAATGGCCGCCATGGTGCCCAAGACAAAGTATCGGACATGGCCTTCATCAGGACACTCTGAGCTGAGTTTCTTTGTCCTTTGGCTGCAAGACCTCCAAGGGTTCCTCATCAGCCTTCTGGCAGCATCCTCTTCGGCCTCCAGTTCCTGCCAGAGCAGAGAAGCCTGCGATGTGGAAACCTGCGTCAGCACTTGAAGAGAACATAATGGCAAACCCCTCAATCACCCATGCTTTGCCCTGCCCCTTTATTTATTTAATTTATATAGCCGCCCATCTCACTTGCATGTGACTCTCCCAGAGAGCCTGCCATTCACACTGCCAGTTCTCTGAAACAGCCTATGTATTTCTCCTGCCTGATTATAGTTCCAGTGGTGGGCCATGTTCAGATACAAGGACCTCCCGGGGACAGAGTGAATAACACAAGCCACATGACGACGGAGGACAAGCCCCAGCTATCAGAGCTAGGCATCCATGCTGGCTGGCTTGGTGGGAGTCTTCCCAGTCTGCAAACTTATTCCTTTCAATAGACACAGGCACCAAGTAATCGCTGTTCATGCTTTCTTGTATGAATGAAGGTCATTCAGTTGACCAACCAGTCCCACTGAGAACAGCCAACCACAGATGAGCTTTTGCCGGTGAGAACATGAGGATCTGAAGACAAACCAGTAACATCCAAGCATGCGCAGGTGAGAATGTGAGGACCTTTTTAAAGGATGACAAGTCTAATCAACAGTTCAACTTTGGTAAGTGAAAAATCACAAGGACCATTCTGAGATGATAAGCAACTATCGTGCTTTCCTTTTTTTTTTTTTTAAATTAAACAGATGCAAAGGAGAAGTTAGTCACAGGATAATCAGTCACAGACCAGTGTTTTCATGTGCAGGATGATCCATTCAGGGCAGTCAGCCAATCACAGTCATTTTCTACTGAGATTTAAAGTCAAAGCATCCATAGCATCTTCCCCACTTGGTCCCTTGGGTTCTGTAGACAGGGACTGCTTCTTCCTGAGTTCTCAAGTTTTAAATCTTGTTCTGGGAAGGACAATGCTGGAGCTGATGTAAGGTGCCAATTTTACCACAAAGGGCAGCTGCCAGTGTCCACAGGCATAAAAGGAATCTTGGCTTAAGCATAAAGACATTCCCCTGACAGAACTTCTGAACAGGTCTTTCTGTGTCTACTTCTCCTCCATAGGCATATAGTTTCCAGAAGCCCTAGCAGATCACTGCAGACACCAGGTTCAAAATGGACCACCAGCTTCAGCAAACTCCAGGAGGTTCACAAAGGGCAAGAACAATGCAGCCTGTCCTCATACCCTGCAGAGCATCTTGGATGAAGCCCAGCTTAACCTTCCACCATGGAAGCCATCCCGGGTTGGATGCCACTATAGCACATGGCAGCAGAATCCTAGGGCATGCCTGGAACCATGGAGCCACACTTGTATCTGGCAATCCTCATTCCTAACTATGTCAAGGTTGTTGACAAAATTTCAGAGGAGCCCAGTCCTACCATATTAAGGGATGGGGATAAGGGAGAAAGAGAGGGGAGAGGCACCTAACTACTGCACTGAGCGCATGAGAAATCCAGCCTTGTAGCAGGCCCTCTGACTTGGACCCTGTGAGCTGCTTGGGGTCTCTTACTCTTGCCGTTGTTCTGCATGGTCCCCAACAATTTACTGTTATCTCCTGAAGTACATATTCCATAGAGAAAAGATCTTCTATCCCAGTCAACTCTACACTCAACTCTGAGCTTTGAGAAGAAAGCATCTGTTCCCCCCAACAGACACACACCCGCAAGTGTTTCTCTCTTTTGCAACATTTTTCCTGGCATCTTGTATGCTTGTTTTTCTCCAGCATTTCTCTGGGATACGTAAGAGGACAAACAGCACCCACAGCCCCTCACTCTCATGGCCAAAGCTGCAAGCAGGTGCCAGCAGACATTTTCTCAACAGTCAGCAATGAAAAAATTAGTTTAGCCTAGGCTTCCAAAGTGGACTGACAGAAGCTCTCACCTGACTGGCTGCTGCCTCTGCAGGTGGGGCCAAGTCACCTCGAGGGTCTGAGGGACGAGGGAGTCCTCGAAGGGGCCTGTCCACAGGAGAATTCCGCCGGCGGTAGAAGAGCACGTAAGCATATCGGGTCACGACCTGGCTTTCATCCACTGTAGTAACGGTGCTGTCATCAAAGAGCCGCCAGCCTGAATGAAGGGAGGGGAGTGATAAGCACCGAGTCTCCCAAAGCACAGGCCACCCAGTGCAGAGTCCTACCACTTCCGCTTTTGCACCCTCAAGTCTTTGAAGGTTATACATCTCTTTTAGCCTGCGTACTCAAATTTAATTTGCATCTTACCACCAGCTGTAGTATCCAAATACATTTGTCTTGCTATCAGAACTGCATTCATGAGTGCTGCTTTCATGACATACTTGAGGAATGAGTGTTGGTCAGCAAAGTTGCTAAAAAGACATGCTAGTCTCACTGACCCTAAAAGGACTCTTTACTCTTAAATGTATTCAGTGCAGGGAGAAATACACAATGATGCTAAATTCTGTTATCTATTTCTGATTATGATAAACCAAGCAACGGGAGGACAACATTGTTAACAGAAAAAGGGAGTGATAGTAGCAATTCAGGGAATAGCAGTTATCATTTCTCAACAACTCTTCTTTTGGTCCACTCTGCCAGTCTCTCTGCAAATCAGAAGATGCTAGAACTCTATCCTGTTTCTCTAAGAGCAAGGAAGCTAAGAAACCAGATGCCAGACTCTGAGCAAATTATATATGGAATAGCAATAGTCCTGCTTAGACCTTTTCCAGCAAATGATCCTCTTTGGGGGGAAAAATCAGTATCAATATCCTACTAAGCACATGCAATGATTAATCAGCTTTCTACCACCCATCTTCCTAATCCCTAAATGCAGAAGGATCTTCTACTGCATGTGATCTGGGAGGGCAGAGGAAAAAAAAAAAACAGCCATTCTACACTACTGTCCAACTCCCTATTACTTTGGAGCTGGACTGTTCTTGGCTACTTCAGGTGGTCCATCACTGTACCAAGCTTGTTCCAATAAGGACAGAGGGTCACCTCTTCCTCCTTTAAAGTGAACGAAGCCAGCTGAACAACACTGAAGAACAAGCCTTCTTTCTGTAATGGAGGAAGGTATCTTTGAATGTGCTGCTAAATACCCTAAATAAGCATTCTTCTCAATTCTGGCCATGCCTAGCTCTGAATAATGTGGTATTGGCAGAATCCATTGAATCCATGACAAACTACCATTCCTTATAGTCTTTCTATTCTCTGCCAAGGAAGATTTTTTTTAAGTGAGAACATTCCCAGAGGAGCATACTGAAAATTCAATGTTCCACCTCTGGAAAACAGCTGAGGACTGTCAATGGATGCTGGAGAACCTTGGGACTGAAGCCATTCTACATTAATCTCTAAGGTTGCTTGATCTATTAACCTTTCTGTTTGCCTGACAATTTCAAACAGAGTAGAATTAGCAAATGTGCCTAGGACTGTTTCTTTCACTGGGCATGCTGAGAGCAACTAATGGTACCACAGAGATCTATGGTGCCAATCCCTCCCACCGCCACCATTTACCCATGGCACAGCACTATCTCACTGAGTTCTGCAGATAGATCCATTAGATTGTGAGCAAAGACTGAGGTAAAATCTAGATCTGCATTGTGCACTCTGAAGGGAGTGAGATCTGCTATGACCTACATCCACTGTGAAAAATTCTTATAGAACAAACAAACAAACAAAAAAAGATCCTAAGGGCTGGGAACAGAAAAGGAGTTTTTCCCTCCCTCCTTCAACTTAATGTGCAAGCAAAGATGTGCAAACAATCTTAACATCATATGAGGTTGATCCTAAGTTTCCATGAAACCTCTAGCAGGAAAAGGAAATCCTACATGGACTACTACCTGGCTCACCTGTTGAAGGTCAGTGGACCTAAAGCCTTCCCCTACTCACCCACATCACTACGTTGGCTGTTCTTGTCACTAGGCAGCCGGGCATAGGCTGTGTAGTGCCCACCAATCATGCCCCCGTAGTGATTGATTACTGCATAAAGATCATACATGGGCAACTGCTGCTCATCTTTCTGGCCAATGCAGAACTTGCTCAGGTCCAAGCTCCTGAGGATAGAGATAGAGCAAGTTAGATAGCTGCATACTTTGTACCTAATTCCATTCCTATCCCTTTTTCTTAGAGGTAGCCCAGTCTACCAGCTGACATTCTTTACTGAGGAAGTCTTCATTGCCTGTTTATCTGGACATTTTATCAGATCAATACAGGCAATACTATTACACAAGCTTGAATACAGGAAGGGACTCTCAGTGGCAGCCATCAGGTCATATATAAAAGAATTTTGGGAGTGCTGGACAGAAAGAAAATATTCTGCTTTGAATTTACTCTCTCTTGTGAAGGAGTGGGCAATTTTGAGGAACATCAATCTGAAAGGGGTAGGGGCCCAAATTCTGATCTGAATTCAGTGGGAGATCACCTTATCTTGTCAGTGGCTAATGGGTTCTAAAAAAAAAAAAAGCCAATGTCTGAGTTCAACACAGTTATCTTCTTTCTTGAACAATCATGTGACCATGCACGGTCCGATAATCATCCACACAATGATTCTTAGAAGAAAGAAGAAGAAGGTGATGAGTCTCTGTGCTATCCCAAATGCGCACAAGCGTTTTTGTTTTCAGAGCAAAGAAGAGGGAAACAGAGCCCGAGGCTGTCTCTGCTTCTAGGATTTCAGTCAGAATTTGATTACTCTCTATGAAAGAGACAGAAAGAATCCTACCCCATTAACAAAAGTAAAGATTCCTACAATCAAGAGGCCTCTGATTTAGGCTGTTAGATTGGGGTTCGGTTCCTGGCATGTTTTGTTTAAAGGATCAGTTAACTAATGATAAAAAAGGTGTACAGTGGGATGCAATAAACATGTATTTATTACAATACAGTATTTCTATCCTACCGACTCTACAAAGACTCCTGAGAGTTTACATATACTGAAAAACACTATAGTATAAAATAACTCATATTCCTGTTAAACAGAGTAACTCCGTCTCTTAGTGATTGCTCCCAGCAACATTACTGAACAATTCCATTTTCATCACTCTACCGAGGCCCCATTCAGTTTGCCAGCATCCCTTCCATGGCTCCCAGAGTACCATCAAAGTGGGGCAGGTCCCTTTTTTGCTTTTTTTTTGGTTTGGAAGAGTTTAAGAGCAAAACAGATCCTTTATGTCCTGCAGATGCAGGGGCCCTATTTTGCCCTTTAAAACTCCTGACCATCCTCCCTTCCAAAAGTAGGCCATGATTCTATTCCCCCTCAACATGCCATGCAAAGTTTGGGGTGGCCCTTCACTTGCAAGGGTTGTACACTCTTGCTGTTGAGACTAGTGTGCTAGAAGATCCAGTGGCCTTACTCAGTATATAGTTTATATGTGCAGCCCACCAAGGAATGTCTCCACTGTACAAAGATAAGTATATGATTTTTTTGCTGTTTTACTGCGTTGTGTACTCCAAAAGTGGAGAGATTTTAGAACAGTAGAGAAATTGCTGCTACAAGTAGAAAGAAGCTTTGTGTGGTGAGTTAAAACTGTTTTTACAGTGAGCCTACTTTCATCAAATAAATGGTTACCGGAGACAGTAAATACAGTGGTACCTCGGTTCACGAACTTAATTCGTTCTGCAACTCTGGTCGTGACCCAAATTGGTCGCGACCCGAATCAAATTTTCCCATAAGGTTCAATGTAAATACGGTTAATCCGTTCTGACCCCTCCGAATTTGGTCGTGACCCGATTTTGGTCGCGTCCCAAATCAAATTTCCCCATAAGGTTCAATGTAATTACGGTTAATCCGTTCTGAACCATATGTTTTTTTTTTTTAAACCACAAAAATATGAAACAAAATACAGTACGAAGAGAGAGAACGCTAACCTTGCTTGACGTGACTTCTGGTGTGGAGGACAGGAAGGCGGGTGGGGAGGCGGTTATTGCTTGGAGGGAGAGTCCCCCTCCCTACAGGAAGCCACAACCACGTGTCACAGGAGGGAAAATGGCCACGGATCCTGTTCGTCACCCGATCTGGCGTTCGCGAACGGAGGCAAAATTTTGCGAACGGAGCTGTTCGTGACCCGAATTGGTCGTGAACAGAAGCATTCGTGACCCGAGGTACCACTGTATATCCCATTCCCGGACGAGGAGGAGTTTTGATATGCACCTCACCATCCTGTCCATATGCTGAAGCAGAGCAACAGCAAGGAGTTGAATTTAGCTCCAAAATTACATTTTCCTTGGCTCCAATGGCTCAATTAGCTCAGAGGCATACTATGGGAAGGCCCTGCCTTCTTGTTACCCTTCCTCTATTCTTTCCTTTCTTCCCTCTTCACAGAGGAAGCAGCCCCTTTCTCCATACAAAGGAAGGTAAGAACTGATTGCTCTCTCCTTCCTCCTGTACAGAGGGCCTTCAGGAAGAGAGACAAGGTCTCTGTGGGCCAGATGCAGACAGATCCTCTTTAAGATACCACAGATACTTATGAGTCTCTTCCCACGTTCACTTGCCCTTCAAAATGGTATCGTACAGCACCCAACCTCCAATGCCAGAAAGATCAAAGGCATGGAACCAAGGGGACAGGGTTCACCAAAAGTCGGCCTAGCCTGCTCATGCGCTAGGTTGGTTGGTCCTGAATGTATGACAAGGCCCTAGCAGCATAAGCCATCCTTTAATACTCAGAAAGATCCTATCCAAAGAATTGCTTGGGTCTCTGTGGCATTACAAAGATAAGCAAAGCGACACACCTTGCCATAACCTCACCTGACTGGGAAATCCACCATGTCATTGATCTTGTCTCTCCAAATAAAGCTGCGGAAGGAAAAGCGCTTGAGCTGTATGATAAGGATGTTGGGTAGACGCCATAACATCAGCTGCTTGGATGCCTCACGGTGCTGCTTACACTTTGGGCAATACCTGCAGAAAAGGGAACAGGTAGGAAGATAAAGAAGGTCCCTCAGTATCTCCTGCTGTTAATGCCAAGCTAAAGAGTTCTGGTATTCTCACTAAAGAAAACCAGCACAGTGGCCTATGGAACACCCACCTCAAGAGAAAAATGCCTGGCACTAGGGAGTTTTTTTAAAAAAAGTATTTGTTTCTTTGGTTCTATATGCAAGAGGCTCGTTAATGGCTTCTGTTAACTGGTTCATTCTTAACTCTTATAAATGTAAGAATGTACTATGTTGATACTGAATTCTATATTTTATATTATATCTTGCAAATATTGTAAGTGGTGAAGACAAGCTAATGCTAGTACTGTGAAAGTATGCTGGGGAGAGGGTCTCATGTGGCCCTCTAGAATATCCCTTTTGTGGATTCCAAGAGTAGGAAGGGCCAAAAGTGTAGGCCCCTTTTTTGCGTTCTAGGATTCAGAGGTGCTTAAGGGGTACCCATTTCACCCCTTAAAACTGAATCCATGGACCAAAAAAGGCCCTGCAATGCAGTCCTTGACGTGTCACACAAAGCCTGAGGCACGTCTCAAGCTGGCAGAAGTTGTGCACCCCATGCTAATGCTAATAATAAAATTTCTAAACTCAAAGATAATCACAACAGGCACAATTAAGTGTGAGATGCTAATTTAGTAACTGATGACAAAATCCAAGCTTTTTAATTGAACAAAGATTTCCATGCTCCAACATTTAGTGAAGAACATGATGTGCCTAGGTAATTTATACTTGACAGCTGGGTACGTCTGAGTGATAATCCCAATAATTACACTATTTAGCAGAGCTTTCCATCTTGTTAATGCTCTCCAGCAATACCTGAAGAAGAAAGATCATAAGTCTGTCAATTCTTTTGGCAACTTTGGGTAACATCAAGCACAGTAACTTTCTGGACCCCCAAGCTAGACTGGGAATGGAAAGCACAGCGTAGGATGGCTCTCCTGGACTATATGCCAGTTAGTGGTGTGGGAAGATGTTAGTTCCATCTCATGGTTTGGGGGATGCCATAGGTTCCCCTTTGTCCTCTATGCTGCTTAACGTCTGTATGAATCTGCTGGGGGATATCATCTGGAGGTTTGGGCTAAGGGGCCTCAGTATGCAGATGACAGAGCACTCATTAATACTTATGAACCCTGGGACATGACTCCTGAGAATATTTTGGCCTGGATGAGGGAAAACAGCTAGAAATTTAATGCAGACCAAGTGGTAACGCAGGAGGAGTTGCTCAAACTGAATGGAACCATTCGACTGTCCCTCCACCATGCAACCCCCACCCCCCAGGCCTGCAGCAAGTTGCTATTCTCTGTGGAAGTACAGATGGTGGTAATAGCTTCAAGTGTCTTTCATGCCAGACCTTCCCTCCGTCAACAAAGTGCTGATCTTTTCAAGCATTGAAACAAAGGAACACACTGTTTCCGCAAAAAGGACTTTGACAGGACCTTCTGACCTCCCAGAGTGTTAGTGAGGGTGTAGGACAGTGTTTTTTAAGGGATAGCCTCCCTTCCAATGGAGAGGTAAGTCTGGGTTTTATTTATTTCAATCAGGCTTTGAATATCCTTTTGCCCAATTTGCTCTTGAGCTGGGTAAATAATCTCTTTTGTGATTAAGCTGATTTTACTGTATTAGGCTATTATTCCATTGGTAAGATTTTGCTGAATGTGAATATGGTATTAATGTGCCACGTTTTATTGTATTATATTATTACTTATTTCTTTATCATTTATAAACTGCTTTGGGGATTTTTTAAAATAAAATAAAGCATGCCAAACACTTTGGAATATAACAAAAACTATTTGTCCAAATGTCTGCTGATTTATTAAACATATTGGGTGAGCTATAAATACTATGAAATAAATAAAGCGTATCTTGCTTCTCTGTTTATGCAAGACTCAAGAAGAATTACAGCAATTACAAATGCAAACTGGAAAACATAAAACTAAAAATTACTCAATTAAAATAAAGGCAAAATTAAAATTAATGCATTTAAAATCAAAACAATTCAACTAATAATTAAATGCTTGACAGAAGATGCTATTGGTTTTTGCCATTTTCCTTAAATGGGGAAGAGTGGGGGCCAAGCATACCACCTTGGGAAGTACATCCCATACACCAGTGGATGTGTAAAAAAGCTAGAAAATTTTGGATTCAAATACATATACTGATTCAGAGGATTTTAAAGATTAATATACAATTGAGACCAAAGGTCTTCCTTTTGGGATTGATGGACAACTGGAAAAAAGTCATGGAACTTTGTTTTTGTATATGATCACTGCAGCAAGATTACTGCATGCACAAAGATGGAAAGATTTGGCAATATCTATAATGGAGGAATGATTGGTGAAGATGATGGAACTTGCTGAGATGGCCAAATTGACTTCTTTGATTAGAGAAAAAACAATATCTAGTTTATTGCTGACTGGAAACCGCTTATATACTTTTTGCATAAAACAGGAACCAAAGAACTTGTGATTTATGCTTTTGATGATTAGATAGGATAAATTATAGAAAGAAGAGAGTAATGTTGTAACTTTACAGAAAGAGGTAAATTTATAATTGTACTTATAACTGCTATAAAGAAGATTGGATTCTTTATATCTTTTTTCTCTCCTTTCTATTTTTCGTTTACTTTTCCCCTTTCTTGCACTTTTAGCTTTCTCTTTGATTTCTTTCTTTTTCTTCCTTACTAAAACTTTCAATAAAATTATTTTTTAAAAAGGAAATGCACCCCATAGCCTGGGAGCCACGTAAGAGAAGGTCCTTTCCCATGCAGTGTGGGGGATCTTCAAAAGGGCCTCTCATGCTGACCTCAGTAACTGAGCCAATTGATAGCTGGAGAGGTGGGGCTAAGTCGTTCAGCATTTTAAGCATCAGCACCAACAAGTACAGTTACCCGTAGCATCATATGTTTCTTGTACCAGTTAGCAGTCTAGACACCATCTTTTGCACCAAATTCAATTTCCAGATGAAGCCCCATAGAGAGTACATTGCAGTAGTCAAGACAGGATGTACCCAAGGTGTTGGTAGCCATCACTAAGTCTAACCAGCACATGAACTGTCACACTGGTGGACTAGCTGTAATTGGGAAAAACATGCTCCTTATCACAGCCATCATTTGCAAATCCAGTGATTGGTGGGAGTCAAGAAGTACTTTCAAACTGCAAATCTGCTCTTTCTGTGAGAGGGTAACCCCATCTAAAACAAGCTTCACTTAAATCCTGCGTCCCATCTTCTCAGTACCAACTGCACCTCCATTTTGCTTGGATTTAGTTTCAGCTTCTCCCTCATCCAGCCCATTATCACATTTCAGCAATGTTCAAGGATGCATAGGGCTTCCTTGGCATTAGATGTTAATTAGAGCTTTAATCAAGATTAATTAAAGCTCTGAAAAACCACACCCAGCAGTTTCACACGGATGTTAAACAGCACAGGGGACATGATATGACATTAAATGCCTGAATTTAGACGTATTTACTTTATTACCAACCAATTTTGGAACCAGCCTAAACAGAAATTCTACAGATTCTTCCTTACCAGGCCTCCTCAGGGGCTAACACCTCTGGCTTGGTGAAGAGATTGAGACACTGTTCCAGGGTGAAGTGTCCTGCCCTGGCCGCTTCACTGGCAGAGCCTGGATCCTCGACACACTCTAGCTCCTTAGACTCAACCAGCACAAACTCCTTCATCCTTTCATTGTTCTTCCACACCAGGGCCAGAGAACAGTCATCTGTCAGATCCAGGGGGGCATCTCCTATAAAGCGGAAAGGGTTAGAGGTGGTGTTGCTCATTCTTCCACGCTGAGCCTAAACTAGCACTCAAGAAATAACAATTCAAGAAGCAGCTCTCCTTTTCTTGCTTCTTCAAAGCAGAGAAAGGCAATCTGGAATATTTTCAACAGCACTCCGTCAACAGGAACAACTTACAAGCCTTAACATCTGCATAGCTCTGTCTGACATGTCCTCGTCAAACGTTCAAGTTGTCATTGTCTTTGGAACATTAAGTTATTTTAATTTGAACTCTCACCTTTATCCTCTAGCTTCTGCTCCTTGCTGGCTGCATCAATCTTACTAATGTAAAACTGAGTAAACTGGGAACTTAGCCCCTCAGCTGGATGCTGGTAACCAGGAATGGCAGCTGTAGGGAGGCAAGAGAGAGCATCAGTGACACAGCACAGCTGGCCAGTCTTTCTTCTCCCTGCTCAAAACTCACATCCCCTTCTTGCAGCCCAAGAAGCAGACAAAAAGAAAACAGCTGGGACAGCATATATTGTACAGCATGCCTCAGCTATGAGGAACCACACAGAAGTGTTCAATGGTCTTGCCTCAGAATCATGATTCCTTGTCATTCATTCTGAGCTCTGCCACTCAGCTGCGTTCAGCCCCCTATAGTGTACATGAAACAAATTGTTATCCTGATCCCAACCTTCCACTTCATGCTTCAAAAGGAGGCGGGAGAATTAAACCAAGTGCAACAATACAAATAGGTGATGATACTGTTTTCACATTTTGTTCCTTGAGAGACCTGAGAGTGGGAGGTGCAGTGATATCTCAGCAGAGATACACAAAGAATGAATGCAAAGCAATGATGGACCACAGCTGCACTGAAAAACCGTCAGGATCCCCTTGGAATGCAAATCCCAAACAAAGGACAGCTGGGAAATCTGGGTCACTCACCTTCTGGCCTGGGGACTCTCTCCATTGGTAGCTCCCGTTCCACACAGCTTTCAAGCTGTGACTCTGCAGAAGGCTCAGAGTAGCCTGAGTCTAAACTTAGGCCTGAGCTTCTCCCTGTGGGGATCTTGCTTCTGACTGTGCTGGCATCCCCTAATTCAGGCTGTAGCTCAGGGGCTGAGAGAGATGCCTGAGGCTCCTGCAAGAGGTGTGGGGCCCTTGCACCATCCCCTGACTCCATGGTGGTTGTTTCGGTGGTAATGGCAGAAGCAGCAGCAGCAGACCCAACTGTAGCACTGCTATTCCTGACCGGAGGCTCTTGTTTCTCTGAAGACTGAAGAGGCAGGCCTTGCTCGGACGGCATCCTACCCACCTGGAAAGGTGGTTGGAACACACTGACTGAGTACCTGAGCAGGAGCAGAGCAGCTGATCAGAATGCAGTCCTGCACATCTCTCTCTCTTAATAAAAGCAGCTAGTCCTGTAAAGGAACTGGGCCCAGTCTAGCCCAAGCCTACAAGTGAGCCAGACAGTCACCAATGCCCAAGAATACTGCCGGCATTCAGATATTTTACCTTGCATAGCCTTCCAAAAGTTGAGCTAATCGTGCATAGGTGAGGCGTGACTCAGGTACACTGATAAGAAAGGGGAAGCCAATATTCTCAGGGCGGCACAAGGTTTTGTGGTCGGACCAGTGCATTCTCTGACACACTCTAAAAACAAAGACACAAAAAGACTCCCATGCAGAAATTAAAGAATCTCTGCCCATCCCCTAGCAGTCAAGAAGAAAAGGAGACTCTGGCTTTGAGAGGAAGAGGAGAACTCACACATTGCAATAGCCAACTCGATAGCACCGAGTGCAGCGCTTCAACTTCTCCTCCTCTGACTGCTGCTTCTTCTGACAGGCGGCACATTTGGTGATGGGAATGCTGGGCACCTGAGGGCGCTAAGAAAAAATCACCCACTTGATAAGCTAAAAGTAGTGGTTCTCTTAGATGAAAATATAGGTAGTCCTCAAGTTACGACCATTCGTTCAGTAACCATTCGAAGTTACGATGGCGCTGAATGAAGGAACGTATGACTGGTCCTTGAAATTCTGACTATTGCAGCACCCCCATGGTCATGTGAACAAAATTTGGGCACTTGGCAACCAGTTCGCACTTATGACCAGTTGCAGTGTCCCATGGTCATGTGATCACCATTTGCGATCTTCCCTGCCAGCTTCCCACAAGCAAAGTCAATGGGGAAGCCAGCAGGGAAGGTTGCAAGTTGCTCGGGTAAGTTGCCCCCTCTTCTTTGCTCGCATGCACCATGCCCTCCTTCCCCCCTTTGGTTGCACACACCCTGTTCCCTCTTTCCCCAACCTTTCTGTGCTTGCACACATGCACACACCCAATGCCCTCCTTCCTGGGCCTCCCTCCACTTGCACGCATGCACACACACACCATGCCCTCTTTCTCCAGCCTCCCTGTGCTTGCACACACCCCGTGCCCTCTTTCTCTGGTCTTCTTTTGTGCTGCACCACCTTCCCCCAATTTGTGCGTGGCCTGTGCCAGGCCTCCCCCATCCCCCTGTGGCATCCCTGTGTTCCTTACCTGGGGCTCCCTCCATCCCATGCATCTTGGGTTACCACAACAACTGGGACTGCCTGGATGCTAAGCAATGCAATCACATGACGTCACGCTTTATGACCCCATTACTTAGTATTGGCAATCCTGGTCCCAATTCCAGTTGTAACTTGAGGATTACCTGTATAGGCTTCCCCCAGGGGGCAGAAGGGGATCTCCAATAATCTCAGCCCAACTATGCATTTAAAAGAGTTTGTTCTTTTGCTGGTTCAAAAGTTGCAACCTCCCATGCTTTCTGACTCTATTGAGGCCACTTACCTGTTGAACCTGCAGCTCCACCACCCGCTCCTTAGCCAGCTCTGGAGAGAGTACCTCAAAGCACAGGAGAAGATCTGTGGGAGAGACGGCATCCAATGACTGGGAAGGCAGGAACATACGGTGGAAGCGGTTCTTGATCACCTGATCAAAGAGAACAGGATTGAAGTCGTGCCTTGGAAGTATCCCCCCCCCTTTTTTTCCCACAAAACAGTTTGTCTGAAAACTTGGTCATAACAAGAAGTTGTGTGGATAATACCATAGATGGCTGTGCAGAGGATCACCTAAAAGTGAAAGTATGACAGCTACTATCATAAAGAAAAGCCTCAAATACTATGTACTTCTGGTTGCTGTAAACAGCAAATAAATATCTGATTAGCTTGGGAGCTTCTTAACTGGCCATTTTCAAGTAGAAGGCTGAGCTGAAGACTCTGCCAATCTGACCCAATATCATATATTGCTTGTGTTGCAATGTGGTGGGCTCCTGCTCAGAATTCCATCTGCCCCCTTTCCTGGATATTGCTTTCCATCCTCACCATCTGTTTCTTTTTCCTTGGGTGGTCACCATGCCATACCTGCTGAGCAGGCAAAGTCCTAAGTTAGTTGGAGGTTGGCTAGAAATGCAAAGCCTGGGGGGAGGGGGGACATATACTCATCAGGGTTATATAGATGCCTGCCAGGGGCCTTGCTCTTCCTTCCAATAAACTGGTGCTCATAGGAAACACTGCTGAGGAGAAGGCTTGCGTTGGCCGAAAGTTCCATATTGCTGCAAACATCTTTGTTTCCAGAGGCCTGAGACCATCACCTGATGTATTTTCCATAATGGACTACCTATCCCGTTTTTGAATCCTGAAGACTTTTTTGTACTTCTATAAAATGTAAGTTCCCCCATCAGGCTGATACCTCCCCCTCTTGTATGGTTTCATCATCTAAGAGGATGAGTTCAGCATTAACAGACAACATTGTGTTTGTGGTAGTGAAGTGTTCATGATAGTTGTGAACAGTACTGCTCGCTGGGTTAGGAAGAGGAGAAAAAACAGATGTGGTAGGCAGAGAGCCTGCTTGCTGTTTTGTAAAGGAAAAAGGGAGGTAACTCCTGCTCAGTCCTTGTCTTATGAACAGTTATCTAGGATATCCATATTTGACATTTTAAAAGTTTGTTTTTCCTTAAGGTCACATATGTATACTTCCCAATTTTTATTCTCTTTCCCCCATTTTTAAATAATGACCATATGCAGATCCATACAACGACATCCAGGACTTCTGAAATTAATTGTATATACCATATAAATACATCCATGTCCAAACTTGTAAGCACGATAGAAGAACAAGAAAAGCCAACAGGTTTTAGTTATAATAAGGGAAATGCAGCCTACTCTTATTTGAGGACTTTGTCTTATAAACTGGCTCCAGTCAAAGGTAAGCAACAGGACAAAGTATGATTTGATCAGGGCAACAGTTGCTGTGTAATTTCTTGTTGTCTTGGAAAGCAAGAAAAGTCTGTGCATTTGGATCTTAGCCACAAGTTATGGAACACCTTAATAACAGGTGGAGGCAGCAGGTTACAGAATCCAGTGAGGCAGCAGTACAGTTGAATTCTAGATACTGCTTGCCAGCCAGATTACTAGATCTCATGTATACTTAATGGCTTTTCAGTACCTGGTCTGTCATCATCAAATGAGATCAACTGAGACACGTGCTGTGAAAAGACTCAATTCATCCACAGCCCAGCCTGCCTGATGTTGCTAGGCTGTCTTTACATCTTTGCAATGAGAAAAGCGCAGAAGAGCATGTAGCAAGTCTGGCTGCACTCAGTCCCAAAGCCTTAAAGAAGAGCAGCCTATCATCAATACTGTAAATACGCAAATCACCTCAGCCAAGCGCAGGTTCTCAGGATTTGCTCGCACACTATGAGATACGGAGTCTAGCACTTCCATGGCAGTGGAATTCTCCTTGCTGATGCTCACCAAGAACTATTGGGAGAGAGCACATATTAGGCAGATCAGTATGTACAGCCATGCCAGTGATTTCCCCAATTTCACTGCCCAGACCTTCTTTTTCAAAGTAGTAATTTTGTAACAGCATGACCCTTAGTTCTGTTTCTCCTCTGCCATCTGATTCACCTCTGACAGCTACCACTCCAAGGAACAAGGAACCTTTTCATATGAAGTGCCATTACAGCAATCCAAGTCTACTGATGGCAAAGGTGGGTAGAATTTATAGCATGACACAGCTCATTCTTGCTCTCTGTGCTATTAAAACGTCCTATGGGGATACAGCATAGAAGGAAGGAGTCATGACATGAGAAGAGCCTGGGAAGACAAAGCAGCCCTTTCTGATGGCCCTTCTCCTTCTTGGTCGCTTCTTGCCTGCTACACCTAGCTTCCATCTTTCCTCCCCTATCAACTGGTAGATAGGAATTTAGTTTTCCATTCTTGTGACACTTCACTAGCTATCTTGGCCACAATCATGATGTCAATGGCAGACTTTTGCCGAACTCTCTCTTCACCAACACATTCCTCCCCAAAATTCCTTTTTCTTTATGCTTTGAGACTGCCTCTTTGCAGTTACCACAGCTCATGTTAATTCTCCAGCTACTTTGCTGAGCACACAAGTGGTGTGTTTTCTCCACAACCAGTACAGTGAATGCTTTTGCTGCAGCTGTGTTCGTACAACACACTTGTTTGTTATTTCCCCTAAACCTTGAAACCTCTTCCTCAATTCTATTTTTATTATAATGTATTAATTTTACAAAACGTAATTAAAGAAAATACAAGAAAGAATAAAAAAAAGGGAAAAGAAAAATATAGGAGATTCACAAGCATCATAATATTTGGGGTAAAATTTAAAAATAACAATAGTTTATAGCTACATATTAAAATATGTCAATTTGGTTTAAGTCAGTACTAAAGGCAATATAAAAAGTAGGTTATTATATAATCATTAACAACTCTGGTCAATATTACTCACCAAATTATAGATTAAAACATTACAGTAATTTCTGCCTAATCTGGAAAATGTGGCAAGTTTAACAAAGCATTAAAAAATTGAGTATTCAAATTTTGTCAGGAAAGACCCAAACTTTGGATGTGATACAAACCCACTGATAAGATTATAATCCAAAAATAGTTTCCACAATGTATTAAATTCTGTATCGGATTTGCTTTTCTTTTATGAAATTTGTTTTGACATCAATATATACCCCCATACCATAATTTGCTATTCTTTTCTGGAACAGTTTGTTCATAATTTTCAATGAGAAACATAAAGAATCCTGTTACTATGTTCAAAGCTAGTTTCATTTGTAGGAACATATGGTTTAATAATATTTCATAAGAAAATAATAGGCTGAAAAGAGAAAGCCACCTTTAAAATGTATTTCTTTCCTTCTGTTATAAATTGTTTTCCGATACTGTTGAGTTTGAAGTTGCCACTAAATACAAAAAAATTACCCCACTTGATTATTTAACTATCTAATTTCACAATCAATACCTGGGTAATTTACCACTGATAGAACATCTTGTACCAATTTCCTCCAAGGGTAATATTAATCATAAATGTGACATTTTTCTGCCATTGATACTCCCATTTTGCATCTCAGTTCTCTAGAGATAGAGACATGTCAAAAGCACATATTTTCATATTGACTTCTGACTCAGTTTAAACAGGTTAGGTGTTTAATTAGGTGTGACAGAGACAGATCTGAGGGGAAAGATTCTTGTATCAAATAAGCCCCTTTTTTCTTACTGATAATTCCCCTGCCACCTCACCCTTGCTTTCTATGTCACTGGGACATATTTAGTTTAAACATATAGAACTACCACTACTGAATCTAGTTTTCAGTTGGACTTTCCTGCTGAAAAAAACCCAGGACATTTCAGAGCTAAAGGATACTGTGAATATCAACACCAAACCAAGTTAAAGGATAAACGATTAAAAGGCATTCATGCTGTATTGTCTGGATGTTTTTCTTACCTTAACAGGTTTGTTGTGGGGTTCCTTTGCAAAGTAGTAGACCGTCAGCACTTTCTGCTTCTGGGGTAGGGGGACTGGCAAATACAGGAAGGGATCAAAGGTGATGGATACCTGCAGTAAAAAAACTTGGCAATGAAAGGCCTTACTGGGCATAATAAAATGGGCATTGGGAGCACTGGCAAATCTCTCAGAGACAGTTATTCTGGGTTTAAAGGACGCTATTCAGAGTAAGGAAACAGTCTAGCAAAAGTGTTAATAAGAACATAACAGCAGAGGCCTTGCCAACCAGACAGAGGGACAGGGAAATGAAAAGGAAGGCCAAGATTATGCAGAATTGCTATAAAATCAGCCTAGTTGCTAACTGCGTGAGCAACACCTACCCCTGCTCATCCCATAGACACTAGTGGAAACACATCCACAAAACACTCCAGGGCCTTCAGAACTGGAAAGTAACCATAACATTGTACCTTAGAGCATACAGGGCACACCAGCTTGGATTTGAACTGGCCCTGGAACAAGTCCACAATGAAAGAGTCATTCCTCATTTTGTGCCGCTGCCAGGCCTCTTCTGCAACAACCTAGCAGTGAATATAATAAGAGCCAGGATGAGAAACTATCTTGCCAGCCCAGGTCCTTCTGTGCTCCCTCTAAGCACTCTCTGTAATAATGAAGCAAGAGTTCACCTCATCTGGCCGTCCATCTGAGTCTACCGTTTCTGTGTAGGGTTTGTTCTGGATCCGGTTCAGATCCTCATGGAGTCCATCCAGCAGAAAAGCCATGAACTCCTGGGCATCGTGCTGGGCGTAGCCTGTAAACTGGCTAGCCTTGCTGGCTACAATTGCCTGCAGGAAGAATTGGATTCATAAGCAGCCAATTGTTTCTATGGGATTTGCCAGTAGGATCACACTTTTCTCTTCCCCAAGCTGGCCAAACCAGAAGTTTCATGGAAGAGGTGAATGCACTTAGGGGAACTTAGGGAACGGTAAGAAAGATAGGAACAACTAGGGTTTTCTCTTAGATTAAATGGGCAACTTTTAAGCCACAAGTGATTCCTCCAGTCCCTTCTTTGCAATTCCTGGAATCCACCCCACCCCACTGCCGCCACGCATCATGACACTAAAATTGATCTGCAGAACACAAACACGTGAAGGCCAATTTGTGTACTTGAATGAAAAATAAGGAAAAGGTGGACATCAAGCTTCTACTAGGCTTAATGGATCTATTTTCTTTAAATTGTCCAAACCCCATAAAAAAAGGCTGAATATTTTAGCTCTGCTGTATCTAATGAATTGATGGTGGTTCTTACAGTGAACAGTGGCCCAAGGGAAGCACTTCTTAAGAAGCCTATGGTAACAATTCACTGTTATTAGGGCTGTGTGAAAAACAGTAAACATATTTTGGAAGTAAGCCAAATGCTCCTCTGAACCCACTGCTTGAAGCGTCAAGGTGATGCAACCTCCCAGGGGTTCAGCTCAGTCACTTCCCCCTCCTGAGCACTCTGTACATGGACAGAAGACACTTCTGTTAGGACTGCTGCCTAAATGGAGTCACTTCCTTCAAAGAGCAGATTTTGGGAGATGCTTTCCTTCCTGAACCCTCTCTTTAACTGATCTGCACAGCGCTAACACACAGGAGAGAAAAAGCAAAGCACTGATGGAAACAAGTGGGAGGGAGGGGATTTCAAACTGTTCCTGCTCCCAGATGTTGTTTAGTCTCAGAATCATGTCCACCCCAAGGTATCCAGCCCTGCCTTAAGCTTCTTGGTCACATCAGAATGTGGCAGGAGGCTGGGAACAGACCTCTTGAGTAGAAAAACAAATTTAGGGAACACCACACAACTGGTAAATGCTTGCACAGCAGGTCTTACCTTCAGCTTGGAAGGCTGGAAGGCATGGTGTGTGCCTTTCCATAGTGCCCGCAACAGCACAGCGAAGCCAATGGCCAGGCGCCCCCCTGTTCCCAGCGGGTTACTGTAATTAATTTCAGACTCGAAGGAGCGATCTAGGAGGCACATACAAGAGAAAGGGTGAGGATCGGGGCACTTTCTCACGGTCACCATCCTGAAAGATAAAAGATGAAGACTAACCAGAATATATACAGATACCCCCCTCTCCCTCCCTAACCTGAGATGCAGCTTACCATGAAAGAAGTCCCGCAACTCTCGGGTGTTGGAGAGAGACTGGATAACACTGTTCATGAAGCAGGTATTACCCAGGTTCACCAGCCCTGTAAAGCCTGGTAGACACACCTTCTTGTCTTCCTCTTCCTCCTCCTCTTCCACACTTTCACTGCTGACAGGGCTGTGGGTCATTGGGGGGACCATACAGGTTGGCTTAGGCTGGAAAGAAGGAGGCTTTCAGCAGTCGAGGAAACAGGGTTCTAGTTTTTGCTGAGTTCTCTCTTTGGCTCACTCATTTCTAGTCCTTGTACTCTTGACTTCCATCGACATACTTCTTTTGTCCCAGGAGAGAGAGCTCTTCCACTCAAGTATAATGGGATAAGTTCTCTCATCCGATGAAAAACCAACTCACACCCATTACAATACTGTGCAAATGTTTTTGGTCACTGACATGCAACGGGAATGGTATCTGCATACAGAGGGAACTGTTGCATCTCTCCAACTGCTGAAGTTGGGGATAACAAGGAGATGTTTGTCACCACCCTGCCTTTAGAACCCAAACGCAAGGCTAGATGGACCTAGTGTTGATATTTTGCATATATTCTGAGGCTACAGGTTCCCCAGGCAAAGATGAGAATCTGATGGTATCAACTGCATCACATTTAACAGCAAATGTGACTGTTTTGTAGTCTGGAGCACAACCTGAATGCAGAAGAGGAGGTTATCAGCACACTAAGGAACCTCTTAGTAGAAACATATAGTCGCTCTCTATAGTAAACAATTGCTCAGAGGAAGGGGCTAGGGAAGAGAAGGTGCAGAGAGAGCACACAGTGAGTTCAAGAAGGCTTTGGCAACTGCTCCTTCTTGCCACCCTGTGCTCCTTCTGGCTCCCTTGCTGCTTTCCAGCTTAACTCACGCTTGCAAGGAAAAGAAATAAATCTTCTTTTGCTCTATGAAGAGGGAATCTGCCCTTCACACAGAATGCATAGCAGAAGATGGGCTGGAAGGAAGGAGTATTACCCCACCCCCCAAAAGTAAGGCACTTCTATCAGCACCACAAACAATGTCTTGCAGTAGAGCCTCACTCATAATTCCAGTTAGCTATTTTTTACAATTTATGCAAGAGGCAGACCATATAAACTGACCCCCTTATTTCCTCCCATTCTTTCCCCAACAGTTGGGAAATAAATACTCCAGCACTAGTCATGAGTTCTCACCGAGGGCACGAGTGGCTCCTGTTTCACAGGCATGTGCTCTGATACGGTCCGAGCTGCTACGCTATCCAGGCCACCGTCTTCTGCTCGTGGCTTTTCCTTCTCACCTGCTCGTGCCTCTTCTTTAGTGGACAGAGGGTGCTGGTTACTCCCAGGTTGGCTTTTATCCAGAGGGGTAGGGCCTGTTGGCATGGCAACCTTTGCACCACCCACTGCACCTTAAAAATGGGGAAAAGTGGGCTTGTGGTTAGCAGCACAAAGAATGAAGGGTAATTATGCTGTTCATCCCAGTCTTTAGCAGTACTGCTATGCCACAGAACCAATCCCTTTCCATATTTAAATACATGCCAAAAGCAATGGGGTGAAGAACATGCTCTAAAATGGAACCAAGAAAAATCCCTGCAGACTTCTAAGGATCAAGGTTCTTTCTCAGGCCCAAACCACGGCCAGCCAAACAATGGAAACAACCAATATAGTTCTTCTCCTCCATGATTCCTGGTCTTAATATCCTCAGCCTAAATGATACCTCTCACTCCCTGTCAATATGTACAAGGAACCCCTACAGGGTGAGTTTTAAAAAATCCAGGTGCAGACCTCGTGTGGCAGGAGCCTCCAGGCCCCCCCAGCGCTGGCTGTGTCGTTTCTTCAAACAAATGTCAATCCGGGCAGTAGTGAAATTATATGTACACTGATCTGGCTCTATAAGGTTCCTGCAAGGCAATTCAACAGATGAAGCAATGAGAACATTAGATACAATTAAACAGGACAAAGAACATCTGTGTTATGGAATAAAGGATTTTTGTGCTCATTTGTCTTACATAGACAAGAAGGACCTTGTTTTTACAGGGATACACAGCTATGGATCTCTGTGCTGCCTACATTAATATATTTTTGAGGAACTGAGTTTAGATTGACAATATTGCTTCCTGAAGAGTGAGGAGAGAGTGTTCTTCCCCAGCCCACACAAAAATAAAAATCAAGCTTGGATGAATCAGTATGTCTCAGCTGGGCTAACAAGCAAAGGCTAGTGCTTGTGCCATAGAATGGAGATGCTGGTAGGGATCATTTAGGATGCAGCATCAGCCAGAATATATGGTGATGATCCCTAGAATGTATTTGCAAAAGAAAATAACAACTGATCACACAAAAAGAATTCAAAACTTTGATACCTGAGTTTCACTTGCCACCTGAATACCGAATGAGCGCCACAGCCTGGATGAAGTCGAAGAAAGTTGACATCACTGCAAAAAGTGGCATGAATTCAGACACAAACTAGAATATACATATTTAGTATTTTTCCTTCCTCAGTAACAATTCCAACTAACTTCTGACTATGGTAAGGAGAGGAGTAGGTTTACCATCAGTAATTACCATACCTTGTTTGGAACATTAGTGTAAAATCCTGCTCCCGGAAGTGTACACTGGACATCTCCTTGTGAATCTCCTTCACATAAACGTGCACCACCATAGAATCATTTCCTTTCTCATATGAGTCATTCTTCACAAATGTCAGATTCACAATGGGCTCTGGTTCCAGAAAGAAAAAGAAAAAGCAATAATGACAATGGAACGATCTTAAGGAGCAATTTCCAGAGAAATCATCTTGTGATTCAAATGTACATATGTGGTTGTCTCTGGGGATAGGCTGTAGAAGAAAGAAATGGCTAAATCAGTAGATAGACTAGAGAATCTGGATCAGGAAAGCTATATTCTGCATAAATTATGACAAAACTGCATAATATGATTCTGGTAGGGATGTCCCAAGAACTACGCAAAGCACTGAACCAACTCTACCCTCCTTCCAGTACAGACAATTATTAAGTCCACAGGTTGGTAACATAGTACCTGTAGATGCTGAAGTATCCACTAGACTCCCCCCAAAGCAACTCCAACTCTCTGTTACAGGCACTCCCAGGCTTGGCTTATGGTTGCTCACTCGCACACTCACAGCTTGTTGAGCATGCGGATCTTATAAGCCCTCTTGCTTTCTACCTGGGTTTTCCAGATAGATGCAGATAGGAGAGATAGCAGACAAGACACACAGCCCTGGGCAACAACCAGGAAATAATTAGGGACATGCACAAATCACTTCCAACCAAACACTGAGGCACCAATGGGTCCTTTGGGGTACATGGAGACCCAGTGAATGTAAAGTAACAGCAAAACTTTATTGGTTACAATGTACATTTGCTCTTTCTCACATGCACACATACACTCATCCACACTTACCCACATCCTTCTCAACTAGCTAGAGGGGCACTAGCTAGGGGGAAGCCGCCAAATCTGGATCCAAAGACGACTCAAGGAGTGGGTGGGCTTCAGGAACCCCTTTTATCCCCCAAAGTCCTTGCTTTGTTGATTCACAAGATTGGCAGCTACTCTTGCCTTGTTAATTTACAACTCTGGTAGCTGTTGATGGGATGCGGAGGGTTCTATGTGCTCAGGCCCAACTTCCTTTGTCTGGTTCAGGTGGCATTTTTTCCTTTGTTTCCTAGACTTGTTTCCTTCTTATCAACCATCTCGAAAGGCTCTTTTAGACATGATCCTTAGCTTTTTGTCCTCTCTGCTTATGTGCCTGCTTAATCTTTAGTTACAGCAGCTTCAGCCTAGTCTCACATTTCCAAATTAATATAAAATCAATTACTTAAAAATCAGTTTTTAATAATGGCCAAAGTCTTGCAAAGACTGCATTTTAGGTGAGATTTCTGAGCTCTCACAAGATTTTGGTGATCCTTGGCTTAGCCCCAGTTCTACCACAGCTTCTGCAACTGCATTCAGCACTATCAACCTTGTACTGAGTTATACTCTTGGTCCATCACGGCAAGTCCTCCTCTAGCATGCAGCACCTTTCTAATAACAGAAAGCATCTCTCTCAGTTGGTTGCTCCAATATTTTCAAGACAAAGATTAGGAACACAGGAAGTGGTTTAATATAACAGGGTTCACACACTGTACTAAGTCACAGTTTGTTTCCCCAGTTTGTTGAATAAACCACAATTACCTGGATTCATGTAAGTGTAAGAAGAAAATCAAACTCTTCCCCCATGCAAGCAGGAAATCAAACCTTCCTGCTCGTCTCACCCTGCCATTCAATCTTTCCACAGCAATCAAGGTAAAAGATTAAAATTTACAACTAGAATGGGCTCACCCAAAAGATTAAAATGTATCCTTAACCAAATAACAAAGGATCTGGCAAGAAGAGCTAACATTTCTTGAACTTAGCTTAATCAAATAATAAAAGATCTGTTCCCTGAAGAGACCTGCATTCCAATCAAACAGCACTAGACAGGCAAATACCTCAGTTCAACACCAAGTAGACAGTGCTAGCAGGCAAACATAGGATGCCTGATTAGAGGAAACCACAGCTCAGTGGGGTGCCTGACCTCAGAGTGCTCCCCCTTGGAACTCCGGCAAATTACACTTTTTAAGAGTTCTTAGAGGGCAGGCATTCTTTTGCACCGTTCAATGAACAATATCATGATCTTCTCTATATAAAGGGGTTTTGGAGAATTCCTGCTCATGGCCATCTCCGAGATGTCCTGCGCTCTCGGAAATAAACTTTTACCTCTGTTTCAAACAACTGCCTGTGCATGTTATTTACGGGTTGGAAACAGACTTGGTAGGATTTCCTTCCAACATAACCTAAACTAAACTTAAAACAAATCACACTTATATCTTAGCACAATGATGACCCCAGCCAACAGAGGATAACTTATTCTACTGTCTAGTAACAGCTCAGAGTTTCAGAAAGGTGACTTTCTCAGGCACTGGTGAAATTTGTCAGTACTGGAATCTGAGATTTTTAGTACACAAAACAGGTGCTCTGTAACTGACTTACAGCTCTTCCCTTTTAAGAGCTAGCAATTACTCCTGTTTTTCAGAATGCATGTCTATCTAGTTGTCTGGGCCAGACCTGACACCAATTTAAACCAGTAACTCAGCTTAAACAAAGAGTTGGGCAATCATGGTGTACCTACACAAAAATGCAGGATCTCACACTTTACTCACCAATACTAACAGCCTCTAAAGTGTCACCATCCTTGGACCAGCCTCTTTTCTCAAGATCTCTGGGATGCAGAGAGGAGGGGAGGCCCTCCCTGAAGGCAGATGCAGGGTCTAGCCCCTGAGAAGCTTCAAGTGAACTGGCTGGCTGAGGGATTCTCTTCTCTGGAGAAGGCCCGAGCTGACTGGGCAAGGCATCTGAAGGGGCCACAGGCTGCTGCATTTCCATGCATACCGATTCTCTCTCCTGATCCTCAATCTGGTGATGTAGGGAGAAAACCAAAAGGCACAATCAGATGCAGAAATGAGTAGGGTAGAACATTTTAACTGAAGGATATCGACAGGTCTGATGGATCATAGATTCTATCATATACATGGTCCACTAGAAAACAGAGCTACTGGCAAAGAACTGAAATCACCTTTACCTGGAATAAGCATGATGATGCCTTTAGGTACCGCTGCACCCACAAATACCTGTACTTGTACCACCAAGTTTTCTGCTAATTGTGTTTACCTTTGACTTTATGATCTATGCTATTTTAAAATTATTACTTTGGGCATTAGTTCTCTTCTACCCATAAGAGTTTGCGCTACTAGGAAAATGATTTCTGACAAGCAGAAAATTGTGGAATCAAAGGAATGGTTGTGTGTTCTGAAATATCTATCTCTGATTTATATTCAGATTCTTGGGTAAGTTATTTATCATCATTTTGCTTTTCTGGGTGTTTTGTGACTGGCTATGCTCACGAAAGCAGTAATTCTGCGAATATGTCTCTCCAATCAACGGCCATACTGTAGCATCACTCATAATAGTTTTCAAAATCCCAAACATGCCTACTAGCCCCAAAAGAACAGACAAAAGATTGCCCAGTTGAAAGAAGGACACTTTTGGGGGGGCCAAAAGCTATATTTGACCTTTGAGTTGCAATGCTAAGGACTAATGAGGACAAGCCAGGCCAAAGACTAAATTTGATTTAATGTTAATTCCATTAATTAAACACATTTAATATGATTACTGTCTATTTAATAACTTTTATTGTTTAGCTGAAAAAGTTAAGAGGGATTGGCTACTGTCTGAATGGGAGATGCCAGAGAATATCAGGACCGGGAAGCCCCCCTCCCAAAAAATCCTCCCACCCCATCCCATCCCCCATCCTGGAAGGAAGTAATTGTAAACCTCTTCAGTACTGTTGCCAAGTACTGTGACATCAGCAGGAGTCAGGCACAACTCCAAAGGTGCTTCACCTGATATCACCCTGAAAATTATAAATCAACAAGCAACTGCTGAATGGACTCTGGAAGCTGCACCCCAAATTTTGAGGCAACATATAGCAGCCTCAGTTGTTCATCCAGGGAGTTAAAATCAAACGCCCAGGAATATATCTTTCCTCGATGGGACTATTGTCACCTTGTGTGAGATGGGTGGCTATATAAATATGATACGATATGATAAAACTATCAAAACAGAATCCACTACAGCTTTCTTAAGTAGAACTGCAGCGCAGTAAAGACTGTATGAAGCCTGTCCTGATGAGCAGGGCAATAAAACTCCACAGAGCAATTAAAAGGGCTGAAGCAGCGGGGCCAGCTTGAACTTCCCTTCAAGATTAAACAGAAAATTTGGGCTACAGTAATTTCCAGTCTAAGCTCTCCCAATACAAAAAGAAGTCTCATCTGCAGAAGAGTTGTGAAACTTGCCAACAGCCAAACGGTATTTCTGCTCTCCAAGTTAAGCAGTAATAACCAGTGGAAAAAACCCTAAATCCACTGTGAGATGCAGGTTTGCATGTTTAACAAGCAACCCCATTTTTCCTCGCTAGGGGAGGCCCTTTCCTCTGACAGCAGGAACATCCAACGTCTCTTTTGATGTACGTGGGTCAAAAGACAGCAAACTTCATCCCTCATTTCTCACCTTTAGCTCCAACCGGGCAGCCCCCTCAGCAACTTGGCCAGTTCTTTGATGGCCAATGTTCCCAGAGAGCCCAGTGCTCCCCAGGCTTCTGCTGTTTCTTTCCTCCTCAGACAAGCTGGCTTTGATACATACTGCCTTGGTACCAGGTCCAGTTGGCAGTCTTGGGCTGACAGGGTTCCTCCCTCCTACAGTGTCATTTCTCCCAAAAATTCGCTTTGGGTTAGAAGGGTCTCGTTTGCCTCTGCTTAGCTCCACAGTACTATCAGGCTGGGGTTCTTCAGAAATTTCCCCAACAGAAAGGGCCTTCTCTTTGCCATTCTCCTTACATGCAACCCTCTTTGGCTGTTCCCTTGAACCGTCTTTGTAGCGTTTCTGGGGAAAAAAGGGCAATAAATCAAGTCCAAAACAAACATAGTGAATAAGGAACAAGCTCCTATCAGACTGAGCTCATCATGTTTACAAGAAACATATAAATGGCAGCTACAGGCAGAGAATGACTGTAGAGACCACTGACCCTGAGGGCAAGTGAGGAAGCTCTAGAGCAGTCCTACAGGGAGAAGATGCCCCAGGGCTAATTTGACCCAATCTTGCTAGAGTTCAAGGTCTTGGGAAAGGATGGACAAAATATCACAAATGGGATGAAGCTTACCGAGAGTGAAGCCCAGTTGTGCAATGGGATCTTCTTTGGCAGCACCAACTGTAAGATATTGCTTTTCTTGTGCTGGACTTTGGTGCAAGAACTTTCTATCTCCTCATAGAATTCACAGCTCCACTGACGGCCATCTGAGACAGAAGACAGGGCATAACAGACAAGGTTCTTCTCTGATGGTTAAGGAATAAGGAATATGTACCATAGCAGTGTTCCACTGCAGGGCAAGACAGTCTGTGGTTAGCTGACCTGATGAGATGCAGTATGAAAACAAACTTATTCTGATATAAGCAGGATGGTGCCTTGCTCTCCTCCTGAAATACAAGCTTTAGAACAGTGTTGTCCAAACTTGGCTGGGAAATTCTGGGAGTTGAAGTCCACTCATCTTAAAGTGGCCAAGTTTGGACAACACTGCTTTAGAACCTTTCTCCATTGCATCACTATAGCATTTTGCATTAGAAAGGAACCGGTGCATAGATACTTCAGTGCTACATTATGGCAAACACAATTTATTTATACTGTAAGGGAGTGAGAAGTTAACTGGAACTTCTGAAGAATAACAACAATTGGCCCAAGTAAATTTTGTTCCTTGAACACTGACATGTTGTTTCTTTCTGTGTGCTGAACATGTTTTAATAGCAAAGATAATGAGCAACATGAAGGCTTAATTTTGTGTCTCAATGGCGTACTCTGTTTTAATGAATGAAAATCTAAGCTTCACAGGTTCCTGCTAACTGCTGGGTTACAAAAAGAGGGTGTGTTTTGTTCTCCAAATCATGAATGATCACATTTATGTTTCTAGAATGCTTTATGATTACTGTGTCTCAGGTTCTTCCAGAGGCTTTAGAGGTCCTTTATTTGCCATAAGATGGAATTCTTAGAAATAGGTATTATTTTTAAGATCAGGATTCAGCTATGAAACAGCTGCTTAAAAAGCCTAAAATACTTCATTACATCTCCTAAGATTTTAATTTTATTTTAAAGGTACTTAACAATAAGACCAGAAACAATAAAGCCTTAATTTCCCATCACCCCGTTTTTTTCCTGCAACAACAAAAGAAGTTCTTTTGATTTGAGGTTTACTTTTGTGTCAAGCTGAGGGTTGTATTATCCTTTGAATCATGGGGGAAAGGACAAAGAAGTAAATGGGACAAGAACAAAAACTGCATTTAAATTAAATTAAGAACAGTTAATATGAACACTTTATCATACTTCAGACATATTATGCAAAGACCTAGCACTCTGGAGAAATCTATAATGCTGGGAAAGGTGGAAAGAAAGAAGAAGAGGACGACCAGTGACAAATAGATGGATTCCATTACAGCAGTGATGGGTGCACCAGTAGAATACCTGAAGAATCAGACTGGGAACAGATCCTCCTGGAGAAAGTCTATCTATGTGGTTGCTAAAAGTCAATGCTGATTTGATGGCATATAATCAATCAACCAATATGATAATTGCCATTTCCCTCTTCTATCACATTAAGAGTTACAACTTGGCTGCAACTGCAGGTTTCAGAGAGCACGTGGAGCTCAGGGGCCTGAGGTTATATGGCTCTGTTCTAGCTAGATGGAAAACTCCCTCAACATCCCTGGCACATGAAGCACACAATAGTGATGCTAGCTACTCTCAGTCCTCTTTACTCAAAGCTTTGTAATCAAGAATATTATTCAGAAAAGTCATAAGTGTTCCTTTTCACAACTGCTTACTTTCCTTGACAATATTTCTGATTTCTCATAGCGCGTTAACATCTAAACTTTAGTCACACTTTGCTGAAAGAGCTAGGTGATGGCCCCTCTGTTCCTGGAACAGCTGGGAGTCCCAAGTTCTGCATGACCCACACATCTGGCACAATAAAGCTGCTCTCTCATTTTGCCTGTTTCAGGAAAGGGATTTTTATTTATTTATTGCTGCTGGTGACCAGAAACTGAATAAAGGAGAAACTATTTCTTCTTTGCTCTGCTAATTAAGAACTCTATCAATAAGGAAAGAAAGTCTGCATTAATACCAGGTAACTTGATGATACAGCCAGTGTCTGTGAAAGATGAATCCACTTCCTCCACTTTTGGGATCCTGCTGCCCAAATTCAGTTTCACAATAACCTCATCAGCATTCTGCTTCCACTCCAGCTGCAGGTCTAGGAAACAAACAATGTCAGTCTCTCATCTGTGAGTGGTAAGTAACAGCTAACTTCCCAAAAGGGGAAGAGAATATGAAACAGACTATTATGGATAGTTAGTAACACAGTACGGAAGGTACTTTTGATCCATAGCATAATTAATACAGAGAAATCATTGCCACACAGAATGTTACAATGGCGATTACATAAACTGTTAGCTATTGCAGAAAAAAGTAAAAACCAATGTTCAACACCAACACAGTAAACAATATATTGGAATTACTGCAACTCAATGGTTAAATGGCCCCTGTGAGTCTTTGCAGCCTATTTTACATAATATCTCAACTTAGATATGAACTTATTAGATGCCTTTAGGAAACTTTCCTAGTTTTATCTCATATCCAGGGTGGCTACTGGTCATAGTCATGCCTTCAGATGGCTTTTCTAGGAATCATGGCGCTAACAGCAGATACAACCATCTTCTCCTTTGTGCCAGAGCATATTACAGTTTTTTGGCATGATGACTCCTCCTTCCCAGCCCTCTGATGCCCTCCTGAGCTTCCTAACTCAAAGGGATTGCTAGAGGCCAACACCAGATAGAACTGTGCAGGTTGTGGAAATCATGTACATGAATCAGTTTGAACACTGAACACTAGATAAACTCAGAATACTAAATATTTACTCAGTCTCTGGCTCAAATCATGTAAGGATGGCATCTGTCAAGAAACAGTGTGGCATCCTGATTCAATCACACCCAAGCCTTGATATGGAAAAAGAGAGAGAGATCCCTCAGTAATATCCCATGGGAAATACACTCATAGTTGAGAAAGCAGATGATTCTGGCTCTCTTGTGCACTGACCTCATGTCCTCTTGCCCTTAGCTGGTCTTAGAACATGCTTTCCATAGCTCATAGTAATAGTAATAGGGCCATCCCTACCTCAATCAAGCAGGAACAAAGCTTTATTTTTAAGACCAGCTATTTCTTTGTCATGCTTCTTCTACGGCATGCCAGGCTGTTAGACTTCTAGAGATTTAGGGAATTAATCCTTAGGCCAGAGGTAAGGCAATGTAAGATAACACATGAGAACAAATTAGGTGGCTGGAGCTTCATTTAGTTATGCATTCTTCTGACTTACCCTCCACAGATTCCCTGTGCCAATTGGGCTCTACCAGATTCAGACTAGGAAAAGGCTCTGATGATCAAACAAATACAGAGATGTGCTGTTTTGCTATGAACCATGTGAACAAAGGATTTTTCTGTCCTAACTTTGAGGCAGGGCATTCATATATTACAGTTTACATTTTAACCAGAGTACCCTGATAGAACTATCTGTTGCTGCCTGAATAAGGGACTTGCACAGACCAAAAGGGAGGCAAAGAAAGCAACACAGAGAAAAAATTAACAAGCCAGACAAGGCTTAAAATAGGGGTGAGGACTCTGTGGTCTTCCCAGTTGTCGTGGATTCCATCTCTCATCAGTCCCAGTGATATGGTCAATGAGCAGCGATGCTTGGAGGTGGAGAGTGGCGCCAGAGAACCAACTGATCCCTAGAGCCCAACTTAATGAACAGGGTCTCACATCTGGCAATCTGTGGAGCAGCGCCCCTGAAAGCCTTTAGAGACTTCCGGATGACAATCGCCACACCTCCTGCCCTGGAGTCTCATCTGATGCCACATCTGAAACCTGGCTGGGCACACTTCCAAAAGCCCCCCCCTCTTCTGGTCCCAGCCAAGTCTCAGTAATACATGCCATTTAATTTATACATGCAGTGACAGATACCTATGGCATAAAGTCATACCTTTCTTTGAGTCACTGCCAGCTGGTTTCTCGCCTTCCTTACTTTCCTGATTGGCCCGATCCTTTTGTTTCTTCTTATTAGTTGCATCATCCACTCCCCGAGCTGTTCTCCTCTGACCAGGGACGCTGGCACTACTGGACATTTTCAGCCGTTTGGATGAGACAAACAGCCCACCGGGGTCGGTGACAGACTCTGGGTCAGGGGTGCGACGTTTTCTTCCCGAGCCAGCTATCTTGGCGATTCTTTGTGGTCAATCTCTCTGGCAAGGAACAAATGCCTGGAGACATATGGAGGGATTGTCAGATTAGTATGGCAAATTAAAAAAGGGCAAAACCCTGAGCTGGTAGAAGCTATATTGAGGATATAAAAGAACATAAGAACACACATAGGGCCCTGCTGGATCAGACCCCTGGCCCATCTAGTCCAGCAGTCTGTTCTCACAATGGCCAACTAATGGCACATGGAAACCCACTAGTCTCCCAGCAGATGGCCTTCAAAACTGCCATCAAAACTAATAGTCATTGATCCCCATGACTTCCATGAATCTTTTTGAAGCCACCCAAGCTGGCAGCCAGCAGCACATCTCATGGTAACAAATTCCAAAGTTTGTTATGCACTGTGTAAAAAAAATTTCCTTTTGTTTGTCCTGATTCTTCCAAGATTCAATTTCATTGGGTGACCACTGGTTCTACTATTTTGGAAAGGGGAAAATAGCTGCTCCCTTATGCAAACCATGCATAATTTTGTATACCTCAGTCATATCCTCTCTTATTCACCTCCTTCTAGACTAAAAATCCTCAAATGCCACCACCTTTCCTTATAGGGAAGCTGCTTCAGCCCCTTGATCATCTTCATCTCCTCTGAACCTATATTTCTTTCGAGGTGCAACTACTAAAACTGCACACAAACTAGCAATGTGGTCCACAATTATAACAAACTTTCAACAGAAACCAAAGCATGATGCTTTTGCTTGGGATTTAATATTACTGACCAGTAAGCGCAATACTCCTTATTGAAGGCAATTTTTAGGCCTTAGTCTGATTTAGGAATAACTGCAAAAGAATAGCAGTTTGTGGTGGGGATTTTATTTGACAGGATATGACTACAGCCCCCACAAAAGCAGTCGACATAGAAAATCATCTTAGAGAGAATGCAACAGGACAAATGGGTACCTCAGCCATCATGAGCTAGTCTGCTCTCATATGATACCTTTCCATTATTTAAAGTTAAACTCAGAGCAGCTGAGTGCAAGACAGTTAGTTTCCAGATAGGATGTTGTTGCTGCTTAAGAACTGATATGAATGGGAGCAGAAGCTGGCTTTAAAAAAAAATCCCAGAAAATCTTTGATGTCTTTCCATTTATATCACTCCCCCTGTATTTCCCCCCTATTATAATGCAGTGTATTTAATAGGTTAGGTACACCTTAAATATGCATCAGCTTAATACTGAACCACATCATAAACATCTCTGAAGTGGTAACCAGAGAATCTCAGCTTGCTTTGACTGGCAGTGAAGGCTTCTTGCTGAGCCCCAAGCAGACACCGGTCTAGTCCCATTCCCTGCCAACATAGTACAGGTATCCCTGTGGACAGCACAGGATTCTATTTGCCAAATGTCACTTTCATTTTCACTCTCCAGCATTTGCTCAGAACAAAGAGAAAAGATTAGACTGCCATGTGATGAAGCCAAAACAATCTATTTTATTTTCCAGATTTATATTCTGATAATGCAGCTACTAAGAGCCTTCAAAGGGTATTTCCCCCACTAATTTTTGCATTATTTATGTATAATAAATGGAAAAAATGAAATCTGGGAATTCTTATATGGAAAATGTCATTTAAATTCATGTAGTACTTCTCAAGATATCACAAGAAACAAGCTGTGAATTTCCTACACAAGTAGGGACTGATTTCTGAGGTGTTTCCCAGCTCCCTCAATGTAACTGACACCAGGTTGTCTATCAGTTTAAATGACAATGTTAATTTCTGAAGTAATGATTTGGCATATGCAATCCCAAACTTAGCAAGAAGAAATAACGCACTGACATGTCCTTTTAGCGAGATGCTGAGGTTAACATGCCCAAACCACTCCCAAGAAGTCTGTGACTAAGGGCTAAGAAAATGTCTAAGGCAACAGCTATAGCATAACTGTTATATATGGGAAGAAGAGATCATTTGTTCTGTTTTAAGAGAAGGTGATACGTTACTAAAATAGTTTATACTTGTTGTGATGAAGGGGGAAGTTATTTCTTTATATATTTATTTTCTTCTTCTTTACAATATTCTTATTTTTTCTTTCTTTTCTATTTTTCTTTCTATTTTTTCTCCTTGCTGCACCTTCTATTTTTTTTTCTTTTATGCTTTTCTTTTTTTTTTAGCTTGTCTTAGTTTTATTGTTGTAATTGTAGTTTTTAATACAATTACTATAAAAAGAAAGAAGAATGCATCCAGGAGCGCAGCATAACAGCCTTAGAAGATGTTGAATTTGCCTCACATTAATCCTACCTTTAGTATACAGTAACAAACATCACACTACGTAAAAGAACAACTAAAATTTCAGAGTAACACCGTTTTCTCTTTTTGCAGCCATACAGTTCTGCAGTCCTAAATGAAATATCAAAGTTGGTAGAGGTTTGAGATCTGGATTTAACTTGCAAAATACATTTCATTAAAAGTTGGGGTATGACAGTCTTCTGGGTATCTGACCTCTTCATTTCATTACATGAGGCAAAGGAGGGAGGCAAAGTGATTTCCCCATACTTCAGCATCTCCTCCGATTAGCATCCATTATACCTACCACCACGCTCCCTATAAAGGCCTTTATCCAAAACGAACAGTAAACGCGACTCGCTTTGTCCCAAGCCCTCCTCCTCAGCACCCTATCAGGATTGTCCCGGAAAGACCTCTCTCCGGCCGCTACACTTCCTCCAGGGATGCGCAAAGGCTCTTCTGCAGCTGAGGCGCTGCTGAACCCCGCAGCATGGGCAGAAAGGGGCGCCTCTCCGCAGCAGGAACCGGGGTGGTCCCACTCCATCCGGCGCCGGGGGTCCACACGGCTAAGCGCCAGCACGCGTGCAAAGAGAGGAGGTGACGTGTGTGTGTGTGGGGGAATTACCAGGCCCCCACCCTTGCGAGGGACGCTGAAGGCCTTTAAAGTGACAACCCGCGAGCGGGGAAGGGGGTTCCCGGTAGGTTCGATAGGGCGGGCCGCCGGGCCTCCCGCTCTCACCCACGTAAGTCGCGCCAGCGCCCCTCGTCCCCATAGAAACCCCTCCCGGTTTAGGGCCCCTCCGCAGACTCCCAGGCCCCGCCCTCCGCCTCGCACTCCCAAGGCCCCTCCTTCCCCGGGACTCCCCCTCCCCCTCCCCTCCCAGGCAGACCCGTGCCGCCCCCGGTCACTCACCGGCCCCCTCCCCCTGCAGGCCCCGGCGACTGCCCGCCCCCGCGGTTGGTTTGGTTTCGTTTCGAAACGAAGTTCCGAACGGGCAGACTCAGGAGGAGCCAGGCCCGTGCTCCTGACGTGTTTCCGGAAACCGGTACCGCCGCAGCCACGTGACACGGAGGGGGAGGCGGTGGCTACGATGGCGCGCGGAGAGATCCCCCTCCTACCCCCAGTCAACCAAGAGTCATGTGACCCCGGGAATTGTGATCGCGGACGGTGCGGAGGAGAAGGAAAGGAAGCGCAAAGAACGCCTTCGCCCTCGTGACGTCATACAGGGCTCCCATGGCAACTGCTCTGTTAGGAGAGGGTTGGTAACACAAAGCCTTAATTTACCCGCGGGTATTGTGCAGCAACTGGTCCGACCTGGTGGCCTAATATAATACGTAACTGAAATTCAGTTACAGATTTTCTATTACGGAGCTATCCGGCAGACAAGGCCACTACTGTTTCTTTTTTTAAAGTAACTTTATTAAATATCATAATTACAATAGTAAAAACTAACACAAATTAAAGGAAAGTTGGAAGGAAGGAAGGAAGGAAAAGAAAAGAGAAAGGAAGGAAAGAAAGAAAGGAAGGAAAGAAAGAAAGAGGGAGAAAGATGGATGCAAGAGGGAAAAAGGGAAAGAGGGAAAGGGAATAGAAAAGAAAGAAAAAATGTAATAAAGAAAAATATATAAAAAAGAAGTGACTTCCAGTCTTCATCATAACAAGTATAACAATTTTAGTGACTTATCACCTTCTCTCAAAATACAACAAATGATCTCTTTGTCCCATATCCCATCTCTTGTCTATAAACAAATAAATAAAACCTCGTCATTTTAGTCCTGATGTCAGTAAAAGTCCATTAAGGGTTACCAGAAATAACAACATATCTATTTTAACCTTGTTCAAATAAATCAACTTTATATTCCTTCCTTTTACTTCTAACAATCTTAATCTTTAGTCCATTCAAATAATGTTATAGAACTGAATTTCTTTTCATTAGTTCTCACAAGATTCTTTAAAGCTTTAAGAAGTCTGTTTTGTAAGTCCAAAATAGAAAAATTATCCAGGTCACTCTCTTGGTTTATTGTTGGTATGTCCCTTTTAATTATTAAGATATGAACCGGTTTCTTTTGTATGTCCAGCGTAACATCTTTTTCCATATCATTCTTGTAGCCTGTCATTTGTAAGTCCACTTTCAACTCAGCCTGTGTCTTGTCAGGTAAAACTTGCTCCTCTTCCATAATATCTTTTAGACAGTCTATCCATAGAGACAGAAAGCGCTGTTGATGTTGTTAATATTAATTTCTGACTCCATTGTTTGTTTCTCGATCCACAGCTTGAAAACTACATTTCCTGACCATATACTGTAACATCTTTAGCTTGAGTTCAAACTTTTCTGCAAACTCTCCTTCACTGTAGTCAGGATGCATAACAGACGTTTGTTTGCTGTATCAGATTTCAGGACTTGAATAGTACTACGAACAACAAGAACAACAATAAAGACAACTCAAGGCTGTTCTGGCTGGTGGCTGATCATCCAAACCTGTGTAACACTGTCTTGCCGCTGGCCACCTCACCTTCAGGACTAGGGACTGACATGGAGTGTTATAGAGACCCCAGATTAATTGACCCCATTTGATCTTCCATCATTTATTGACCAAATATTGACACCCCCCCAGACATTTACTGACCCCCTTTTGACCCCCAGACATTTATTGACCCCTTGAATAGTTCCATCAACCCTTTGGGGAGGGTTCCACTTTGGGGAACCCTGGGTATCAGAATCCTCACAAGATTTAATAGTAGATTTTAGTGTTGGCTAGTTTGGTATTTGCTTTTTACATGCTGCGGTTCTGCCATTGTAAAAGGTGGGGGGGGGACGGGGGGGATAGATGGAACACCGTTAGAGGCAGATGGCTCCTTATCACAGGCGCTGGAATGCTCAAGGCCGTACCAGCGGGAGAATCAGGAGACTAAGGAGGCAAGGGGGGTGAAGGAGGGAAAAAGTAAAAAAAAAAAAACTACTTTTGGCGCGCACAGGCTTAGTCTTAGCAATGCTTTGGAACTGTACACTTGTTCTCAATAAATGAACTTTCTTTTGAATCAATATTGGTTGCAAGGAAAGTTACTGGACTTGGGAGTAGCGGGTGGCAGATCGTTACACTAGGCTAGATGGAGCAAAGCATACGTATATAAGTTTATAGTGGGATGATGGCAGCAAATACCGTGTGGCTGCTGTATCCTCATTTCATCTTGTTCAACTGGCACTTTTTCCTTGTCTATGGCGTAGTAGTATAGTTAGCACCTAATACCCGAAAAAATAGTACTATTCAAGTAATTTTGATAGGTCAGAAGAACAGGCTAAAAATAAGGTAATGAAATTTAACAGAGGAAAAAGGTGAATGCACAGGTGTAGGCAGGCAATACCTGGCATGATAATATATAAAAGGTTGATGGGCTGTAAGAATAATCTTGAATGGCAAGAAGAGCTGCAACTAAGACAATGGTCAGATAAGAGAAGTCCAAAGCAGTAATGTAATTTGAGAAAGCGTCTCAGACTTGACCCTCCCTAGTTCTCTTGAACATAAAGGCAGGAAGGGGAGAGGCGCATTCAGACTTGCAAGATTCTATTACTGTAATCTTATAATAAAAATATTCTTAGCATTCACAACTTTGGTTTCCTGGTCTGGACTGCCTTGAAGGGTCGACAGTCTTGGAATAGTAGTTGGTTGCAAACAAATTAGCCAGCAGTGTGATGTGTCTGCTTAAAAGGCAAATACAGTTTTAGGCAGCATCAACAGAAGTATAATATCTAAATCACAGGAAATAATTTTTCTACTCTGTTCTACATTGTTCAGCCCTCCACCTTGTATACTGTAGCAACAGCAAAGAATGTGTGTAGCTCAAGATTGACATTTTATTGTTGTGTTGATTCTTATCGGCCTGTTGACTGCTGGGTGTTTATTAAGGGAGGAAGTATCCAGGACTGTTCACTTCCTTCTTGATCTTTTAATAGTTTGTTACTGTAACATTTTAATTCAAGCCAAATCCAAGAATGCAAGAGAATTCCTAGGGAATTCCTGGCATTCTGGTAGATCAGTCATTAACAGATACATAGAGATAAACCCAGGCTACAAAAGGGAGAACCCACACAATGGGCAGGAACCATCTAGGATGAAACAGCATGACCAATCAAGAAACAGGCACATAAACTCCCAACTGCCATATATAAAAAGTCAGCAAACTCTCTCGTGTCAAAGCACTGACACCCAGTTTGGTAATGAAACACTTGCAAGAAGAAAACCAAGCTCAACAAACACCAGGGTCTCAGCACTAGAGTCCTGTGTCCAGTTCTGAATGCCTCACTTTAAGAAGGAGTCAGAGAAATTGGAAAAGGATCAGAGGAAGGCAACAAGATAATCATGGGATTAAAAAGTAAATCTTGTAAAAAGAGGTTGGAGGATGGTATATTTAGCCTTGGGAAAGGACAACTGAGTAGGGACACAGTAACATTCTTCAAATACTTGAAATAATGTCACACGGGAGGAGGTTAGGACCTGTTCTTCATTCTAGAGTGCAGGACAAAGAATAAAGGATTTCAGTTACAGGAAGGCAGATCCTGATTGAATGTTAGAAAAAAAAAATCCTGAACAGTAACACCAATTACCCAAGGAGGCGGTGGGCTTCTTTACATTGGATGTGTGCAGTAGGAAGCTATATAGCCATCTGCCAGGGATGCTGTGATTTGGATTCTTCTGTGCTAGCATCTGCTTAGCCGAAGACAAGGCGAGCCTTTTATATACCAGGTTGTGGAGTCCTTGGTGCTCTCCGAGCTTGGCTGTTTGTTTGCAGATGCTTCATTACCCAACGAGGTAACATCATCAGTGCTAGTGAGTGTGGGGTTTGCCAGCAAGCTACTGCATATAAAAAAGGAGCAATTTTTTAGTAAACAGACATTCTTTTAAAGTCTGTTGTTGCCAGCATCCAGCCAGACAGCTCCTAATCAGAACCTGATGGTTATGGCAACATTCTAGTAGTTTGAATATCACGTATTAAGGCAGCACAAACCACAAGGTAAAGAGCTGAAATCCAGGACAGGATTCTTTTCCTGGGCTTTTAGGGGAATTTGCTTTTTAAAATATTATACCTATTTTGTAGGTGTGCGTTGCAATTTTCGTGTTTCTTTCCTCAAAAAAGCAGACCATTGGTGCCCATTTTTGGCAAGAGGGGAGCCCTTGGGGCTGCAGAAAAGAAGGGTTCAATCCTGACCACACAGCCTAAAACCTGGCTTTAAAATCCTGGCCCTGCTCTCTTTGCATCATTGCCCCACTCACTACCCCTCCCTACCTCCCACGTGAAAAGGTTGCCTGTCTCTGCTTTAGACGAAGAAGAGAAAAACAACACCCAAACATTTTTCACTTCTCCTTTTTTTTGGTTCACAAACAATATTCCGTGTCGTCTAGTCATTTTCTATTTCTCCATGAGGGGCTTTAGTATTAGTGATGAACTGTTGCAATCTACATATTATTTCCTATCATTTTGTAGCTTGGCAATTATTTCTGACAAGGCTTTTAAGTGTACCCTGCATTGATCCATGAAATCTGAACCTCTTGAACATGCTGGGACGTTTTAGGGCAGTGTACAATAAATAAATAAAATGAAAGTGAAATGAGAAATGATTTACTAGAAAGAGGAGAATGTAGCTTTATGTACAAATCCTTAAGAGAAATTCGATGAACAGCCTTCTACTGTAGAAAATAAGGCAATCCTGGAATTAAATGAAGTTCTACTCGTCTATTGGTGCTTAGTGGTTCTCAGTGATGGGTTCACACCTAACACTATGTTATGCTTTTTAACTATGCTTTTATGAATCAATCGACAGGGTTTATACAATACCTTAAGCCATAACCTATGATTTACAAACCCCAGTGGTTGGGTTCACAGAACAGTTGAGCCAAAATTCAACTACATTATGGCTGAAGTCCAACATATGAGCCCAGGGGGTATGATTTTTTTATCTGTGATAAAGGTGTCTACAGGCAATGGAAAGAAAAGTCAGGATGATGGCTGTGACACTGTAATCAATGCAACGCGTGTAAAAAACAGATGGAGTTTTGATTGAACCTTCACAGCCACCGTCTTGACTTTTTTGATACCCTGTAGACACCCCTGATCTCTGGTCACAGACAGGAGCACAGCACGCTTAAAGATTCAGCTGAATGTTATCCCTGAAAGCAAAACACTTTCACATTTTCTGTGTAGGTTTGCTGCACTGACTTCATTCTGCTATGAAAAAAAGAAGTGGATCTACAACTACAGAAACATACGAAGGCGTATTCTTCCTCCTTGTGTTCACAAAATTGTTTCCAGAATGCAAAATTAAAATAAACCTTGGAGGAAAAGTCTCTCAATGACTATTAGCCGTGGTAGCTTTATACAATCTTCAGCTTTAGGGGCAATATGCCCCTGGATGCCAGTTGCTTCACAAAAATAGTTGTTGCCTTCAGGTCTTTTCTGTGGGCTTCTCAGAAAATAATCTGATCTAGCTAGGCTTTTATAAGGATGGTTCTTCTGCAGCAAAGCTGCTACTGCTTTCCTATTGCTACTGCCCCTCCTGCTGTGTTTTGCCTGGTTTCTGCCTCTTTGCACCATTTCCAGTTTGGGGTGATGTCCGTATCTGACATTTCACTTTCAACTCTCTGTTGCATCTCTGCAACATGTTGAATCAATTCTGCCCAGCCCCCTACTAATGGTGTCAACATTCTCTAGCCTACTTCTAGAATCAGTTGTGAGAACTGAAGCTCGCTTTAAACAGACAAAGAAACAAGATAATAGGATGCAAAAAGCACTGCCACTTTGGGTCTTTATTTTCCCACACATGTAAGCCATTCTGGTTGGGACAGGTCATGTGAAGCATACATGCCAGTGTAACTACCTCATCTGATCCATTCTTAGGCCATCCTTCTCTCTTTTTGGCCTCCATTGCTTTGGAAGGAGATTCCTACACTACTGTGTGTGAAACACTGAAAATATGAATAGCATAAAAACAGAAAAGCACCAAGGACCGCCAGGCTGACATTCCCAGTGCTGGCTGTTAGCAGTCTCACAAGGATGTTATGGGGCAGTGTTGTGTTTTGTGATACAATGGAGGTTGTGAGCCGAGTGATGCTGCTATATCAAGAGATACTGAGAAGGAACGGCCATAGGAATCAGTGCTCCATGTAGTAGTTGGAGCTAGGCCACGCTAAGCCAAAAAACGGTGCTGCTTTAAGCACATGGATGGGGGTAGTAAGTGGGATTTACACATGGGGCGTGGGGGAGCCCGTGATGGGGAATCACTGGCAAGTGTTGTAGATTTGGATTTGCTCATTGATGTCTTTCAGGATGCTTCTCATCTTGGCTTCCAGCCCATCCAACTGGGCTGCTTTGTCTTGTAGCAGTCTCTCATTTTCTTCATATGTTTCTTCCAGCTCTGAATAAGGAAGGAAGGGAAAAAGGGGTTAAAGATGGAGAAATTCAGACAGTACAAGAAGAGAAGTCTTTGCTCATAGCACAGTCTTTGCTCATAGTGCATTCTCATTTCTGAATCTAATATCCAAACAGCTAGTTCTACATTATTTTCTGTGAAACTCCAGACAAAAGGCCTGCAGCAGGCATTCCCTTTGGCCAAGATAATTGTACTTCCTCACCCCCCGGGCATGCTTGTGTTATTTTTATAATTCATTCTCCCTAACAGACACCTGAGTGCTGCAGAGAAAGTGGGGGATCAAGAAGTATGCTGCACCTGAAGCTTGACTCTGAGCCCTTCAGTGATCCCTAGATCCTAGACCAGTGTTTTTCAACCTTGGCAACGTTAAGAGGCATGGACTTCAACTCCCAGAATTCCCCAGCCAGCATGCTGGCTGGGGAATTCTTGGAGTTGAAGTCCACATGTCTTAAAGTTGCCAAGGTTGAGACACACTGTCCTAGACAATTGCCTGGCTTAAATGCTTAGCTTTGGACAACAGTTTTGACCATAAAAAATATCTTCCTCCTCATGATCAGGAGTTGCAAAGCAGCAAATCCAAGTCATGTATAGCATAGAGATTCTTAGCATAAGATAAAAAAGTAAAGACACTCTCAATTCAGGCTCGACTCCTATGATTATTTCCATGCCATTTTCTTGACAACAGCGCAAGTGGTTTGTCACTGCCCTCTTCTCGAATTGTTCTTTTTTCTTTTACTTTTCTGGTGGTCTCCAAGTAGTAATCAGATCGGACCCTGCTTAGCTTCTGAGCCCAAACAAGGCTGCCTATGTGCATGAACCTGCTGAGACCAATACAAGGTGTTCTGCTTTCTCCTCCCCGATACGAAAAGGTCCTCTGTCCATAGGCACCTTTCGCTACTCTTGCCAGGGACCTTCTTTCCATTGGGATATGAGCTGCCTTGGGAAATGAGCTTTTTGCCCAAGTGTGGCATTCAACCCAAAAGGTATGCTTTGAGAATATTTCAATTTTCTAATTGAAAATGTATTTTTCTATCCTATTCTGAAATATTATTTGAAAACCTGATTGTTCTCCCAGGCCTTGGGGTGGGTAGGGTGGCTGCTGGCCTCTGTAGGTTGTCTCTATTTTCACTGTTTGTTTTCCAGATTGATGATCTGTTTTTCTTGTTCTTTATCTGATTTTTCTTGTTCTTGCTTTTAAGTGCAAGGTGCCCAGAGTCATTTGGAGCAGTGACCTCTAAATTAAACAAACAAACAAACAAACAAACACATACTATTTGATCTTATTTAGAGGATGACCAGACTGAAAATCTTTGGGAAGAGTTCAGTAAAAGGCCACATACCAAACAGAAGGTAAGGCAAGATTTCTGCTTGCCAAGAGCACAGATCTCATTAAAAATTTAAATCTGCATCATTTATTCTGATGCGTGCGCATGCACGCACACACGCACACACATCTCAGGCACTTACTGCTCAGCCGCCGTAGTTTTTCATGAGCATCGCGCAGAAGCCCTTTGGCCTCATCTCGCAGGCGCTCTGCTTTCTTTCGGGCCCCCACTACATGCTGAGCTTTGCGTTCCACTAGCTCCTGCATGGTGCGGTATTGATCACCCAGCGGTCCCTCCAGTACCTGAAATTCAGCAGGAAACATCAGCAGGCAACAAACAGAACGTCAGACCTCCATGCAGTCTCTTATTCCCCACACGGTGTTTGAAAGGATGGCCAGAGCAATGACTGCAATTGTGCCTCCTAAGTCATACAGTGCCTTTGTTCCACCGTGTGCTTGGATAAGGATTCTGTGGCAATTTGAAAGCTGTTCTATGTCCCCTCAACTGTCAGCAGTATTAGGAATTTGGTGTACAGTAGCTGAAACTGCTGAGAAGTTTGGGGATTTTCTTTCGGAATTCCAAGGCTCATTTCCCCAAGTGGAGGCAACTTTTATTTCACTTCTCTGGACTCCTGAGCTTCAGATTCTAAAAGACAGAGGCTACTTCGACCGTTTTGGTGTTCCTTGCCCCACAGCCCAGAGGAGGCAAAACGTGTGAATTCTCACGAGTGTTGTCTGCTTCCCCCTTCTATTCCTCATTGGAGCTATTTCCCATGCAAAACTTGACCATTTGGGTTTTCACCCCTTTCCCTTCTTTTCCTTTCGCATGGAGTGGAGGTGAGAAGATGGTTGTTGCTGCAAGACTTACTGCAGTTCAAGTGGGGCAGTGATTTGTGTTTCTTTTCAGCATTCGTGGTCACAGAAGTCAAGACAGCCAAAGGTTGCTTTCAAACTCCTTCTAAGGATTTATGGAATGAAAATGGCCTCATTGGGGACATGCATGCAGTGGAGAAGAATAGGTCTGTACTGTAAGGTGCTTAAGCTGTAGGCCAGAAAGGAACACGCTAGAAACCCTGAGGTCAACCTTTTGGTTTCTGCTCTCCTCCCAAGTTTAAGAGATATAACTTTGGGTGTTATTTTCTTTTTAGCACCATGTCACTGCTTACGACACATGATGTGAGTTAAAAGCGCAGATGGTTTAGGGTGCTAGTAAGTGGAGAGATGATCCTGCCTCTTGGACTTTGGGATTGGTTTTTTAAGGGCCTTCCAATTTAATGATTTCATGCAAATGTTTCAAGATGCTACACTGGAGAGTTTGATGGCTACCAGCAAGGGTGGAGTGTCTGGAACCTTCCAGAGAAACAATGGCAGAGGATGCTGTAGTTCTCCAGATATTGATGAAGTATAACTTCCCCACCACTGAACTGGAGGGAGGATGAATGTCACCCTAGCTTGTCTGTGCCAGTGACTTCAGTGCACACCCATGCAACTCCTGGCAGAAATTCATTTTTAGGGATGATGGTGCCTTGGCACTGGCCATTTACAGAATTAAAAGCATTTTTGCTACCAGCCTCATGTGTTAGCATCTAATCACTAACTAGCTGACAATTTCTTAGGCCACATAACCTCACTGTTCTGAGAATAGATCATTGTGAGAATAAACTGAGGTAAAATTTGGATAACATGTGATAAAATAAATACAGGCAACTTGTGTGTTACAATTGTCTTGGGACATGTTAGTAAGGACAACCTAGTTCTCAGGATATTTGTGGTAATTCCCTAGAGATCGGAATAAAATGAGCAAGCTTGGATCTCTGGAGACACTGAGACAAAAATAAAATACAGTGAATCTATAAAAATATATTAGGACCCAAACAAAGGAGCGAGCAGAGTTTCCAAATATCATTTTTATCAGAAATGCCTGATTTGTGTTATTTGTTGCGAGCTGCCTGAGCTGTATGAAAACACCAGGATAAAAATATTTTAGGATTGAAAGAAACCAATTAAGCCTCCAACAGAATTTCTGTGGCTCTGGACCCCACAACAGAGCAAAGAAAAGATGTTTAAAATCCCAGCTCAGGGCAAGGAACGGCCATTGCCCATTTTTGTCTCACATACCTGTTCAGCTTCCTCAGCTCGGTTCTTGGCAGCACTGGCCGTCTCTTCTGCTTGGGTGGCTGCCAGGATGTTACTGGCCCGCTTCATTTTGAGAACATCCACTTGCCTGTCAAGATGGCCCACCCGTTTCTTCGCTGCAGCCAACTCAACCTCAGCATTTGCAGTCTTCCTGTTAATCTGGTGGAATAAGGTAGATAAGAGGGGACAGAAGAAATGTCCCATGTGGGCCCATGTTGTGGAAGCATCACCTTAAACCATCTAGGCTGCTTGCCAGTCCTGGGGGAGTCCTTGGTAGGAGCTCCAGGAGATGAAGTGACTGAAGTGATACCCAGAGGGCTACAAGAAATGAACCCAGCCAAGTATAGGCACAAGTTCAAATTCAAGCCTATACGATGGTGTTAAGGGAGGTGAAGGGCTTGTACTTTACCTCATCGGGTTGGTGAGTGGTTGGTCAGTGGCCTTGTTTAGGGTGGAGGGGTAATTCCCTCTTGGAAAGGAATGAGCGGGTAAATCTACCACCTGGCGGCTAAGAGGACTTTGCACAGGATTCTGCAGAAAAACTTGCTCAGATTCACAGAGGTCTTGACTCCTTATGAGCAACGCCTGAAGCTGTGACTGAAGAGATGCATCACCGCTTTATCTGGGATTCCTTTTGGCCTACAGACGCCAGGTAAGTGACTAGGGTGCCCACTGGCATACCCTGCCATCTGCGAGCTTAATCCGTGCCATTCCTGGCTCCTATGTGGGTGTGGAGGAGGCCTGACAGGCTGGACCCAGAGGCGGTCAATGGCTTGCTTCCAAAAGGGATTACACCAGCAGCCTTGAATGGGGCTGTGAGGTATACCTTCTTTAAGAGGCCTCCCCTGGATCCAGCTGTTCTTGGTAACTATTGCCTAGTCTCCAACCTCCCTTCCTTGGGGTAGACTGTGGAGTGGGTAGTGGGGATTCAGACAAAGAGTGCTCTAGAATGAGAGGAAAGATTATATCTATCTTTTTCAGTCAGGATTCAGGCCAGGGCATGGGACTGAGTTGGCATTAATTAGGACTAGGATGGGGGAAATGCACCCTCCATGGACCTATTAGAGCTCTTGGCAGCTTTCAGTAGTACTGACCATAGTATCCGTCTGCTCTGGCTATGAGAATTGGGGACCGGAGGCACTATTTTGCAATGGTTCTGCTCCTTCTTAGTAAGTGGTTTCAATCTGTGGTTGTGGGGAAGGTCAGTTTAGTAACTGCTGCCTTGTGGAGTCCCACAGGGCTTGGTCCTCTCCTCTCTGCTTGTTAATATTTACATGAAGCTGCTGGAAGCAGCCATCTGTTGTTTTGGAAAGTACATCAATATGCAGATGATACTCAGATGTATATAGCCACCCTGGGTCCTGCCACAGATGCTTGTTCCAGTGCCTGGATGCTGTGGGGATCTGGAAAGGATGAAACCAGCTAAAGTTGAAGCCAAGCAAGATGGAGTTGCTATTGGTTCATCATGGTTCTCTGTTGACTCTGTTGGCTCTTAAGGGGAAAGCACTACTGAGAGAGCTGGTCTGTGACTTGGGGGTGGTCCTGGACTCACAGCTACTGCCATATGAACAGATGGAGGCTGTGGTCCGAACTGCCTTGGCCAGTTTTGGCTGGTGTGTCCCTACCTGGAATAGGAGGATCTGGCTATGGAGATTCACATCTTTATCACCTTACTGCAATGAGCTCTACATGGGGCTACCTTTGTTGACCACTCAGAAACTGTATGTATGTATGATTTATTTACTTACTAGAAACCAGCAACCTGCTGGCTGGATGGCATTCATTACCATGAGTACGTTACACCCATATTATGGGTTCTGCACTAACTGCAATAGGCTGGGGGAGGGAGGCATTAAAAAATTTGGTTTTAACCTATTCAGTCCTTTATAGTTTGGCATTTAGATCTTGCAGGACTATCTTCACCAACCAGAGTTGATGCTTCTTACTATAGTTATCCCAGGAAAAAGTATTGGTGGTGCCCCATTTTTGTGAGTTGAGTGGGGTTGAGTCCAGGAGATGATTTTCAGTAGTGGTTCCTGTGCTCTGGAATAGCCTCCCTTGGAAATTATATTAACCCCTTTTGTGGTAGCCGTCTGGAAGTTAGTTAGAGCTCTTCCAGATGTCATTTTGGGATTAATGTGATGTTGGTTGGTTGGTGTTGCTCCATCTGTTCTATTTTTTATTTTTTTATTTTGTTTACCATAGATGTTTTATATCTTTGCATTGCATGGTTTTGGTTTAATTGCTGAGAGTCCTTGGAGATTATAGTGGTGTATAAATGTAAATAGTTAATGAAGATTGCTTTTTCACATCATGCTATACTGCAAACTTGGAACAGGTGGCATTTTGGTTGCCAAGAATGGGAATCTGGAAGACACATCTAGGCTTAAGTAGGTAATCAACTGATTCATTATATGCCATCACAACTTGCCATCAAGTTGCTGTTGACTCTTGAGCAAGACTGATTCTCCAGGATGATCTGTCCACAACCTGGTCCTTCAGGCCTTTCAGTGGTGTACCTATCACCACTGTAATCAAGTCTATCCACCTTGCTGCTGCCTGTCATCCTTTTCCTTCCATCTTTCCCAGCATTATGGGTCTTTGCAAAATGTGTCCAAAATTATGATAATCTGATCTTGGTCATTTGTGCCTCAAGTGAAAACTCTGGGTTGATTTGTTCAATGATCCATTCATTCACTTTCTTGGCTATCCATGGTATTCTCAGGAGTCTTTTCCAACCATGGAATTCAAAAGTATTCAGTAAGTCATAAGCCGTGGTTAAAGAGAAGTATGGGAAGCTAGTAACATGGTGGGTTGTACATTCCTGTTAACTGAGTAGGGATATCCACCAATCAGTACATCTTACTTGCCCTGCAGGAAACTATTAGGACATCACCACTCACCAGCCATGACACCAAGACAAAATACAAAGTGGCTACTTAGCTAGAAAGAATTACACGGCATATTTGGTGTTGCTTCACAGACTAGAGCAATGTTTCTCAATCTTGGCAACTTTAAGATGTGTGGACTTCAGTTCCCAGAATTCCCCAGCCAGAATGCTGGCTGGGGAATTCTGGGAGTTGAAGTCCACACATCCTAAAGTTGCTAAGGTTGAGAAAGACTGGACTAGAGGCAAGCATGTTAAACTGCTGTCAGGATGTGCTCTCTGTTTCAGGGAAGGAATTTGGAAGCTTGTTAGGTTGCCCTCAGGCTTTGAAACTTTTTTTTTTTTGAGCTTCCAGAGCCCCCAAGATTGCACTGCCAAAATCTGGCAGTTAACTGCTGAGCAACAAATCTGATGGTAAAGTGCTGAACAATGGTGGTGCAATTCCATGTCAATTTTCATCAGGGAATAAAAAGAAAACCTAATGTGTTAAGACTTGGGTATGCGAAATTGCAGAATGGAAAAGAAACTAAAATTCCTGCCTCCTTCAGTGGCATCCCTAATTGTTGTGCCAGTAATTGTTGTGGTAGTAGTTATTGCTGTAACCACAGAAGGATTATTACTACTAGGCATGCCCTTCTAGGTCTAATGCAACATATGGATATTTTCTTTGGGCTGGTAAAATAATTCGTGATGGTATCTTACCTCATTAACAACTGTGTTTGTGTGCTGGATATCGCTGTCTGCAGAGTTGATGGCTTTTTCAGCAGCATTTTGGGCACGTTTGGCATCATCAAGAGCCTTTTTCGCTGCTTGAGCTGCATTTTTTACACTCTCTGCCCGAGCACTGGGGGGAAAAAAGGTCTGCAAGTATGAATAGGACCCTACACTCATCAGCAACCTTGATGCTGTAATAGTCACTGGCATAAATAACAGATCTGCGAGGGGGTCATAGGTCTATTAGTGGCCATTATCACTAAATGGAATCTTCCCATTTCAGGTGCTGATGTGATGGAAGACATGAGTGAGGAGGTCCAAGGTCATAAGGAGGGGGAGAGGAATCCCAAGCATCTCCTCAGCCCTCAGCCAGAGTGTGTGAGAGTGAAGAGAAGGAGACTGGTGCCACCCTCAGGAATTTGGAGTGTTTAGTTGCTGTCGTTGGGGGTTAGAGTTAGTCTGGCAAGATTCTGTCTACTAGGTGTAAGCTAATAAAGTAACTGAGCTGTTCCTGGATTTGTCTCGCTGTGGTTCTTGGGCTGAACCTGACCACTGTATATCAAAGATATGCAGAATATAAAGCAGAGAGGTTCATTTGTCTGCACTATCCTTGCTTGTGAATTTCCCAGACTGTTTAGATGAGATACTATAGTTTTCTGCCAGCTCAAGCAATGTTGGAGCATACTTCAATTCAGTAGAGAGAAAAGGCCCACGGAAATGCAGTTCCAATTTCTGACACGTAGCACGTTCAACTCATATACAAACGTTCTCCAGTTAAAAATGGGTCAGAATCCAGCTAAAAATGGATTTAGCTCTGCTTGTCCTGAGGCCCCCCCACCCTCCCTGCCATACTCACTTGGCCCGGCGTGCGTCCTGTAGTAGCTGCCCTGCGACGCGGACGTCCCCTGCTGTTTGATCCAAGATAGCATCCACGTTGGCCAGGCTGCTGACCCGTTCCTTGATCTCCTCAGCAAGATGGTGGATCTGCACAGGGGATGCTGGGATGGAGAGCTCCAGCACACGGGAAGCCACCAGTGCAATGCTGTCAGGATCAGCCCCCTCGACTGTATGCAGGATGGATCCATTAGAGCTGTGGAAAAGTAAATGGCAGCCCGCTCCTGGCCATCCACAGGACTCCATCTTAAATGGGCCTCTGCCTTCAGCTCTGTTGTCTTCCATCCCAGTGTGAACATTCTCCCCAATTCCCCCAAAGTATCTGCTATATAAATTTCTCATTGAGGTATTTTGTTTTTAAATTTATGAGACAATTTGAAAGCTGTGCTGAGAAATGGGGCCAATGTCGGGGGGAGCAAAGCAGGAGGGCCGTTTCCTCTGGGCCTCAAGCACACAGACGACTCAATTTTAGACAACTGCTTTTTATTCTGTTTAAAATAGCTAAATTATGTTTCATCTTTTGTTCTTTTGATGTCAAAAACTGCAAGATGGCAGGCACGCTGAAGTTGCACACATGTACAAAAGAGGCAGGGCTTTTATCTCAATGTTGTGCCCACTATCTTGCACATTTTCACCACCATTACCCCCCGGGATACCTTTATTCTGTTTTCATAAGTTTTTATTAATTTTGGCTTAGTCCCTCAAGAGTTGGAAGTGGCCTGAACCTCCCCACATCTCCGAGAAGGCCTGATCCTGGTGCCAAGTTCAGAGCTGGAGATGGTTGCTGCAGCAACACAATGATGCAGCTGATCTACACATCTAGTTAACCATTATGGCAGCTGTAAGCCAACATCTCTGGAGGGCATCAGGCTGAAGAAGGTGGCACTAGGTGATTGGTTTTTAGAAACTGGGAGAGGGGAGAGAGATTCCTAAGAAGGACGTAAAATGAGTTAATTCAGGCATGACTGGAGAAAAACATGGAAGAATTTGGGGTACTTTCAGGAACAGTGACCTCTTTGTTTCTCTTTTTCTATCTCTCTTAAATCTTCATGTACTTTCTACTTCTAGTTCCCCAGAATTGCAATTTTTTTTGAAGCAAAATGAGCTGATGTATGAACATTCATGATCCCATTTTGAATGTATGTGAATCACAACATTTGAATTTCTTTTGTGGGATGTTTCTGTCGAACTCAGTCTTCCTCTAATAAGTTTTGGCTCAGAGAGGCTGGCATCAGACTCAGAAAGGTTCCCTTGATTTGAGCTTGACTCCTGATGGGCACATGGGCACATCTAGGCAGGGTTCTGGGCAATCCTAGGGAACCAGCTTGCCAGTGTCTTCTTCCAAGGTGGTTTTTCAATGTCTATTTTTCTTAATTAGATCTAGGCCTTGCCTTTTGTCTAGGAATTCAAAGGGGGCCTGTATAGTATTCCCTGTCCTATATTTCTCCCCAACAACAACCCGGTGAGGTAACTTGGGCTGAGAGGGAGTGACTGGGAGATTCCATGACTGAGGGTCGACTCGAACCTGCGTCTGTCTCCCCAGTCCCAGTCCAGTGCTTTAACCATTAACCAGTCCAGCGCTTTAACCATTAACCACACTGGCTCTCCCCAGTCCTGCTGTTTTCTGGTGGTCTCTCATCCAAGCTTTTAACCAGGACTGGGCTTGCTTAACTTTTTGAAATCAGTCACAGATGGCTAGCTGCTACCATTTAGCTGGAACAGGGAAGATGTCTGAAGATTGGATGATACTAATGGCATGAAGTCTGGGTTTTATTTTTTAGGTCCTTCCATTTTATTTTATGCTTGTTGGATTTTATTTAACATTTTGGACCATACCTGGAATATTTTACACAACACGCCTTGTGGGACACCTGTTTACGGAGGGCAGAATATACTTTTAATTAAATACAACAAAGGAAGAAGTGGGCGGGGGGAGGTCTTAGCTCTTGTACTTACGATTTAGGAATTCTTTGACTTGCTGGATAAGATCTCGCAGCTCCTTATTTGAGTGCTCCAGCCGAGCTTTAGTGGCATTGGCGTGGTCCAAGGCTGCCTGTGCCCTCTGCTTTGCCTCAGCTGCCCGGGCCTTGGCATTGGAGACCTGCCCAAAACACATCCAAGGGCCTGGTAAACCAGCAGGGGGCAGCAGATACACAGAGATAAGGAAATTGCTGCTGCTTCCCAGAATTAATTCTGCTTCCCAGAAGGAACTGGAAAAAGGTATCCCCTTGGGATCTTCTGATGGGATATGAAAGGCGCAAAACTGAAATGTTCTCAGATTTGCCCTGCCCAAATATCAACCCCCGCCCCCATGCCCACCCTCCCTCCTACCTGATGCAGCAGACTTTCCACTTCAGAGACTGCATTATGCAGCTCCTCCTCAACGTAACGGGCTCGGTCCAGGGCGTTGTCAGCTGTGGCTATGGCTCCGTTGCAGTGGAGGCCTCCACAGTGACGTCTGCCATCCTCATAGCAACCAGCCCCTCCACAGGAATCGAGGGCGCAGGGAGTATCTCCCTGGGCCCCACAGACCTAAGAGAGGGGGCAAGCAGCGATCTTTCACTTTATCCCCCCTCTGCTTTTCACAGCCACCCCTCTCAGACTGTTCTTCCCCTCAGTCCACGCTGGCAATTTACATAACCCTTGATTTTGACTCCACTATACAAGCAAGAGTTTTATGGCACCCTAGAGACAAATAAATAAACTTTCAGGGAACACAGTCCACTTGATTAGTTGCACTTCTGAAAAAAGAGTGGGTTTACTGGTATTCATATTTATTTATACAAATACATATTTCGTATATTTAAATATACAAATATACACAGAGCTACTGTTGGGAGGAAGCAGAGAAAGGGAAAGAAAATGATTAAAGGAGAGATGGGAAACTGTGGTAATTTTCTTCCAAGAGAAGAGCAGTTATATGTGACAGATATTCTTGCACTGGTGAGCTAGTTCACCTACACAAAGCAACCTGTTCTTTGTTTCATACATGAGAAATGGTGTTAAATCTTCTAACGAACTTAAACTCTGCTGTTGCCAAGCTCCATGTAGCTGGCAAACCAAAGAAGGAAGAACCCCATGGATTTTAATGCTAGTCTGGGGTAAAAACATAATCTTGAAAACTCTGAGAATAAATTCCCAGCCAGACATTTAGTGAGGTAATTAAGGCAAAGATCCCTGGAAACCCTTCCTTCCCAAAGCCACTCACACCTGTTTGGTGGATTTATTTCAATTACACTGATATCCAGATGCTCAGATTCTCTGACGGCGCTGGCACTTTTGCCCCCCTTCCCATGATGCTTCATTCTTAGCAGACTTTGGGCATCCGGTCCCCGTTCTCCCTCACCTTCTCGTTGATCTGATCCAGGCTCAGCCCTCGGACGCGGGCCGAGAGGTCCCCCAGCCCTCGGCGGTTGGCCGCGTTCTGCCGATTGAAGGCTTCCCTCCGGGACGTCATCAGGTGTTCTATGCGGCGCCTGGAAGCAGCTGACTGGCTGACGGGACTAGGCACAGCCAAGGTCGAAGCGTTAGCCTGGCGCTCTGCTTCGCGCGACTGCACAAAGGACTGTTGGATACTGTCATGGGCCCCTGCCAGGGTGAGGAATTATTTAAAATAAGCATCCAGAGACCTGTCCTGAGCAGTAAAACCTCTTCTACTAGACCTGCGGAAAACCCTGCTAGAATGATGAATGTGTTTCCCAAATTCCCACTTGGGGGAAATAAGCAGAACAGAGACAACCCAGAACATGATCTATTTCCCCACCACAGTTGCAAATTCTGGTTTCAAAGTAGGTGAGATACACCTTACTTTCTCATTAGAATTGGTTTGCTCTGCTGGATTTGAGAAAACTGAGGTGGGGGAGGAGAGACCCGTCCCTGTCCCCACAGTATCAGTTCCAAAGTGAGGCCAGGAGCATGAGAAACGTGGGAGAAGTTTACAGAAATGGATAGATCTGTTCAGCCCTCCTCTCTCCTGCCCGTGAAACCAAAAGTGGGTTTCCAGGAAAAGGTCAAGAAGTGAACCTCAGCTGAAGAGGTCCTTAAGAATGTACAGTATCAATAAGGGACATGGACAAACAGAACCACTGAGGCACCAAAGCAGTTTCCACTGCAGTGAAGACAAGGTGCTGTTCAACTTAAAAGGCAGCGTGCCTCTTTGCACCAGAGTGCTGCAGTCCTTCAATGGGCACAATGCACAATTCTGTTCTTGTGGATCACGTGGATTCTTTGGAACCTGGGCATATCATTGCTTAAAGAATCTGCATTCAATCACAATTCATCACCATCAGCATCATTATTGGAGAAATTGTGCTGATAAGCACTTGGACAGGAATAGGACACTGGTGTAGTGAAATGCTCTGTAAATCAATCGGAATGAACATCTACAATGATAAATCAGATTGTTGTTGTTGTTGTTTAGTCGTTAAGTCGTGTCCGACTCTCCGTGACCCCATGAACCATACTGCGCCAGGCCTTCCGGTCCTTCACTGCCTCCCTGAGTTTGCTCAGTTTCATGCTCATTGCTTCAGTGATGCTATCTAACCATCTCATCCTCTGCCGTCCTCTTCTCCTTTTGCCTTCAATCTTTCCCAGCATCAGGGTCTTTTCCAAAGAGTCCTCTCTTCGCATTAGGTGACCAAAGTATCTGAGCTTGAGCTTCATTATCGATCCTTCCAATGAGCAATCAGGGTTGATTTCCTTTAAGATTGACTGGTTTGACCTCCTAGCAGTCCAGGGGACTCTCAAGAGTCTTCTCCAGCACCACAGTTCAAAGGCATCAATTCTTCGGCGCTCCGCCTTCTTTATGGTCCAGCTCTCACAGCCATACATTACTACTGGAAAAACCATAGCTTTGACTATGCGGATCTTTGTCGGCAAGGTGACGTCTCTGCTTTTTAATATGCTATCTAGGCTTGCCATAGCTTTCCTCCCAAGGAGCAAGCGTCTTTTAATTTCATGGCTGCAGTCTCCATCTGCGGTGATCTTGGAGCCCAAATAAATGAAGTCTGTTACTGCTTCCATTTCTACCCCTTCTATTTGCCAGGAATTGATGGGTCCAGATGCCATGATCTTAGTTTTTTTAATGTTGAGTTTCAAACCAGCTTTCGCACTCTCCTCTTTCACCCTCATCAAGAGGCTCTTTAGTTCTTCTTCACTTTCTGCCATTAGGGTGGTATCGTCTGCATATCTGAGGTTGTTGATGATTCTCCCTGCAATCTTAATTCCGGCTTGTGATTCTTCCAGCCTGGCATTTCTCATGATGTACTCTGCATATAGGTTAAATAAGCAGGGTGACAGTATACAGCCTTGTCGTACACCTTTCCCTATTTTGAACCAATCGGTTGTTCCGTGACTGGTTCTAACTGTTGCTTCTTGGCCTGCATACAGATTTCTCAGGAGACAGGTAAGGTGGTCTGGTACTCCCATCTCTTTAAGAATTTGCCACAGTTTGTTGTGATCCACACAATCAAAAGCTTTTGCATAGTCAATGAAGCAGAAGTAGATATTTTTCTGGAACTCTCGTGCTTTCTCCATGATCCAGCGAATGTTGGCGATTTGATCTCTAGTTCCTCTGCCTCTTCGAAACCCAGCTTGTACATCCGGTAGTTCTCGGTTCATGTATTGCTGAAGCCTAGCTTGTAGGATTTTGAGCATAACCTTGCTAGCATGTGAAATGAGTGCAATTGTGCGATAGTTTGAGCATTCTTTGGCATTGCCCTTCTTTGGAATTGGAACGTAAACTGACCTTTTCCAATCCCGTGGCCACTGTTGCGTTTTCCAAACTTGCTGGCATATTGAGTGCAGCACTTTAACACCATCGTCTTTTAGTATTTTAAATAACTCAGCTGGAATACTGTCATCTCCACTAGCTTTGTTGTTAGCAATGCTTCCTAAGGCCCACTTGACTTCACTCTCTAGGATGTCTGGCTCAAGGTCAGCGATCACACCAGCGTGGACATCAGGGACATTAAGATCTTTCTTGTATAGTTCTTCTGTGTATTCTTGCCACCTCTTCTTAATCTCTTCTGCTTCTGTTAGGTCCCTGCCTTTTTGTCCTTTATCATGCCCATATTTGCACTAAACGTTCCTTTCATATCTCCAATTTTCTTGAAGAGATCTCTAGTCTTCCCCATTCTATTGTTTTCCTCAATTTCTTTGCATTGTTCATTTAAGAAGGCTTTCTTATCTCTCCTTGCTATTCTCTGGAAATCTGCATTCAGTTGCTTATATCTTTCCCTTTCACCCTTGCTTTTCGCATTCCTTCTTTCCACAGCTATTTGTAAAGCCTCATCAGACAGCCATTTTGCTTTCTTGCATTTCTTTTTCTTTGGGATGGTTTTAGTTGCTGCCTCCTGTACAATGTTACGGACCTCCGTCCATAGTTCTTCAGGCACTCTGTCTACCAAATCTAATCCTCTAAATCTATTCATCACCTTCACTGTGTACTCACAAGGAATATGATCTAAGTCATACCTGAGTGGTCTAGTGGTTTTCCCTACATTCTTCAATTTAAGCCTAAATTTTGCAGTAAGAAGCTCATGATCTGAGCCACAGTCAGCTCCTGGTCTTGTTTTTGCTGTCTGTATAGAGCTTCTCCATCTTTGGCTGCAAAGTATGTAATCAATCTGGTTTCGGTATTGACCATCTGGTGATGTCCATGTGTAGAGTCGTCTCTTGTGTTGTTGGAAAAGAGTGTTTGCTATGACTAGCTTGTTCTCTTGACAGAACTCTATTAGCCTTTGCCCTGCTTCATTTTGTACTCCAAGGCCAAACTTGCCTGTTATTCCGATTACTCCTTGACTTCCTACTTTAGCATTCCAATCCCCTATGATGAAAAGGACATCTTTTTGGTGCTAGTTCTAGAAGATGTTGTAGGTCTTCATAGAAGCGGTCAACCTCAGCTTCTTCAGCATCAGTGGTTGGGGCATAGACTTGGATGACTGTGATATTGAATGGTTTGCCTTGGATACGCACTGAGATCATTCTGTCGTTTTTGAGGTTGTACCCCATTACTGCTTTTCTGACTCTCTTATTGACTATGATTGCAACTCCATTTCTTCTAAGGGTTTCTTGCCCACAGTAGTAGATATAATGGTCACCCGAATTAAATTCACCCATTCCCGTCCATTTCAGTTCGCTGATTCCCAAGATGTCGATGTTCAGTCTTGTCATCTCATGCTTGACCACATCCAGCTTGCCTTGGTTCATAGATCTTACATTCCAGGTACCTATACAATATTGTTCTTTGCAGCATCGGACCTTCTTTTCGCTTCCAGATACATCCACAGCTGAACGTCCTTTTGGCTTTGGCCCAGCCGCTTCACTCTTTCTGGAGCTACTTGGAATTGCCCTCCGCTCTTCCCCAGTAGCATATTGGACACCTTCCGACCTGAGGGGCTCATCTTCCGGCGTCATATCTTTTAGCCTTTTAACATTGTCCATGGGGTTTTCTTGGCAAGGATACTGGAGTGGGTTGCCATTTCCTTCTCCAGTGGACCACATTTTGTCAGAACTCTCTGTCATGACCTGTCCGTCTTGGGTGGCCCTGCACGGTATAGCTCATGGCTTCACTGAGTTACGCAAGCCCCTTCGCCACGACAAGGCAGTGATCCATGAAGGGGAAATCAGATTATATGAATATATAATGTAGTCCCAACTGCAGGTAAACTCAATTTTTTCCTGGCTTTGCAGCCAAAATTACAAGTCATAAAATGGGATGTAATTGAAAGGGCCAGAAGACCCTTTAATTCCAGCCCCCATTCACAACTATCCCTTTTCTATTCATCCATGTGGTAACAAAACAGACAGACAGACACAGCCTTAAAAAGAAGGGCAAGGAATTATGAAGCACTGGGCAGGAGAGTGAGGGGATGGGGCACAGATGGTGCTTTCTTCCTTTCTTCCTGTTGAAGATCATGGTCCAGGAAGAAAGAAAACTAATTATAGAGTATGCAGGTGATGCCAACGGTATCAATTTGATTCTTCAGTCATAGGATTTATGAGGGATTCTGGCAAGAGATGCGCTGCACCTCATGAAAACTGGGAAGAATGAAAGGGCCTTGGAAACTTGGTTCAGAGAGCTTTAAACTGAATCTTGCGGAGGAGGGAGAAGACAGCCAAGAAAATAATGCAATGAGAGGTACTGGGAATGAAACTAAGATTGAGATGTGGGATATGGAAGCACCAATAATAAGCATAAAGGAAGGAATAGATCACATTTTTATGATTCAAGATTTCCAATATATCTGTATAGATGCATGGAGAATGGGGAACAAACAGCAAGAACCACAATTATTGATGCTGGCAGGCAAATATGACTTAGGAGTTTATTTGCTTTAACCAGGTGGGATGAAACTCATGAGCGGAATGCAAGGACTGAAGAGCGTAACTCAGCCAAAATGTACACTGACAGCAGGGAAGAAGGGGTAATATACACAAACAGAGTGCGTACACGTGAGCCAGGAATTTGCACAAGGATCCAGGTGGCAGCATTTGGGTAAGAATATAAAGAAAGGGAAGCAACAACATTTTGGAGGGATGCGCTGTAACTACCAAGCTAGGCAGAAGGTTGGGATTAAGCATTTCTAGACCAAATTCTAGAACTTTTAGGGAGGAGGGACATGGGGCTCTTTCTTCTGTTCTACTAGCCATGGCGCAAAGTTTCACACAACCACATTTAAAGGTGGTATCTTCCCAGTGCCTTCAACTCACCCTCAGCTGGCTGTATTTGCCCTTAGCTCTTAGGTTTTAAAGTGCTGTTTATGATATGACAGAAGACCCTTACCCAACACATTGGTATTGATGAGAATCTTAAGCTGGTGTTTCAGGTCTGCTAGGCTGAAGTTGAGGCTCCGAACGCCACGCTCCAGGGTACCCAGCGCATGGTTGGCATTAAAATTCTTGTCCTGGGTGGCTGTCAGCAATCCCTCCAGCTGGGTCAGTGTTTCTGTTACATCAGCTATCTCCTGCCTGATCAGAGCAAGAAGGGGACATGAAATATACCCCCCCCAGACATGTTAATCCAATGTGACTCCTCTTCTTTAGGGCAAGTTGCTCCTAGCACCTCTCAAATTAATTAGAGAAACTAGAGTTCAGTGACAAAGAGCAGCTGCTTTACGTCCTGAAATTCCTCAGACCCACATCAGTCTTGGAAGAGCTGTTGCCAGTCAGAGGAGATGATTGGGGGTAGATGATACAAAGCAGTTTCCTATAGTCAATGTATTGCTAAAGAGGGAGGCTAACGACCAAGCCTTGATGGGGACAGAGATCGATTCCCTAATGCTTATCCAGTACATCTAATCATTGCAGATACACCTTAAGGGTTTTTAACTTAGGTTAGGCTAAGAACAACTGGAAAGAAGTTGAATCTTTATATTAAACAGTAATTATTAGGATTTCCGTTGATTTAAAGAAACATTTGGTGAGCAATATTAAAAGGGATGTGTAACTGCATTCATATATTACACTATGACACGATTTGATTTGGACTCTGGATGTGTTGTGAACTCAGATGTTCATCCTAGTTTATGGTTTAGCATGATGAAGTTAGCAACCCTAACTCTGCCAGTTGTGGTTTCTCCAATAAACTGCAATTGACTTAATGACTTAATTCTGCAGAAATCTGCTTGTGATGAAAGCATTCTTTTCTTAAAAGAAAGCAAGCCGACTTCATTTTAAATGGTACATTGATTTGTTGCAGCAGGCATATTGTGAGAGTGGTCTTGAACAGGTTTCAAAAATCCTGCTGCCGAGTTAACTGGGGAAGTCTTTTGAATGACTTGAGATTTTTCTTTGATTAATTGGAGGCCTCCAGTTTACAAAGCCTGCACTCTGGATTATGAGTCCTGCTAATCCCTGCTCTTTCACTCCAGCCTGCTCCACATTCTGGCCAGTTTAGCCGATGTTGGGGCTGGGTTGCTTTTTTACTTACCGGACATCATCCATGTTACGCAAGAGGTGAGTGATGGTGCTGGCGGTCGCGTTGCGAGCGCTGACCACGGCCTGGATGGTGCTCAGTTTGTCCTGCAGTCGACGGAAGGGGCCCTCAAAAGCCCCAGTGAGCCCCGTCTGGTGGAGCTGTTGGGCCCGCTGCATCAGGCCGCGGATGTGGGCAGCCAAATCTTGCACGATGCGATCCCAGTCTCCAAAACATTGGTGGCAGGGCTGGCAGGCAGGGAATTCACCAGCAAAGCCCCGGGAGCACTGGTCGCAACGCACGCCTGAGACCCCCGGGTGGCAGGAGCAGTGCCCGGTGGCACGGTGACACTGCAGCTTCTCGATCCCACGTGGATCACAGTCGCAGGCTGCCAACAACACGCAGGAAGCGTTAGCTCACCCTCTCTGCTCTTCCACACAGTGCCTCTTGGCAAACGAAGATCAGGCGGGACTGCGTTCTCCCGGAAATAATTCCTTTAACAAGCTGAACTGAACCTCAGACCTCCCTCTTCCTACTGCATATGCTTCAGTTCTATCTATTCCAGTCAATATAGGCTCTATTTTCTCAGCATGGGTGCCCTTACTACAGGTAGGATTGTTCTGAAAGAAGGGCCATCTTTCCACCATTTCATCCACTCGACTGCCTGCACGCTTTCAGGCATGGCACTGCACACTTGGGTGTCACGATCTCTGCTGAGGACTAATTTCCTTACTGGCTGCAACACTTTCTTCAGCTTTTGGAACACTGCATCCCGCAGTTAGCGCTGGGAACAGTTGCCTGTGGGGCACGTGCAGATGCTACTATCATCTGGGGGCCAGTTTGGCTTAGTAGGCATTGGACTGGGAGCAGGCAGACCCAAGGTCTAGCCCACCTCAGCCACTAATGCTCACTGGGCGCCTTTCAGCCAGTTGTTCTTTCTCAGCCCCACCTACCTCACAGGGGCCGAGCGCTCTCCATGCCACCCCGAGATCCTATCAAAAAGCAGGATAGAAATGTAATAAATACATCAATAGGGTGCTAAAGTGCTGCTTTTCAATGGTGACATTTTGGTCGTTTTTTTTTTTATGGCCTTAAATAGGAATATTAAGACTCTTCTAGATGTAAGGCATTTATTTTGCCTTTAAAAGAAACCCCCCAATCCCCCCCCCCCAAAACATTCAAATTTGAAGTCTCTCATTTTGACAAAGTTTCACGTCTTGCTTTCTTTCACACTTACCTCTGCATTGCTGACCTGGCTGACCCCAGTGGTTCTCCTGGCATTCTGAACAGGTGCGCCCCCCAAATCCAGGCCGGCACTGGCACTGCCCTGTGAACTACAAAGACAGGCGCCATTAGAGGACCTGAGGCTGCTATCAAGGGCAGAGGTAGAGATGTGAGGAGTGGGAGAGGAGGCAGGAGGAGGAGAAGTGGCAGCAGCAATAAAAACAATGACAATAATAATAATAATATAGTACTATACAATATTAAAACATACTGAAGTATATTTTCTGTAAAGCCTCTAATGCTCTTCTGGTATCTTTCCATTAGAAGTAATGGGAATTATAATATGACATATATTTGTAATGGGCTATGAGAATAACCTTGGGAGACAGGAGGAAGAGCCGCAGCCTAGACAATGGTCTGATAAGAGAAATCTGAGTCCAAAGGAGGGATGGGGGTGGAGAGAGCATCTCCAAAGGGGCCCTCCCTCCCTCGTTCTCGGGAAAGTAAAGGCGGGGGGGGTGCTTTCAGACTTGCAAGATTCTGTTACTGTCATCTTACAATAGTATTGGTAGTATTGGTATTCATGGTTTTGGTTTCCTGTCTGGACTACCTCGAAGGGCTGACAATATCTGCGTAGTACCAAGATGGAAGAAATGACAACAGACCTTTATGGCCAGTAAGCATTATTATCCCCGTACTGCACATCAGCTGGTTTGGGACAATATGGCTTTCTTGCTCAGAACGACTTAAATGCATAGCGGGGTGAAGTTTGGACTTTGCTGTAGCCACGCTGTTGTAAGGAGGCAGGAAAGGAGAGCAGTACAGTAGCTGCAGCAGAGACAGCAGTTGCAAAGAACAGGAGCTTCTCCAAGCCTGCTTCACTCCAAGCTGAACCATGTTCTGGTCTATTTTTATGGTGAAGCACCTCCCCTGACTATTCTGGTCTCCTGCAAGTACAGCAAATGGCTTTGATATCCAAGCAGGTCTCTGTTCAGTGCTTCTACATTGATATCAAAATAGCTTCCACATGAGTGTGTGCATCCTCTGAAGGCAATGCGGGCACCACACCTCCAGCCCGCTTTTATCCTCTTATCAGGCCTACGAAATACAGCTGAATTAAACTCTCCTCCCCTCTCCCAGCCTATCAGCCAAGGAGCTTCCTCCGAGCCTGAGTCTTCCAGGTTCCCTGTTCTAGCCCACCCTGTTCTCAACACTGGAAGCTCTCCAGTTTTTAGCACAACGTTGACCAAGATGTCTACACCTGCCTTGCCTAGCACAGAGCTCAGACTGACCTGATTACAAGCAGGGCTCAGTGAGTAATGGGGGTGGCAATCACATGGTTGGCAGCCCTGCCCACTGGTTAAGTTCCAGAAGTTGGGGGCGCAACGGTCACAGTTCTGTCCTTGGACACTGGGTAGGCATTGGCACTTCCCACTGTACCGATCACACTGGCACTGCTCTTGTGAGGAGCATTTGCTCTGGACGGTACCCAGAGAGTTACAAGAGCAACCTGCAGGGAGGGAGAAAAATACAATATTCAGCCAATTCTTTGGAGGAAAAAAGTTTACAGTAACTGGTGGGTCAAACCATCTTTACAGAAAAGTAGATAAATATGTCAGTTAAAAAGAAGCCAGTCTCACTGGGCACCATAAACCAAAGCTTTTTACTTCTGAGATGGCTGGGATATATTACAGGTTAGCACCAATGTTTTTGTAGGATTGTGTGTGCAGGCAAAGGATGAAGGGACAGCAAAAATAATCTGATTTTCAGCTTCCTCACATCAGTCTGTAAGGAAGCCATAAAAACCAAGCAAAACAAAACTATTTGCACCACACTGGGATCTATCCTGCCTCATGGATCATTTCTAGTCTCATTTATCAACAGTAATGAGGACCAGACATAGATTTGCTTTCTTTCTCTCTTTTAGATAAACAGAAAGTTGAATGTCCTGGTTGTCTGAAGAAGAAATCAGATCCAGAATTAAAAGCAGTTTCTCTAGCATATTTTGGCCTGTGGGCTTTATTTCCAAAGGCCTTAATGCAGCAAGTCTTGCCCACCAAAAAGGAATAGGAGGCATCACAGGCTATTTTCTTATTAATAATTCTGTTGAGATTTGAGATTGGGAATAACAAAATGATAAATGCTAAGGCATAACCAGACTTGAACCCACAATATCCAATCTCACACTTATTTAGCAGCACAGCACCTGCTGCTAAAAGAAATATGGAAGCCATAGACTGTTCTTAAGACTTCTTTTAGCCCTGAAAGAGAGATTTTTCCTTCAATGTCAGAATGCAGTTTACAGAAGGAATGGACACCAAGGTCAGGGCTAGGAAAGTAGGGCCAAGAGAAAGAAGCCCTAGGTCCCGGCCCCGGCAGTCTGTTTTTACAGCAGACACTCACGGCGGCAGGTACGTCGAGTGGCATCGCCATAGTAACCCTTTTGGCAATGCTGACACCGGTCTCCCTCTGTGTGGTAGAGGCACTGAAGGCATTGCCCTGTGCGTCGATCACAGGATTTGGGGTCTGCCAGATCAATGTTGTTATTACAGGCGCAGGGCTGGCATCGTCCCCTAGCCTGCCAAGGGTTGCCATAGTAACCAGGAGCACACTCGTCACAGCGCGGGCCTGTGTGAAAGAAGAGTGCCATTTGGGGTGGCTGGTACAAACAGGAGCAAACGCTCGTGTCTCCTCAATGTACATAACCCAACCACACCTTTCATCTCCCTCAGTTCCAATCTCCAAACTTGGAGGGGACTTGACCATCCCCCAATCCAGTCCACAAGGCGACTGAAGACCTACCCTTGTGCCCCAAAGCTGGACTTGCCTGTATAACCTCTGAGGCAGCTGCACATTACAGTTCCAGAGGGGTTGTCTTGGTGGCAGGTGACTGCAAAATGGCGCCCAGAGCCAGGAGCCTCAGGGCAGGGGCAAGGGCGGCAGTGGCCACCCGAGGACAGCGCTGGGTTCCCGTAGAATCCGGCCGTGCATCTGCACACAAGGGAAGAGGAGGTTTTAGGAACACATAATGGTGTGCATGTCTGCACAATATAATGGGGACTGAGTTATTTATTCCCTACATCTGGTATTGTATTAGCAGCAACAGGACCTGGTATTTAGCAGAAAATGAAAGGTACCTGATTTCTGAACCAACCTGATGGGTGTAGAAGACAAATTGCAAAAGACTTCAGAAAATTCAAGTGGCAAAGGTTTTCTGTATCTTCCTTGGCAAATCTCTAAACAAATCCCTAAAATATTCCTTCCAGTATCCCGCTGCTTCAATTTTTTCCCAAATTGTTTAACTGCTTTACGTGTAATTTTGTTCACTCTGCTTGTTTAGTGCTAATCCTTGTTTAGTGCTTTTAACCCACTTCCAAAGCAGCTTCATTTTCATCAAAGCTGCTCACGTTTTCTCTGCCTCTTTTAATCTTACCCCTTCTTTATTCTCTTTGCATCTTTTTTCTTTATGTACATGATACAAAACCTTTCCTTCTCTCATCTTCATTTTTTTTTTTTTGCAATGGTCATTCTCTCATATGTATTTTTGCTCATCCATATTCCCTTTCACTTCATCATTCCACCAACAATCTTTTTTAACTTCCCATTACAAGTAGTCCTTGCTTACCAGTTGCCTCGTTTAATAACAGTTTGAAGTTATGACAGCGTAAAAAAACCCCAAACCTTGATTTTCTGCTTAGCAACCATGGTGCTTAGCAATGAAATTGCCAGTCATAATTGTGTTTGCTAAATAAAAACTACCTGTACAGTAACACCACACACTTTTGTGGCACTCAGTAACATAATTTTTTTCACTCTGTTCCAAGCAGTTTCCACATATCCTTGTTCCTTATGTTCATTTTTCATTCAACCTGTTGGGGTTTGATCCGTCTTCTACTACACCTTCATACATGATTTCTATTTCCAGTTTGGTTTCTTTCACTTCTTTCTTCTTCTTCCACGTCCCTTTGTTCCCAAGATTCAGTTTTGACACTACCAAATAATGCTTTTACTCAGCACTGTCTACTCTTGTTTTATCTCTACCACATGAGAGGCAATGTACTCTTGTACTTCAGGTGTCTAATTAGGACTGAAGAGGAATGATTGTATATGCAGCTTTCACCTCTTAGAGGAAAATCAAGTCAGTTTGAATGGAGCTTGAGTTCTAGTGTTTTTGTAGATGTGTCCATGTAATTTTTTGGCAGGAATACCTTCTCCCAGAATGTTTTTTCAACTTCCCAGGTTAGCCTTCAGCTATAATATTCTCTGGAGGTCTCTCATCCAACTATTAATGAGGCCCAGCCTTGCTTAGCTCCCAAGCCTGGTAGAGCCACTGGTTGAGACCTCCTAGAGCAGTATTTCTCAACCCCGGCAACTTTAAGATGTGTGGACTTCAACTCCCAGAATTCCCCATGCTGGCTGGGGAATTCTGGGAGTTGAAGTCCACTCATCTTAAAGTTGCCAGGGTTGAGAAACACTGTCCTAGAGAAATGGCAGGATTATGGTGAATCATCCATACTATACATATTTGTGCATATGTTGCTATTTTTTGTAAATACATTCTTTTATCATCTTTACTGTACAACTTAAATGCAATGTAAGCACTTTGAAGCATGAATGGTGGAGGAATAGAAAAATTTTGAGGAGGCAGAAGAATGAGCAAGAGTTGGAAGTAAAGGAACTATGTAGAAAAATGGGGCTGGCTGGAAAGCTGAAAATCAGGATTGATACAAAGACTTTAGGCTACCAAGAAAGAGACAGAAGGAATGCTGAGAATGGCTTATTATCAATAAGCTAAGGAATTTGCTAAATGTTACAAAAGAATGATAGCTGGATATTGTAGGAGGAGACTGTGTTAGTCTATGGTGGCCAAAAATCAGGAGTCTGTTAGCATCTTTTCAGATCACTACATTTTATTAAAAGGCATAAACTTTGAATAAAATATCTCTGCTGAATAGGTGCTCCCAGAATATCTGGATGTGTCTCAAGAGATATACATTGACCAACAATTAAGTTGCAGATATACCATCAAATCTTGACCTCTGAACAAATCCATCATACTCTGAAAAAAGACCTTGTCTGTTGTACAAATGAGCGTGTATGAATACCAAAAGGAGCATTATTAATAAATAAGGATGTCTTTAAACATTACATTTTTGCATTGTTCTCAGATCTGGGTTGTTCAATATCTTTTTCTAATGATCCTGCAGTGCAGGACTGATCACTCTGATTTATATTCGGAGATAAGGGCAGTGAAATGGATTTGTGTGTCAACTCTGTGCATAACAATTCTGGGTCTGAGAGGACATCAGCCTAATTAATGAATGATGTTATGTTGTCTTCGCTTTCTACTGTCATTCTGGTTTTGCAGTAGGCATATTAAACTTGCTTTTAATTGTACCATAAACTTCCCTGGGAAATTATTTGAACTGGAAACAAAATCATAATACACCTGTATAAACATTCACATGTACTTATATTCAAGGCTGCTGTTAAGCATGATCACGAAACCCACACAGGAGATCATGGATGGACTTATGCCTATCAGCTGGTGGCCAGCTCCCAGCATACCAAATTGCTCTCCCCTTACCTCTCACACCGATCTCCTTCCGTGTGGCCCCGGCAATGCAAACAGCTGCCTGTCCGCGACTCACACTCCTCTGAGCGGCCATTACACTGGCACGGATGGCAGTTTGGGAAGCCCCAGTGACCAGGCTGGCAGTGGTCGCAGCGAAGCCCAAAGACACTTGGCCGGCAGGGACACTGCCCACTGAAGTTGTCGCAAAAACTGCTCAAGGACCCTTGGCTGCTGCACTGGCATGCTGGAAGGGGAAAGAAAAGTCATGTCTCTGAGGGCAGGCCCATGACAGTTGCCTGCTTGGGGCAAAGGAAGGCAGAGCATACCCCTTGCTCCAGAAACTAAAACAGATGGAATTAGAGGTGAATCATAATTTGATGCTGATTATAAAAAAGCATCCTCCACTCTACTGGAGAGCAGCTGAAGGATATGTATCAACTTCTAGCTGCTCCTCTTCCATTTGCTGCTCAAGGCACCTCAGCTGACTAGCAGGAATGGGAAAGGAGAGCCAGTTTGGTGTAGCGGTCAAGGCACTAGGCTAGAAACTGGGAGACTGTGAGTTCTAGCCCCACTATAGGCACAAAGCCAGCTGGGGATCTTGGGCCAGTCCCTCTCTCTCAGCCCTAGGAAGAAGGAGAAGGCAAGGGCAAACCACTTCTGAAAATGTTGCCAAGAAAACTGCAGGGACTTGTCTAGGCAGTTGCCAGGAGTCAAAAGCTGACTCGAAGGCACACACATTATGGTTGATATTTTGGAGAAACATTCAGCTTTTTCCCCCCCTGAGATAAGACTACCCATGTTTGGAAGCAGTTCACCATTGCCTTCATACGAATTGACTTCCCTATCTACCCTACAACTACCTACAACTACAAATCACCCAACCCTGGTGATTTCCCATCCAAGTCCTATCCAGGCCAGACCCCACCTGGAAACTAAAGGCCAACTAGGTGCTACCACCTGCTGAAACAGGATAAATATCCAGTGAATAAACTAAATAGAGTTGTACAACCCATATTCAAGTCCCTTACTTAACCATGGAGCTACTGGCCATCTTTTGGCAAGTCACTCTCTCTCAAGTCAGATGGAGGAAATGGAGATAAATCTTGTTTGGAAACATCATAATCAATAAATAAACAAATGAGAAAAAATAACAGCAGTGATTCTGGGACACAGCACGACATACAGATTGAAGTATCCATTCATGCTTGAAGAAGGGCTGTACCCTTGTCCTGAAGTTTCCATTGAGGACAAGTTCCCATTAAAAACATTTTCAGAAGTAGAGAAGCAGACAGGAGGGTGAGCTTCGTCCTGTCCTGGCAAGCTACTTGTCCACTCCAACATGCCCCTCCTAAATAATTGCCATCACCTCTAGTGGTATTTCCAATGAATGTTCAGGCACCAAGAACAACCAGCTCAGATCAACATTTCTGCCTATCAATTTGTTACCTTCATTAGCAGCATGTGAATTGGGCTGGGCTGGCAGGGACTAGTCTAGGCTTTAAGGAGAAAGGAATCTGAGTTTCACTCACGCTTGCAGCCACCAGGCCCAAAGCCAAAGGCGCCAGGAGTACAGCGCTCACAGCGACGGCCCATGACGTGAGGCTTGCATTGACACTGACCGCCATCTGGCTTGCACTCGAGGCTCAAAGAGCCCTGGAGGTCACACTGGCAGGCTGGTGACAGAGAGAGAACAAGGAGCAGAGAAAAAGGGTGGTGCTCTTTGTGATGAGCTCGTCAGTTTCTCCTTCCCGCTTGCATAGAAATGGGCCTAAGACCCAGTGAGAAAGCATATCCCCTCTCCACCATATAATGGGGAAATCTGAATGTGTGTGCCAAGGTCAGCCTTGTCTGTGCTTGCAGGCTACCACAACTGCACAAGAACAGCGAGGGCTCTTCCCCAGGGCTCAGGTGACTCACAGCCAGGAGGTTCACTCGCCTCCTGGCTGTGAGTCAACAGAAAACTAAACCGGCATAGATTATAACCCATTACCAACCCCAGCTGCTTCTGTTCTGGCTTGACAGCATCCTCATTTCTTGTGCAGGAAAGGCGGCCTTCCCCCACCTCCCTCCTCAACATCACCGGCTGGCAAAAAAAGTGTCTCCCAATCATAGCACTGCTGCAACCGGCAACAGATCAGCGGATGGCTTGGCCTGCCTGTGGATTTAGGCATCTGCCAGAACTTTCTACCTGCTTCCATTCCTGCCTCTCCCAGCTGGAAGTTCACCTGCCAGGCTGGGAGAGACAGCAGGTGAATGGAAGAGGAGGCTCTCTGCATGCCAGATCTATGAGCTGATCTCTGTCTTGGACCGAGACCCATAATAACAGCTGTCAGGGTGTTGGGACTGCACGAGCCAGATCCATCTCTGCTGCTTCCTGATGCAACTCCACCGTTCCTGTTAGCTGTTGCTCAGGCTGATTTTGAACAGAGTTTGAGCACTCTTCAAGGCTTTAGGGCTCTTCTGGAAAAGCTACAAACTTGCGTGCAAAAGCAGCCTGAACAATAGCTGGCATGCTTTGGGACTGCATCTGAGATAGCTGAGATCCAGCTTGCTCTCCCCCATTTCACCACACAGCCTTCCCTCTACCACTGATCAGCTGCTTTTCAGATTGCAAGCACAGTAAAACTGCTGCAGCTTATTAGCTGCTGAAGAGGAAAACTCTAATGCTGGAATTGTTAGAACACTAACGCTGGACTTATGGACAGCTTAGAGCTGTCTGGAGTGTGGTTCGGGAACAAGGTGAAAGCGATGTCACGGTGACCTCATAGATAAAAGCGGCTACCAGGACATATTCATACCATGCTAAGATGCAAGCGGGGAAGGCCCAGAGTCTCCAGGAACCATCTCTCCCATCCCATCAGGAACTCACGGCTTCACTTTGAACCTTCCCTGTGTTCCCCTGAGTGAGTGGAAAGGCCTGCCTAGTCATGATTTCTCTAGGTAGAGCCACGGGTGGCAGTGGAATCTGGGCAATTTAACACTCACGGAGTGCCCCCTGGTGAATGATGGCTGACATGCTGGTGAGCAAGCTGGCACAAGACTCCGGGGTGGGCACCTTAATCACAGGACGAGCCTGCTGGGCACAGCGGTAGTGCTCAAAGGTCTCTTTGCGAGCATTAGAGGCGGCATCCCCAGCAATGAACATCTCCAAGGAGGAGTAACGTGGCACCAGTACCAACTTCCAAGGAAGAGAAATGAGAAGGAGGGAGGGAGGGAGAAAAGAGGATATTGTTGGGTGTTTACAGCTGATTCCTCCAGCTATGGTTCTCCCTGCTGTGTGTGCCAGGGTGGCCGGTCCCAGTACTTACAGAGTCCAAGAGTACAGCAACACCTTGCAAATGGTCACGCCCTCCGTAATGGGTAAACTCCACCCTAATGGTGTACCTGATTCCTTGCTCTAGGCAGACTGGCTGTGGCAGCACAATGTACCTGTGGAATGGAAATGCCAGTTCACTTCAAAGAAGTTTCTAGCTCCTACCTCATGTATCCCCACAGCATCTTTCTGAATACAGGTGGTCCTCAGTTAATGACCACTTGTTCAGTGACTGTTCGAACTTACGACAGCACTGGACAAATGGTACTTATGACCGGTCCTCTAAGTTCTGGCTGTTGAAGTACTCCTGTGGTCACATGATCACGATCAAGGTGCTTAGCAACCAGCCCGCATTTCTGACTGTCGCAGTGTCCCATGGTCATGTGATCACAATTTCTGACATTCCCTGCCACCTTCCCACAAGCAAAGTCAATGGGGAAGCCTGCAGGAAGTCGGAAGTCATGGTCACATGAGGTCCTTGCTTAACAACCCATGGTGATTCGCATGATGGTAACCGGGGATTGCCGGAACTGCTGTCGTTAAGCGGTGCGTTCATGTGACATCGTGCTTTGCAACGTCGCTTAACGATGGAAATTCCAGTCCCAATTACCATCGTTAAGCAAGGATTACCTATACCAAATTTGCAGAAGAAGGCCTTCTTGCAGCCTGTACTATTGAGACGACTGCTTGGCATCTCTACCTCCTGCTACTTACGGGAAGAGGAGCAAAGGAAGGCAATGCTACTCCTGTTCATCACATAGTTCAGGCTTTTGTGAATTCCACATGCTTATTACTTTACTGCATACGCAAAAATAACATGATATACTGTATGTTCTGAAAGGCTCTAGTTATCATGGTTACAGAGAGAAATTTGTCTGGAGAATGTCATTAAATAAGAACATGACTTCCAGGAAAAACTGGCTAAGGCTTGGTTACTTGCTGCCCACTTAACCCCTAATCCTTACATTCTTTTTTCCAGTAGATTTCTGGTACTTTATTAAATATGGTTTATTATGTTGTTTATGCTTGTTTCTTATGCTTTAAGAACTTCAGCTATGGAAGCAGAATAAATTATGACAAGGGAAAACCATGCAAACATACTGAAGTTACTCAATTTGTTCTGGCACAGTTCTTTAGCGTCCGTGCCATCTTTTTAGGAAAACAAAAAATTGCACGCTGTTTTGAAGGTTAAGAATCTGTTAGTCATGCAATCCATTCTTCTTTAAAGTTGTTCTTTAACTGACACTGAGAGTTTAAAATATACACATCCCAGCCTCCTCATTTACTTATTTATTTATCGAAACAATGCATATAGCCACCCATCTTGCCAAGGTCACTCTGGCCAGTGTACAGAATAAAACCCAAAAAACAATAGCCCTTATAGTTAAAGCCAGCCTGGACAGCCTTAGATCAAACAGGATGGAGAACTGAGTGGACTTGATCCTGCCTACATATGCCTCAAAATCCATCCCTCTTAATAGTTCCCTTTCTCAGCAATACAGATACCACTATTTTTCAGTCTGAACTACACTTTCCCAGCAATAAAGCTAAGATATCTCTATTTTTCAGCTGTTGAACACTTACCGGGATGTGGATAGCAGAGCTGTAGACATCAAGTCATCAGCAGGGATGATGTTTCCACATGGACTACTGGTGGGGATAGGCCCAGGACGCACCACGGACACCTTCACTTCTTCCCATTTTCCTGGAAACTGAGAGGAGAGGAGAGGAGAACAAATGGCATTGTCCACAGGATAACATGGTTGGATGGGCAGAGAGCCAGGAAAACCATATAGCTGTCCCGCCAAGAATAAGGGGCAATTATTAAGGTCAAGATAGCTCAGACTTATATATAAACGAACAGACTGTGTGTTCCCATGTTTTGGGGACCTGAACAGATTCAAGACAAAAGGCATGAGAGCATGAAGAAGTTTGAAGCAGGGTTTTAAACAGGTAACACCAGCAAAGGGAACTGATTTTCCCCTTTAACTTTTCCCGGACTAATCAGACCAGTGCAACTTTCTTCCTGGGGCAGATTTGCAGAAATCTTTCCAAGTCCCCATATTATTAAACAAAGAGAGAAGAGATGACTGAATTCCTTGCTCAGAGGTGGTGGAAATAAACTGGAAGATGAAACATGCCAAATCTGAGGATCTGCTAGCCAAAGCTGACATATGACTCTGATGAAGAATTGCAGGCAATTGAGGATACAGGTTCTGGAATCAGTCCCTCCCTGACATGACATGAATTGTTAGTGTTGCTTTGGGGATTGCCAGTTTTTTTTAAACAGGCCCTATTCTTATGCCTTTAACAGAAATCTTCCAGGCAGTAGACACATTTTTTCCTGGCATGGAGACCAAGTGATGCAATAGGCTCCAGATGCTTCATTTTTATACAGCAGGTTGCTGTTAAAATAACAAAATCAAAGGGAGTACTTTGGGAAGTGTAGGTCTTATAGCATATAGAGAAGGTAAAATAATGCAACAGAGCAGTGTTTCTCAACCTTGGCAACTTGAAGATGTGTGGACTTCAACTCCCAGCATGCTGGCTGGGGAATTCTGGGAGTTGAGGTCCACACATCTTCAAGTTGCCAAGGTTGAGAAACACTGCAATAGAAGTACCAAAATTCATGCGTATGCCAGATGAAACTTGGGAGCAAACCAAAACAACAGCAAATTCTTCTAAAACTTCTCGAAGCTGAAACTCACCATTTTAAATATTGACAATGAAAACTTGGGGAATTTTTAAAGTGGGCAATATTACTTGCAGAATTGTAATGTGTCACCAACGTGGCTTTCTTGGGCTGACCTGCTTATTTTATAAATCCCTAATCACTTTATTTAAAAGTTTGACTTCCAATGCGTATACTGCAAATTTTAAACTAGAATGTGAAGGGTGGAATTAAAAAAAATGAGGGGTTCCCAAAGGATGTATTTCAGTGGCAAAAAAGAAGCAGGAGTAGAGCATGAGGTATTAGGCTGGAAAGTCAAAAGGGACGTACCTGAGGTTCATAACGCAGCAGGACATCATATTCCATCGAAAATGGTACACTGTGGATATGGAATTCCACCACACTGCCCTCCAGCGCCCGGGCAAACCCTAGCCCAGTCCACGTGACTGGACGGCCAGAGAGGTGCACACGCTGCATAACTTCAGCTCCCTGCCAACAGAAGGATTGGTAAGCTATTGTGATGGAATGGAATTATGAAGGCCAGGCTCAGGGAGAAAAACATTTTCTTTCTTCTCCTGAGGAGCGTGGGAAATATAAGAGGATGAGACTGGCACCTCCCTGAGGAATTCACAATGTTGTGGCTGGCATTACTTGGGAGCTGGGGTTTCAGTCTGGGAAGATTCTTGCTAGAGGTTGTAGCTAATAAACATAGCTGAACTGAATTTGCATTGTCTCTTGGAGTTCCTTGGGCTAGGCCTGACAGCTATTATGTTTATGACATAATATTACATTAGTTTTTTTTTTATATTAGCAGTCTTATCAATTCGGAGTTATTTAACTGAATCAGAGAACTTCCCTTATTAATAGCTTTACGTACACCTACATACATTCACATGTGATTTTTTCAGCCTTGAAAATGTCCCCAGAAAAGCTCATTAAACAATAGGAAAGGAAACACAATTAAATAGCAATAAGTGCAAACTACAATTTTGTAGCACACCTGACCCAACCTGCACAGTGCCTCTCACACACCTTTGGGCACCGTCCCCGACCCACACGGTGCCTGTAGTGCACCCTCCCCAACTCTTTCCCGCCCTCCCCACACCCCCTCACTCCCTCCCCCACCTGGCAGCAGCCACCTATCTGCCTGCCGGCCTGGGACTTGCAACTTCCTGCCGGCTTCCCCACTGACTTTGGTTATGGGAAGCCGTCAGGAAGTTGCCTTGCCTAACGACTGTGGGATTCAGTTAACAATGGCAACCTGGACTGCAGGGATTGCCATCGCTAAGCGATGCAGTTGCACTTTACAACCACATCGCTTAGTGACAGAAATTCCAGTCCCAATTGCCATCGTAAGTCAAGGACTACCTGTATTTGCCTTCAGGAAATAGTCTCCCCAGAGATACTTCTTGCTAAGGTTATGCAGCTCCTCAGAGAATAACTGTAGCCCAGTCTCAGGAAAAGACAAGGCTGCTTTAAGGTGTTGCAGAAAAACGCTACAGTTGTGTTCGTGTGCATTCCAAAGCACCTTTTGGAGAATGAGTCCAAAGCATTGCTCCTTAATATTTGCTTTTTCCTTAAAAAAAGTATCACTTCAAAACTGCCATTTGTATTTCCAGGAAAACTCCACTAAGGGTTAAAGGTTTTGCTTCCCAGCAGATGCTCTGCAGGCTTCCCCAATGCTGCTTAGAACAAAACCTGTGCATATGAACTGCATTTGGACAGTTAGAATCATGCCTGGGATTGGATTTATAAATGTGGATGCAAGTAAATTTGGTGGCAGGTAAAGGCTGACAGGCCCCACCCATCAGCATTTAGTCCTTACTCTGCTTCTTGTCCTCACTGGATCACCTGGCAAGGAAATATACAATTACCTCGTTCCACTCCCCTGTGACCAGCCTGAGGCTCACACCCATGAAAGCTGCTTTCTGACAACCAGCAGCTCCAGCAGCAAGTTCCTGGTGACTCCTAGCCATTCCTCACCTGGTGGAGGCGGGCTTCTTCAGCCTCATACATGTAGTGATCCAACGCTATGCGGTAATAGCCAGTCTGAACTTGATTACATTGCCGGCTGATTATGTGGCTGCGGCAGCGACACTGTCCCGTTTCTGTGGCACACCTGTGAAAAGGAAAAGGGCCAGATTCAAAATAGGCAAACAGTTCTCCCAAGTGAGAACAGGCCTACCCAACTTCTCCTGGGGGGATAAAATTGGCTCTGGCCGGCTGGAGCCTTACTAAAACTAAGTAGGTTCAGGCTTGGTCAGTGCTTTTATGGGAGATCTGAGAACCCGTCTCAGATGCAGACATCTCATTTTGAATTATATGGAAGAAAGAAGAAGGTATAGCTCTCTCTCTTCTGCCTCTCCTCCCACAGCAATCTGATTCTTTGCCACCTCCAGTAACATGATATTTCTCTTCCCATCCATTCCATCTGGTTCTTCTCCTCCTCCTGGATATTACATAGGTAATACTGCACCAATTTGTCCCTCATCAGCTTCTCCATCTTTGCACACAGAACGACAGCCATAGTTCCTTACTGGTTGTCATAGGCACCCCCTACATCGCAATCGCAAGGACGGCAGCCATACAGATCGGAGCTCAAAGCCCAGTGCTCAGGCTGGAAAGCAACATAACATTCGTTAGTCCAGGAGACATACTGCAAAAATGAGGGGCACAAGTAGGGCTTCCTGCCTAGTACTTACCAGGCACTGATTGCAGCTGCGCCCGGTAACCAAGCGTTTGCACAAGCAGTTGCCCGTGATAGCATTACATTGGGCCCCCTCCTGCACTGTGCCTCGGGGGTCACACTGGCAGCCTGTCAAGGCAAACATGACAAATTCACTCCTGTCCCAGTTTATCTATCCTGAATGATGTATTCCCCCCATTGAGAAATCATTCCCAGCTTTCAGGGGAAAGCTGCTGGCGTCATCAAGCATTTCTTATTTTCTTTAGTTTGGCTTTGAGAAACAAGGTGAAGTTTAAGCAGTGAACTTTATGGCTGGGTCAAGGTTTGAACCTCAACCATATCTTTCATTTTGTTCCTTACACCACACTGGCTAAAGGGCCACCCAGTGCTAGGGTCACCAGAGGCTCCCTAGAAGAACCACCTACACCCAAGAATACCCATCAAGGGGAAGGGTACCTACGCTGGCAGCCTTGTGGGTTTTCTGCACTCAGTCCGAAGAAGCCAAACTTGCATTTGTCACAGCGTGCCCCCTCCACATGCTCCTTGCACCGACACAGTCCGGCAATCAGCCCCAGCGCTGGATCATCGTGTGTGTCACACACCCCACCATCTAAGGTCCCATCAGGGTCACAGTCACAGGCTACAAGGCAGAGGAAAAAGGAGCTGTAGTCAAGGGAATATGTGGAAGGAATGCCACAATTCAGAATCTAAAACAAGACCAGCAGGGAACACTTAAAAACAAAACTGTTTTTACTTCTAACCTAAAAAGAAAAAAAGTCCTACCATTTTCTGGTAGATTATTACTGGTGAATAATGCTGCTAATAGAAGAGATGTGATACTAATTTATTTTTCCTCCTTCAAGGCTGAGTGGCAACACTGCCCTTTAATTTCCTGAGATTTTGCTGAACCATGTGCTAAACCAGTGTTTGTCAACCTTGGCAACTTTAAGATGTGTGGACTTCAACTCCCAGAATTCCACAGCCAGCATGCTGGCTGGAGAATTCTGGGAGTTGAAGTCCACACATCTTAAAGTTGCCAAGGCTGACAAACACTGTGCTAAACTCTCCACTCTGCTAACTCAGCAATGAAGAAATAGGCAGCTAACCTGTAGACAGGTGTGGAGAAAAACGCTCAGTGAATGTATAGTCAAAATGCTGGTTCCAAAGCCTCTAGTCTAGCTTTTGCAGTTCTCACTTAATGCTTTGTGCTGCTGTTGGTCTGCAGGGTTTTGACTGTACTTTCAGGGAAACATACCAGAGGCCCATTAGAAGCATCGCACTAGCAGCAGGGGCACTGATACACTTTGTGGACACAAGAAGGAGAAAAAAACCAGCTATTCCCAAGGAGGATATTTAGTATTTTTGTCTTGTTCAAATGCACCAGGCCACCTTTGAGAAAACTGAAGGTACTACTCAATCCTCAGAAACACCACTGAAATCAGGCAGTCAATTACGGAACAATCAAGGTACAACTTCCCATTGATTTTTGTTAGGATGACAGGATGGAAGCATTGTGGAACAAGCCCAATATAGTGGTACCTCGGTTCACGAACTTAATTCGTTCTGCGACTCTGGTCGCAACCCGAATTGGTCGCAACCCGAATCAAATTCTGCCTTAAGGTTCAACGTAAACACGGTTAATCCGTTCTGACCCCTCCGAATTTGGTCGCCAACCGATTTTGGTCGCGTCCCGAATCAAATTTTCCCATAAGATTCAGTGTAATTACGGTTAATCCGTTCTGAACCATACGTGGGTTTTTTTTTTAAACCACAAAAATATGACACAAAGTACAGTACGAAGAGAGAGAACACTAACCTTGCTCGATGCGACTTCTGGCGTGGAGGACAGGAAGGTGGGTGGGGAGGCGGTTATTGCTTGGAGGGAGAGTCCCCCTCCCTACAGGAAGCCACGACCATGTGTCACGGGAGGGAAAATGGCCGCGGATCCTGTTCGTCACCCGATCCGGCGTTCGCGAACGGAGGCAAAATTTTGCGAACGGAGCTGTTCGTGACCCGAATTGGTCGTGAACAGAAGCGTTCGTGACCCGAGGTACCACTGTACTAGTACTGGGTACAAATGGCTTTTCAAAATTCTCCACCATTCTTGGGGGAGAAATAAAGCAGGAGGATGGGCTGACTTTCTCCAACAGAAGGAGAAATTCTCCCATAGTTTCTCAAGGGCAGAAATCTTTCTCCGCAGTGACCAAAGTTCTGCTCCTAAAAAGCCCCATGGGAGAAATTTCCTCTCTCTTCCTTAGGAATCTCACTGAAGCATGAAGAGCCAGAAGACTGCTGACGCTAGTGAGATGACTGAATAAAAAGAGGACAGTTGGGCATACCCTCTTAGCTACTTTGCCACTGAGTAAGTGCCAAACGCTACAATTTCCTGAGAACTATTTCTCCTTTTTGAAAGAAGTTCAAAAGCAATTTACCACATTGAATGAAAGCTGGTAGGAAAACTCACAGTTACTCACACCCTGCTCACCTCCAGAGTGAATTACTGTAATGTGCTCTACATGGAGCTGCCCTTGAAGAGCATCTGGAAGCTTCAGCTGGTGCAGAATGCGGCTGTGTGGACAGTTATGTGTGCCCCTAGGATCGCACAAGTTGCACCTCTGCTCTGCCAGCTGCATTGGCTTCCAGTCTGCTTCCAGGTGCAATTCAAGGTGCTGATTTTGACCTTTAAAGCTCTACATGGTGTGGGACGAGGTTATTTCAGGGACCACCTCTTCCCAATTACATCTGCCTGTCCCATCAGCTGCAACAGGAGAGGTATGCTACAGGTCCTGTTTGCTGAGGAATTTCATCTGGTGGGACCCAGAAGATGTGTCTTTTCTGCTGTGGCTCCCACGCTCTGGAACATCATTGCCCCCTGAGGTGAGGTTGGCCTCATCCTTGTTAGCCTTCCAGAAAGCCCTTAAAACGTGGTTTTTCCAGCAATCTTGGAGATCCCATGGGGATCCTGCAAGGTGGTTCTATGACATTAGGTGATTGTTATTCTCCCACAATCTTGGCATTTTCATGTTTTATTTTGATATATGTTTAGTGTTTTAAGATTGGCTATATTGTTTTACTTGTTGCTGTGTTTGTACACCTCCCAGAGTCATGTCATATAACTCTAGATAACATCTGCCAAATAAATAAATAAATAAATAAAAACAGGCAGGAAAATTTCTCTACCCATGTAATGGTATGTGGGAATGACCTTGGGAGAACGGGCCCAGAGACGCTGCCTAGGGAGCAGTCAGATAAGAGACAGCTAAGCCCACAGCTGGACAATGAGCAGGACAAGAGGCTCAGAAGAGACCCTCCCTCAGTTCTCTGGCTGTAAAGGTGATGGCGGGAGAACTGTACTTTCAGACTTGCAAGATTCTGTTAATGTAGCCTTACAATAAAGTAGAATTAGTTTATCTGGTCATGTTTCCTGTCCAGTCTACCTGGTAAGGCTGACAATCCAAAACAACTTAATAGTTCCAAAGGATTTCTTTTTAAAAAGCTCCACAAAACAAAAACTCCCACAGAAGTCCCAGCCCCACTCATTCTCATGTCACTTTGTCACCACCCTGCCTGCTGTGGCCCAGCTGCTCCTAAATCCCCCACTTTCATGGTCTAAATTAGGATATGACATTTCACATGACCCTTAAGGGTTGAATCTTCAACAGAGGTTCAAAGACATATAGGACCCAGAAATATCAGGGGATAGATGCCTGTACACTCTCATCCCCCAACTCTCCTTTCCCAGCACCGAGGACTGGTGCTTGTCCACAAGAGAATCCTTCTGTTCCTGGAGACCCTCAGATCCCGAGTCCATTTCTTCTGCCCACAGCCCCATGTGTAGCACCCCCTCACCTTGGCACACGCCAGGGTCACGAATGTCCTTGGTGGGATCCTTATAGTAGAATGGTTTGCAGATCTGGCAGTGATGGCCCATGGTGTTGTGCTGGCATTCATCACAGACACCACCACTGGAGTTGCCCGTGGCCAGGTACACAGCCATGTCAAAGTGGCACCGGTGGGAGTGTTCATTGCAGTTGCACTCTGAGGAAAGCAAGAGGGCAAAAGCACTTCAGACGCCATCAGCCGATAGCACTTCCCAGCCTCCAAACATATCAGAAACAGCACCCACGAGAGCACAAAGATACCTCCCCTCTATTGTTACCTGGCTAGAAGGTAGAGGCTACCCCTTAACCTTCCTTGCTTCCTTGTGGTGATGAAGAAGCTGACCCCAGCCAGCAGTCTATGCACACAAGAGTGAATAGATGCTAAAATCTGTCCCAAACACCTGAGATATCCCATCTCTGGACACTTTCACATATAAGAATTTCCTGCACATAATTTGTTTCCTTGCATACGTGTGTCAAAAATCCTGTAGGATCTGCTTTACCAGGGCCCTGTGGAAGCTGCTACCACATAAGAATTCATCCAATGTTTGTACTTAAGTCTTTCTGTGCGTATAAAACACTATGTTGAATAATTGACAAGTTGCTTCTGTTCTGCTGCCCCCTCGTTAATATGTGCTCATTTCAAAGCCCATAGGGAAGAAACCTGTGGTCTTCCAGATGCTGCTAAACTTTGACTCCCAGCATTCCTCACTATAGGCCATGCTCACAGTGTTTGCTGGGAGTGACTGTCCAGTAACCTCTGGAGGGCCTCGAGCTACTAGTCCCCTCAGGCGGAGGGCCTCGAGCTACTAGACCCCTCAGGCAGAGGGCCTCGGGCTACTAGACCCCTCAGGCGGAGGGCCTCGGGCTACTAGACCCCTCAGGCGGAGGGCCTCGGGCTACTAGACCCCTCAGGCGGAGGGCCTCGGGCTACTAGACCCCTCAGGCGGAGGGCCTCGGGCTACTAGACCCCTCAGGCGGAGGGCCTCGGGCTACTAGACCCCTCAGGCGGAGGGCCTCGGGCTACTAGACCCCTCAGGCGGAGGGCCTCGGGCTACTAGACCCCTCAGGCGGAGGGCCTCGGGCTACTAGACCCCTCAGGCGGAGGGCCTCGGGCTACTAGACCCCTCAGGCGGAGGGCCTCGGGCTACTAGACCCCTCAGGCGGAGGGCCTCGGGCTACTAGACCCCTCAGGCGGAGGGCCTCGGGCTACTAGACCCCTCAGGCGGAGGGCCTCGGGCTACTAGACCCCTCAGGCGGAGGGCCTCGGGCTACTAGACCCCTCAGGCGGAGGGCCTCGGGCTACTAGACCCCTCAGGCGGAGGGCCTCGGGCTACTAGACCCCTCAGGTGGAGGGCCTCGGGCTACGAGATCCCTTAGCCTTCTACCCTGATAAATGTCTTATAATGAGAAATGGTAGAGTATGTCCCTTTACTGACAACACCCCCTCCACTAGGGCTCCTCTACATAAAAGTTTTGGGAGGGCACAGCTATTTCTGGCCTCAGAGTCTTCCCAAAGTTGTCTTTAGAGGCACCACTGTTTTCACACACACTCACTCTTGCAGGCATTTGTGCGGCGTCCCTCAGCTGGGCGCCAGGGCAGCTCATGGTAAAAGTCACTGCACAGCTCACAGTTCAGCCCTTTGGTGTTGTGCTTGCAGACACAGCGACCATGTACCTGTTGGCAGACAAACAAAGGGGGCAATGCAAACCTCAACAGACAGACCCTCCACAAGCACAGACAAGGGTCACATTGTAGGTATCTATTCGGTAGGTTTGGGACAGCCCCATGCAAAAATGGGGCATTTCGTTTCTGGCACAGATTGTGGCATCCTGTGAAAAGGCTTTTAAAAGAATATGAAGCTGGCCCTTAGGGTGACATGGAAAACCTCATAAGACAAAAGAGCACAGTCCTCTGGTCTGGAAGGAAAAGCCAAATCTGAATGGGTTTTTTTCCAGCCTTAGTTTATTTATCTCTTGCCTTTCTTCCACCACAGAAGTCCAGAAAGTGTGCATGAACTGCAACCTCTACTGATTCAGCAGTATGCAGACTGGGGCAGGCAATGCTTCTCTACCGGGGGCTATATTTTACTTTTAAAAGAATTGTTTTCACTGGCCTCCAGAGGGAACAGCATTTGTACTGGTGGCAGCCCAAAGGGGAGGGGATGACATTTTGGAAAGTGTTTTCATTTGGGGAGGTGGAATGGGATTTGAAGTGAGATAGCTACAGTAAGCCCTGCAGAAACTTCACACTTTTGTGGAGGGTTTTTTTTGGGGGGGGGGGTTTAAAAGGACCATAAAATATCATATTATTGATAGCATGATATGGGAATGGAGGCCTTTTCTCAGAGGAAAAATGGTAGATGGGGAACCACATGTGCCCTGGGGCTACATGTTGCCCACTCTAACGTAGACGCATCAATGTATAGTTCTTGAAGAGAGAGATCAAGAGATCCAGCTGGCTGGAAAACATCTTGCCCAAACTAAGTGGTTCTAAATCCGATCAGTGCCTTTGTGGGGCGTAGCAGCACCACAGCTTTTTCAGCAAGAACAGCTTCTAGTTTTGCATTAACAGAAGAATTTGTTGAATATTTCCCTCACATGTAGCTCTTTAAGGCAAATCCAGATTTGTAAGGATGGGCACATCTGATGACGGGGGCCAGGGGAGCACGGTGTTATCTGTGCCTGCAGGCTTGTATCAGGAAGCCTTACCATGCCTTCAACAGCAGCAGGTCTGCCAGCGAGAGGGGCACATTCCGAGGCATGCCCGTAGCAGAAGCAGTTGCCGCGCAGCACCATCTCATACACCGCATAGTAGTACTTCTCCTTGATTTCCCGGCGTGAATCCAAGAGGTTATCTCCCAGAGTGTGCAATTTAGTCAAGTTCATCCTCAGGTTGGTGACTTTCAGGAGATCTGGGCATTGAAATCATGAGATGCAGGAAGATCATAAGATTGTGGTGAGACATTTTGGACTGTCTGGCTTCTGCAAAGTCTCAGCTAGAATCAGAAAAATGTGCATCATACTAGGGAGGAGAGAAGGCAAGGGATCGTGAATTCCCAGACAGATCCTCAGAGCCAACAGAGTAATTGCTGCAGCAAAAATACATCAAGGGCCAAAATTAACCAGCCTGAAATAGGACAGAAGACAAGGGCAGCTGCAGATTGCCCTGGGGTCACAGTGAACTACCTAGTTAGCTAAATAAATCTCTACCTCCCTCTCTGTCTGTCTGTATGTGCATATATGTGTACATCTGTGTGTGTGCGCACTACATACACTGGTCTAGGATATATTCTCTTTGGGAAGAGATTCTTGTGGTGACAGCATGTTTACTCAGTATCTTGGGTCTAGTGGGATATATATATTTTTCAGAAGAATCACAGCATTGGAAAAGGACTGGAAAAGTCGGAAAAGTCATTTCATAATCCTTTCTCTGCCAATGCAAGAAATCCCTTAAGGGCCCATGATAAATGGCTATGCAGTTTCTGCTTAAAATACTCCAGCAGAGCATTCTGGATATGTGATCAACATGCCGACATTTAAAAACTGAGAATGGCCTTCCCCAAACAGGTGACTTTCAAATATATTCTCATCACAACTGCCATGCCGGCTGAGAATTTTAGAAGTTTGTTTATTTATTTATTTATTTAATAGACTTGTCCCCGCCCATCTCCCCACAACAGGGGAAGTTGTAACCTCAACACATCTGGATGGCACCAAAATAGCGAAAGTTGCATGCAAAATGGTGTGGTCCATTCCTTGAACGCTCCAATGTTCCCTGGAACATTCCATTTTTTCCCCAGAACATGCTAACCTAGCTGTTTGGGTTTTTCCTGAAATAAATCTGGAACAGAAAAGAGTTTGCAATATTTGGGACATGGTCCAGCTCCAAAACTCTCAAAGGGAGGTGGGATACATTGAGTGGCTATCCTTTTTGCATCTCAAACCAATGCTCTACTCTCTTCAGCCCAGAGTCAATAAAAAAACTCACTCTGAATTTTTGGACTGTAGGGGTCATGGATTTGAATAGCTGGATCCAGCACTCTGTAGATGACCTAAAGCAAAGAAGAAAGACATAACATGGAGAAGACAAGGAGCCCTGATTGAGTGCAATAGCTCTGAGTACTCAACTTTGCAGTCCTGAAGCTAGGGATCACACTCACCTCCCCTTCTGTAGAAGGTTCAATTTCTGAGTATCGTGACTCACAGATAACATCATCCACTCGTCTCAAGGGTCCACGGGATGCAGTGGGGAAGGATGCTGCACAGTCATAGGCAAAGTAGCGGTACACCTGCCAGGTGCGGCCAAAGTCTGCTGAGCGTTCCACCAGCATGGCTGCAGGTCGGAAGGTCTGCGGGGGTAGAAACAATTGTGCCCAGAACAGTCACCCAACAAGTCAGTCCAAATTGGGCTGGAGATCTACAAGAATCACTCTGTGTGCGGGCCATCCTTTGAAGTGTTTTCATTTTGTTCAGCTTTTAGTTGTTATTATAATTCTATCTTATTTGTATTTGAAATATTATATTATTATTAGTAGTAGCAGTAGTAGTAGCATCATAACCATAATCGTCGTCATTATCAATTGTCTAGGTTATAACTTGCCTAGAGTTCAGTTGGATTGAGGTAGTGTATAAATTTCATAAATAAATAAAATAATGAGTTGTGACAATGGTAAAGGAATAAATAAACATGGGTGAACTGGGCTCTACGCTCATATATTTTAGGTAAAGGCTTATCAGCCCTTCAAGATAGGTCAGGTCAAGAAACAGGTATCACAAAAAATTCTAGAGCTTTACTTTATTGATACAGGCTATAATAATAGAATCTCTTGAAAGCCTGATAACATTTCCCCTTCCCTCCCTATACCAAAGAGAATCAAGATAGGGCAATCTTGTGTTTCTTTCTCACACTTTCTGTTTGCCTGGGCTACGTTTTACTAATGGTTGCCACAGATTTTCTCCAAGGTCATCTCTACATGACCCTAGATTTCTAGGTTGCGGTACGCTATTAAGGGTATGGTCAACCCTTGAGATTTATGGATCTCATATTTAATGGACAAAATATAATGAACAGAGCTATACTGAGCTGGGATGCTGGAAGCGGGGGTTCCCTGAGAGGAGGGAGGGGAGGGAAGAGAAGGGAATTTAACAGACAATCATCTTTAGTGGACACATCTTCCCCTCAATAATCTATCAAATCAAGTGCTAACTATATATGCTAACACAATAGATGTAACAGATTTAATTTGGTCTTTTACAAAATAGTTTTATAAGACTTTTTCCTATGTTTCATAGGTAGAAACTCATTAAAGAATCATTTGTAGACAATGGCTTGTTGTACAGAATGGAATTTTTGTCTTATAGGAAACTGCATACAAAGGTGTTGCCTTACATGCTGCAGACACGAAATTCTGCATGGACAGGTGCATCCATTCTGTGATTTACCTATAGATCCTCCCTGTGAAGAACTGCATAAGGCAACAAAGGCTCCCCAAACAGAAATTCATTCATGCTTCTCAATGAAGAAGGCATTCTGGAACCCTCTACTGGAGAAGAAGCCATCTATTGTCAAATGGAACATACCTTGAAAGTCATGATTAAGTGTGTGAAGTGGAATTCAGCCTCTAAGTCCAGGCGGATACTGACCTGCTCCACTCCTAGAGAATAAAGAGATTGATGGTGGTGGGCCCCAGAAAAATATCAGGGTAATGGCTTCTGACCTGATTTTGGAAGGGATCCAAGATTCCTGGGAAGCATACTAGGATTCTCATTCTAGAAAATCAATAATGGTAATGGCCCAATTTCCTGAAAGACAGCTGGCCCACTACTGCAATTCTTCCCATCCAAGCTATGCTGGGTATCTTCTAGGAGCCATGGAAAAATCCAAGAACCATAACAAATGCCCCCCTCCTCCCCCCATATATACAACATGCAAGGATACCTCAGCTCCAGCAGTTGCCAAAATCCCATCCCAATAGCTGACACTGAAGGCAGACCTCTTTTAACAAAGCCCCCCTCCCCACACACACCATGACTATCTGGTAAGCCATACAGTTGGTAAGGGAGGAATTCCTGAATTTAGGCAATCTAATAAGACTCTGCCATTGAGTGAGACAGAGCTGAGCTCCAAAGAAATGAACCCATTAGCATACCTGCTTTCATGATGCAGAGAGCAACTCCAGATAATATTACTGTATAGGAACTATATGGGATTATTTTATGTATTAATTTTTATAACTGAGTTTGCTAGCTTCCTTGGAGGCGTGGTTCAAAAACAAAACAAAATAAATACAGGGCATTAGTATCTTAAATTAATGATATACATATGTACACAATGCTTACTTGCAAACTAACAAAAAGTTAGTTCTATTTCACTTCCCTAGAACTGTGCAATCCTTTTCTTAAATAGCTCCCCCAATCCAAGCAGCCTTCTCTTAATTCCTTTTTAGGAACAACATAAAAACTTCTTTTTGAACTTTTTGAAGATACATATATAAAATGCAGTAGTCCACATTGCACAAAACACTATCAGGTGGATAAAATATTGCTGTAGGGTAAATATTCTAAGCAAACTGTTGTTTTGATTGCCTTCTTTTTGGCTGCAAATTGCCTCCCTGTTGTTTTTTTAAAGCTAAGAGTGGAAAAAAAAGATCCTCCCCATCCACCCCTCAGGAGTAATCTGGAACGAAGCATGAGAGCAACTCCAGATGAGTCTATGCAGAAGGAGCACCAGAGAACCTTGTGGAAACAAGGAGACCTGATTGAGGAGACTTGAGCTGTGCACTGCGTGGGTGTTCTTGGATCCAGAGAGAGACAGTCTGGCTGCCAGAAGTCAGTTATTGGTGCTCAGTCCCTCTGAGTAGCTGGCTCTTCCTATATGAGCTCCCACCCCCACCGGGCAAAAACCAGAGGATGAAGGGACTTGGTTGACTATGATTCAGCATTTCCCCTGCGTGGGAGAAAAAGGAAAGCAATAGGACTCTGGGGAAGCCCTCTGTCCTGCTGCTGCCTCAGCAGTGACATATTCTGAACAAAGAACACGCAGATCCAGGGCACGCTCCCTTGATCTGATTGTGGGGCTGGCTTGCTGCAGGGAAACATGGAGCAGCAAGGAAGAATGTGTCCATGGATATCTAGGAGTCCTGCTGGTAGACAGCTTATAACACCCTTACGTACATCAGGCGTAAGGGGAGGCAATCCAACTCCCATCACCTTCCCCTCCCATTTCCCCTCACAGAGGATTGTGTTCTAAAGCAGGGTTCCTCAACCTTGGCGACTTGAAGATGTGTGGACTTCAACATGGCTGGCTGGGGAATTCTGGAAGCTGAAGTCCACACATCTTCAAGTCGCCAAGGTTGAGGAACCCTGTTCTAAAGGATCTGAAGAGCCATTTGGGCACCAGAGGCTGTGTAGCCTCAGACTGCTTTCTGATGTGTCCCTTGCTACCTTTAAAAAGGCCTTAATGCACCTGTTTTGGAAAGGCTTTTGATTTATTCATGATTTTGATCTTCAGTTGTTGTGGCTTTCATTTCATAGGTTATGGTAAACTGCCAAAATAATGTAGTATTCAGCAATAAATCTAATAGTGTAATAAATCTAAAGTCTAATAAAGAGATAAATTTTCTGCAGTCATCCAGCCTCATGGATGACATTTAATTGGGGGAGGCAGATGTTTTTTCACACCATGATAGCTTTCTAATGTTTTCTTACTATTTCTTCCATCTTTTTTCTTTCCTCAAATAATCTATTGAGGAAGACATTGCACAACATCTTTTGGCTAGCAGCAATCCACATAATCTCTTTGCCCTGCCGTAAGGTTGACCTGCTAACTGTTTCCTAAGCCCATCCAGATGACATCACTTATATTTCAGTGTGGCTGAGATAGCTTGAGAACATTTATGGTGCTCTACTTTGGAGGTCATGTTTTATTTATTTGTTTATTTACTTACAGGACTTATATGGCTGCCTATCTCATACAATGACTCTAGATGGCTTACTACAATCCATAAAACAGTTAAAAACATACCCTTCCACACAGGTGCCAGACCAAACATCTTCACAGCTCAGCACCTCATCCTAGCCCAATGCTTGGGGGAAGAGCCAGGTCTTCATGGCCCTCCAGAAGGCTAAAAGGGTAGGGATCTATCTGATCTCCTGTGGGAGGCTGTTCCAAAGGACTGGGGCGGCCACCAAGAAGGCACGCCTCTGAGGTCCCGTCAGATGCCAAAGTTTAAGGGAGGGGACCTGGAGTGCACCCACCCTATCTGACCTAGTAGGACAGACGGATACGCTCAGGGAGAGGTGGTCCCACAAGTAACCTGGCCCTGTGCCATGTAGGGCTTTAAAGGTGATAACCAGCATCGTGAATTGCACCCGGAAAGCAAATGGAAGCCAGTGCAGCTCATGCAGCAATGGTGTTACTTGGGTGAACTGCAGGATACCCAAAACCGTGTGCTGCTGCATTCTGGACCAGTTGCAGTTTCTGGATGGTCTTCAAGGGCAGCCCCATGTAGAATGCATCACAGCAATCCAAACAGGGGGTGACTAAGGCATGGGTGACTGTAAGCAAGGCCTCCCGGTCCAGGAAGGGGGGCAATTGGCGCACAAGACAGATTTATGCAAAGGGCCCCCTAGCCATGGCTGCCACTTGCTCTTCTAGCTGGAGCTGTAAGTCCAAGAGGACCCCCAAATTGCACCCCAGATCTGTACGGGGAAGTGTTACCCCATCCAGAGTCAGAGATATTAACTCTCCTGACCCTGGGGGCCAAAACCCACAACCATTCCATCTTACTAGGGTTGAGTCACAGCCAGTTTCTCCCCATCCAGGTCCTTACAGCCTCCAGGCACTGAGCCACAACCTGAACAGCATCACTTGCCCAGCATGGGGTAGAGAAGTATAATTGGGTATCATCAGCGTAGTGATGACACCAAACCCCATGCCAGCAGATGACTTCTCCCAGTGGCTTCATACAGATGTTAAATAAGAGGGGAGAGAGACTTGAGCCCTGAGGCACCCCACATGATAGGTGCCTAGGGCTGGATCTCTCCTTCCCCACCAGCACTGACTGGTACCAGCCATGGAGAAAGGAGGAGAACCACTACAAAACAGTGCCCCCCACTCCCAGTCCCCAGAGCCAGTCCAGCAAGATACCCTGGTTGATGGTATCAAAAGCTGCTGAGAGATCCAGGTACTATATCCCAGCCTGAATCCTGACTGAAAAGAGTCTAGATAATCCAGATAAATTTCCCTAACATCCTATCCAAGATTTTAGAGTTGTAGTAAAAACAGCGATACGCTAAGCCTGAAATCTATTTGGCTTTGGTTTGACCAGGAACAGCCAAACGTCTTTTTTTTTTCCTGCCAAGTGCTTCATTCCCTCAGGAGTAATCTTTGGAGGTGGGTACGCAAGATGATGGTGGGCTGAGCCAAAACAAATTATGAGTAAGGGCAGAGGTAAAAGGTAAACTTTTTTTTTTTCTTTCTGACACCTGCTTTTTCTTTTTTGTTTCTGCGTCTTTTCCAGAAATCCTTTTCTTTCTCTGGTTGTCTTCATGTAATAGCTTACAGGGAAAAACAGATTGCTCTTGTCAGAGGTCTGAACTGCTCACTGGCAAGGGGTTTTTAACATTGGGCTAAGGACCACTGGTGGCCAACCCCCACAAGGTACCACTGCCCTCTCCCTGCCAGAGATCCTACTGCTGGTTTGCAGATCAGCCAGTGACCAAATCTTGTTTTAATTTATGTAATGATCTATGACTCTATGTATTGAAAAATGATTGATGTTCCCAATCAACTGGATGACCATGGCAACTGGCAGTACTTCCAAATGCAACTGACACCTTAAAGATCAGGCAACTTATCTGCATTGATGTTTGCCTGTACAGCTCCTCAAAAATTTAAAATGTCAAAGTGTAAACACGTCACCCTGGCATTTATGTATGGAGACTTCCATTTCTTACCATTCTCTGACTGCCACCAGGTCTTCTTGCGATGGCGGGCAAAGGCAGTGATCACGTTCTCAATGCGATGGCTGTTACGGTTGGACACAGGATCATAAGGTCGGCGTGAGTCGCACACAAAACACTTTTTCTCATCCTGTTAAAGAGATGGAGCCACGTGTGGGCTGTTCTCCCCGTAAAAATGGATTTGGGGGAGAATCTGGCATCGAAGGAAACTTGGCTTTCATCACATATAAAGAAAGAGCAATTAGCTGTTGTGCTGCAAAAAATTAGCTCTGAGCCCTGCAAGGCAGAATGCTGGTGAATTTTTTGCAGCAGCAACATGCAGTGAAAATGACTACGGGAGGTACAGTGTTCACATAGGAGTCTGCCATTTGTGTGGTTTTTAAAAGGTATTCTAAGCTCTCTGAAGGCTTCCGTACCTTTGAAAACTGTCAGGAAATCATGCCTCCATGATTTAATAGTATGCCACCACATTCTGGCACAGCATGTGGACTCTTGGAGGGGGGAGCAATTTGTACACATTCCTGGTTTTTAAAAATAATGTAGGTCAGATGCTGGCTCCTCCCCTACCCAATCATCAGTTATAGAGTCGTTGAGAGTGGGATGGCATATCAGTTTAATTGTATTGTATTATTATATTATTATATGGGTAATCTACGATTAGATTCACAGTCAAAGACTGGTGAAAACTTAATAATTCAAGTCCTAACCAAGGACCTAAGAATTATTAAGGTAGCGTCTGAGGATATAGGCAGCTTCAAGCAGGGTATTTTTTTTTGTAAAATTAGGGTGTTCAGGTCTGATAAGTTCAAAATTTCAAAATATCGAGGGACTCCTTTAGGTATTGCTCCAATCATGATTGGTATAACAGCAGATTTCTTTATACTATTATTATTACTATTATTACTATTATTATTATTATTATTATTATTATTATTATTAGTTTGGTGTAGTGGTTAAGGCACTGAGCTAGAAACCAGGAGACTGTGAATTCTAGTCCTGCCTAGGCACGAAGCCAGCTGGGTGACCTTGGGCCAGTCCCTCTCTCCCATCCCTAGGATGCAGGCAAGGGCAAACCACTTCCAAAAAATCTTGCCAAGAAAACTGCAGGGACTTGTCCAGGCAGTCGTCAGGAGTCAAAAATGACTTGAAGGCACAATTATCATCATCGTCATCACCATCAGTCAATTGCCAAAGGCAGCTTTACTTGGGACAGCTTCCATCCTGCGACGATACCTTTAACACCATCAAACAACAGCATCTGCCTATCCCGGGTCCTTGGGAAGGACTTGATAGGTGGATAAAAATGCCAAATCCCGTCTAAACATCTGGCTGACTGTGCGACCAACCATAATAATAATTTCCACCTACCTTTGCTCTCCAACACTCACCTGCAAATGACTGACAATGCAGTAAGGCTGTGGGTGTCGCAGGCCACAGGTGGAAGTGGCAGAGACTCGATCAGCCCTGCCGACGAGCAGATCTCCCGTGGCTGGATAGCAGCTGCCTTGGGAACAGCCACGGGGATGTTCAGGCTCTTGGCACAGCACTCTGCCCAGCACTGTGGAGACAGAACATGCCAAAGAAACATTCACCATGGAGACAGGACGTGGCACGCTGAACCGTTGGGCCCCAAATTACAAGCGGAGAATGAGATTCCACTTGGCGGTATTTTGATTTGCTCAAAGCAAAGTCTGAGTTTCAGATAAAGCAAAACAGTAGTTTTCCAACTGAAAGATTATTGGAAGAGAGACTTTTTCCACTGCATAATTATTCAAGAGCAAGTTACTGGACTAAGGCAAGAAACAGATTTAGTAGCCATCAAAAAAGAAATCTCAGATCTGTAGATAAAAATTGGTTCATCAAAAATTGTATTTAGGGTATACTGGACTCCTCAAAGAATGTATTTAGAACTGTAGACAGCAGATTTTTTTATGCTGGAGGTGAAAAAAAATTGAGGGTCCATCGACCCATATGATATGTGATCATTTGATATTATTTTGGAATAGTGTATTAATGTACGTAAGTAGATTTATGGGAAAATCTCTAAATGTTAAGGATGTGATGTTGAACTACATATCAAAGCTTTGGAATCTGATTGTTTATCAAGAATTATGGTTGCATCAACCATGGTGGGTGGCTAAAAGAATTACATTGAGAAATGGGAAAAGTGATATTATTCCAGATGTTAAGGAATGGTTGTTGGAAATGTGTGATCTATGTTTTGGAGAAGGCAGTATTTTCTACGAATCAAAGAACGCAACAATATGTGTTACTATGGCAGAGATTTTGTGACATTTTACAATACTGTTTTGCATTGATTATAAGTGGTACCTCGGGTTACAAACGCCTCTGCTAACAAACTTTTCGGGTTGCGACCAGCTCCAGCCGCAAAAATTTACCTTGGGTTACGAACCAGATCCGTGGCCATTTTCCGCCGTTCCACGTGGCCCGCGGCCATTTTTCCGCCTGTGCCACGTGGTCCGCGGCCGTTTTCCCGCCCTGCCGCGTGGTCCGTGGCCGTTTTTCCACCCCTGCCGCGTGGTCCGCGGATGCGGACAGATTAACGGTAATTACATTGAACCTTATAGGAAAATTTGCTTCGGGTTGCGACCAAATCGGGTTGCGACCAGAGTCATGGAACGGATTAAGATTGTAACCCGAGGTACCACTGTATTAGTGTATTTATTAGTAAACCAGTGACTACTGATAAGGGTAATATCGAACTCGACTGAACACAGGTTAGAGCCACTACTAAGGCCTATCAAGTGGCGGTTAGGGTGGCAAAGCTACAGCACTCCCCCCACCCTTATTGCATCTGCAGATTGCCACCCCACAGCCCTGTTTCGTGTGATACAGGCCCTCTTGGGTACAAGGGGCCCGGACAACCTCCTTGAGTGAGGGGGTTGTTCCTGCACTTCTTAAGAAGGCTTTGGTTCACCCCCTCCTCAAGAAGCCATTGCTGGACCCCACAATTTTCATCCAGTATCCAACCTCCCCTATTTGGGGAAAGTGATTGAGAAGGTGGTTGCGCAGCAGCTTCAGAGGACCTTGGATGAAATGGATTATCTGGATCCTTTTCAGTCAGGGTTCTTTAGGAAGCAAAAAGCAGAACAGTAGCATTCAGAAACTGACCAGAAGTGACCAAAAAGGTGTGTCCACATCAGCTTGAAAACCCAGGAAGTGCCTTACTCCCCCTGCTGACCACCTAAGTTTGGCTCCCATGTCAGGGGTAATGAAACCTAACACATTTTCCACACCCTAAGGCTAGCACTGGATGGTGTGGGAATAAGAGCAAAACTTTATTTTAATACCACCCCTACAGCTAAAAATAAATTAAGCTTATCTCACTAATGAGCTGGGGAGGAGATGAAGGAAACATCATACGAACAAAGTGGGAAATTGCTATAATCAAGGAAAGACTGTGCTGTGGTTAAATGCAAGTGGGGGGCACAGACTGAGGCACTCAGACTAGGTTTCTGAAAAAGCAAGGATTTAGAGTTCAAGAAATAGCTCTGAAAATAAAGGAAGGACAAACAAAAAAACACAGAGCAGATATAGCTAAGCACTTGGTTAAAATTTACTAAATTCAATCAGAAAAATGTATGGCCAAGTCCTCTGCATATTTACTGAGAAGTGGTCCCCTGGGGGCTAAATGGAAATGATTTCCAGGTAATTATGTAGGTTATTTTCACTGAAATCAGAGTGTTTTGTTGGCTGCATAATACCCAAATTAAAGAAAACTCATCATCAACGCATTCTATTTCTTACTAGGAAATAGGTATTTTTTTTCAGACTCCTGAGGAAATAGTTTATTGAAAGAATGTCTGTTTTATTCTATTTATTTTTTTAACTGTAATGGTTTTCCTGTAAGCACAGCTTATTTTCCATTTGATCTGCTGCTTTGACTTCTTCTTTCTTGACAATGTGTAGGGAGTGATTGGCAAACACTCAACAGTCTTGTGCATTCCACAGCTCCTGGCCCCCAGTCAAGTTTTTTTTTTTTTTTACTTAAATACACCTAACCCCCTATCAATTAACATCCATCATCACATACCATCATACCAGGGCTGTCTTTCTCAGTCTAATGGGGGAGGAAGGGGGAAGAGGAGGGCTAAATCATTTTATTCAGAACAAAGTTACTTATACATGCAAAATTATTAAACCTGAATACTATCACATTTTAATGGAGATTTGGAGTTTCTTTAGACAGAGCATGGGTGTTCTTCAGTTTGTTTATTTATTATTCAGATTTAAAAGGTGCTTTTCAAATGGTTCCCCTCCCCCAAATTTTATGTTTAGAAAGAAAGCATGATATATTCCTACATGACTCAGATTAATCAAAACTCTAAGCTTAAGCAGATAGAGACTAAAAAAAACCTGCCTTGGACAAAAGATTTTAAGAGCCCCACTCAAATTTCTCAAATTACTCAAAGAAAGTAATAAACAAAAAATAATGGTAATAATTCAGAAATTGGTGTAGTGGTTAAGGCACCAGGCTAGAAACTGGGAGAGGGTGAGTTCTAGTCCTGCCTTGGGCACGATGCCAGCTGGGTGACCTTGGGCCAGCCATTTGCCAAGCCCCAAACTGCAGGGGCTTGTCCAGGCAGTCACTAGGAATCAAGACTGACTCGAAGGCCATCATCATCATCATCGTTGTTGTCATCTTCATCATCCAGAGCTAGTTTTAAACCTGGAATGATTTAAACTTGCTCTGGTGTGAGTCACATTCCCCATCTACAAAATGAAACTCAAAACTATTTGATATTATGGTGAGAAGGAGGAGGAGGGCCTCCAACATGCTCTGTAGATTCAAAAACTGGCAGTGGCTCTTTAGCATCACGATTTGCCAGTCTGGATCTATCTATGCCCTGCAGCAGGGAGCTACCAGCTCAGTGATCCTCAGGCTGGCACAGGTTAATATTCACACTACTGGCCCTAAAGGATCCTAGCGGATCTTTCACATAGAACTGGGCTTCCTTCCTTCAGATTCCTCATCCTAATTCTTCCACCTGTTTCTGTGGCTCATGCAAGGGTGGGGTTGGAAAGAGAAATGTCAAAGCCGCCCTCCCCTCCCCTTCCTTTAGGCCTGAGAGCGGAAGCTGCAGCACTGCCAGAAATAACCCTCGCAGGGATTGGCTCTGTTGTTCAGCCAGCCTGGCCCTAGGCCAGGGGTGTGGGGGCTGAGGGTTGAATTTGTGAACGATGGCTGAGTTTCAGAGAACATCTCCTCCTGAGAGGCGGCTGCAGGGAGGTGATGACACAGCCTCAGGCAGGGATCCCATCCATGTAAGTGTGGGTCCTGCTGGATGCCATGGGCCTGACTTTCTGTCCATCCTACCCTACCCAATCTCCTACTGCAGGATGGCATGCAAAGCATTCTTCCATCCACCTGCTTCTTCTAAAGCCTGTCACCCCAGCTGGGACGGCTACAGCTGCTGGGGAGGTGCAGCAAGCAAGGATCCTTCAACCTCCCCATCACCCTCTCGGGCTTCCAGGCACCTGGCCAACTCCCTGAGCCTCAAATCCTCTGGAGCCAAAACTTCAAAGGGAATCAGGAACAAAGGCTCCAGCTGGTGGAAACGGGTGTGCAGCTTCCCCAGAACCAAGGTTGGTTGGAAATCAGGAACGGACAGACCACACACTCCACGTACTCCAGATGAATTAGGAAAAAAAGATATGCAGAGTGGAGGTTAATGGGTAGGTAGATAAAAATACATAACAGACAGACCACCGCATGACCAAACACACGATTATTTAAACAATCTGGAAGTGGATTACAACTCTCAGAACTGCCCACCCAGCATGGATATTCTGGAAGTTGAAGTCCTTACGTATGGAGGGCGCCAAGGTTGGGGAAGATTCCACAAACTCATACTCACAAGCGTAAAACCCTGATCCCGTGCAAATGAGACTCATATCCCAATTATTAATATGAGAATTGAATCAAGGAAATTAAGGAGTAAAAATCCACATTCCACATGCCACTTAGAGGTAAAGGGAGGCTTAGTCTCTGCTCCTATGGCAGGCGGTGTTTCTCGACTATTTACTCTCACGGAGGATATGATGCAAGCCCTCTGGCTCTCAGAGCAGCATCCCCAATCGGGCACTTATTCCAATATCCCTCTCAGTCTCTGAGACTTTCTCCTGCACAGACACCCATAGGACTGAGCTGCTGGTTATTTGAGCAGAGGACTGTCGGATTAAAAATCGTATCACTGCCTTCGGAAAGTGGCACTTGTTGATTTTCTGCCTCTTGCGCCAGTGTGGAAGGAGATCAGCCTGTTCAGAATAAAAGGGGCAATCCCAAACCAGAATATTAAATCCCACCCCCCACTTAGAGGAGTAGCTGGGACTCCCCCACCCCCATTCATCCCGAAAGCAGAGGGATCACGGGCAGCCCCAAACCCCCACACAGTAATTCGGAGCAGATCGCTATACCCAAAACCGGACTGACAACCCTCTGCTGCGCCTTTCAGAGGAGAGTCTCGTCTCCAGGTCGATTCCCGGCTCGGGAGGAAGGATGTGTTTGTGGGGCTGGAAGGTGGTGGCTCGCTCGGGGACGGCCGAGAAGCTCCCCGCTCTCTCCGTGACCCCTCGGCCCTACTCAACGGGCCCCGGCCCCCCAGGAGAGAAAAACCTCGAAGCCACGGCGGCGCCCTTGCCCCCGGCCCTTTCGCCTCCTCTCCTCCTCCCTCCCTCCCTCCCTGCCGCCCACCCAGCCCGGAGGCTGCAGGCTCCTCTCTTCCAGTGTAACCAACTCTTCCCGCCAACTAGGCATGTCCGGCGGGGTTTGACAGGCCAGGCCGGCCGGCCGCTCCCCCATCTCTGAGAGGGAGCCGAGGTGGGCGCGAGGGAGACTCACCTGCCAGTAGCACACCCCACACTCTCAGTGGGGAGCCTGATGCCGCCGGGCTGGAGGGAGCCATGGCGAGAAGACGCTGGTCCGCAGGCGGCAGCCGAGAGATGCTGCTGGGACGGGGGACCTGAGCCGGAGATCCCAAGGGCAGGGCAGGGCAGGGCAGGGCAGAGCAGAACCGCCCTCCGCTTCGCCCAGGCCGCGCCTCTGACTCCGGGCTTCTGCAGCCGGCCGGGGTCACCCTCTCTTCCCCGGGAACCTTCCTCGCCCCGCCAGCAGCCGCTGCCCCCTGGCGCTCACCTACCCCGCGCCGCGGGGGGAAAAAAAGCAAGCAGCTCGTTTCAGGCCGGCGTCACGGCTGCTCCAAACATTAAAACTTAGTTGGAAAAAGTTAGCAACAGGGCCGAAGGAAAAGCGCGGGCCGGATTCTGCCGGGATCTGGTGGTGCCCGAAAGCAGAAGCAGGCCCGCACCCATTTGCAGACTCGGTCTGCACAGTCCGCAGCTTTGGAAGATCTGCTCGGACCCTAATGGTGTGTTTATTTGTTGGCTGCGTGCCAGAGGAGCTGTCAAGCCATTTGCGTCTGAAAATATTTACTTCAGGTTCAGTGTTAAGCTCTACGGCGATTATTTTAAAAAGCAAGCCAGCTTTGCCGATTTAGAATCTTTTTTCCACTCCTTTTCAAACAGAAGGCGGCATCGTTACAATTGTCCTGAGAAGCAGGCTAGATCCTGACGTGCCAGCTATCCCTCCTGTCTTCCAAGACTTCCAGGTTTGGGGCACTGTGCCATCCAAAACATGGCCCTCCCTTGCTTAACAAATTGTGCGGCCAGAGGGATTTTATTCCAGAAGACCTGGGCTGCTCTGTCATATGAATATATCTGAACACTTTGGACAGCAATGTTCAATTGTGTATTTTAAAGCAGTTTATGGCAATCTGTTATTAGCCTTTCTGCTTTGTTATGATAAAGGATGCAGTGTTTATAAGGAACTACTTAGATTAAATAGAAGCAGCTCAAATGATTTAGTGTGATATTGGCATACTGCAAAGATACTGTTTTCTGAAAAGTTGGAAAGTGGGCCTTAATCAAGCAGGGTTTAGCCTTAAAAATCTTTCCTACTTTCATCCCACTCATTGATACAGAGACCACAGACCGACATCACCACAGTTGAAAATAAAGCTCATGTCTAGGGACCGTTCTAAAAACTCTTATTAACTTGTCATAAATAATGCGAAACTCATTATGTTGTCTATAACTGTTTTTTTGTTGTTACATACAATTACCTTGTACTTCTAACATAAAATTATTGATTAAAAGCAGAACCTCTCATTTGCATAATTATATTTTGCTCGTTGATGTTTTCATCATCAGGGGGAATACATTTTTGTATATTGCACCTAATTTGTTCAGGTAAAATGTTGCTTGGTTAAGAAATCTTTGATTAATACAGAAAGGGAGCAGATTCAAGAATGACTCATTGTGAGCCAAATCTTCTCTGTTGTCTTGGCTTGCGGCAGGCATGGCACAAGCACAAAAAGGATTTCTTCTCTAAACATACTGTAAAAAGATAAACTGTGGCAGTTCAAAAACTAACACATTTATTCTGGTATAAGTTTTCATGGATTACGTTAGTTTCGAAAGCTCATTCGGAATAAATAAATCAGTGTTTCAAGTGCTGTGCTTTTTTTCTTTTTTTTTGCAACAGGCTGATAGTCACTCTGAAAAGTCACGCTATACCAAGGAATTGTGATGGCCACTGCCTTGGATCATTTTAAAGGAGGGCTGGCTCCATCAGTTGGTTCTGTGACATGGTATCTCAATGGGACTTCCAAGTTTGGGGCACTGTGCCATTGAAACTAGAATTTAACCAGGGATGGACTGTATTTCTTGAGAATCAGTCTGTATTTATGGTAAAAAACACATGTCTCGGACTGGTTCCATATGAAGAATTAAGTGTGAAATCTCCATCCCTGTGTTCACTCAAATTTTCCAGGAGGGCAGCCCTGTGGGCCTTTCCTCATTGCTGAGCTGGTGCTACGCTATGCACCCATCCTTGAGATGGTAGAAAACATTCTGAGTCTCCACTGCCAAACATCATAACATTTTGGGTCTCCACTGCCAATCCCTCCTTATGTCTACTGCATTTCATGTCATGGCAGTCTGCCTCCAATATAAGGGCTGACAAACCCTAACACCTTGATGTTGCTATTTAATAATGTCAGAGTAAGGGGCAAAATACTGCTTTGATGCTGATACAGCTCAGGATGACTTAATAATGTCTCAATCATGGTCTGAGGACAAAGTGAAGGCAATGTCATAGTGACATGACAGAAAAAGATAAATAAATTTAATTTAAGGAATTGATAAGGTCACCTAATTTGGACATTGAGACTCCGGGTGGCATACAGCACATCAGAAAACAAAACAACAATTCTGTTAAAATCCAAGACATTAGTAGACAACCAGGAAATCACGATTCTACCCCTCTCTAGATGGGAAACGCGATCATCCCAGCCCTAAAGTCTGAGGAAAAAAATCATGTTTTTACTGCCTTTCTGAGGCCAACAGGGTTGGGACCAACTGTTTCCCTGAGGAGATCCAGAATGATTTGCAGTTACCACAGCAGAAAAAGGCAAATCTCTTGGGTCCCATTAGATGGTGTTGTTTCAGGGAGGGATCTAAAGCATGCCCATTCAAGCATGTAGGACAGGCAGATATCATTGGGGAAAGGTGGTCCCACAAATAACCCAGTCCTGTAGGTTTTAGGAGGGCTTTACAGATGATAACCAACACCTTGACTTGCACTTAGAAGACAGTAGGAAGCCAGTGGAGCTCACAAAATGGTAGTGTTACATAAGCCTACTGAGGTGAGCCCATAACACATCTTAAGAAGCCCTCCTTGGACTTAACTTTTGTCCTGTCTCCAACCTCCCCTTCTTAGGGAACATTGTTGAGTGGTTGTGGTGTGCTCAGACTTGGAGAGCCCTGGAGGAAGCAGATTATCTGACCCTTTTCAGTCAGGGTTCAGCCCAGGTTACAGTACTAAGATGGCCTTGGTTGTACTTGTGGATAATCTCTGGAGGGCTTAGGACAGGGATGGTGCATCCGTCCTGGCCCTCCTGGATCTCTCAGTGGCATTTGATACCATTGACCATAGTATCCTTCTGGACCGACTCCGGGGGCGGGAAGGGGGGCACTGTTTTCCAGCAGTTCTCCTCCTTCCTCTGTGGCAGGTTCCAGGCAGTGTTGGCGGGGGGAGAGGCTGAGCCCTCAGAGCTCCAGTCTTTTGCCCCTCCTTTTTAACATCTACACACAGATTTCTGCAATGCACTCTACATGGGGCTGCCCTTGAAGACCATCCGGAAATCACAAGTGGCCTAGAATGCAGTGGTGCGTGCAGTTTTGGGCACCCAATGGTTGCCCATATTGCACTGCTACTGCATGATCTGCCCTGGCTTCCAGTTCTTTTCCAGGTGCAATCCAATGTGCTAGTTTTATCACCTTTAAAGCCCTGAATGGCACAAGGCCAGGTTATTTGTGGAACGGCCTCTCTCTGAGGGTATCTGCCTGCTCCACCAGATCCGATAGGATGGACATGCTCTGGGTCCTTTCCCTTAAATCTTGCCATCTAGTGGGAATTAGGCAGTGCCTCTTCTTGGTGGCTGCTCCTGCCTTTCGGAAACCCCTTCCCCCTGAGAACCGGCAGGCCCTCCTGGCCTTTAGAAAAGCCTTGAAGATCTGCCTTTTCCCACAAGCGTTGGGGTAGTGTGTTGGCTGGAGCCCAGGAAAGTTTTCTGTTGGATGTGAGGGGGGTGTTGTTTGGGGGGAGTTTTTATGTCGGTTTTATGGTTTTTATTGTTTTATTATTGTTTGTGCATAAGATGGGCAGCTATATAAATCTTCTAAATAAATAAAAATTGTAGCTTCCGGATGGTTTTCAAGGGCAGCCGTGGGTAGAGCACACTGCGGTAATCCAGCCAGGAGGTGACTAGGGTGTGACAGTGTGCAGGGCCTCCCGCTCCATGCTGCAACTAGCACAGATAATGTAGTTGTGCAAAGGCCATCCATGTCACAACTGCCACCTGCTCTTCATGATGCTGCCAGAGTGTGTTTGTGCCATGGTTATGTACAAGTGAAAAAAGGGGCTATATCATGATCTGATTAGCAATCTCTTGAAATTTTCCTAGTGTTGCTTCTCTCCTGTATTGTTGTTTTTAACCACAGAAAATCCAACTTTTGGGGAAAGAATATTACAGAATATCTACAGTGGAGATGTAACCCTTGCATTGGGTAGCACTTTAGAATCATTTTAAAAAGCTTAATGAATGCTAAGACCCTTTTCTGCCAATATTTTTATAACTACTAAAATATTCTGAAACATTACTTCAGTATTTTTTACGCTGCTAGCTTCTTTTATGCTATTAAAAAGAGAAACCACTTCCTAGTCACTACTATTTCAGCCATGCACATTTCTGATTCAAAGGAACCTTATACAGTTAGATTTTTTGGCATTTTGTGGGTGGCAATGGATAAACTTTGAATCAATAAGAAGCAGGCCTTTTACACCAAACAGATCTTTACGATCGCTGATATTTTCACATGGGACACTCGGTGAATCAGACCCTCTCTTTTCTCATCCATCCTGTGTCAGTATCACTGATGGAGACTAAAACTAGTAGGACAGCCATGTAGAAAAAGTGCAATAACCCAGAAAGCATGGAAAATCAGCTGCAATTCCAGTTGCAATTTATGGACCAAGAGGGTCAGGTATATATGTTTGGAAGAAAGCTCTGCTGTGTCTGGAACTGCTTTTTCAGGAACACAAGAATGAGAGTCCTACTAGTAAGGCACACAAATTCAGTCCTGCTGGATAATTGAGACAGTCTGGTTTAGCCCATAATTTTGCTTTCAACAGTAGCCAGCTGTTTCTGGGAAGTTACAAACCGGACATGAAGGTAAACTTCTCCCCAGTGTAATGTCCACAATGCTTAATGCTACCCCAGAACATGGATATTAATTTTAGCTACTATACAACCAACTAGCAATTCAATTTATATAACTTAGAACTGTTGCTCTTACCCGTCTTTCATTGCTGTTGTTAACTCATACAAATGTACATGAAATATTGCTAGATCCCTCTAGTCTGGTATTTTGTTTCCATAGTGAGGACCGATAATTTCTCCATCACAGTACGGTTATCATAGCAGACAACTAAAAGCCTCAGTGAAGCCTCTAACTGGGAAAAATCCTTTTTCCAAAAGGCTCCATTAGCTGCTTCTGTTCTGTTTCACCCAAAGATAAAACATGTTTCTATCTCCTTTAGCAGAGAGATAATTTTCCACCCATTGTTGGTTTTAAAGCAGTTGAACGTGCGCCTTTTATCATATTGTAATTTTATGGATTTTTATGGTACTTTAAAATTGTTTTAAACATAAATGCAGACTGGTGAGCACAGACAAATGAAAGGATAAGGATATCACATCCTTATATGAACAACAGAACTTTCTTTGACCTCTTTAGGAAAATATCTTTGCTTTTTTTTAGACTGGATTGTCTAAGATTGTATAAGCTGCCGAATATATACTCAGAAAGTATGATTTTCCTTCTTAATGGTACCATAATAAGAAGGTCTATTTTGTGGTCGTATCCTGTCCTAAAATGCAACAATCTCAAGTGTGGAAATTGATAGCATATTGTTGCAAGCAATCTCTTTAGATAGGCAAAAATGACTTTCTTATCTCTGATTCTTGGAGAGCTTGGCCAAGGAACAGGCAGGATATATATTTAAAGAATTAAACAAATAATCTTTGGAAGGATCAGCAAGAACAAAGAAATAACTTCACATGGAGAAGGTACTGGGTTCAAGCCCTGGAAAAACTCCATTCTAGAACAGGGGAGTCATTCCATTGCCTAAGCATGTCTCACTCATAGACTGGGTTGAGATGAGAACAAAATCATGGGTCCCTGTCAAAAAATGTTCCCAGGACATGTTTGGGCTGCAAATGCACAAAATATTTTATCCTTTTCTACCAATTCCACATATTACAGTCTGATTCTCTACAGCATGTCTGTAAGGTCCAAAGGCTAACTATCTATCTGAAACATCTAAGAATTAAAGTTATTTTTCTACAGGAATAATACACACTCAGGAAGAGAGAGGGACAGACTAATTTCCCTTCTTCTAAGCTGACCTGCTTGGATGTCATAAGGAACGAAGCTCTCCATTTCTGAATGTCACTTCTAGATCCTGCAAGTGAAGAACATGGTGTAGGGAGCTGATGTGCTCCAGTTGTTATAGATAAAGCACGGCAAACCACATCCACAACTATGTTGTTATGTTGTCTTGGCATTTCGAAAAGCATGGGATTATCTGCGTGCCAGTTTGTCATTTTAGTTCTATTTCCTATGGCTCCAGGCTCAAAAATTCAGCTTCTGCAACAGTTCCATAGGTGAATAACCTGGTTTTAAATCATCTCCCACAAGAAACATGTCACTAGAGGGCTAGCTAGTATCTAGCATGTACTAGTTGACTGGCCAGCGTCATGTCCGCCTCTTTCTCACTACCCATTTCCCCCCTCCTCCATGCAGTGGGTGGACAGACTCCCATTCCTGCTAAGGAGAGAGCATGCTCCAGATTTTCTCATGTACAAAGTGGGCCGGCCTTGCAGTTGGTGGAATGTGCTTGCTCCTTTTCCTGCAGATCGCTGAGCATAGTTCTGAATTCTCTAATGCAAGCTAGGCGTGTCCCCCTTCCTCCCTTTTATGTGAGGTGGGATCCTTGGAGAGATAGTTCTACTGTCAACAGGAGCTTCCGGAAAAAGACCTTCTCTGCGGCTACAGAACAAGAGAGACCTATTAAGTGCCTCCAATACCGGTAGTTACTGTTATGATGCTGTACGATGGGGAGGGACAGGAAGACAAAGATCCCCACCCTGTGCTAAAGGCGATTTGCCAGAAAATGCACCACACATCCAGCAGATCCAGCATCCCAGCCTTCTGGACTGGTCCAGCCCTGCCCGTTTCAAACAGCTGATTCATTTTAAAAGGGCAATCTTATTTCCAGCCATAAAATGTATCTTGTTTCTACTGTCGATCTAGGAATAATCCTTTAGGCATTGCTCTGGGAGACATAGATATGTTCCCTTCGTCTGCCAAGCTCTCGTTCTGTGAATATGGGCAAGTCCTTTGCAGAACTCCTCTGCGGAGTTTGATATAGCTAGGTGTAAGGAAGAAAGAAATAAGTGTTAGATGATAGCAAGACTGCTGGTCCAGTTTGTAAACGAAGAACATTTGGAGACGCTGCAGCTACTTTTTATCTGGAAAATAGGAACTGATTCCTTGCAAAATGATTTCCCCAGCGCTGAGGGGAAAACAGACTGAAGCCACAGCATACTGGGTATATCCATATGATGTACAGTAGCTATCTTGCTGAAAATGTGCCTGCAGCTTTCTTTTATACAAAAGACGAGTTATTATTGATAAAATTTAGCAAAGCACTACTGTGAGCACAGATGAATGTATGAAACAAGGAGTCATTGCCTGTTAAGAGGTTTCAAGCAGGTTAGGTGACAGATTTCATTAGCCCCGGATTCACCCGTCCTGTTGGGAACGGGATGGAAAAGCATTACTGTATCATAAAGTGGGGGAGCAGGAGAGTTTTGTACGGCATTAGAGGCTTATCGTATCAAACACATCTCTTCTTTCTTTTTAGCTTTATAGCCAGCTTCTCCCAAAACACATTGTTTTTCTCTTTCTGTTATCTATTTGGAAATAAATATGGTGCTGTTCTTTCCTTTTTTCTAGGCACCCCATTTACTTCTGCTATTAATCCCTCTTAATTCTATGGTGTGACAAAGGCAGAGAGATCTAATATCTGTGTGAAAAGAACTCATATATGCCGGATTTTTCTCCAGCACCCAGCTATTAGCGTACCCTTACACGTTTTTCCCCATGCTGTCTGAGAATGATGGGAGCTGGAGTCCAATATGTTTGGAAAACGCTAGGATAGGGAAGGCTTTATGAAAAGCGTAGGCTAGGCAAAATTCCCTCAGCAGAGAAACAGGGATTCCCAAAGGTCTTTCAATCACAAGCAGAGAGGGTAAAGCCAAAAGCTGTAGCTGCAGTTTCAAAGTTCACGGTACACAAGAATTCCTTGAAACGTAAATGCACTATGAAGATTAGTGTATAAGAGGCGCAGATATACAAGTACACACCAGAAAATCAGAAAGGTCAAAGGCTTTATTACTACAAGGGAAGGATGTTTAAAAAATCCACTTTGTAGAAGTGGCACTGTTGTTTTCCATTCTGCAGGTGAATTACGCATGTGCCCGTTGGGCCAATAAAACAGGGAAGAATGCAGAACACAGACTTCTAGCTCCATTAAGATAGGACAACTCATATGGGGTAGTGAGGCATTTGTTTATCTCCAGATAATTACTTCTGTAGTTGGAAAACATTAAATGGAGGAGGGTCTGCTATATTGGGGTAAAGAACTAGGCCAGACCCAGGGGGAGAAGTAGCTTTGAAAAACAATCAGTCTTCTCTAGGCAAGTTGGTAGAAGTGGCTGTGAAAATCAGGTTGAAACAAACTATGGATGGAACTGAAGAGAAAGTAAAGGCAAAGGGGACACAAAATCTAGGACTGCCTTCAACGCCAGCTGTATCGTACCAGATGGATCTGAAGGAGAGGGGAGATGTAAATAAGGTAAACCATTCATTAATGTATTGTTGTGCTTTTGTCATCAAGGGTAAATGGGAATTTCCTATCTCATCCTCACAGGTCATCTCTAACTGTTCACCTGCCAAGCAATCCAGTTCTCCATCTCATACAACGGTTAGACAATGCTGGTGGAAAGTTCATCAGCAGAACGTGGTGAACCCTCTCTTCTCCTTACCATTTTGCTGCAGCATCAGGTAATAAAAGGACTGGAGTCCATCCTAAGGTATTAAGATTACAAGATGTATGAATCTATATCAATCTTTTTGTTCCTCCCAACCTAACGGAATATTGGAAAGAAATTATGTAAAGGGACTTAGGACTATGTCTGCCTGTCAGTCTGTCTATGTGTCTCTCCATCAGCAAAAACTGATGCAAACAAGATCGTATTTGGGGTGTGTGTGCATGGGAAGAAGTCAACAAAAGAAAAATGGAGTTACAAAATGGGTTAGATCTGATTGGGGAGGTGTAAAAAAATTCAGGGATACCCCCCCCCCAATGCATCCCCTTGGGAGATCCATAATAGAATGCTACCAACTGCTCTATTGTTAAGCCCCCACTTGCCCTGGTCATGTGACCCAGAGTGGAGCTGCTATTAAGGGGTTGGAAAGAATTCTTGAAGCCATGCTAAGCATGCTTTCCATAACTTGGGTTTTTTTTTTAATACTAATGTGTACTGAGGGCTATCATTGGTAACCTAAAATATTCATTACTGAGATTAACTCACTAACAGAAGTTCCTCATCTGGAGTGGAACATATGAGACCTTCAGTAAGTATTCATAGGAGCTGAGGAGTGTCATGGCCTGCAGCCTTCTCCAGACCAGCAGTGTTGGAATTAAAATCATACAGTAGTGGGGTGAAAAGAACAGAGGTGTTCTAGTCCAACACCCTGCCCAGGGCAGGAATCTTCATATCATGTCAGACAAATGGCTGTCCAACTTTTGTTTGAAAACCACCAGTGATGGAGCTCCCATGACTCCAGGAGGCAGGCTGTTTCACTGCTTAACTGTTGTCATGGTTCGTAAATTCCTCCTAATTTTGAGTTTGTACTCAACACCTATGTTAATTGAAGATTATGGGAGTTGAGGGAACCAGGGTAGGAAAATCTCTTTTAGAAAATTATTAATTGCTTTTTGTGTGTATGTGCATTACTTTATAAAAAAAATAAGGACAACTAATAGTTTAAAAGAGGAGAGGAGAAGGGAACTGTTCAGTAATCTTGAATGGCAGTAAGTGGAATTCAGTTTTCATGACGTTCATACTGGCAACCTGGTTGGTCCAGAAAGTACAGTTGTTTCCAGGGCTACAGGAAAAATAACTTTGTGAAAGGTAGGAAGAAGGTACTGAAAGAGGAAGTATTTCCATGACTACAATAACAATTTGGTGCCTTCAAGTCAGTCTTGACTCCTGGAGACTGCCTGGACAAGTCCCTGCAGTTTTCTTGGCAAGATTTCAGAAGTAGCTTGCCATTGTCTTCTTCCTAGGGCCAAGAGAGAGTGACTGGCCCAAGGTCACCCTGTTGGTTCGTGCCTAAGACGGGACTAGAACTCACGGTTTCCCAATTTCTAGCCTGGTATCTTAACCACTACACCAAACTGGTTCCCGTTCTATGACTACAGTGAAAATATCCCATCTCTCCAGCTGATACCTTCAGAAACTGGCCAAAGTTCCAGAGTCCTGGGACAAAACATGGCCTAGACACAATGTATAGTTCTATGAAATATTCACATTAGATTCAGCCTGTTAATGTCTGATCCCAGGTAGATTTAAGTGCTACAGTCAGTTGAGGATGAAATGATCTGGATTACATTAAAGCTCTGGATCTACTGTCACAGTCTTGTCTCCTAGAGTCAGTTATTAATATGAGCAGAAAGCACCGTACCATACTTGTGTCCAGAGCTGGCAGGAATCCGACCCGAGCGGCTGTCCACAGAGACCTGGAGCCTAGCAAGCAGCATAGGCAGTGGCTTTCTCTTGGATATACTGCAGTAATTTCACCACTTCTGCCTCCAATTCCTGCAGGATTGTGGTTTTATTTGTCATTTCTTTCTCATTGGCCTCGAAGCGTTTCTCCAATTCTGAAAGAATAGCCACAGGTTTTCAAAAGCTGGAACATTACACTCCCCGGAACAACTTGCTTTATCCTGGTGCCTTCCAGAAGCACAGGGGTTATAATGCCACAACACCCAGAATTTCTATCTAGCTTGGCAAAGATGTAACTCTGTCTACACCTGTGTTGTCCAAACTTGGCCAGTTTAAGATGAGTGGACTTCAACTCCCAGAATTCCCCAGCCAGCATGCACTACACTAAGAGGCTGACCAGGAATTCCAGAATCTGAAGTCCCATCACATCTGAAAGCCCCAGATTAGGGGAAACTGCCCTGAAAGAGCAAGTTTTTTTCCATCAAAAAGGGGAGTGAGGAGATGCATGAAGCAAAATGCCAAAGCAGTTAAATTATGAATCAAGAAATGATGCATTCTGATCATACTATTACTTCAGTTGCTACTCACAACTTTGGGGGTAATAACGACACTGAGTTTACTTTGTAAGAATTGCCATGATTTGAACAGCTGCACAAATACTAATTTAAATATCCCAGCATCTGCTAAAGTAACACGCAGAACATTTTCCAAGTCAGAGTTCCCTTGGAACTATAGCTTCTTCACCCTTGGAATAATTTCTAAAAACTGTAAGACAACTTTCATTGTGCAACTTGTTAGCTATGTTCACATGGCATGCTTAACTAGGTTAAACTAACATGGCATGTGAACAGCTAACGCACCTAGCATGGGAGTTAGATAAGATTCGTTTTAGCCCCAAATAATTCTAGAGTTGTTTTGTGCTAAAGGAGCCCCTGATGACCAATGAACCTCCTTTGTCTTGCTACAAAGAGGGACAAGGGGATGAAGTCCCAGAGTGGATTTGCAAAGATGATGTTGCTTTAAAAGCCCCCTCCCCATTTTACTTTTTACCCTTCCACAGTCACATTGGGGTATATGGGTGTGTGTAGTTGAAACATAAGAAGAAAGGGGTGGGAAAGCTTTCCCCAAGATTCCATAGTGAACCCTGATCCCAATCAGGCCATCACAGATTTTTTCAAAACCTTAAAAAGCAGCAAGAAGCGACTATCCTTGTCTTCTTTAAGATGCTCCCTAACTGATCAGGATATTGACGATCATCTGCTATTTGCTCACTGGCTTGTTTACCCTGGGGTAGTGGCCCACTGGATTGTGTAGCACTGTCCACACACCACCTGTCAGTAAACTCCCATCATCACCACCAATTTTTATTTTTTGCACTTATTTCTATAATTGGAGAAAGATACACGAGATTGATATTTAGCCAAACTCTCCTCTTGTGTTCTCACCTTCCAGCTTTCTTTTGCTGCTGTTGGCCTTATCTAGCAGATTCTGGGCTTCATCCCTGAGACTCTTCAGCTTGAGCAGGACTTTCTTGGGCTGTTTCTCCAATTCATCCTGCAACGTCTGGTAGTTCTGCTTCACCTCGTCTACCTCCTAGAGACAGAGGGAAGAGAGTCATCACAAAAGCAAGTAGTTGGTAGAAACTAGCAGTCAATCCCAGAGTGAATATGGGTAGAGATTGGGGGGATGGTAGCCCTTGAAAGGTTCTCAGCATGGGAGGGGAGAAGATACAGAGCCCAACAACCAGTCTATTTCCAGCAAAACAAGCAGATGAGGAAATAAAATTAAGTCCTGGAGGTTAAGGACAGCTTCTAGGTTTTTCTTTTTTTAATAATAATAATAATTTTTATTGAAGTTTAACAGGACAGCATCTAGGTTTCAATACCACCCTAAGAACTGTCAGTGGCTTTGCAAGCCATCTGCAATCTTCTAGGCAGGTCAAATGAAACCATCATCCATCTAATAATTTGTCCAAGTGAGCAGCCACCCTGCATCTTCCTCTTGGTCTGCTTGACCACTTGACCACTGGCTTGTCTTTTACCATCTTTCTGGTCTGCCTACAGGCCTTATTTTTGGCATTCTGAATATTGCATGTTTTGTATCAGGGACAAATACTTCTCCTGCAATCCTATTGATCCATATTTTCCAGGTATTCTAATAACAGATGTAATGTAAAGCATACAAACAATGTAACATCTGGAAGAATAAACATATATACACACACATTCTCATGCTCCTTAACCATGATACAAACAGGCCTCGGTAATCATTTTAATATGCCATAACTTCATGATGTTGCCTTTAGTTCCAGCCCAAAACAGAGGCAATTTTAGCTGTTTCAGTTTTAAAGTATTTTTTCCTGTCATCTCTCAACACAGTTTCTGCCATGGACCTGATCTAGCATGCTTTATTTTATTTCTTTATTTAATTCAACTTAGTTGCCACTCAACTCTGAATCGATTCTAAGCAGCTCGCAATATAGCAAAACAAAATAAAAACATAATACTGTACAAAACAGATTGACAAGATGGGATCCACCCACTCAATACAAAAACTTACCCAAAACCCACATCTAACAAGGGGCGCCATCCACCCTAACCCAAGGCCTGAGAAAATGCTTTTTCAAGGATATGACTAATGAGTGGGAGATGGGGTCTGCTCAGCATCTATTGGCCACTTCAGGCTGCTGTGAGAATGTCTCCTCCCCTCTCACCCTTGGGCATTGCCCTCCATAGCCATTTTGGTACAGGGGGCATGAGAGACTGGCCACGTGGTTTCCAGAGGCATCTGCCCACCTAATGCCTGACTGATGTTTTCCAAAGTGCTCGCCAGAGCTTACGTGGTCTCCTTAACAACACAGGTTTAATGCTCTTCTGAAAAACCATTAGTCCCCTGCTTCACAGAAGGTCGATTCAAATTGGGAAAGAGAGCCAGCTACTGCCAGGTGTGCACCGTTGGTTCTGTCATCAATGAGTGCATTGACAGGCTTTTTGCTGCTTCTGCCCACAAGGAATTTCATGGGGATGTACTTTTCTTTTCAAATTACTTTTGGGGACAGTCAATGTTATTTTGCTTCTACTATATCATTTTGCCAACTCCAGGGACTAGTTCTGGATGCTGCTAAATGCAATCCCTCTCAGTCAGTACTGCCATTCTCTTGCAGCATTAATCAAGGTGGGTTTTTTGTGTGTGTGCCTTCAAGTCAGTGTTGATCCTTAGCAACTGCCTGAACAAGTCCCTGCAGTTTTCTTGGCAAGATTGTGGAAGTGGTTTGCCATTGCCTTCTTCCTAGGGCTTAAAGAGAGTGACAGGCCCAAGGTCACCCAACCAGCTTTATGTCTCAGCTGGGACTGAAACTCACGGTCTGCTGGTTTCTAGCCTGGTTCCTTAACCCCTAGACCAAACTGGCTCTCAGGCAAGAGTAGACCTGGCTTATGTTGGGTTGGTTCCTTCCACTTCACCCTGTATTCCCCCTCTCAATATCTGTTGGTCTGAGTGACTGATCTCAGGTGCAGAGGATGGGTATAGAAGGAGAGCACCAATGTTCCCCACAACCCCTCCTCTACACCTGTGATGTGTCATCTAGGCTATTTCTGAACACAGGTCTCTAAACTACAGTATGTCCCCAAATAGTCATCTAATAGGTTGCATGTTTGGAGGAAGAGTTGCATTGGGCAAGAGTATTGGGGTGGTCCCTTCCATTTTACTCTGGGCCCCTCCTCTGTACCTGCAACCTCTAGCTGAGTTGGTTTAGACCCAGGGCTAGTGTTAAACCCATCCCCAGAAACAGCCCACTGATATAACACAGGTGTGGAGCACCTCTGCAGGCTAAATTGGCCGTTCCAGGACCCACCAACACTCACCCAGCCCTGCCCTATCACACATTAAGGAGAACAACTGATGGTTGTTTTTACCACTGGCAGGTGATGCTCAGTGGGACAGGAAATGAAGCCAGAGGAATCTACCAATCACTTTTCTTAACTTGTCCCATATGGATACTATAAGGACAGTACCATTTGATGGGCTTGTTACTGCGGGAGAATAGAGCTAGTTTATTAGGGCAGCAAATTTAGTCTGGTATACTTTTCTGCCCACTTGAGGGTTGCCCTTTAAAAAGGCCATCTGGCTGTGTCTTGTTAGTTATTGCCTCATTATGTATAGTCTATTGCCTGCATCCCTCAGCTATTTCTCATAGAATTGGCTTTGGACTACTGAGGATGAAGATGGCCATTTTCTCACCAGGAACTAATTAGCATTTTCATAGCATCCTTGAAAACCTGTTCTCATTACTGTTATTTTCACATAACCGTAGTAGGTTGACTTCAGTGACATTGTAAGTTACTTGTGTAGAAATGACAGATGGTCAAGTAACAGGGCTTTGTGATGAAGATCAAAGCCTAAAGGACAGAAAGGGCTATGTTCTTCTTGACAACTGAGAATAAGAGTCATGAGAGAAAAATGGGTATACCTCTCAGTAGCCTATTTAGGCACACAGGCATCCTCCATTCCTAACCATGGTGATGCCAAAATGATGTTTGCACTGTGATATCATGATGTGAGCTCTGTTGCTTAGTATTTGAGTCATGACACTGCACAAAGTATGTAAGGGACACCGTTTGCATTGTGAGGTTGTGACAACACTTCATCACCTGTGCTCCTGCACACACAGAGACTTAGAGTGGGCAAGGACAGAGAAGGCAGGAGAAGAAAAGAAAGAAGAACCATGAGACACACTGTCCTGAGGAAGCTTTTTGGGAAACAGACTAGCTGAGGTGGGCTTTGGGCAGGGAGAAAAAGCTTTGGATTCTGGCAAGTATAAACTCAGTAGCCAAGGGACTTGCAGCTAAAGAATCAGCCAAGGTGTGGGTGTGAATGCTTGTAGTTTGAGAGATTTTCCCTATATAACCCTGTGCAGAAAGGCAACAGACCTTCCAAGGGAGGGAGAAACAGGAGGTTCTGGAGGGGGGATGAAGATAGAGACCATTACAAAAAAGGAGGGAGTAACAAGGTGGGGAAAGCATGCCAAGTAGGGGGTCTGGAATTCTTCTATGGCATTGTTTCTCAACCTTGGCAACTTTAAGATGTGTGGACTTCAACTCCCAGAATTCCCCAGCCAGCCATGTTGCCAAGGTTGAAAAATATTGGGGGAGTTTTTTCTGGATCCAGTCTATTTCTTAACTCAGTCTATCTTTTTTGGGCTTCTCCCGCTGAACCAAATTTGGTCTTGTTCCATTCTGCTTTTAGAGAATTATCCTGTTGATAGACTGGGAGGCAGACAGATAGTTGGATGAGTAAAGAGTTCCAAGCCCCTTTACATAATTTCTTAACGACATTCTGTTGGGTTGAAAAAGATAAAAAGGAACTGTCCAGAGAAGTCTAGGGTGTTTTATTTTCATGCAACATCAGAGTGCACGACGCCACTTGTCTCCGACCTACAATCTGGACATTCACCTCGCCTAACTCTGTGGCTGGATTCCATCTACGCCTGTTCTTCAGTTTAGAAACTCTCTTTAAATACTATCCCTTTCTTGAGTTGTTTCTTGTGCCTCTTCCCCTGTTCTCTTCCCTCTCAGTTAAAACTTAGCCTTTCTTTCATTACACTATTCCAGTAAGCTGCCTATTGGTTATTTCTCCTATTTCCTTGCTGGAGATAGGAAAGCTGTTAGGAAGCATCACCCCTACAATCCACTATAGTGTGAACCCACAGTTCATTACTACCACCACGAAAAGCAGTTGCCTGTAATGAAAGTAGTGACAAGAATGGGACTCTCACATTTCTTAGCTGGAGTGCTATGTTAGTGGCGCGCTCAGCTTTTCCCGTGGCCTGCTGAGCCTGGCGCTGATTATCCTGGGATTTCTTTTGTAAGGTGGCCACGTCCTGCGCCAACACTCTCAGACGCCTTTCCAGTCGCGATTCCTTGTTGAGGAGTGTTTCAAGCTGGCCCGCAGCCTGTGAGAAAAGAAACCCACAAACATGATTAACTGTTGACCTTTGAGAAAAGGCAGGAATATGAGGACAGAGACAAATTCAGGGCACATCCACAGAGGAATCTCTTTCGGAATTGGGACTGACTCTGGAATCCTCTGGCATGTTTTCGGCACACAAAGATTGCAATGAATACAGTAGAATGTTAATAGAATGTAGCAGAATGATCAAGAGCAGTTTACAAGGATACGGGCAGAATTAAGAACAAAAATACAGTGGTACTTCTAGTTACGAACTTAATCCGTTCCGTGACTCTGGTTGCAACTCGAGTTGGTTGCAACTTGAGGTAAATTTTCCCATAAGGTTCAATGTAAATACAGTTAATCCGTTCCGCCCTCCGAATTTGGTCGCACCACGAGGCAAATTTCCCCATAAGGTTCAATGTAAATACAGCTAATCCACCCTCCGAATTTGGTCGCACCCCGAGGTAAATTTCCCCCATAAGGTTCAATGTAAATACGGCTAAACATTTCTGAAACATATGCATTTTATTTTTAAACCTCAAAAACCTTCCAAACGCCACAAAACATACCACAAGCCTCACCGAACGTCTCCTTGCTACCGCGATCTCACCCACAGGAAGCCGCGACGGCGTGGCAGCAGGGAAAATGGCCGCGGATCTGGTTCGTAACTCGAGGCGGAGTTCGCAAGTAAAGGTAAATTTTTGGGGCTGGAGCTAGTCGTATCTTGAAAAATTCGTAAGGAGGGGCGTTCGTAACTCGAGGTACCACTGTATAGGCACTTGTAACAATCCAGCTTCAAGCCATCATTCCAGTCAACCCCTTGTCATATTGGTATTCAAATAATAACAACAACAACAACAACAACAACTTAACCAAATGGTTAAATCATTATCCAGCAGGGTTCATTTAGCATAATCATTTTTGCTCAAAAGATCATGTTTAAATGAACTCACAAGTTCAGTATTAAATTCAATTTGGATGCCACCTAGCTCCAACTGACTCTGCGCGGCTCACAACAACAATAACAAAAACAACAAAATACTGAAAATTTACCCAAACAAGTACAAAATAGCCACAAAATAATCATAAGATGGTAAGCAAACATATTTAAACACATTTAATAAATGTTTAAATAATTATTTAACAGAGTTCATTTAGCATAAAAAATTTTGTTCAAAAGTTCATTTCATTGATTATTTGTTCAAACACCATCATCTTTTTTAGTAAATTGGTATTTGTTTCTTAAGATGTCCTAACTTTGCCAGAATGTCAGTATATTGCATGTACTTTTGTATTGGTAGGATGCAGGCAACAGTATGTTGTCTTGCAAGATAGTCTCTTGCAAGATAAAAATCCCAATTGCATAGAATAACGTGAACATCCTTGGGGTAAAAGCAGACTGTGATTCCCCTGGTGGCACACTGGGCCGAGAGTGCCGAAACTGACAGGTACTGTCCTTACCTGCAGGGAATATGCAAATGGAACAGGTACAGCTAAAGCCGGTGCCCTAATACATACTTTCTCTATGTTATGTGAGTGCTCAGTTGAAAAAAAGTGTTATGTGAAGCCTCAATTGATCAAAACCACGATTGGCAGTGGGTGTCAATATCTATGGGTCCATCAGGTGACAACTATAGCATGTAGAACTGCTAAAATTCAATACAGATTGTGGTAAGATATAAATGCAATAAGTAAATCAGCATGGAAGAGTGCACCTGGAGTAAATGGTAAAGAACACGAATTAATACATGAAGTGGAAGAAAGAGAAATAGATAAGCTGCATGTCTATGAAATGAAGAGATAGGAGAAGGCTGTCATAGATCTGAATGAAGGCGGTCTGATCTTGTAGAAAGGAATCGATTATTACCTGCAGGGAAGTGAAGCATAGTTTTAATTATGAACTGAAAGTATGTCAGAAAGTATTAATTAGAGTCATCTGGGTTATTGCGGGTGCATAGGACAGTAAGAATTCATAGGATGGTGATAGTTGCAGGTTATACTTCAGTGAATGGTGATAATGGAAAAACCAGACATGAGTTTTGGGGAAAAATACACAACTTTCTAAATGAATGCAACCCTATAGAAAAAAGTATCCTATTGGATGATTGGGGTGAATGGGTATAGATGTGGTGTGAGAGTACAGAAAAAGTGACTGGGCTATTTGGAGACCCACAAATGAATGAGAATGGTGATGGTTTGGTAGTTACTGTTCAAAAATAATGATGTTTCTTTTAAATACATGTTTTAATCGTTAATCTATTCATGTACAAACATAAAAAACCTGATTGATTTGATTGCCTATGATGAAAGACTGAGAGAATTAGTGAAGGCCCAAGAATAGTGAGAAGTCCTAAGCATGAGACAAATTGTTTTGTCAAGAGTGGATCAGAGAAAAATGTACATGGGAAAAGAAAGAAGTGAAAAAAATTAAAAGTATGCAGTACTAACTGCAAGAGAAAGCATGAGCCTTGCATGAAAAAGTATTAGAAGATAGACTAATCTCCTAATCTAGGAAGATCCAGGATTAATAGAAAGTGAATGTAAGGAAAGGGGATTTGGAAGGTATGTGGAACAGAATGATAAGAATTAAGCTACAGAGTTGTGGAATTACATTAATATGAAATATGAAAAAGGATGCTTGGTAGAGGGATAAAGTTGTAGATAAGAAAAAAATTGCATAGAAGATAATGATTGATGCAATAAATTAGGACCAGAGAAAGATACTGTATAATGTATAGGGCAATAAAAAGGTAGTTGCAAAGAATGTAGTCAAAGTGAGAAACTGCAAAGCAATTCTGATGGAAATAAACAATTATTTTTAAAGTGGGGGAAAAGGGCTAAACAGGGATCCACCAGGAGTGTGAACACTATCAAAAGTGATGCAATTATTTGGGGTGAAACTGAGGAAATGCTGGAAGAAGAATTGTAGTAATCTGCAGTATGGGAATGATAGCAATAAGTTGAAGAATAAAATTAAAACGAATGCTATAAATGTTAGTGTCCAAGAAAAATTGATTAAAAGGAACTTCTATATATTTTATACATTCTGAAAATGTTGGAAAATAGTGTGACTGCAGGCCATGTAATCACCTGGGCAAATGGCTGGCCATATAAACCAAATAAATAAAAATTAAAAATGGACATGGTTTTCTTATGGAGTCACGGTGCAGCTTGCTTAACACATATGTGAAGAATGCATCTGTCTCTGATGTTGGGAAGAGGTAGTTTAGCACAAGACTGAAAAAGTAAAACAGTGGAGACGAGACAAAATGGTTCCCTCTGCTGTCTCTCAAGTAGAATGTGGAGAAATCTGAAAGTCAGCATTTGTTGCCTACATAAAGAAAAGAAAGGAAAAGAAACCCTAAAAGTGATTCTGGAGATTCATTTCCTTTCATAACTCCAGTTTGTTGAGTTTCTTAAACTGTATTCAACTCCGGTTACAACAGCACACAATGTAGGAATTGCACAGGAAAGAGCCTACGAAGGAAGGATACAATCCTGCAGCCTGACCTGCCCCATTCTTGCTGGAACATACCTTGCTATGGCTTACCTTATGTTGTGAATGTCTACTCTGTTGTATGTTTTAAAAAAATACTATCGAGAAGGGGGACAGGTGATTGAGTGGACTACAGAGGGCCAAGTTAAAATGAATTACTCTTTCTATTTTTCTGCTAAAACTGCCTTCTAATGTTTGAGAATGACGTGTCAAAGAATTTTTTGGATCTTCCACCATCAGAAAAGTAGCCCTTCACTTCCACCTCATAAACAACACTTCATTCTGAAGTTTTAGTACTGTACCATTTTGCTTACTTTAATTGTTTCATAAGAAAAACTGGCAAGAGCAGTATATACGCTGGGGAAGATAGGAAAGATTTAAGAGAGGGTATTAATTACTGGACCATTTCCAGAGGCATAGCCATGCTAGTATTTTACAGCAAAAGCAACTGTCTAGTGGCACCATAAAGATCTAAATTTATATATGTGTGTATATGTGAAATTTTAGCATTATGAATTTTGTATTATAAATATGTCCATGAAGCAACAATAACAACTCCATAAGGTTGGGGTTATGTATATATTATATTCAGGTTAAGACCAGATTGGTTGACATTCTGTACGCAGACTGACGCCAAGGTAATTTAAAAATGGATTAGAAGCCAAATAAAGCAGGGATAATGTGGGTATGAGATAAGCTGTACTTAATGCATTAACCAGAGGCCTCTTAAATGGGGCATGGTGGTGATACGTGGTGAGATGATCTTACAAACAACCAGAGGACTCTTAAAGAGGGAAGTGCAATCCAATCTCTATCCATGGACTTGATACTATTAGGTATGTAACTGTTAACTAAACCTTCATAGAATCATGATCCACAGGCCTAATTAAAGAGTTTAATTTGCTATCAGGAAATATCCATTACATTTTCAACTTTGGGGAGAAATTAAAGAGCGATCCTTATTGGAGGCATTACAGGTAGTTTTCTCAAATGCCAGTCTTGGGTGATCTTGAAAAGCAACGGTAGGTTGATTGATTGATTGATTGATTGATTGATTGATTGATTATGTGCCATCAAGTCGTTTTCAACTCCTAGTGACCATATAGATAGATTTGCTCCAGGATCTCTAACCTGTTCTTTCAGGTCTCCCTCATCACCACCGTAACAGAATCCAAAAGCTCAGCTGGATCTGGTTAATACTTGGACGGGAGATGTCAAGAGAATACCAGGGCTATAAGTTAGTCTGGGAATACAAATACATGTCCCAAGAGAAGGCAAACTTGTTCTACATTATTAACAAGAAAATGGTATCAGGAGGAGCTGAATTTGAGTCTTACCTGCAGATTCATGGAAGGGCAGAATGAAAGGCCAGGCACAGAACATACTCTGGAGCTGCCCACTGAGAACGCAGGATGTCTTAAAAGCTATCCAGAGTCTTGACTACCCACAACTCCTCCCTTCCAAGAAATACAAACCGGCTGGCTACCGGCTGGCCTTCTGCACTTCACCTGTCTGACTTTGCCTTCCACATTCTGGATGGCTTCCTTTGTCTTTTTCAGGGCCTGCTCGGCTGCCTTCACTTTGTCCTTTGCACTATTTAGCGCTCCAGATGTTTCTGCCACGGTTCCCTGTACGCCTTCTGCTTTTTCCCTGTGGGGAAGGAGCACAACAAAACAAAAGAACTTTGTAGCATCTCACTAATGTAACAGTTACTGCAGATCAAGTTTTGGGGACTAAAGAAAGTACAAGACGTCCTTGGGTTATGACAGCAATTTGGACCAGAATTTCCATCGCTAAGCAATGCGGTTGCAAAGCACAATGTCACGTGACCACATCACTTAGCAACAGTAATCCCAGCAGTCCGGGTTGCCGTCATAACTCAGAGACTGTGTGGGTTGTTAAGAGAAGACCTCACATGACCAGAGTCCTAGGCAAGCAGGCCGGTGGGCAAGAGCTGTGGGCTGGTGGGTGCGTCCTGTGGGTGGGTGCTACTGAGCGTGGGTGGGCTGGTAGAGGCTGTGGGTGGGTGCTACTGAGCATGGGCCGATCAGCAGGGATAGCAGGCGGGCGCTACTGAGCGTGGGCAGCCCAGTGGGTGCCACTACAAAGTGTGAGTGGGCAGATGGGTGCTAGGGAGTACAAGATTTCTGGTATTTCATACTCTGTAGCGGGGGTCCCTTGGGAGAAAAAGTGGCAGGAGTGACTTATGGGAGTGTTTGCTTGCAGGAAGCCGGCAGGGGAAGTTGCAGATGGTGATCACATGACCACGCCTTGCTGCAATGTCATAATCGCGAGCTGGGCACCCAAGCACCTGGATCGCAATGATGTGACCGCGGGGATGCTACAACAGCCAGAACTCTGAGGACCGGTCATAAGTCCCCCTCTTTCAGCGCCATTGTAACTTTGAACAGTCGCTGAATGAGTGGTCAAAACCCAAGAACTACTCATAATACCTCCCAGATAGCTTAGACTAGAAGCAGTTTCTGGTCTAGACAATTCACACCAAGTAACAATTAAGGGGGGAAAGTAACAAGTGTTATACTTGTAGTTCTTTGCAAAGAGGTACGCGAGAACTCATGCAGATATATGGAAAAAGACCCAACTGGAAAAAGACCCCAATTATACGTTCCAGGCCTTATGGTGACCTATGACTGTAATAAAGATTAATACCGTATTTTTCCGACTATAAGACGATACTTTTTTCTAAAATCCTTACGCTAAAAATTGAAGGGCGTCTTATGCAAGGAAGTCAGCCAAGGAGAGAACCACGTGGTTGCAAAACTGCCCATACTTTGTCTCTGCAAACAGGCTTCCTCCTATTGCTAGCCTCCAATCACGAGTGAACCTGCCCATACTGTCTCTGCAAACAGGCTTCCTCCAATCACGAGCCTCCAGTCACGAGTGAACCTGCCCATACTGTCTCTGCAAACAGGCTTCCTCCAATACGAGCCTCCAATCACGAATGAACCTGCCCATACTGTCTCTGCAAACAGGCTTCCTCCAATCACGAGCCTCCAGTCATGAGTGAACCTGCCCATACTGTCTCTGCAAACAGGCTTCCTCCAATCACGAGCCTCCAATCACGAATGAACCTGCCCATACTGTCTCTGCAAACAGGCTTCCTCCAATCATGAGCCTCCAATCACGAATGAACCTGCCCATACTGTCTCTGCAAACAGGCTTCCTCCAATCATGAGCCTTATGTAACTGACGTCAGCTGATGCTGAACAAAGCAATTAGAGGAAGTCTCTTTGCAGAGACAAGCTATCGGCAGTTTCACTCGTGACTGAATGTAATCAGTTATGCAAAAGAGCCTGGAAATAGAGCTGCAGAGCGACGGTTTGGACCTCCTCCCACCGAGTGTATCAGGTCAATGTTAACTAATTACTAAATAAAATGTGTTCTGCACTATCTTTAAAATATTGATTTCTTAATTTTGGCTTGGAAAAGTGGGGGGCGTCTTGTACATGGGGGCGTCTTATTGACGGAAAAATACGATACTTTTCAGGCCTGGGGTCCCAATGTGATGCCGAAGGGTACTTCTTTGGGACCCTGTACGTGACTTTGTCCAGGCTGATTCTCGCTCTTTGCTTCAGTTCTCCCACTGCAAGATCCGGACTGTGAAAACTGGCCTTGTGATAAATGGTTTGGATGATTAGACAGGATAAACGATAGGATGAAGAGTAATAGGATGCAACTTCAGAGACAGAGGTTAAAATATATTTGTACTCATAACTGCTATGAAGAATATCGGAAGCCACTTCTTTATATCTTTTTTCCTTCTTTTCTATTTTTCTTCAACTTTTTTCCTTTCCTTGCACTTTTTGCTTTTTCTTTGATTTCTTTCTTTTTCTTTTTTCTTCCTTACTTTATATTAGGTTGTGTTAGTTTTTATCTTCTTGTTTAAACTTTTTAATAAAAATTATATATATACATATACATACATACATACATACATACATACATATATATAGGACTGTGAGAGCATTGTCACATTACCATAACTTAGTAATTGGCTGGTTTTACACAATATGCATAATGCTAAACCTGGTTAACAGGTTCTGTATTCACAGAACACTTTATATCCATTTAAACCATGTTATGGCTTAACGTGACAGTCTGATTGGCGCAACATGCTAAGACAAGGGCTGCATCCCCACAACATACTGAACCCCAAAGTATGCAGCCTGGTCCAATGCTAACCTTTGCACTTCAGAAGAGGATAATAGAAGATAACAGAGACCCATCCTATCCAAGGTCACATGCTCTAACTGGTACTTAAGCTTGGGTCCAGATGATTACAACTAGAATTTCAATGACCTCATCCTGCAAAATGTGTGACATTGTTATCTGTTTACTGAAAAACTTAATTAATAAAATGAGTTGCTTTTGTTCCTGCTGGAGACACTTACCTGGCCTGTTCTGCTTTGTTCAGTAAATCCCTGGCGAGGGTTAGGTTTTGCACTGTGCAGTTCAGGATAAAATCCACTCTGTTAAGCTGGCCAATTCTGTCCCAGATCTCCTTAATCAGACTGTCGACCTGACTGTGGCTGATGGGCTGGGGAATGTTCAGGACCTGTTGAGCCACCAGCTCAATGCTCTCTGGGTCGGCACCTTCCTCTGGGGAGACAAGCACAGGCCCTTGCTGTCCATGTACCTGTAACCGTCCATCCTGCTTCCCATCCCCCAGCCTAGCCCTTCATTCTCTCTGCCCAAATTAAATATTTAAATATTAACATTGTCAGAACACAACATACTTCCAGTATTAGCATCCATATCTTCCTCTCTGTATAGGACAAGAATCAGTGGGTGGAAGCTTTACAGAGGGAGATCCAAACTCAAAATAAGGAGGAATTTCTTGACAGTGAGAGCCCCTGGAGCGGTGTTTCTCAATCTTGAAAACTTTAAGTTGTGTGGACTTCAACCCCCAGAATTCCCCAGCCAGCATGTTGGGAGTTGAAGTCCACGCATCTTAAAGTTCCCAAGGTTGAGAAAAACTGCCCTGGAGTCATGGGAGCTCCACCACTGGAGGTTTTCAAGTAAAGGTGGGACAGCCATGTGTCTAGGTGAGTATGAGGATTCCTGCCCTTGGCAGGGGGCTAGATTAGAAGACCCCCAAGGTGTCTCCCAACCCTATGATTCTACGAATATAGGATTTGTATTTTACAAGGCAGCATGAGATACTTTCACTTTTAGACATGCAATGTTTACTTCAGGTTCTGTGTGAGCAACACTCTGGTACCTGCTAGGAAGTCTTTTATCCTCTGGATGAATTCCCTCAGCCTGGCTGTTGATTTTTCCACCTGGTTCCGAGCTCCTTGAGCATGGTCCAAAGTGTCCTGAGCATGGTTCCTGGCATCCTGTGCCAGCTCCTGGACTTCTTGCACCTAAAATGGAAGCTTCAGCTTGGTATTGCTCAGGGGTGTCCAGCAGGGAGATCAAAAAAGTCAAGATGGCGACCATGACCATGCAATGCATGTAGGGTGGGCTTTGAACAGTCACAAACACCATCTTGACTTTTTTTTATTTCCCCTGTGCGCTGCACTGTAGCCTGCCTTTCTCTGACACTGTCTTGTGACTGAACATTGGAACTTTTTACAACAGGAACAGCACGCTGTCTTTTCAGGAAGATTATCAACCTTCCTTCCTTCCTTCATCCTTGAGAAGCAATAATAAAGTGAGAAATATGATGTTTCCCCAAAATAATATCAATGCCCCTGCCTTCCCTCATCAACTGGACAACAACTATTAAACTGAAATCAATCTCCTCTTCAAAATTTCATTCCTCTATTTTCCAAGTGTTATAAATGTGTTATTTATTAGCGTTTAAGGCAGTTGTTTTCAAACCCACCTTCTCCCCACTTAACTTCATGATTCTCAAAATGTGAAGTAAAACAACTTATTTTACAAATATGAGACACGTGGAGGGCAAAACAAAATTTTTTAGAACCTATAGGATCCTGAATCTAATAATGCCTTTTTTTCTTATCAGCTATGGCTTATGATGGCCTGGTTCACAAAATGTGTTGAATCAGAAATTACCCAACCATATTTTAGCTTAACTTAGTTCCCTGTGTGAACCTAACCATTCTGTGGCTTTAGGATAATTATTGCAATGGTCCAAATATTATTTGGGAATTCTAGTCTAACACATCTGGAGAGTGTAAGAATGGGAAAAGTTATTTTAGGTGGTCATGGATATTCTGTTTTTCTCTTCCATATTATGTCAGTGTGATATTATTCCTCCAGTGCACAGATACACAGTGGAGCAGCCAGATATAAATACAGGTGACTATATAGAGATACTTTTAAAAACATGGGCCCTTCCTTCCTTCCCTCCCTCCCTCCCTCCCTCCCTTCCTTCCTTCCTTTTTTTGTATTACACATCAACAACCGAAGAAGAAGTGGTGGGTAAATAAGCAAATAAAGATTTTGGTGGATCAGCAAATGTTATTGACTAGATACTTCCAAACAAGCATTTATCATCCAGTCTCTCACACTAATTCATGAAATTGTACAAATCTTTCATTTGTGGCCTTTCCATGTTTTTCTATTTCTTCTTCTTCTTTTTTTGTACCAGAAAAAAAAAACCCTGATAGAGAAAGATGAAATAGCCACCAAATAACATTTGGTACTTAGTGCTAGGAGCATTTCTGTCAAAGATTTTTTGTCATGTTGCTTCAGACTTAGTCACTTCATGAAATAAAGGCTGAAAAACAGTAAACAGTCACTAGAGATTTGCTGGCTTCCCACCTAGATGACCGTGCTTATCTCAGGAAAAGCTAAGCAGGGCTGACCTGGTTAGAACTTGGACGGGAGACCACCAGGGCAACCCATGGCTGGGAAGTCGAAAAAATATGCCAGAAGGAGACAGTGGCAAACCACCTCCACATGGCTGCTAAGAAATGTACCGTACTTAGGCATGTCATGAAGTCACCAGGAATTGAGGATGACTTCAGGGAGACTTTATTTTTTTAAGCCATTCCTGGGGACAGGAGGAGTTAACCAGAAATCATTGGGCAGCATGTGTGAATGGGTTGCTCAGTGCAATAAGTCAGAATACTTAGCAAATCAGGCTTAATATCCTGTGCAAAAAAATGTATCATCTAATGTCCATGCAGGGTATACATTACTGCCTATTGTTTTTATAAGCCACGGATTCTTTTTTTTATTGATCTAGCATAAATATCTAGCATAATACATACATACATACATACATACATACATACATACATACATACATAATTTAAAAAACTAAGAAATGTGATAGCCTATCTCCAATTTAACAGCATTTTCTTGATATGCTTCCATACAGTCAGACTGGCAATGTACCTTGCTAATAATGGCGCCCAGCTGCTTTGCTGTGGTCTCCAGCTGGTGAGAGAGGTTCTGGGAAGTATGTAGGGCCTTGATGGACACAGGAAGAGCTCCAGTACAGCCAGGCCCTCCACAGTGCCTTTGACCTAAACTGTCCTTACAGGAAGCTCCTCCACAAGGGGCTTGCTCACAGACTTCTTCTCCAGAACCACCACAGATCTAGAACAAGGCAACAAACAAGGATTATCCAGTGAAAAGAGATTTCTGATGCGCTGTTGACCTCATCAGTAGAATAGGAATGAAACTACCGGAGTCAGGAGCAAGGAGCAGGAAAGGGAAATGAGTTCATTTTGCATTGGACTGCAAACCTATTTTTTTTGGTTTAACCAATACATGAACCAAAATTTGATTCATGTTGATTAATCTCAATGTTAGCAAATAGATTATAGCAAGCGATATCGTTCATTATTAAGGATGATCAAGCAGGGCAATGTAATTAGCTACTCCCAAAAACCAGGGAAAAATCTCAACAAAATACAAATAATCATATATAAACCTCTATTACATTAGGGAATATTTCTAAAAATTGTGTGTATTAGAGACCATTGCAAAGAAAAATGTGTGTATTTGGAGAAATATGCACCATAATAATACACATTTTAGTGAACATTTTTACAGAAAAGTTCTCAAATTTGACATAGTACACCCAGCCGATCTGCAAAAATCAGAAATTGGAAAAAACTGGATTTCTTAGAACTGGCAAACTTGTGGAACCGAAATGGACACGTTGGTCAATCTGCAGTCGAATCATAAGGCAGTTTGGGCAGGGCTACCATTTCCACCTCCAGCAGACTCCTCCTTCCTTCTCCCGTTGCTATTCCTACCCTTCTGTGGAACTTACTTTCTGGTTGATCCTGTTCAGGTGGAGGGCCTTGACCTTTTGTTGGATGTTAGTCAGAGCCCTTTGGCGAGCAGCCGCCCTCCTGCGAAAAGCACTTCCTCTTTGTTTCAACAGCTCGACGGTGAGCTGATGTGTACGTCTGGCTTGGACCACCGGACTTTGGCGCCCTCGAACGGAGGCGTTGGCTTGCTGTTGGGCCTGTTCTGACTGCTGGAAGAACTCCACAATGCTACGGAAAGACTCTGGCAGCAGAGGGAAAGCAGGGGGATGTCAAGAAAGGGATTTTCCTTGCCCACAACATGTGTGGACATGCTTCTTTTATGTAATATGGCAACCACGTTCCTTACCACTGAAGCTGGCATTTACTATCCTTCCGACTTGGCGACTAAGGTAGTTGACTGTGTGGTTAAGTTCATCTAGCCCTTCATTCAAGGCATTCAGGCGGCCCCTCTGCTCTGTGACTTTCTGTTCAGTGCTACCTAGGCACGAATCTGTATCTTGCAGGTGGTCCCATAGCTCGTCCATGTCTGTCCTGGGGAGGAAGCGTAACATAAGGGTTCAGCTCCCCACTCTGCCATATGCTTTTTGATCAAGATGTTCCTTGCAACAAAGGTAGGATGTAAGTGAAACGCAAAGGCAAAATAATTCAGTGGTCTGTATTCCCCTCTCTGGGGATACTCTTCTGCTTTAAATACAAGTTCAAAGTTAAATTCAGTAAGATTTGAAAAAGAAAAAGAAAGAAAGCATAATTTAAGACAATCAAACAAAACCAACTCAGTGAAAATCAGCCTCACATAAATTATACAACCATGAATAGGAGAGGCGACTTGCAATAAGGGGTGGATATAAATGAAATAAATGAGAAAATAATTCAGCGATGCAAGTCTCTCTTCTCTTTCTTTAAAGGTTTAGTATTTTAATTCAGTAAGACTTTTCAAAGAAAAGGATAGAAATCTGCAGCTTTAAAAAAGTCAGTGAAATAAACCATAGAACTATCATTAAATTCCCAAATTGTATAAACTATATAATTTTCAAGACCTGTGACATTGTGCCAAGTATGTATTGTTGCCTCTGTGGGAGGTGCAACCCAAATGTACCGACCCTTCAGCGCGTCTTCACCTTCTGACCACAAGGGGGCAGTAGGCAGCGGATAGAGAATAAGGATTTACTCTGGGTCTCCTCTCTCTTTGTCCATCCCCTTGCCTGGCCTTTGCATGAGAAACCACTAATCTGAGGTCACTTCCTTCTTCCTTGACAGGCGCACGGAGCATATGCTCTTGCACCATACTTCTGATAGGATGTAGCTAGGTGCCAGGCTTCATCTATCCCTGTAATGCAGGGGTTCCTAAACGTTTTGCTGTCACACCTTCCTTTAGTGTAATCTTAACGTTCACACCTCCCCTAAAAATCCAAACACCAACATGAACGCAAATGAACAATGAAAACAATGAAACTTTGGGAAAGGTGGATTTACTGTAACAATGTAACTAAAAGGTTCTTCACACTTCCTCTGGTATACCTCACAGTTTGGGAACCACTGCTATAATGGAATTCTGTAAATAAATCTCTTTTCTATTATAGTTACAGGTAGTCCTCGCTTACTGACTGCTCGTTCAGTGACCGTTTGAAGTTACGATGGTGCTGAAAAATTAGGCTTACAACTGGTCCTCGAAGTTGCGGCCATTGCAGTGTCCCTGTGATTGCGATTCTGGTGCTTGGCAATCAGCACACATTGATGATGGTTGCAGTGCCCCATGGTCACGTGATCACCATTTGCGACCTTCACTGCTGGCTTCCAATCAGCAAAGTCCAATCAGGAAGTTGCAAGTCAAGGTCATGTGACGTCATGCTTAATGACCCATGGTGATTTGCTTAACAACCACAGCTGGAACTGATGTCATAAGTCAGTGTGGTCATGTGACATCACGTTTAACAACCACGCCATTTAGCGATGGAGTTGCTGGTCCCAACTGTGGTCAGTAAGTGAGGATTACCTGTATAAAACCTGCTTCACTAATCATTGTTAAGGTCAGATTCCTGCTTTCAGGAACACTCATACATACACACACACACACACACACACACACACTGCTTCAGTTGCTAACAACTTTATGATCTTTGCAGTTTTCATATTTCACCTAAAATTTGTATGAAAAAATATGTGCAGTTCTAAGAGTGACAGTAACCAATTTAAATAGAGGGAAGCCTTCAAGTCATGGTCACTCCGCAACAGTATGAAGCGGTTTGCTATGGCTGTCTTCTGAAATGTTTTTTCAACTTTCCTGGGTAGCCTACAGCCCTTGGATTTCCTGGGGCTCTCCCATCCAAGTACTAACCCAGCTTTCTTCTGACTAGGTTGGCTACATGCTGCTACTAGCATGAATAGCAAGGAAGGAGCTTAACACGAGGTGCCTCAGCTGCATGCAGGCCCCTAACGCTCCAGAACAGCTTCAAGTGTTGCTGACAAATTGCAACATTTAATATGGCACAGGAGGAAGTTATTAAATCTATGGGTATAATGTTTGAGCCAGTTTGGTGTAGCAATTAAGCCACCAGGCTAGAAACCAGCAGACCACGTGTTCTAATCCTGCCTCAGGCACAAAGCCAGCTGGGTGACCTTCGGCCAGTCCCTCTTTTTCAGCCCTTGGAAGCAGAAGCAGGCAAGGGAAAACCACTTCCAAAATCTTGCCAAGAAAACTGCAGGGACTTGTCCAGGCAGTCGCCAGGAGTCAAAAAACTGACTCAAAGGCACAAAAAGAAAAAAAAATATGTTAGTTACTTGCATTTCATTTTAAGTTTTGACCTGGCCTTGCCCATTTTCTCTGATATACCACCCAGAGGCAAGCGTGACCCTCTGCTTAAAAAGAAAGACGTGGCTCTTCTGAAGAAAGCCTGCCAGCTCACCTGTCAACACTCAAGCAAACTAAGGAACCGATGGAGACACCCAGCAAATTCTAAGGAACAGCTGTACTTTATGGAATAATTTGGGGGCAAACATTCCCTCTGCAATTATTGCAATAATAAAGGTGAGGGGGGACCCTGAATAAATAATATTCCTGGGAAAGCATGATTTCCAGGGCCATGTGAACTCATGCCCAGGACAGAGACCCTGTATGGAATAACAAGGGTAGCTTCCATCCAGCAGGTCTCCTTTAAGAACTGGCCATAAATCTCTCTTCAGTGGGCGATGCCTGGAAGCTGCTTGTTGTCGGTGGAAGCTGAGATGAAGTTTGGCGTTTGACTGACCATTCCTCTGCTCCTTGGAGGTTTATGATTCTTCCCCTCAGTAATTATTCTTTGGAAAGGGACAATTCGGACTTGGAGATTGTTTGACGAGGCTGGCCTGGCCTGAGCTGATGCGAAGCAAGGAATTTGCCTTGCTTGAGTGGGCGTGGAAGCATAATATGCCTGGATTGTCCTGTCATGTTTTAACTTTTCTTGATGATTAAAAGTGGACTAATATGTGAAGATAAGGGTGCATTGCATCTTCTTGATACGGTGTTTGGAGGAGTGAAACAGGGAAGCCGTCCCCGAGTGCCTTTTGGCTCATACAGACCCCAACTGCAATATTACGTTATACTGCTTTGTAGTTCTTTTCCTGTTGCAATTTCCCCGCTAGAAGCCTGGGAGCTGCAGTTTTATGACTATACAGAGAATTCACTAAGATGGCCCTAAACCTTAGTTTCATCAGATGATAATGATGATCATCATCACATGATATGGAATATCTCATCTAGATGTGGCTGGGGAAGAAAACCTATAGACTAAAAGAAAGTTACACGTTATGCACAGAGAATGAACAACAGACTGTATCTGTTTCTCCTACCACTTCTCCCCATCTCTGGCTTGGCGTACCCTGTTTCTCCTACCTTGTATTTGCTAGAAGAGTGTTGACTTGCTGCAGGAGAGAACCACTCGGACTTTTTCCATCCCTCAGAAGCTGCTCTACCCCAGCCAAGCTGTTCTCCAGGTTACGCAGACGGCTGTTGCTGGCTGCAGATACGGGGCCACCTTCCTTCAGGGCCCGTACCCTCTCCTGCAGCCTTTGCAGTTGTCCATAGAGCTGATTCAGCACAAGGTCCCACTGGCCGAAACAAGCATGGCAGGGAGAACAGTGGGGAAAGTTCTTCTGGAAGCCCCGTTGGCACTGGTCACAGTTTCGCCCCATAAAGCCATCTCGGCATGAACAACGTCCAGTGAGGCGGTCGCACTGCAGGCTCTCAGCGCCTGTGGGGTCACACTCACAAGCTGCGGAGAGCAAAGACGGAGGTCATGCCCAAGAAAAGCTAATAATAAAGATCCAGAGACACAAGCTAGGAGGATGTCAAAGCACTGGGTCCCCTTAGTTCACCTGCAAAGGTGAGTCAGCTTGTCCAACTTCTCTCTGGTTAACAGGGCTGACAGTATGGGGCCAATCACAACGCATAGAGAGGTGAAAGGGGTATGAAATGGTTAAAATGAGGCACTTTACACATAACTATACTTGTTATCTAATATGCCACTGATATCTATGCCATCTAAAATTCCTTTTTTGCAGGAAAAATTCATCAGTAAGCCTTCTGCAAATGATGCACCAGGATGTGAGATTAATTCAGTGGGGAAAAACAGGACAAGGTTTAAAAGCCCTGTCTCTTGAATTTGTCATGACCAAGAATTCATCATTAAAGAGTAATCTCCTCTACTCTGGGCAGAATCCTAAATCCATCTGGACAGCCTGGCTTGTTCCGTATAATTTCTTTTTAAGCTGAGGAAGCCCATCTCACTTAATAAGTATATCTGTACTGTGCTTAGATATAGGCATATGATAAATAAATTTACTATTACTTATTATTGCTATTACAACTATTACTACTTCTAGTACTACTAATCAGAATGGTGATTCTGCATTAATCCCATCTTAAAGGTCCCTTTGGTTCTGATCTAATTTTTATTTTTTTATTTTTTAATATTTGGGTCAACTACTAAATTACAGGCTATGTTTGATAAGAGTTGGAGGTTAGGGGAAGATACCAATCTGTTAACTTCCAAAAGTGTAGAGCTTCAATTCTTTTTTACTGTGAATACAACATTTAAACTTAATGTTTAATTAATAAGTAACACAATAAAGGAAATCAGACCTAGATACCGAAATACAGGGGGCATAAACAAGCAATCTGAAATATCATAAAACGAATAGATTCCAATGCATCATGAGCAGCTTACAATAATATGAGATATTTCATATCCATTTTCTAGTCAAAAGAGTTTCGATTCTAATGAGAACGATGGCAGTAGACATACTGGAAAGGCACCAGATCAGGGAAAGCTGCTTTAAAGCCTGGCATAAATATGAGCTCATTCCCATGAGAACCACCTCCCATTCATCCAACTCTTTTTCTGAAAGGGTTTTCAATGCAGGCCTGTTCTCCCTGGTGAAATGTCCATATGCTTCTCTGTGTGCATGTTGTATGTGTTGGTAAAAGGCACCTGCTTACATTAGGTGCCCATATTTACCTATGCACTGCTTTTCTGGGTCACCCCAATGGTTTTCTTGGCAGTGAGAGCAAACACGACCTCCAAAAGCTGGCTGACAGTGGCACTGCCCTGTAAACTGAGCACAGCCAAAAAAAGGCATCTTAGAATAAGGACAGTGATATGGCTGGGATCTTGGGACAGAAGCACCAAGGTCACAGGCCCTTTTTTTTAGCACCTCTCCTTTGGGGTTAACTTTCCAAGGTCTTAGTCACTTACCATGTTGCAGTCTGAGCGTAACGAATGGGTAGGATCACAGTTACATGGCTGACAGCCCAAGTCACTGCCAAAGCCCCAGAAGTTCGGGGCACAACTATCACAGTTCTTCTCCACCACGTTGGCACGGCAGGGACAATTGCCCGTAGTTTGATCACAGTGGCAGATGCCTTCAGAGCAGTGTGTGGGCAAAGTACCCTGTTCATTACAAGTACAACCTGGGAGAAAGAGAAAGGATTGGCATCAGTAAAGCAGCATCCTGCCTGTTTCACAGCTTTTCCTGCTGAGAGTTTCTTACCCAAATCTTAGGAAGCCCCAAACCTCTCAAATATGAGGCGGGTTCTACTTCGCCCACCTGTGGGGTCCTCTGTGCTTCATGATGCTGCAGAATGTCCAGCATGTAAGAGCTTCACAAGGAACACATATAAAATATCTTGATTTTGCTTCACATGCAGTTGTAAGAATCACATAGGATCTTTCCCTAAAGTCTTGCTGAGTTTTGCTTACTAGTCAATTATTATTTGTTCTGAATGAGGATTGCTTATTTTAAGAAAAACTCGATGGCTAATATCCTGCCATGAGATATTTAAGTAGTCCCATGACATATGCACTTATTATACAAGGTTTTTCTTAAAATTTACCTGGCTGGCTCCAGTTAAGAAGAACAGAGAACAATTCGAAATAATGTATTCCCATCTTACCTGTCTTGCCATCTGACAAACGTAGATGTTACAAGCTCTGCTGTTGATTGTTCCCCAGGCTTTCAAAGGAGTGGAAAAACTGTTGCCAATTTTAAAATAAAGAAATCCTTTGAACTTGGAAAATATGTCTATAGCCTTAATTTCAATATCAAAACTGAGCAACCTGTGAAGGACTAATAAATATGGTGCATCAGAGAATATGCTAAATGTCTCCCCTTTGGTGCAAATCACAGCTGGGGTGTTTATAATTGCAACCAAATCCTCAGATTTGGGGTCTGGCAATGGGATTAGGGCCGTACAGTATCCAGAATAGAATATGACTCCCAGTCACACTGGAGTCATAATCATTTCTTTTCTTTTACAAATTAGGCCCTATTGATTAAAAATGTTTTAACTCCTGCAACACCAGATTCTGTTTAGCCTGCCGCTCATACAGAAATGGTCTGTCATCATATAATTCCTTCCTGGGTTTTTTTCCTCTCCACAAGAATAGCCATCCTTAGTAAGGTAACACTGTCTTTATATCTCTATAGCTTCCTAGCAACGCACTCCTGTCTCCATATGAGCTTTTCCATACAATGATTTTTCCCATCTCTGTGGCCGAATATCTTGTGACTAAGTGGCTGCAGCGTGGCTGTCCTGCAAACTCCTAAAAATGGTGGTTCCTGGAACCCTTAGGAAACCTCACTCGTGTTAGCAACAGATGGAATTTGTGTTCCATCACTGTTTTCCTATTGGAGAAACAACAAAATTCCCACACTCTGGACTTTCAGCTCATTTTTTCCCCTCAGTCCAGTTTGGGGAAAGCCCTCAAACACTGTTTTGTTAGCATGCAGCTCTCTCAAGATTTCTTAGGTTAACATACACACCCATTGACATCCTGGCCAGAAGGCCTTTGAGGCTTCTCTAGATTTATTAATGGAATGTTTTGTAAATGACCAGACAAATGTACATACACCAATTCAGGTGGACAAATGCACAGACTGTATGTGCTTTTGGGGGGAAAGCACTGGAACCTCCTGGAGTAGGAGGGAGATGGGAATTAATTCCACGACTGCTAAGTTGGAAGCAGAGAGAATGAGCACTGATTACTTCTATACCAGCTTACTTTCTTTTCTAGGAATCCAAGTAAAAATAGTTCAAAACACAAAATATTGGGTGAAATTGAGAGACAGCTGGGATGCAAATAAACATGGGGACAATGGGCCAACAAGGCAAATTGATTTAAAGTGGATACAACATTGACTCAGATCTTGTAACAGCCAGTGTGTGGCAAGGCTCTATATTTCCTCCCGCTGGCACCAATATTAGCAGGCTGTATCCCCAATGGTTGTTCACAGAATTAGCGGCATGGAATGAGAACTGAAATGTTGGACAGAAACCAGGAAGACCTAAGTTCATACTCCCACTTCAACATGGAGACGGCTACGTGATTTGGACTAGTTACTCTCTCAACCCAATCTACTTCACCAGATTGCTGCTGGAAGGATGAAATAATTCCCATGTGCACCACCTTGAGCTCCCAGAAGAAAGGAAAGAGAGAAATGAAATTAAATAAAGACTGCTTGTGATCTCACAGCTTCATGGAGACATCCAAAAGCCTTTTCTTATTCCCCAGACAAAAATCCCTCCCCACCATCGCAAGCTGGGTCTAATCATCTCACTCACGTCGGCAGCTCCGCTGAAAGGCATTGCCGTAGTAACCAGGCTGACATTCAGCACAGTGGGGTCCACCAGTGTGGTAAAGGCAATGTAGACACTGACCACTATGTGGATCACAGGCCTCAGGGTCACTGGGGTCAATGTTATTGTTGCACTGACAAGGGCGGCAGGCACCACCCTCCTGCTCAGGTGTCCCAAAATAGCCGGGGGAGCAGCAATCACATCGTGGCCCTGTCAGAAACACAGCAGGTTATCCATGAGATATAAAAAGTTGGAACCTCCTCCTCCTCCTCTACTACTTCATGATCAACCAATACTACTGAATTTCTGAGAAATTGGGAGAAGGGATTGGATTGAAGTTGGCTGAGGAAATATGGATCCCTATGGATCTAGTGCCCAAAGCCAGAGAAAATATTGTACTAATAATCAAATTTACTGTCCCAGTTGTATGTGCATGTGTGTGTGTGTGTGTGTGTGTGTGTGCAAGGGAGGGAGGGAGGGAAAATTAGGAGAAAATGAATCAAGTGATTGGCCTGCAAATCTTAAGACTGCACAATCGTACACATGAAAGACCTCCAAGGTCTCCTTGCACCTCCTGCTTCTGCTCCTTGCATCAGCCTGCAAAAAACATAGTTGGTCTCAAGTATCTGCTGGCTGTATTTGTTTGGTAAGTCACATATTGGGCAGATCAACTTTGCACGAGTGTACCAAGAGTCCAAAAGGCTGTAAAGGGATACCAGAGAGGTTGGGCTTGCAAAGGGTGGAGCATTACAGATGGCTGGAACTTCAATTACTGTGGCAATCATACAGCTTCCTTGCCCCACCTTACCTGTATAGCCTGGAGCACACAAGCAAACAATCTGGTTTGTCTCCCTGTCTGCCTGACACGAAATGCCATGATAGTGCCGAGAACCTGGATATCCAGGACAAGGACATGGCCGACACTGCTGCCCTGATCCCAGGACTGGGTCTCCATAATACCCATCCAGGCACCTGCAAGAGAAGCAAAAGGCAAGTCCAAGCAATGACAGGCACCTGAAATTATCATGACCCTTTCAGAGTTATTCTTCACAACTAATATTGTCCCAGGATGGGCACTAATATTGATATGAGGAAGCTGCAGCAGGTTCAGAGGAGCACTACCAGTGTTACAATGCCCAGTGAAGAGGAAGATGCTTACAGAATAGATTACTGAGGGATTGCATGACAACAGTCTACATATATCAGAAATAACTCTGAACCTGTTCTCTGTTGAAAACCAAGGACAAGAAAAGAACCAATGAGATGGGCTGGAATTTGAGTTGAATAATACAAGGAATTTCCTGATGGTGAAGAGTTGCCTTCCCTAGAACAATGGTAGACTCCCATCCACTAGAGGTCTCAGACAGATGCTCTGTGGCTACCTGATGGGCATGGTTTACTGGATTCCAGCACTGAGTAGGGGGTTAGACTGGGTGACCTATCTTCCAATTCATAATTTCGATCTCTATCAGTTAATATTACACTCCACAGTACCCCCCAACACATTCCTTCTTAACATTTTTTATCTCAAACTCATAGGTAACCTATTTTCCACTAAACTTTCTACGCCATCAATTGTTTATTCATTTATGCAGTTTATTTATCATCTCCTTATGGACTAGCTGGTTCATAGAGATCATGTTGGTTCTTCCTAAAACAACTTTGCAAGCTCAGCTCAACTTTTTCCTTGGAAGATTGGTATCTACAGAGTAAGTATAATGCCATTCTTGGGAGGAAAATGAAAGACTCTCCTAGATAGCTTCAAAGCTGACAGTAAGATGGGGGAAGAATACTGCTTATACCTTTGATGAAAATCCTGCCCCCATATAAATAGATACATCTCTCAAAACATTTTTATTCATTAAAAAGTATTTAGTATCTCTTAAATAGTTCTCAGAACAACATTTCTACTATGGTGTGGTGAAGTGGGGCCTTACTCCAATTTCCCACTGATCAGCCATACCCACCTTTCACAGTGGCGGCCCGCTGTATAATCTCGGCATTGTCGGCAGGCTCCAGTGTGTGGATCACATTCCTCTGTGTGCCCATTACAGTGACAAGGCCGGCAGTGGGGGAAGCCCCACTGGTCTGATGGACACTGATCACACTGGCGTCCCACAATACCCTGCTGGCACCGGCAGTGCCCACCTACTGGGTCACAGATTTTAGAGACTGAACCCTCAGGGGAACAAGCACAGGCTGTGGAAAGAAGGATCACAGTTCTCAGTAGAGCTTGGGGAACAACATACACGTAGAACAAAACATACTTGTTTTGATGGAGGGTCAGTGAGGCTTCGTTCAAGGATGTCCATTGAATGAGAACGGCATTGCAGGGATTGACATCATTTGTGTCAATAATGAGGTCTTATGCAAATGACATAAATTGGCGCAAAATGCGTAACTTGAGTAATTATGTCATTATGCAAATGACGTAAAGCGCTGTGGAAATTTGGTCCAATGTGTGCAAAGTCGATTGCATTGACTTCTGATAAATGGAGATGCCACTGGGTCGTCTGTTAGGCTATCCAGCTGAGCAGGAGGCCAGCTGAGACACAAATTTCCGGGAATGTCCTGATGCAGATATTATGCCCATCCCATCTCTGGCACAGAACACTTTTGTTTTTTTGTTACCTATACTATAGTAAACAGAAATGGAACATCTCCTTCAAGTTGAGCTCAGCTCTTGGTAACTACATGGAGATGACCATGATGTTTTTCTGGCAACAACAGAGAAATTGTTTGTTGCTCTGTTGTCTCTTCAGGGATGTTTTTTCTGTATCCCAATGTTGGTTTAATGAAATTTGTCAATTTAGCCTTTGAATTGCTTTTGTATGGAGGAAGAGGAAAGACTAGACAATATAATTCCATATGGTCTAGGTTCAATTCAAATTGAATCACAACTTGGAAAAAAAACAAAGTCATAAAATCTAGTAGCTTTCTTTCTTTCTCTGGGCTTTTAAATATAGAGAGAAAGAGTGGGAGAAAGATAAGTTGGATATTTAGGTATTTTCTTTTGTTATCTTGTTTTTTTGAGTTTACTATTGGATTTCCCCCCCACCTTTTGCAGTTTATTAAGGTAGCTTAATAGCATTATACTTTTTAGGGCTTTTTTTTCGTACACCATATTTATATACATACATATAAATAGATTAGGTATCTAAACTACATAGTTTCATTATAAAATAGTAATATAGTTATTTTATTATATTGCTACTTAGTTTTTCCTGTGTGTGTATGTATGTATGCATGTATATATATACTGTACATATACATATATATATATATATGTATATATACGTGTATGTGTGTGTGTGTGTATGTATGTGTATGTATATATGTATATATACATGTATGTGTGTGTGTATGTGTGTGTGTGTGTGTGTGTGTGTGTATATATATATATATATATATATAAACAAAACAAACTTTTAACGTCTTTTGCATCACAATATAAACACACAGTAACCTGTTTTGAATCAGCTGTTTCATCCCCCTCTGTATTAGAGTGCTGGTTGTTACCATGTTCAAGTGTTCCCTGAGACTTGGGCCAAGCATACACTTTGGAATGCAGGCAAAAATGAAGATGAGGCAGGTCCAGCCTTAGCTACTCACAGCTGCAGCCGTAAGGTCCAAATCCATAAGTGCCTGGAATACACTGGTCACACTGCCGACCCATGACATTGGGTTTACACTGGCACTGCCCTCCCAGTTTGTGGCAGACACTGCTGGTGGAACCCTGGAGGTCACACTGGCAGGCTGAGGAGGGAAAAAACAGCAATACAAAAATTAGGGCTACAGATGAAATACAAGAGGCATTCCGCATTCAAATAAAACTGGACAGACCTTGGGATTTTGGGGTCACAGGATGAAGAGTGAGAATGTTTTCCTGGCACACTGAACAGAAACTCGCCACATTAAAATCCACACTCTAGAGCTGCTTTAGAGGCAAGAAGGTTTAGGGACATGCCTGCTTAGATTAGGCAGTAGATTATGCAGCAGAACCCCAAAAGCCTATTGGTAATAATAAAATAATGAAGTAATCAAGACATGGTTTTCAGCAGTAATCAGGCAATTGCTCCACATTCCTGATGTTCTCAGCATTGGCTTTATTAGCTCGAAAACGTGAAAGGTTTCTAGCCTTCATGATTGCAGAAAAATATTGTTAACACTTCAGCCACAGGTTTGGAAATAATGTTTTCTGCTTGCAGAATTCAGAAATAATCGTTCACTGCAGAATTCCCTTCCTTATGCTTCTACCATAATGTCTCCTTATGTTTAGAATCTTCCACCCTCAGACGAAATCTTACTGATTCTAGGGAGTTCTCTTGCCACAAAGTTCGTGCCCATTTAATTTTCAAAGACCTGGCTCTATCCCTGCCCACGGCATTACAACACCAGATTCAAGAAGGTCAGAGCTTCTCGCCTCAGTGGAGTTCCCACCATCTGTCCACACGAGCTTGGGCTGAAGGTTCCTGGTATTCATCACCCCTGGGGAATGGCACACTAGCCCTCTCCTGCCCTGCAGCCATCCCTTCACTTACGCAGAGCCCCATCATGGATCAGGGCAGAAATGCTGCACAGCAGGTGGGCACATGTCTCAGAGAGGTCAGGCATGGTGGCCATGCGAAATACTTCCAGGCATGTGTAGTGTTCCAGCGCCTCCCGACGCTGCACAGAAGCTGGATCGTCACCATGAAAACCAGGTAGTTCTGTCACATGGGGCAAAAGAACCAACTGTGGGATAAAGGGAGGAATATTAGGGGAAAAATACTAAGCCAAATCTCCCTCTCTCTCTCTCTTTCTCTCTCTCTCATCTATCTATCTATCTATCTATCTATCTATCTATCTATCTATCTATCTATCTATCTATCTATCTATCTATCTCTCTCATTTATCTATCTCATTCCATCTTTCCATTTATAGAATATTCAGGTAGCTAACAATAAAAAATAAGAGAAATACAAAAATAATTAAGACACATTAAAATGTGGTGGAGAATGAAATGGGATGAATACCCTCAAGAGATATTAATATAAGGCTCAAGAAAAGTGGCTTAGGCCACCATGGAGCACTGGGCTGCCCTTAAGAGAGACGATTCTCACCGAGTCGACAAGGATGAAAGCTGCAGGATGGCGCTGTTTTACCCCTGCTCGCTGGAACCGGACTACGATCTTGTAATGGTTTCTGGGCTCAAAGCAGAATGGTCTTGGTAGAAGCAGGTATCTGTGGAGCAAAGATAAGCAAAGAACTTGTCAGGAAAAGCACAGGATGCATTACGGTAGAAACAGATGCAGGCAGGTTGAAGAGCCCAGTTCGTAAATGGCAGTTATGGTGGTAGGCTTGGAGAGTTGATACACATGCTTGCCAATCTGAAGAACAAGGACAACCATGTTGGGAAGGTGATGCAGGGCCAGAGCACCTAGCAGCCCATCTGCTGAGCCAAGCTATTAAGCAACTCATTAGAAAGAAGGACGTTCCCCTGGAACCCAGCTGAACCCATTCTACATGTCCCACACAGATCAGACTAGCAGGGAAAAATCACTATGTCTAAGGTGCATATCTACTAAAGTCCTGGCAAACACATATATGGTGTTCCCAGCATACTTGGCATTGTTGCTTACCAGGAGATTTTTATTTTTTAATGAAGGCCTTGGAAAAGATATTCAGATACTGCAATGTATCATAGTTCAAAGATCAGAATTGTGCAGGCAATGTTTTTCCCTGTGACACTCTATGGAAGCAAAAGTTGGACTTTGGAGAAGCAGGATAGAAGGAGTATTGATGCCTCTGAACTTTGGTGTTGGAGAAGACTCCTATCCTCTTGGAGAAAACAAACAAATGGATCATCAAGCAAATCAACCCAGAGCCCTCAAGGCACAAATGACCAGGCTCAAATTATTAGACTTCAGAAATATTATACAAAATTCTACTTCTCTGAAGAAATCAGCAATGCTCTGAAAGGTGGAAAGAAAAAGAAAAAAGAGGACAACTAGAAGCAAGGTAGGTGGTCAATTACAGCAACAATGGGTACACCACTGGAAGACCTGAAGGACCAGGTTGGGGACAGATCCTCCTGGAGAAAATCTGTCTATATGATTGCTAAGAGTTGACACCAACTTGATGGTACATAATTAATTAAAGTAGGATTCATTGTTTACATGTCAAACCCTACTATACTTACTTAGTCCTGAATTCCTGCTGCTCGCAATACTATTTCTACTATTACCAGAATTTTCTACCTGAACCTATCTCCAATAGGACATAACAAAAATCAGTCTATCTATAGCGATTTTAGGGATCAGAAAAAGAGGGTGCACTGTGATTCTTGTTGTAGCAGTAAAGTTTTTTTTTTTTTACATGTTATCTAATCAATGGAAGTATAGGAACAGATTGCCTTTGGAACTACTTACATCCCTATTACTGACAGCTGTTCAGAACATCAAATCAGAATTGTTTCAAGGGAAATTATTTTTTGTCCCAATTTCCAAGAAAGGAAAGAAAAGAAATAATAAATATGGAGGACCTCCCTTTCAACTCAAAATCACAAAGAAACAAAATCTGCCAGAAAAAAGTAAATTCACCTCCAAAGAGTTTTCTGTTATTTTTTCATGGTGTTTATATTTTCTAGTTGCTCTGGGGGGGTTTTCCCCTCCCCTCTTAATTTATGCACATACAGCAGGCTTCTCAAACTTTGTAGTACCGTGACATCCTAGAATGATAACTGTTTGTGTGTCAGCCTTGCAGGGTAGTCCAAACAAGAAGTACAACCAGAAGTAATAGCTCTAACTTTGTTGTAAGGTTACATTAACAGAATCTTGCAAGTCTGAAAGTACCTCTCTCCCCCCTCGCCTTTACAGTCCAAGAAACTAGGGAGGATCCCTTCTGAGACATCTGCCACTCCCCCATTCCTTCTGCGTGCTTAGCTGCCGCTTATCTAATCATTGTCTAGTCTGACTCTTCCTCTTGCCTCCAAGGTCATTCCCACATACCATTACATTGTGTGACACCCCCCCCTCCCCTCCAATAAACTGAATCACTGGAGTGAGGTTGGGGAAGAAATAAATATACAGTAATACCTCAGTTCACAAACGCTTCTGTTCACGAACAATTTGGTTCATGAACAGCACTGTTCGCAAAATTTTGCTTCTGTTCGCGAACTCTGCATCAGGTGACGAACATGACCCGCGGCCATCTTCCCTGCTCTGACATGTGGTCGTGGCTTCCTGTAGGGAGGGGGACTCTCCTTCCAAACAATAACCGCCTCCCCACCCGCCTTCCTGTCCTCCATGCCAGAAGTCGCCTCAAGCAAGGTTAGCGTTCTCTCTCTTCGTACTGTACTGTACTGTACTTTGTTTCATATTTTTGTGGTTTAAAAAAAAATACATATGGTTCAGAATGGATTAACCGTATTTACATTGAACCTTATGGGAAAATTTGATTCGGTTTGCGACCAATCCGGTTCGCGACCAGTCGTAGAACGAATTAAGTTCGTGAACCGAGGTAACACTGTACCACTTACTGTTAATGAGCACATTTTCATCTACAGGGGCTCTCAAAATTTGTGGTCCTGCAGCTACCCACTTTGGGCTTGCCCAGGCACAACAAGGAGCACAGCTCAGAGCAACTTTTGACAGGGTTCCCACTTAACCCTTACAAGCTTATTCAGGTTTGGGGGAAAAAATCTGACTCCTCCCTGTTTGTGACACCTGGAGGTTCCCAACCCACAGTCTGAGAGTTCCTGACCTATAGGATATGGTAGCTGTTCCACCAGAGTATCTTCCCTCCTTCCTCAGCATTACTGTAATAAAAGACATTTTTTCCCTTGCTAAAAAAGTTTGGGTTCAGAACAAGTCTCAAATTCCATAGGTCCTTTTGTGATTTGCTTAATTAGGTGAGAATTAAAGCTACATGCAACATGAAATACCCCTCTTCATTGAAACACTACACATATATGAATACAATAACAACTAAATAGGTTTGCATAAGGCAATAAGATACTATAATCCAGTTTCCACCAGTACATCACATCTGAAATTTTCCTATAAATCTTTAGGGTGAGAGAGACAAGGGAATGTTTAAATAGCCTTCTAAAAATGTCAGATCCTTTTCCTTCCTGATTTTCTTTCTCTCTCTTGTTTATCTGTGTGTGTGTCTGTGTGTGTGTGCGCGTGTGCGTGAGAGAGAGAGAGAAGAAATAATCTATAAAGTGAAAAGAAGTTAAAGGAGAGAATAAGAGAGAGAGAGAGAGAGAGAAGATTGGAAAGCCAGAGAAAAGGAAATCCATAAACTGGTCAGAATCTCTCACAGATACTAGAAGCAAAATTCATGTGAAATGGAACTGGTAATTAGAGACATAAGACCTGTTGCAACAATATTTAAAAAAAAAATCAGATAGACAATAGCAGACTCCAAAAAGAAATATCCAGTTGGTAAGTATTTTAGAAAGAAATTAGGGAAGTGACGAGGCAACGTCTCATGCAGGATCAAATGCGCTGGCACACGCAGAGGCCCTTAGCCAAACCAAAATACCAATAACTTCCTAACCACATAAAACACAGGAGCTTTTCATTTAATTACAGGAAATATTCAGTCAACCCAGCACCAAATACCCAGATGAAAGAAAAATCGTGCCTGTCAATTGTGCCAAAACACACATTCCAACATTACGACGTTACAATGCTGGAACATGGGAAAAAAGACTTGTTACCCGCAGAAGAGAAGATCTGCAGCTCAGGGCTGAACTGCAGAGTCCTTGGTGCTCTCTGAGCTTGGTTGTTTGATGGCAGACGTTTCCTTATCTGACTAGGTGACATCATCAGTGCTAGTGAGTGTGGGGTTTACATAAACTGTATATAAACAGGGAGCAAACCCCACACTCATTAGCATTGATGTCAGGTATTGAAAGGTCTGTCATCAAACAACCAAGTTCAGAGAGCACTAAGGACTCCACAAAAGACTTGTTGAATAAGTCATTATTTTCCAACCTGTCTGCCTCATTTACAGGAGGATACCAGGTGGCATTATCTTTCATTTATAACCCTCCATTCTTTTCCCATTCCTTCTTCTGACTTTCTCCTTACCAATAAAAATCCCTTCAGGATGGAAAGTTGGAATAGTTGCACAGTGCCTTTTGTTGTAAAACACTTAAATATTTGATAATGAAGCTCAAGCTCAGATACTTTGGTCACCTCATGCGAAGAGAGGACTCTTTGGAAAAGACCCTGATGCTGGGAAAGATTGAAGGCAAAAGGAGAAGAGGACGGCAGAGGATGAGATGGTTAGATAGCATCACTGAAGCAATCAGCATGGAACTGAGCCAACTCAGGGAGGCAGTGAAGGACAGGAAGCCCTGGCGCAATATGGTTCATGGGGTCACGAAGAGTCGGACACGACTTAACGACTGGACAACAACAACAACAACTTAAATATTAATAAAGATGATTTTTTCAGAACTTTTTTTAGCGCTTTGCTTGCTGTAGGTTTTTCATATTTTGTATCTAAGGAGGAAGATCCTGGGATCTGCCCCTTCCTTAGGTTGCAGGAATAAAAATCTACCAGTGTAGTAGTTTATATGTTTGTGACAGATACATATCCTACACTAGGGATAGTTGCTTCGCTTCAACAAGTAGACACATAAACAATTTTAGAAAGCAGTTACACTACACAGGAGCAAGAAGTTGTGATGGAATGTGGTAGCGATCCAGGTTCTCAGGAAGGAAGGAGCGCATTTCTAGAGGCAAGACAAGAGACAGCACAGTCCAGAGCAGGAACGTGGGAAGAGGTAAAGGTTTAGGATAGCCACTCCCTAGATTCTCCCAGAGTATACCTATTAGGTTAGCACAGTACAGATTTAGTAGGGCAAGATTCTGTCTATATGATGTAAGCAATCAAGAACTGAACTTGGCTGGATTGTTTCCCTGTTGTTCTTGGGCTGAGCCTGACAGGAGTTAGAGGCATCTGCGGGAGGGGGTCAAAAAGGTAAAGATGGGAGCTGCATCCATGTGATCAAAGCCCCCCCCTTTTTTTTACATGTGACACACATAAAAAGAGGCAAGGCTTTGATTGCGTGGTCACAGCTCCATCCCAATGTTTTAAGCCTCTCTGCAGACATCCATGAACTGAACAACATATTCTCCTCTTTTGAGAATCAAAGAACTCTGGAGAATACAGAAGTTAGCCAACACTGTTTTCATTTTGTCAGGCACCTCCTAATCCAACAATTTGAAAACACAATAGTCATTAGTGACAGGAGGCCTACAGTGAAAACAAACAGTAGCAGACTGTGTAACAACTCTCTCCACAGAGCAGTGTTTCTCAACCTTAGCAACTTTAAGATGAGTGGACTTCAACTCCCAGAATTCCCCAGCCAGCCATGCTGGCTGGGGAATTCTGGGAGTTGAAGTCCACTCATCTTAAAGTTGCTAAGGTTGAGAAACACTGCCATAGAGTAAACAATTTGGAATGAAATTAAAGAACAACGTTCTTGTTTGAGGTCTTGGAGTCCACAAAAACTGTCCACCAGTTCCCATCTCTCCTCACCTGGAGGTGTGCGGCAAGCTCCCTTGATACACCTGCTCGGAGGGCAGTACATTGCCACAACGTGGGCTCATGGGTAGGGCCTGTGAGCTGACACTGACAACAGCTTCCCAATCTTCTGTGGACTGAGGAGAAGATACAACACGTTTAAAGCCACGATTCCAGAGTAAATAATGCCCTCTCAAATTCCCACACAGAATGGAGATCCTTCTTGAGAGCTATTTCTTTAAAACAGCTCCATATCTCTTTCTGACTCTAAAAGGGTTCATGAGGCCAAATGTATCAGAGAACAATTCAGTAATCACAAAATTAAACCCAGAGTTTAAAACCCAGAAAAGGGTAGGCTTGGTTTAAAAACCACTAAAACCCGAGCAAAGCATTTATTACTGTCATAGCCCTTCTTTTTGTAAAGGAGATCTTGGTGATGCATACGGAGTCTTACTCCACATTATCCTGGTAACAATCTACCTGTGAAACAGATTTTGCTGAAAAAGTGGCTGGCCCAAAGTCATGCAGTGAATTCCATAACTGAGTATGGACTTGAACCTAGGTCTCCTTTGCCCCAATGTAACAATCTAATATGTTCCCTACACTGGCTTTCTATGGTTTACATATGTTCTCACTGCTTGCATAACTACCATCAGAGCCAGTCTGGTGTAGTGGTGAAGGCACCAGGATAGGAACCGGGAGACTGGGAGTTCTAGTTCTGCCTGAGGCACAAAGCCAGCTGGGGGACCTTGGGCCAGTCCCTCTCTCTCAGCCCTAGGAAGAAGAAGGAGGCAAGGGCAAACCACTTCCAAAATATTGCCAAGAAAACTGCAGGGACTTATCCAAGCAGTTGCCAGGAGTCAACACTGATTTGAAGGCACCAAAACAAAACAAAAACTATCATCAAGGATGGGGCTAAACTCATCTCATTTGAGAGAGATTTCCACAGTGAGAGTACCACCAATGAAAGACTCCTATCTTGCATTCCTGCCAATGAAAGGTCTTCTACTGATAGGAAGACTAAGGCTTTGGCTTGGTTTTCATAACTTTGTAGTAATGCATAGACTCCCCGCTTCCTAAGTATGAACTGAAAGAGTGGAGAACTCTTTCTTTCTATAGCCATTGATTCATTCTGTTTCTTTTGAAGGGCTGGCGATGATGCAGATCTGTGCTTAAGAATTATAAGACCTAAGTTGAGAAGATGCTACTGCAGATCTATCCCTTAATCTTGACCTCTTGACCTAATAATGACCTTCCAATATGTATTTATGAAAAGCATGAGAATAGATGATTAAAGCAATTGTATTATAAAAATGAATATGCTTTTTAATTTCCCCCAGAATGATTTGTTACTTATTCTAATTAATCATTCTTGCTTCTACGCGTGTGTGCAAGATAACTTCAGGACTTTGGCCATCAAAGGCCCCACCCTTCTTCCCTCCAACAACTTCCACCCACCTCAGGCTCATAGCGGAACAAGATGTCATATTCCATTGGGTAAGGAATGTTCTCAATGTGGAAGGATAGTCCAGCCCCATCTCGTACACGGGCAAAGCCTGGGCCTGTCCATGTAATCATATGGCCTGTGTGCTCACGCCGTACAACTTCCACATCAGGCTGTAGGTAAAAATGCAGTGTCAGCAAAGCCAGGGTACCAGTGTTTCTCGCCCCCACCCTTCTGGCCTCTCCTTGAGCGTGTTTTTAGCAACTGGAATTGCAAGTGGAAGCAGCCTGTTGAGAAAGCCCTCCCACACTATACCACTAAGCTACGGCTGGACATTTCCAGCCAAGCCACATGCCAGACTTCAGTGATAGGAAACCACAAATCTCAATCTGTCTTTAGATCACCACAGAGAAGCACAGTGGGTTTAAGTTTTTTTTGTTGTTAATCTTTTAACTTAATAAAATTCAAAACTCATCAATTTCCAGGCACTCTCTCTCACCTCTCCAATCAATCAATCAATCAATCAATCTCTATCTATCTATCTATCTATCTATCTATCTATCTATCTATCTATCTATCTATCTATCTATCTATCATCTATTCATGCATACATCATCTACCTATCCACCTAATTTATATACTACCCGATTCCCTATGACACTGGGCTGCAAGAGGAGTGTGCTATGCAAGGGTTAGTGTGGGATGAGACCCATAGCTCTCTATAAATTCCCCTAAGCTAGGACTTCATGCGCAGTGCAGGACAATGTCCCTTCAGTGGGATTAAAGTGAGATTCAGCTGCCAGTCCTGCTTGCTGAACGTGAGCTGGGGAAGAAGGTCCCATCTTATTCTTTCTTTTCCTCTCTGGCAGCTGAATCTTGTGAGGCAACCCTGCTCGTAGCCCAGAGAGCTCTGGGCCATCCCATCGCAGCTTCTCTTCCCCGCTCTCTTCCAGCATCACTTCTCCCATAGATGTTCTCCCACCTTTTGTTGAAGCTGCCGGGCTCGCCAGAGCGCCCCTCGCTGCTGCAAGAGCCTTACTGTGCTGTGCTGGCGCCTCAGCCTCACTCTGCGCCCATTCTGGACTCCGTTGTAATATTCCACACAATCCACAGGCGATTCTGGCCGCAAAGGACCCTGTCACCAGGAGGAAAATAGATCTCACTGTAATTGTTACAGGCAACTGTGCCTTTCTTCCTTGGCCACCCAACAACCCAAATGAGCTAAAATCTGCAAGGGTGAAATGGAAGGGAATCATATTCCCCTATACAATTTATGGTTTGGATCCTTTGCTTGAGCCATCTGGACTGCTTCATTAACCCAAAGTAGGCAACCTGAGACCCCATGGCCACGTCTGGCCCCAAGTCCCTCTTAAGAGCCCTAAAGCCATCTTGAACCACAGCTGCCAAAAAGTAGTCATGGTTTCTTGTCCATGTAATGGGCAGAAGGAATATCCTTAAGGAACAGGATGAAGAGTCGCAGCCAAGACAACAGTCTGATAAAAGAAATCTGAGTCTGGGCCAGAACTGTAACCTGAGAAAGCGACTCAGACAAGAACCTCCCTAATTCTCATGAAGATAAAGGGAAGGAGAGGGGAAGCGCATTTAGATTTGCAAGATTCTATTACTACAACCTTGTAATAAAAGTAGTATTAGCTTGCATGTCTTTGGTTTCCACGTTTGGTCTATCTTGGAGGGCTGACAGCCACTAAGCCCTCAAAAATGAATCAGTAAATACATACATGCCAGCACCATCCACTTTGCATCATCACCACAACCCTTTTGAGTGCAGCCCTTGGACCCTGAAAGTCTACCTAACACTACAGTAAACCTACAGGCAAGCCTGTGACTGCCTGACTTTGCTCATCCCTTTTGCTGGGAAAGCATGATTTGGGCGGTATGTGTTAACCTATCAGAGGAACAAGAAGGGCAGCATGCAAATGAATTTATCATTAATTGCTGATGCATGTATACTACTGAGCAGTGTTTCTCATGCTGGCTGGGGAATTCTGGGAGTTGAAGTCCACACGTCTTAAAGTTACCGAGGTTGAGAAACACTGCTACCGAGGATCTGAAAGCAGTATTTAGGCCAAGATGTGATCTCAGTATGTGCCTAAGAGAGAATAAGCAGCTCCTGTATCAGGTAATGCCATGCCAAACTCGACTCTGCCCACCTGGTCATTTAGAGCAGGCCTGTTGTGGGACTCCTCCTTGAGAGATTTGTGGGGTCTGGGCCAGGCAACAGGCCATCTTTGTATTGACCCCCATTTTATGGACCCATCTGGGGAACAGAAGTCCTCTACTCTACAAGTGTTTTGAAAACAAGTCAAAAGCAGCACTGTTCCTGGAGATATTTCACCCTTAGGTTGTGAGAATGGTGCCTTTGATGCCTTTGTTTTTTAATGGTTGATTTCTATTATGTACTGTATATGAATTTGGTTTTGGGGGGACTTTGTTGTACCTTATCCAGAGTCTCTTAAGTTTGGGGTGGACTCTAAGTATTGTAAAAATAAACAGGCAAATATACCAGCCTGTTGGACCAGACAGGGGCAACCCAACATCTCTTTTAAAGCAGCCCCTCAGCACCTTGAGTCTGCACCCACAAGATTTGGTGGTACTATTTCAGCTCATGGGTGGGGTTCATCCCTGCCCCCAAGTTCAAAAAGATCAGGCTGAAAATTGTCAGCTCTATTCTTTCTGGCATCTCTGGGTAGCCTCTTTCAGCCTTTTAGTAGGCTGGGAAGACGGGTTGTATCCCCCAGCACTCAAGCATTCTCCAAATTTGCCTTAAGCCAACCTTCTAAGAGACACCTGCATCCTTTTCCTTTGGACCAGCCTTTGCTGGCTAGGGAATTCTGGGAGTTGAAGTCCACATATCTTAAAGTTTCTAAGGTTGAGAAACACTTTTGGACTAAGATCTCTTAAACAAATGACAATGGTTTCCTAGACACAGACAATGTTGCAGGTGGATACATTCCCTCATCCTTTGCCTGACAGACTTACTGGGAGATCTTCATCGGTTGGAGCAAGACCTGTGGCATGCTCAGCTTCATACATGTAGTAGTCCAAGGGCATACAGAAAAACCCAGGCTGCACATCATCACACTGACGACCTATAAGGTGGGGCCGACAGGGACACTGCCCATCATTCACAGAGCATCTGGAGTCAGAAAGCACAATAGCAAAAAACTTGTTTTAGTGAAATCCTTGAACAATGTAAGCAGAACGGGACTGGCAAAAAGCAGGCAACATTCAACATTGCTCAACGGTGTCACTGACTACATAATGCATAAATAAGTACAGTATACAATATTAAAGGACAGGTCCTCTCCTAACATTTCTTGCGGCAATCTTGTGGTACGCCTACTATGGTGCTTCTCATCAAGATTCATAATTAATAATCCAGCCTAATGGGAGTTACCATCAAAGATCATGACATTCAGGACAGATAAACAACATGGATTAAGAACTGCAAAGACAGGATAGAGGTGCAAACTGAGATGTGGAGAAGAGATCTGGTGACTACATTGGCACTGTCTGCCTATTATTGGTCAGGAAGGGAGCCTGATTATTGAATGCATCTTCAAACAAGGCATCCTGGTTCAATTAAGCTTTGCCTTGGCAAGCAAAAATTCATGGCCAAGTCAGTCCAGGGCTGGATGCAGTAAAGAACATCACATTTCCATAGCACCGTGGCTCTCCCCAAACCTTTAGATTCAGTCTTGCAAAAAACCCATGGATGTTATCATGGCAGACAGGTGATGCTCCCACTAATGGAGTGCCAAAATTCCACCCACACCCTCTCTCGCAATCCTTCTCTTGGCTTGCCGTGTTCAGTTTTGTGATGAGAAAAGAAAAAGCTTTGTCTGCTTGCCTGCCCTAAGTCTGGGTATAAGGTCATAGGGCACTAAGGCAGCTTGCCAGCTGCAGGGAAAGGAGCGCCATGTTCCTGGGAGGTTCAAGAGGAAACTGGCCCACCTCAAAATCCCAAGGAGCTTTAGTATCTTACATCTCAAAATAGCTGTTTGGTGAGTGGAGATGTTGGCAGTTGAGCTGAAAGAAAATTGGCCCAGTTGCTCAGCAGGGGTGCTAGCATGGGAACCTGGAGATACAGCCTCAACCTCACTCCCCTGTGGAAGTGCTCAATGCTGCATGCTGAATTAGCCAGGTCTCTATGACCTCAATCTCAGATGGTTGGTTTACCCAACTGAAAAAGAAGTGTAAGTTGGGGGGCACGAAGACACTGAGTATAATTTTTACTGTAACTATTGGTAAGTTAAGCAAGGCCTGTGAGAAACACTGAGAATGCAGTAGATTGGATCCCGAGGATCAGCTCCTGTTCCCAAAGCACTTTGGGCTGGTTCCTGATGGTTTTCTCAAATTCATTAGGGGAGTGTTTCTCAACCTTGGCACCTTTAAGATGGGTGGATTTCAACTCCCAGAATTCCCCAGCCAGCATGGCATGGCTGGCTGGGGAATTCTGAGAGTTGGTCCACCATCTTAAAGTTGCCAAGGTTGAGAAATACTGCATTAGGGTATAGTCATTATTTGGTGCAATTTCAATCAGTACAAAAAGAATTTTTTTTTCCCCAAGCTGCATGAAATGGAAGTGTTCTACACATCTGAGTTACTTTGAATAAATAAATGAACGAATAAGCATTTGTCTAGAAACATTAGGTCATAACCCCGTTATAATTCACAGCCGTGCACAAGCATAGCACGGAGTCTCTTACAGAATCATAAATTGCGCTCTTTATAATGAAATTTAGAAAACACGAAATCAAAAAGTAAAAAAAAGTTTACATGTACTCTTGCTATCAAAAAGCTACAATCCCTATTTGTGCGCAATGCTAAAAAGTGTTTATGGCTATGGACTGCTTAAAGGTGTCAGTATTGTTATGGAACCTGGCCACTAGCAACCGAGTCCATTCATGCAGCTCTATTTTCAGGATGTGTCAATTCAGAATTCTCAGCGGTGGAGAAGGAGACCATCTCTTGGGAGCCGTTTAAAATGTTTCCTTCTGCCCTGTGGTCTGTACTCACTGCAGTCCTACCTATTGTCGTAGGCACCTCCAAAATCACAAGCACAACTTCGGCAGCCGGTCATATCGTAGCTCAAACCCCAATATTCAGGCTATGAAAGAGAAGGACCAACGCACGCATTAAGGGTTGGGCTCAAAGTACGCACAGCACAAACCCTGTTGATACAGCACTCACTCACCAAACACTGGTTGCAGTATTGCCCAGTTACAAAACGCTTGCAATAGCAGTTGCCGCTGATCTGGTCACAGGGGCTGCTGTCTATGGTGATCCCACGAGGGTCACACCTGCAGGCTGAGAACACATACCAGCAGTTTCCATGGGTAACCTGATCTTTAAACAGTGAGGTAGGCAACCTGAAGCCCATGGGTGACACGCAGCCCTCAGCCCCCACTTGGCAGCTTGCAAAGCACCACCAGATTGTGTTGCACGTTTCTTGCTTGAACATCTTCCCTCCCAAAAGCCCAACCCAGCAGACACGATGGCTGCAGAATGAGTAGGAACACCCAACTGCTTTGCTCCACCCAACATGCTACAACCACAACATTCAGATTTTGATAAGGGAATTCATTTAGTACAAGGCATTTCTTCATTTTGCTGCAAAGAAGTCATTGCTAAAGGATTTTCATTCCAGTTGTTTTGCCTAAAGAAAAAAAGCTAGAAATCAGGGAGTACTGTTTAAGTAAATATAGATGGGGGGGGGAAGGCTGCATAAGAGATACTGCACTCATAAAGCCTAGTTCCCTAATCTTTTTAAGTCAGTGGGCACATCTGGAATTTTGAGAGCATGTTACAGGTACTTTCAAAGAACGGCTGTCATGGTGGGCATAGCCTATCACTCCCATTTGTCTGAAGGTAAACAAAGCACCAGACTTCACTTTTTTTTTTATCTTCTACAAAACGTATCTGGGGACTCCATGGGCTCTAGGCTCCAGAGGCGTTGCTAGAAATCTAGATTAAGCATGTTCACTTTTTTATCTTCTTCTTTTTTAATTAAAGCAATGCATCCTTAGCATGTGTGTGTGTGCCCCCACTCTCATGGGCTTCAGGAAGAGTGTGAAATCTTGGCTATGCCAGATGGCCTGGGGGCCGGATGGGGGCTCACACCAGTGGAAGTGGCTTGTGGGGTAATTGATTCTACCCCCCCCCCGTCATCTTGAATGTTTTTAGTTTTTTATGTATAGGGTTTGCTTTATATAGTCTGACTTTTTAATTAATTAATGTGGGTATTTATTTTTTAACTGTTTTTGGGTTTTACTCTAATTGTGAGTTGCCCAGAGTCACCCGCTGGGGGAGATGGGCAGAATACAAATCAATCAATCAATCAATCAATCAATCAATCAAATAAATAAATGGGTCAGTACACTGTATATCCCTCAGAGTTGGTGGGATATGAGCAACAGTAAGCATGTTGGCTTGCAAGATAGTCTCTAGTTTCAGAGATCCTAGCTTGCACAGAATAGAGCAAGCACCCTTGGGATAAAACTGGACTGTGGTTGCCCTTGTGGCACAGTAGCCTAAATGTTCCAGAAACTGACTGGCATATGGTCTGAGTATGCCTAAAGTTGATAATCTTGTTCATACCTTACCTACGTTACTTAAAAGCCTTATGTGAAAGCCTTGATTGACAAAGCCATGATAGATGGTGGAGGTCAACATCTATAGACTCATCTGGTGAAGCTCACAACAGAAGGAAGATTGAGACTTGGAATGTAAGAGGATTAAATGGTAGTGAGCATAAATTAATGAGTGAAATGAAACAAAGAAAAATAGATATATTGCGTACCCATGAAATTAAGAAAAAGGGGAAGTAGGTAACTATTCTAGAGTGACTGTTCTCCACTGGAACTCAAGGAGTGTGATATGTGGCCCCACTATTCCTGCAGCCACAAGGTTTCCCCAGACAGTCTTGTTACTTACATTGGCAGCCAAGAGGATCACTGAGGCTCAGTCCATAAAAGGCTTCTTTGCAGCTGTCACAACGCACGCCTTTGACATTCTCTTTGCAGCGACACTGTCCTGCAATCATGCCCAGCGTTGCATCTGTATGACTGTCACACACACCTCCATCCAAAGAGCCCACTGGGTCACAGTCACAGGCTAGGGGGTGAAAGAGAAATAATGTTTGTGTGGGGGAGAAAAATGAGGAAGTTAGTCAGAACAATGCCACACCGCCATTCATTTCATTTGCAAAGCATGCTGAAGGCACGATAAAACCAATCCTCATTGATGGTGATTTCCAGAAGTAGTTATTATTTGTTGAAATCTCTCTTCAGGTTGGAGCTGCTACAGCTTCAGGAGGACTGGGGGCTAACTTGGGCTTTACAAGCATTTTTAAGACTTTCTGGGTCCCTGATGAAACTGACTGGTCCATGTTTTTCCCACTTTCTCCTCCATGAGGAGAAAAACACGTGCTAGGAGGAAGGGGCATGACTGACAAACACAATGGAACATGCATTCTGGATGGGCCCAGTGCACAGGAAAAGCAAAACATTGATTCTCTGAGGGTGGCCAGGAACTGGATCTTTGCATTTTGCCATATGTGAGCTCAGACTTGACATTGGCCCATATGATTCTTAGCTTTCTGGCCAACTGTGTATTATGCAGGGGTGGCCACCATATTGACTTTCCTGACCCCTTCCCTTCAGACACCCCTGGTGTTGAGGGATCAGAATGGGGGGTCCATGGAAAGAGAATCCAAACAGAGACATTGTGAGTAATCCCAGATTTATGTTTCAACCAGAAAGCAGGGATATGTTTCTCTTCTCATACATCCACACTGCTATTACAAAATGGTAGAGGGTGGGACAATTCCAGCCAGGTTCAAAAAATGTAGGAAAGATAATAGATGAATTTGAATCTTTTGCTGCAGATATCTAGATATAGGCAATAGGAGCTATCTAATTTGTTCAGTCACTTCACTGTATAGGAAGAAAAGGAAATCTTGAGACCAGGATATTCACTGCATCCAATATACTGGAAAACAGCTGGTGGGAAAAGATGAATTTACTCCAGTATGGACCTGTATGTACCCTAAATGGATTAGATACTCCCACTGTTAGAGCTGAATAAACTATTGCCTGTACAAAATTCTCTTCTATCTTACCTTAAGATGCTCATCTGATATCTTTTCTGATTTTATTGTTTTTTAGCATTAGGCCCATAACTTTTATTTCTTATACATTCTATCCAGATCATTTTATGCTTGCTCAAAAATATTTGCATTTCTCCCTCTACTAAAAAAAACCCAATTCTCTAATTGTACCTGATCCAAGCATTTGTTTCACCATGGACACATCCGTGCTAAGAAGGCCTTTGATAAACTGATTAAAAAAAAAAATCCCTTATGCATCTCCTTTGTGAGTGCAAACACTCTTATGTAGTCCCCATTAACCGAGAAATGCTGCCAAAAAAGAGATAATAGCAATAGGAGCAAATGACTTGGCCACCTTTTAGCTGAGCCACCCTATGTTCCACGCCATATCCCAATGGCCTTGTGGCAGGCTCATTTCTGTGAATTATATGGAAGTGGAAATCTAGTCAATGGATGTAAGAGGTAGACTGTTTCTCCATATGTTACCTTTCTTGGTTTTGGAAGTAGATACCAAATTAATGAGTCAGCTCAACTGGAGAAAGACCTGATTAAAACCCATTCAGATTTGGGGGAGGGGGGAGGACTCCTGGACTCACTGTTAGTTTACTGACAGTGCAATTCAAATCTCCAATGATTGTCGGTTGGCCATCATTGCTATTCAAGAACAAAAAGAAAGATCTACTACCAAATTATCAGCACCCCATATGTCTTCTTGGTATAATTGGCAAAATCTATGTCAAACACTTGTATTGGAAGTTGCAAAAGTAGCTGGTGATGGAGAGTATTTTAGCAAACAAGCTGGCTCAGAATAGGGCCCTTCATCGGGGTCCAGGTCTTGGTTTTCCATACCCTGGTGGAAAAAAATTATTATTTCCTTAAGTACTGTAGATCTTAAGCAGGCATTAACCAAGAAGATTGTATAGCAGAAGTTACAGCTTCCTCTGTTGCTCAGCACCTGTTTCACTTTCCTTCACATTTTGGAAGTGATTTCAAGAAATAGGGGAATAAAGCAAGGTTGTATCCTTGCTCTTCTCCTATTTAACATCTACATTAATCTTACAGTGGGTTTTTCTAAAAAAACAAGTCTCATCCCCCAAACTACCAAACAAGAGCTGGCTTGAGAGTAGTGCATTTGAAAAGGATCTGAGTGTTTTAGTAGAACACATGATAAACATATGCCAACAGGTGATACAGCTGTTAAAATGGTCAGTGTGTTAACAGAGGCGTAGGGTCCAGATCATAAGAAGTAATTGCCCCCCTTTAGTTTATCCTGATCAGTCCCCAGTTGCAATACTGTGTTCAGTGATGAATGAATTCAGAGGAGTGTGTCAAGGAACCCTGACAAGGCCTGAAGCTGAGGAGCAAGGAGGAGAGGTAAGACAAGAGTATTGACCAATGGGAAGAGCACCATCCTCAAGATCCACACCCTCCAGAATTCTCATCTGAGCACCAGTTTTAGATCTGAGTTGGACTAATTGCTAAAGAGAGAGAATGGGATGGGATCATAGGGTGCAGAATCATACTGGGAGCAGCAGAAAACACCTTGTGTGCAAGCACCGGTGAATCAAATGCACAGACCATTCCTTACCGTATTTATATCTACTGGGTTCTGACAATTTATTATATAATCTACTTCAAATCCTGTTCTCTGGAGGAAAGCTGGAATAATATCTAACAAACAGCAGTGCCTCTTATACAGATCAACAAATCCTGGAAGTGCTTTCAAATGGGAGCACCTGATTGCTGACAAGTCTGAAAGTTGCTAGCAATTTAAATCATGGGCATTTAAAATAGGATTAAATTTGGTCAATGAAAAATAGAAACTTTTCAGTTTTACAGAATGCTTCTCAAAGCAAATGACAAAGCCACTCGCTTTCAGCCATATACAGATCCAGATTATTCCTCTTTGCTTCTGTCACGTCAATCACGTATAGTGACAAGGAGAAAGTGACATACTTACGAATGCATGCTGTTTCGGCCCTGATGTCAGCCAGTGGGTTGCGGTAGAAGAATGGCTTGCAGATCTGGCAGTGGCGGCCCATGGTGTTGTGCTGGCACTCATCACAGACCCCACCACTGGAGTTGCCCGTGGCCAAGTACACAGCTATGTCAAAGTGGCACCGGTGGGAGTGTTCATTGCAGTTGCACTCTGGGGAGAAGGCAGGAAGGCGGTTCAGGTGCCTGCATTCCACTCATGTCCATTCTCTTCCATGGATCCTCACCCAAGACAGCCCCCTAATCTAACAATACTTATTCCAGTAGAGCCCAAATAAAGCATGACATAGACTAACCACCATCTGACCTGAACCTTTGGGACTCTGAATAGTCTCAAGTCATGCCAATAATGGTGCTCCCACAGACCAAGGAGTATCACAAAGGAGCAAGGTGGGCAAGATGAAGGAGCCATAAACTGGAGCAGAGAAAGGTCCAGGTGTTTCTGCAATGGGGCTGGATGGCCATCCAAAAGAGGAGGCTGGGTATCCAGATCTTAACTAGATGTGAGATTCAGAATACTATCCAATTTAATAAATCAGTAAGTGCACCCACAGCTAAAACTTTTCAGGGCTTGTGGTCTTGGCCAGTGATGTCACCATGTGCTCCAAGAGACTGCAATGACTCCCGCTGTGCAATTCCTAACTGCTCCATGCAAACACAATGGCCTAGCCCTCACCCCACACCTTTGCAAGCATGTGGATTGTGGACCTCAGCTGGACTCCAAGGCAAATCCTGATAGAAATCCTTGCAGAACTCACAGTTGAGACCCTTGGTGTGGTGCTTGCAGACACAACGTCCCTGGATCTGGAGCAGAGGAGACAGATAGAATGAGCTTCAGGGCTTTGCACACCAACTAGCAGGACAGCAGAGTGTCTCTTAGCATAGAGATGCTTTTTTAAAAAAGCACAAATTTCTGGGTGTAGAGAACTCCCAATACAAGCTAAGCTCACATAAACTTCATGTGGTTCTCAGCATATGGTCAGGATCTGCAAATCCCCAATCCTACTACAGATTCTAGATGCAGCTAAAGAATTCATGTATCTTGATATTTTTTAAAGAGTGAGTTCCTAGTCTTGATCCTTGTGAAAAACAGTAAGCCTGAAAAGTCTACATCGATTTTATGCCAATCGGGATGAAAATTTACTGGGAGGGATATTAATTTCACACACACATTCCTTTCCATGAGGGCTATGCATGCTTCAAAAATCATTCAGAAGAGGTGCTTCAGCATGCATGACTGCATGAGTTGCCTGAAAAAGACACAGCTGACATTAAAGATGGGGGTGTTTTAATGAGTCCAATACCCCAATCTACTACTGTGCATTCTTGTTTTCCTTTAGCATTCTATAGGTACAATTCTTTTTCCATCTCTATTAGTTTGCCTCCAGTAGTAATGGCTGTGAGAGCTGGACCATAAAGAAGGCTGAGCGCCGAAGAATTGATGCCTTTGAACTGTGGTGCTGGAGAAGACTCTTAAGAGTCCCCTGGACTGCTAGGAGGTCAAACCAGTCAATCTTAAAGGAAATCAACCCTGATTGCTCATTGGAAGGACTGATAATGAAGCTCAAGCTCAGATACTTTGGTCACTTAATATGAAGAGAGGAGTCTTTGGAAAAGACCCTGATGCTGGGAAAGATTGAAGGCAAAAGGAGAAGGGGCCGGCAGAGGATGAGATGGTTAGATAGCATCACTGAAGCAATCAGCATGGAACTGAGCCAACTCAGGGAGGCAGTGAAGGACAGGAAGGCCTGGTGCAATATGGTTCATGGGGTCACGAAGAGTCGGACACGACTTAACGACTGAACAACAACAACATTAGTTTGCCACCTAATCAAAAACAGTACTTCTGACAAAGGGGCTGTTTTAACAAAAGACAGTGGGGGCTATCAATGTTGAAGAATTAAAATGCATACTTGATTGTTGTTTGAAATGTGGTTTAATTGAAACCAGAACTTTTTGTTTACTAGGTCTTATGGACAGCCAACTAGAAAATACTCATGGACAATTGGTTTTATATATGGTAATGGCAGTCAGGTGACTATATGCACAAAAATAAAAATATACAGAAATACCCACATTGGAGGAGTGGACTGTGAAGATGGTAGAACTTGCTGAAATGGCCAAATTGACCTGTCTGATTAGGGAAGGAACAATAACTATTTTTATAGAAGACTGGAAACCCTTCACGTGTCAGGAGTTTCTCATGGGAAGAAATTCATCCCGTTATCTGTGCAACAATATTATGTCTAGCTTATGGAGCTTATGTGAACAAAACAACTTGTGATTGTGTGTTGTGCACGTATACTGCTATTTACTGCCACCTATTGGCATGTGTATGCTAGTTACCCAGTGGGGGGGTAAGGAGTGACAATATAACTGGAGCATTGTATGCCCAGCCCTGTAGTTGCAGTTGCAGTAGAGCGTTAGCCGCTATGTAGGTATGTAGTTTTATGGGTTATGTAGTTGTAACAAATAACCAAGTAGCGTACCTCTTCTCTGAGAGTTTTTGGCTAGAGACTTTATGTTTGTGGATAAGTCTTGGATGCTGAATTTATGAGAAGAAGTGTTTTTTTCTGTATTTTATATACAACTTGTATTTTATGAAGTTTTGCATTTTTATCAATAAATAACCAGATAGTATATATTTTCTGGCTGAGTTTCTTTGGAGAACAAGATATGGACATTGCAGTTTGCAAACCTATCATGCTGGTGTGTATTTTTTCCCTGGGCAAAGGGTTTCTGGGAGCATTGCTGTACTCTGCTCAACATCACGGACTTTTTGCTGAAAATGAACAAAAATGAATTGGCGATTTTGGGATTTACTGATTAAAAAGTGGGAGCCTATGTTATGTAAGTAGGGAGGGCGGAAACAGTAATAACCACATTTATAACTGCTGCAAAGAAGATTGAAAGTCGCTTCTTTCGATATTTTTCTTTCTTTTTTCTTTCTCTTTCTTTGACTTTCGCTGTTTTTCACTTTTTCTTTTATCTTTTCGTATCTTTTTTTTCTAATTTTCTTTTTACATTTCTGTAGTTTTTAATCCTCTACAAAATTCTTTTTCAATAAACATTATATTTGAAATGTGGTATACAGTAATTGATTTCTACCGGGGGGTTTGTACGTTCGGTTCACAGACTAGGGAACCTGTTCTGCATACAACTGGAAGGGAATGGATGTCAACCATAATATCTCAGTACAGTAGCTACTTAGCTTATTTATTTATTTATTTATTTATTAAATTTATATGCTGCTCATCTCCCCCAGAGAGTGACTTGTAGCTTGTAGCCCTTCTTCGATGGTTGCATATTGCTATTAGCCCCTGCACAGGGAGGATCATCTATGCCAGTGTTTCTCAACCTTGGCCACTTGAACATGTGTGGACTTCAACTCCCAGAATTCCCCAGCCAGCCATGCTGGCTGGGGAATTCTGGGAATTGAAGTCCACACATCTTCAAGTGGCCAGGGTTGAGAAACACTGACCTATGCTAATAAAAATGCTCAGTTTCATTTCTTTCATATCTTAACAGTTCTTCCCATCGCCCTGGTCTCCTCCTCATCTCCCACTGGATAACTTACCATGCCCTCAACCGGGTTTGCTGATCCTGTCAACGGGGCACACTCGGAGGCATGTCCATAACAGAAGCAGCTCCCTCGAAGCACCATCTCATATACCGCATAGTAGTATTTCTGTAATACTTGATATCGTGAGTCTAATAAATTGTCTCCCAGAGTATGCAGCTTTGTGAAGTTCACCCGCAAGTTGGTGACTCGTAACAAATCTGGGCAAGAGAAGGAATTGTTGGAGGAGTGTTTTAGCTTTTAGAGCTTCTTCAGCCTCCCTCTTTCTATATTCTCCGTTCTTGGCTTTTCTCCCTCCTTCTTTTTAGGGTCACAGTTCCAAGGTAGAAAGCACAATAGTATATGCCATCCTTTCCCAAACGTATCTCCTCCAAAGATGTTGAATAAAAATTCAAATCACGTCCAATCATTGGTAGTTCAACAGGGTGTGATTGTCCAACACATCTGGAGGACACCATATTGAAAACCTGGCATATATAGTACTATGTTATCCTAACCTTCAAAAAGCCCTGTTAGATTAGTCCAAATGCCAATTCAGTATGAGGTGACCTTCCTTCTAATAATGATGCCTTTTATTTATTAAATGCCCTAACCCTAACCCTGATAGTCCTCTATATGCTTCCTCACCACTCATTCCCATATTTGCTTGCTTGGGGCATGACTTTGTGGTACACACGGCAATATCTAAAGCCTTGGCCACATTTTTCAACCCTTGACAACATTTCTTTTCAATTCTCATAAGCAATCTCTTCCTTACTTCCTGTTGCTGCCATACCTTGGATTTCCTGGCTGTAGGGGTCTTCTACTTTCACCGCTGGGTCTAGAACCTTGAAAATCACCTGCAGAGAGAAGTTAAATCTAAGTTTTTCCTAAGAGCATAAAGCCATTGGGCTTTTTTATCAAGAGAAAAAATGTCCATAGAAAAGTAGTTAGAGTGGAGCTGTTATCTCAATTAGGCAAGGAATGGGTCTAGTAATAATTAGTCATGTTAGCGCTTCAAAATAAGAAATACCAATGTAGTGAATAAATAGGATGTACCAACGCATCTTTTAAAATGTGCATTATTCAACACAGATACAAAATCCGGCAAGTCATAACACTGCCAGTACAAAGGGGGTTCTCATGCTGAGTGGTGCTACAAGCCACTGAATTTCAAATAAGCTTGACCTTTCCCATCCCCTTGATATCACAAATTCAGGAATCTGCCCTAAAAAACCCAACTGAGCTAAAGTTAAAATGAGCCCCTGAGAAAGGCAGTGGTTTTGAGATGGAAAAAATCTCCCGCATAAAGAATTTGCTTTGAGCTGAATGGCATATTTTGATAATAAAAGGTTAAGCAATTTGGGCCCAGCTGCTTTACTCAGAACTGAGGATATCAAGAGAAATTGCTTGATATCTCTCTGGTGTGTGGATAGGGAAAGTATGAATGCTTAGAGAGAATATTTCTCCTCATTTCAATTTCTGCCTTCTTTTAATATTGCTGATATAGTAGGTAAAAAGAAAAACAGAACAATTTTAAAGGTTTATTAGGTTAGAACTGGGCTCAATTCTTCATTAAGTCCTAGGTCCTTGTACTTTCAATACCATCAGAGCAGCTAAGCCCAAACTTCACATTTTACCTGCTCTGGCTAGACGAGTTGGTTGTGCATAAAACCTGGAGCACAATTTTGTCAGGGCTATAGCTTTACCAATGTACCCAACGCCCAATCCGTGTCAGGTATGTTCTGGTCTTTCTTCCCTACTCTTCAGCCAGTATGTCCAGGCATAGCAAGAAAAATGTGAAGTTCTGGCTTAGCTGTAGTCCGTGTAACAATTTAACAATGGTTCTATGAACCAAACAAAACTGACCATTTTCCTTCTGGGTCACCCTCCCAGTTAAAGTTTGGCATTCCCATGGCTGCTGTTTGATAAAATTTTAAGAATAGATTATAGAACTCCTATACCACATCCAGTTAGCCCCAAGAGATTCACCTGAAAAACCAAAGTAGATTTTACTGCTTTCCAAATTCATTTCAACAATAGTGACTGTCTGCATTCATACTCAGAACCTGAGATTTTACATTCCTATCTGCTGTTTAAAAATTAGTTTGAACACCACATTGATCTTTCTGTTCCATGAACACAGTCAACTGCATTACACTGAATCAGACCATTACTTTTTCTTCACTCTGTATTATCTACACCAGTGTTCCTTAACCTTGACAACTTTAAGATGTGTGGACTTCAACTCCCAGAATTAAATTAAATTAAATCTAGGATATCCTGCCTGCAAATTATGTTTGCCATCAAATTGTAGCACTTCCTCAGAGCCAAGTATCTACAGTCAGGTCCAGAAATATTGGGACATCGACACAGTTCTAACATCTTTGGCTCTATACAGCACCACAATGGATTTGGAATGAAACAAACACAATGTGCCTTAACTGCAGACTGTCAGCTTTAATTTGAGGGTATGTACATCCAACTCAGGTGAACGGTGTAGGAATTACAACAGTTTGCATATGTGCCTCCCACTTGTTAAGGGACCAAAAGTAATGGGACAATTGGCTTCTCAGCTGTTCCATGGCCAGGTGTGTGATATTCCCTCAGCACCCCAATTACAATGTGCAGATAAAAGGCCCAGAGTTCATTTCAAGTGTGCTATTTGCATTTGGAAACTGTTGCTGTCAACTCTCAAGATGAGATCCAAAGAGCTGTCACTATCAGTGAAGCAAGCCATCAGTAGGCTGAAGAAACAAAACAAACCCATCAGAGAGATAGCAAGAACATTAGGCGTGGCCAAAACAACTGTTTGGAACATTTTCAAAAAGAAGGAATGCACCGGTGAGCTCAGCAACACCAAAAGACCCGGGAGACAACGGAAAACAACTGTGGTGGATGACCGAAGAATCCTTTCCCTGGTGAAGAAAACACCCTTCACAACAGTTGGCCAGATCAAGAACACTCTCCAGGAGGTAGGTGTATATGTGTCAAAGTCAACAATCAAAAGAAGACGTCACCAGAGTGAATACAGAGGGTTCACCACAAGATGTAAACCATTGGTGAGCCTCAAAAACAGGAAGGCCAGATTAGAGTTTGCCAAACGACATCTAAAAAAGCCTTCACAGTTCTGGAACAACATCCTATGGACAGATGAGACCAAGATCAACTTGTACCAGAGTGATGGGAAGAGAAGAGTATGGAGAAGGAAAGGAACTGCTCATGATCCTAAGCATACCACCTCATCAGTGAAGCATGGTGGTGGTAGTGTCATGGCGTGGGCATGTATGGCTGCCAATGGAACTGGTTCTCTTGTATTTATTGATGATGTGACTGCTGACAAAAGCAGCGGGATGAATTCTGCAGTGTTTCAGGCAATATTATCTGCTCACATTCAGCCAAATGCTGCAGAACTCATTGGACGGTGCTTCACAGTACAGATGGACAATGACCCAAAGCATACTGCAAAAGCAACCAAAGAGTTTTTGAAGGGACAGAAGTGGAATGTTATGCAATGGCCAAGTCAATCACCTGACCTGAATCCCATTGAGCATGCATTTCACTTGCTGAAGACAAAACTGAAGGGAAAATGCCCCAAGAACAAGCAGGAACTGAAGACAGTTGCAGTAGAGGCCTGGCAGGGCATCACCAGGGATGAAACCCAGCGTCTGGTGATGTCTATGCGTTCCAGGCTTCAGGCTGTGATTGACTGCAACGGATTTGCAACCAAGTATTAAAAAGGGAAAGTTTGATTTATGATTATTATTCTGTCCCATTACTTTTGGTCCCTTAACAAGTGGGAGGCACATATGCAAACTGTTGTAATTCCTACACCGTTCACCTGAGTTGGATGTACATACCCTCAAATTAAAGCTGACAGTCTGCAGTTAAAGCACATTGTGTTTGTTTCATTCCAAATCCATTGTGGTGGTGTATAGAGCCAAAGATGTTAGAATTGTGTCGATGTCCCAATATTTCTGGACCTGACTGTAATTGCAGAGATACAATTCTCTTGTCTTCCACAAGGTGACATTGCCCCACTTGCATTTCATTCTACTTCCACAGAATAGCACTGACTTCACCGTGGCTGGAGGGCTCAATCTCAGAGTATCTCTGGTCACACATTGCTTGATTGACATGTGTTGGGACCTGAGTAGGGATAGCTGGGAAGAGCTTGGAGCAATTGAAGGCAAAGTAGCGATAAACCTTCCAGCTTTGCCCAAAATCTGATGAACGCTCGAGGAGCATTGCTGCTGGACGGAAAGTCTGGAAGAGAAGAAAGAGAGGAATGAACTGGAGAATGTTTGTTGTTACTCTAGCTAACTTCCCTGTTCACCAATAAGAGATAATCTCCATATTAAAATGTTAAAACCTTAAATGAATACCAAAGCAAGTCAGGTATTTGTGAACAAAAGAGACTGAATTTTCTAGATGCAGATTTGATTTTCACTCACTTTTTCCCCCAGACCTTCTGCATATTTTCCATGGCATTACAGAACTATATGGAAGAGTTTCTGTGATTTGCTTAAGAATATAATACATTTTTATTTCACCAGCACTTTTCTTACATGTTTCCTTCTGTAGAATATCTACAGGACCTGCTACAGAGGGTTGAGTGACAATCTGTCATAACACCCTGTTGGATCAGATGCTGCAGTGATCCAGGGGTCCCAGTAAAATAGGAGAGCCTCTCATGTTTTACTGCTCCCCCCAATCAAGTTTTGACTGATGACTAGACCCATCTAGCCCTCTGGTACAGCATACCTCCTCCCCCAGGCCCAGCTCACGCTAGCTAGGGGGGGCAACCAGTGGATGTTTCCCCCACCTCCAGGGAAATCCACCAGTTGCTGCATCTAACTTACCCTGCAATGAATTATTAGGGCAGTTCCACTCACTGGCCTCATTACAAAGCACCGCTGAGATCAGCCACAGGAAAAGAGCAAAGTTACGCTGACACAGTTTGTGCCGCTCATGGACTGGAGGACCCATGTCAAGCTGGCTCTTCAGATGTGCACTGAAGGTAGCTTTTCTGAGGCTGAGAGTCTCCAGAAATGCTGGAATGCAAATCCCAGCATTCAGGACAGCATGGCCATTGACGTGAAATTATGGGGCTGTGGTCCAACAAATCTGAGAAGAATCAAGTTGGGGAAAGCCACTCTAGTTTCTGTGGGTAAAACCTATTGGGGAGAACTTTATTCGACTGAGGAAGGAAGTAGTGAGGAGGCTGATGCCGAGTAGGCAAAGATTCTTTGCAGTGCACTGCATGATACACCCAGCCTAGATTAAAAACAGAAACTCCTACTGAGATGAATAACATTTAAGTGCCAACTTAAAGGTTAAATATATTATTGTATTAACATGCATGGTTTTCACAAATGCAAATAACTACTGGGCTGTGTGCATGGAATAATACTCAAGTGCGCAGCAGGCAGGGAGGCCTTTATAAACTCTTTTCTGCTTGTTAGGCTTTTTGTGAAAATCACTTCTCGGAAATGGGAGAGGAAATTCCCCATTGGCACTAAATTTAATTGGCCCAGAAACCCAGGTATTTGCAGAAAAGCACATTAATTTACAAATTGAAATTTTAAAAAAACACCCAAAAATTATAGCTAGAAAGGATTCTGTTTATTCAGTATTTTTGTCAAGTATTTTTTATACCTCCTATGAAGGCAAAACATCTAATATCCACCCTAGTGCATATTCATAGTTCCTCAGTACCTTAAATTTCATTATAAGGTGAGTAAAGTGGAATTCAGCTTCCAAGTCCAAGCGGATGCTGACCTGCTCTACACCTGGGGAGGGACAAAGACAGAAATTAGACCTCCCTCAAGAACTCTCCTCAAGTAGTCTTGATATGTAATGCTCAAGAAAGCAGGAACTTGTTATCTAGCGCCACCAGTCAAAAGTCTGGGTGACCACTATATGACAGCAAATATAGTGGTGCCAATATAGGGGTCACCTGGACTTTTGCAGCTAGCCAAGATCTGGCAGCACTAATGATGAAAAATGTCTTGCTGGAGAGCAACAAGACCCGGAGATGTTTAATTTTTTGGAGTTGCTAGACATCTAGAACCAATGAAGATGAAAAATTAGCTTCCATAACTTCCAAATTTCTCACTCATTCTTACCATTCTCAGACTGCCACCAGGTCTGTTCACCATTCTGGCCACTAAGGTAGATGACATTCTCAATGCGGTGGCTCTCACGGACAGAGGGTGAGCGTGAGTCACAAGTGAAGCATTTCTCAGAGTCCTGACAAAAGAATCATGCTGGATTAAATATACAAAATCACTGCACCTACCCTCAATGACCTTCATGGTGAGTGTTGCCGGTACCTCTAGCCAAAAGAGAAATATATCATATTTAACCAGAGATACCATCTACGGCCTGCATAGAGTGGTCTACAGAGGCAACCTGATGCCTAGTGCCCAGGATGTAGCCCATAGATTCCAACCAAAACAAATGTATATATGTACTACAGTGGCTCTATCTAGTCATTCTCTGCTGCCCAAGCCAGCATTGAGAGGATTTCTTTGCTTCTGTGTTCAGCTGTCCTATGTGAAAAACTATCAGAACTCTATGAAGAGACATCTCAGCAGAGTCTGGATTAGCTGTACCCATATAACCTGTTGGGTACTAGAACGTATTGACCAAGAAAACTATAGAAGGTCTCTTAAGTGGACTGGGAGGACTTTAGTTTTGCTCTGTTCCTCTTCTCCAACTTTCCAATTCTTGTCTCCTGTCTTCAATCCTCCCTCTAACTTTGTGCCCCCAAACTTCTCCCCCTCCAATTTGATGCGCAGAACCACTTAGGATGATACTAGATAGATAGATGAGAGAGAGAGAGAGAGAGATGATAGATAGATGATAGATAGATAGATAGATAGATAGATAGATAGATAGATAGATAGATAGATAGATAGATAATGATGGTAGATAGAGATAATGATGTTAGATAGATAGAGATAATGATGATAGATAGAGAGATAGATAGAGATAATGATGATAGATAGATAATAATGATGATAGATAGATAGATAGATAGATAGATAGATAGATAGATAGATAGATAGATAGATAGATAGATAGATATTGCTTTCTATAGCTGGCCCAACACCATTTTTCTGTAGTCTTTGAGTACTACTTGTGTTATCACAAGTTCTCAGCTAGTGTTACCTGCAGGTGGCTGACAATGCAGTACTCCTGAGGCTCTTCTAGGCCACATGTTGATGTAGCGCTCAGGTTCTGGGCCCTCCCAATGAGCAGGTTTCCTGTGGCTGGGTAACAGCTTCCCTCCAAACAGCCATGGTATACGTCAGGCTCTTCTGTGCCCTGAACATCAGCTATCTGGCCTGGTCAAAGAACAAAGAAACAACAAATCAGCTCCACCCAGGCCATTTTAAGAACTGACAAAGTACTTTGGCATCAGGAAAAAAAATAAGATCCCTTCCCAAAAGAACAGTACATTACGTCACCTTCCCCACAAAGAAACCTATTCATGATTAGTAATAGTGCCAACTAGGTAGATGTCTCCAACCTGGTATATCCAAAAAGCATCTCAGAAAGCAGAGGTGAAAACAAGGTAGTTATTGTTCCTGAAAGAACATATAATGGCTAGGTTTGCATGTCACATAAACCCAGTTACTCACAAGAATTTTAACAGATTGCAAATACACTGTATTTGATTGTTCCTGCTTGGCTCTTCCTGCCAGAGACTAAGCCCTCACCCCAAAAAGGTCAACAAGCAGAAATCAAGAATAAGCCATGGTAAGGGTTCCCATATCCCAGCTATCCCATACCAGTAATCATAACCAAAATTTGAGCTTCAAGGCTTGTTTAGCAATTGATCTTGGTTAGACTGGCCAACTAGGAACAATTGCTCCAGAACACTTTTCATTCTGCCTTGCCATGAAATACAAATGTGCTGTTGTGAAATCCTAGAACTAAATGCCAGTTCAGCTCATGAGTTACCATTAGGATCCAGGGAAGAAAGCAGAGCATGAATTAAGTAGCCTACTGATTCTGGGACTGACTCACAGTAAAATGTTTTTTAGTTCTAGAGGGAATAAAATGAAAAATAAAATCTTATTTTGTATTCCCTTACCGAAGGAAAAGCTAATAACTGTGAATTTTCTCTCTATATACACTAATGATCTACTATGCACATATTGAAAATTAAAATAATAAAAAAAACCCACATTTGGGAATTTTAACTCCCCCAATATCTCATCTGCAAATGCTTGTTTTTGGCGACGGAGGGGGTCAAGCTACGTGGAGAATAATACTCATTCTCTGGGGGTACTTTCCACATATTATGTGTTCTTGCAATGAATTCTAATCTTCAACTCCCTTGAAATCTAATGTCCATCATGGAACTGCATGATTAGAATCCTAAGAACCACCAATTGGGAGTGAAGCAGGAGACAGAACACCTCTCTGAGGACCACGTGTACCTATTTCATCACCTTTCCATGTTGCCCGGTTTTGTGCCACCCATTGTGCCATCTGTCCTACCTATGATTAAAAAGTAGTACAAATGTTGGTGGTTGCCACTGTGAGAAAAATGAATCTTTGGGTGAAAAAGACAAGTTTTTAGAGGCCTCAGATGAATGGGATCGCCTTAATAAGATTGAAACATAAAGGAATGTGGAAGCATCCTTGAAGTTGATGTGAACCAGGCCAGTTGTAAACTCCTTATCACAAACATCCCCATAGCAACCTGGGCATCTGCCCTGAGGGAGGATGCCTTCTTCCTGGCATTTGGCACCTTGAACTAATTTGTTTCTTCTTCTCTGTGACACTGTTGTTTTACTAGCAGTTAACAGATAACAGAGGGGCAGAGAGTAACTTGAGAACTATTGCTTATTTAGGTCTGCCTGCATCATCATATGAATATGTATGCATATACGTTCTTTTTCCCTTCCCCTTCTTGTAGAACTGCATAAATATCAGAGCATCCATTTTGCCTGTAGGGGAGTGCCTCCCACTAACGTCTGGTGGGGTCCCCCTCCAGTACGTACTGTCTAATAAACACTGCAGTGAAGCCTTGATTATTCTGCATTTGTGTCCTGCGTTTTGATTCCACACCACTGTTATCTATATTATTGTTTATTTATGTAATTTTATTGTATTTTGTATGTATTGTATGTCTATTTTTTAGTTTTATTAATTATAGGTTTATGTATTTTTATTGTAGTGTTTTCTGGCCTTAATAAAGTCCATAATAAAGGTTATAATTTGAATAATCTCATCACAAATATGCCTTGGCAGTGTCTCTTTTCTCCCATGTCCTGGTGATGTTGCTTTCATCTCATCCCCAGCCCATGTGAGACAGTTTTTTGTCGTTCTTAGCTACAAGAGAGAGAGAGATATATACATACACACACACACACACACACAAATATATATATATATATATATATATATATATATATATATATATAAAAATCCCCTATGGGTGGTACGTGTCTTCCTCAATCTCGGGTCCTCTACCAGAGGCCTGGGAGTTTGAGGGTTTGCGCAGTATCTTAGCTGCTCCTAGCACTGCACTCTGTGCAGAAGCACAGAGAGCTCTGATGTTGTTCCTGGGATTTGTTGGAGCCACCCTCCCAGGTTAGGAATCACAGCCCTGAGTGCACCTACCACCACTTGGCCTTGACTTTCCACATCCACTTGATTTCCTCCTTCAGGCCCTGGTACTTCTCCAGCTTCTCATGCTCCTTCTTCCTGATCTTGCTGTCACTTGGCACTGCTACATCTATCACTATCGCTGTCTTCTGGTCTTTATCTACTACCACGATGTCTGGTTGATTGGCCAGTACCTGCCTGTCCGTCTGGATCTGGAAGTCCCACAGGATCTGAGCCCTGTTATTCTCCACAACCTTCTGTGGAATCTCCCATCTGGACTTGGGGAGGTCTAGCTCATATGCTGTGCAGATGTTCCTGTACACAATGGCAGCTACTTGGTTGTGCTGTTCAGTATATGCTGTTCCTGCCCGCATCTTACACCCTGCCACTATGTGTTGGACTGTCTCTGAGGCCTCTTTGCACAATCTGCACCTTGGGTCCTGTCTAGTGTGGTAGACTCCTGTTTCTATGGATCTGGTGCTTAGTGCCTGTTCTTGTGCTGCTATGATCAGTGCCTCAGTGCTGTCTTTTAGTCCAGCCCTTTCCAGCCACTGATAGGATTTCCCAATGTCAGCCACCTCAGCTATCTGTCGATGGTACATCCCATGCAGGGGCTTGTCTTGCCATGGTATTTCCTCCACTTGAACTTCCTCCTATGTCTGCTGCTGCCTGAGGCATTTGCTCAGCAGCTCATCTTTGGGTGCCATCTTACTGATGTACTCCTGGATACTACGGGTTTCATCCAGGACATTGGCTTTGACACTCATCAGACCCCACCCACCCTCTTTGCGGCTGGTGTACAGTCTCTGGGTGTTGGACTTGGGGTGGAAACCTCTGTACATTGTGAGGAGCTTCTGGGTCTTCACATCAGCAGCCCCCATGTCGTCCTTTGGCCAGCTCACTATGCCGGCAGGGTATCTGATGACTGGCAGGGCATACATGTTGATGGCATGGATCTTGTTCTTCCCATTGAGCTGGCTCTTCAGGACCTGTCTTATCCTTTAGTGGTACTTGGATGTTGCTGTCTTCCTTGCCTCCTCCTCATGGTTCCTGTGTGACTGTGGGACACCAAGGTATTTATAGCTGGTCTCTATGTCTGCTATGTGGCCCACTGGTAGTTCCACTCCATCAGTCTTAATTACCTTCCCTCTCTTTACTATCATCCTGCCACACTTCTCCAGTCCGAATGACATCCCAATGTCCTCGCTGTAGATCCGTGTCAGGTGGATCAGTGAGTCGATGTCTCGTTCACTCTTAGCATACAGCTTGATGTCATCCGTGTAGAGGAGGTGGCTGATGTGATTCCACTCTTGAACTTGTACCCGTATCCTTGTGATTATCTGGCTGAGGGGGTTTAAGCCTATGCAGAACAGCAGTGGGGACAGTGCATCACCTTGGTATATGCCGTACTTGATGGCCACTTGTGCGAGCTATCTTGAGTTGACTTCCAGTGTTGTCGTCCACAGTCCCATTGAGTTCTTGAGGAAGGTCCTTAGTGTCCTGTTGACTTTGTATAGTGCCAGGCATTCACAGATCCATGTGTGCGGCATTGAGTCATAGGCTTTCCTGTAGTCAATCCAGGCTGTGCTCAGATTGGTCTGCCTAGACTTTGAATCTTGGGCAACTGCTCTATCTATGAGTAACTGGTGTTTTGAGCCTCTGGTGTTGTTCCCAATGCCCTTCTGAGCTGTGCTCATGTACTGGCCCATATGGTCTTGTAGCTTGGCAGCTATGATGCCTGATAGAACTTTCCATGTTGTGGGGAGGTAGGTTACTGGCCAGTAGTTGGATGGTGCTGTTCCTTTGTGAGGGTCTTTCATGATCAGCACTGTCCTTCCTTGTGTTAGCCAGTCTGGGTGGGAGCCTGCTGCTAGCAGTTGGTTCATCTGTGCTGCTAGGCATTCATGCACTGCTGTTAGTTTCTTTAGCCAGTAGGTGTGGATCATGTCCGGGCCAGGTGCTGTCCAGCTTTTCATGTTCTTGACCTGCTGTTGGATGTCTGCTACTGTGATGGTGACTGGTTCCTGTTCTGGGAGATTGCTGTGGTCTGCTTTCAGGTCCTGCAGTCACTTTGCACTGGTGTTATGCATCTTCTCTTTCTCCCATATGTTCTTCCAGTACTGTTCAGTTTCCGCTGCTGGTGGCTCAGCTGTTACTCTGTGGTTGCACTGCAGTTGGGAGTACACTTTGGATGGTTCTTTGGAGAACAGGCCATTTATCTTCTTAGCCTCTGCTTCTCTAGTGTATCTCCTTAGCCTGGCAGCCAGTGCTGTGAGCCTTTGTTTAGCAGTCTCTAGGGCTTCAGATGGAGTCAGGCCCATATATTTTTTCAGTAGCTGAGTAGTATCCTTAATCTCCACACGCTTCTGTAGTTCCATCAGCTGACTGACTTCTCTCCGAGTTGCCTTGATCTTAGCCTCCAATCTAATTTTCCAGGGTGGGTATGTACTGCTGTTCTTCTTGATTGTGTAGCCAAGCATTTCCAGGATTACAGCGGCTGTAGCATATACCAATTCATTGGTTTCAGTTATGGTGGTAGTAGGGATTGTCTGGAGGGCTCTGTTGGCATCTTCTAGCATACTATCTGATGGTACTTCTCCATTGAGCCTTGGTAATCGGACTCGAGGGTTGACTGTAGCTAGTTTATCCATGATCTTATGCCTCATATCAGCTGCTGTGCTCTGTAATGGAAGGGGTGGCAGTGACATTCCAGCTTCAGGTGTTGGCTACACATCTGCTTGTTCTTCCAGGTTTGCTTGAGTCCGGGTTGTAATGTGGAGTTGGTCTATCTCAAGTTGTGAGAGCAGCTTCCTCTTCACTATGTTGAAGTGTATCAACTGCTCTATGAAGATGGTAAAATGTTAATAGTATCAGAGAAAAAGCAAAGCTATTTGCTTTAGTCCTCTCCAACAAGAGGATATATGTTCCACCAAGCAATTGTGAAAGCCAGGAGGAAAGGATAGGATAGAAGTCTGAGACAAGATGATGCTTATATCAAACATCATCTTCGAATATCTATTTATTTTGGATGAGTTTAAATCTGCAGGATCAGATGAATTACATCCTAGGATATTGAATGAACTACATCTGTGAGAACTGGTAAATGGTCACATGATTCAGAAAGGGCTGATTTGTCCCTACTTCAAAAAGCAGGAAAAAGAGATAAGAGAGAAAACAGGAATCCATGGAACTGTAGACCAGACAACCCAGGAGAATTCTAGAGCAGATCATAAAGTGACTGATTTTTAAGCACTTTGAAAATAATGTGGTAATTACCAGAAATCAGCACAGACTTCTCAGGAAGCCTTGCCATACTAAAATTGTCTATTTTTTTTTATCAGGTAGTTCCAATTTATAAAATATGGGAATGGTGTCTGCATAAGTTATCTTGATTTGAGCAAAGCATTTTGTAAAGCATGGTCAGCCAGATTAGCTAGCTAATTAAGAATGAGCTGAAGGGCCTGAAAATCAGGTGGACAGAGAGCTCGCTTGAACATCATATTCAAGGAGCGCTCATTAGTGCTCTATCAACAGTGAAGTATCAACGGAGTGCCCAAAGGTTCCCATACTTTCCCATACTTTTATTAATGGCTGGAATGAGGACATGTAGGAAATGATTATTAAATTTTAGATGATGCAACATTGGATGGGCTAGCAAACACTCTGGAAGCCAGAATAAAATTCGGACCGATTCTGATGGGTTAGAGAAAATTGCTGAAAATATAATGAATGTAACAGAGGCAAATGCAAAGTTCCTCCTTTACATAATAGAAATCAAAGGCACAGGTATAGAATGGTGGATATTTCACTTGGCAAGAGTACTTGAGAAACAATACAATTGGAACAGTAGTTGATTACCAACTGAATATGAGTAATGGGCCTGTGAAGAAGTCAAACGAAATCTTAGGCTGCATCAATAGAAATATCGTTTCCATAGGAAGCAATCATTCTGCTTTATTTTGAATTAATCAGATCCCATGTCAAGTGCTACACCCAGTTTTAGGCACTACACTTTGAGATGGATTCAGTGAGGATGACTAGAAGTTAAGTCTATGAAAATGAGAAAGTGAAGAAAAGTTCTAGTAGTGTTGTTGTTTAGTCGTTAAGTCGTGTCCGACTCTTCGTGACCCCATGAACCTAGTAGTAGCTAGGTTCTAGTAGTAGCTGTCAGCTTATCCCCCAAATGTTCACATGTCAGGATCAATGCAAATAATAAGATACCTGTGAATACAGAGCCTTTTGTATTTTCACGTATCTGTAACAATGAAAATATGAATGCTGTTCTCTAATCATAAACACAGGCTGTGGTGGAGCCTCTTCTTTACTCAGTCCCCTGAAGGACCCCTTGCAAACTGAGAAAGAAGAATTTCTTCTCCTCTTGTGACTTCTGCAGCTTCCTGGGAGGACCTAAATCAGTGTTGTCCAAACTTGGCCACTTTAAGATGAGTGGACTTCAACTCCCAGAATTCCCCAGCTAGCATGGCTGGCTGGGGAATTCTGGGAGTTGAAGTCCACTCATCTTAAAGTGGCCAAGTTTGGACAACACTGGCCTAAATAATGGTCTGTCACATGTTCAAGACTGTAACCCGCCGGCACAAAGGATATCTGTCCTGGCAGAGAAGGACCCACCCTGCCTCTGATCCTGTCAATCCTCAGTCAGAAGGAGGAAGCCTGAGGGGGCCAATACGATATCACTGAGCACAGTAGGGGTTTGGCAAGACATTAAAGAATAAGCTATCCATTTCCAATTCAGGCAGAGAGGCTAGGGAGACCTCCAGTATTAATTCCTATCGTAAAGGTGGGATGAATCCATTCAGAGCCACGTTGTCATTGCTGCTTGAATTTTCACGTAGGAATTTAGTACGAGGAAAGTAGGTCACAGGGCTGCTGGAGCTGTGGAAGGCCATGTTACCCATTCACGTGTCCTCATTCCACCAGCTGTTTGGAGCTTGCCGTTCCGTCTCCCACTCAGCCTCATAATTCAACCTGTTCCCTGACTGCTGCTTTTTTATTAATAGCTAACCTTCCACCTCCAAATCTTGCCAATCATTAACCCACACAATGTGGCTGCCCAGTCAGAGACAAGCCCCACACATTCCAGAGGGCCACACCTGGGCATACAGGGGAATTCATTTCTGAAAAAGGAGGAGGTCAAACTGCTTGGAAGTCACACCTGCTATGGAATGTCTTTCCATGGGTCTTAAATAGGGGCAAAGTTTCTTTATATCCAGCCAAACTTTTTCTTGAGGAGGATGGGGGAATGTCATCAAAGAGAAAGTGTAGTGTAATGTTAAGGTGTTGTGCTAGGACTAGGAAGATCCAATTTAAGTCTGTGCTCAGCTATGGAAGTTTGTAAGATTCCTTTGCCTGAGTCACTATTTCTCAGTTCAACCTACTTCACTGAATTATTGTTGTGTGGGTAAAATGGAGGATGGGGTACTATTGAAGATGCGTTGAACTTCTGGAGGATAAAAATCCAACTAACAATAATTTCTATCAGTGTCAATTTCAGAAGGGCAATAAAAAACACTGTCATTCTAGCTATATTGGACTGCCTGCAATTATTCAAAGGGGACAATTTCTACATGTTCAATTGCTCCCTTGTTTTTTAAGTTTTACTGTTGATAGCAATTTGTGGTATTTATCTGTGGGAAAGACGGCTGCTGTGACAGAATGCCCCCATCATACTTTCTCAGAAAAGCACCAGAATATGAGATGTGGGAATCATTAAATGATCAAGGAAGGTTGTACATGGATATATGTTTGAGAACTACCAGCAGAGTTCTCAGGATCCTGCCTTGAAACTTAGGAAACAATTATTTTCTTAAGAGAAGGTGGTTCTAACAATATGCAGAGTACATCTGACACACAGCAAGGATGATGGATAGAGTTTTTAGGTAGACCGGGGCCCAACATCCTCTTGGTTTTAGGAATTAGGCATTGACCTGCAGGAATCTATTGTTGGCAGTTTTTGGGCAGCTGTAGATAGATATGGAACAGAGCCAATTGCTTTCAGAGTGGGTGCAGATTCAGCCTGACTATACTCCTACCAGTCCTTGCTGTGTCTTAGTTGGACTGGTAATGGGCCTCCAGGGCATGACTTATGCACAGGATGCATCAAGGCATGTCATTACATGCATGCCCTTACTGAATGTGTTGGAAACTAGCAGAGATAATATATGAGTCACCATCATCAGACTGAAGACACTTTGTCCTACGGGCGACATAGAAACCTTGGCAAGCTACTCTACGGAGCAAGACGTTGCCATCCCTGGGAAGCATAATCAAGACTATCTTCTTATACAGGTCTTTTCTACCCTTCCTGCTTCCCAGGTCTTGGGGTTTTGTTTCACTGTGATTTCTAGAGAAGGAGATACAAGGTAAAATCCTCTTCTTATGCTACCTTTATCTCTGTGGCCTGTGTGTGTGTGTGTGTGTTTACAACTGCACAAACATGCATACATGTTTTTACATATACTACAACTATTATAAAGTTGGGATTTTGTTTCTGTTTTTTTGCCTTTGAGTCAGTCTTGATTCCTGGCAACTGCCTGGACAAGTCCCTGCAGTTTTCTTGGCAAGATTTTGGAAGTGCTTTGCCCTTGCCTCCTTAAGTCCCCCAGCTGGCTTTGTGCCTAAGGCAGGACTAGAACTCATGGTCTCCCAATTTCTAGCCTGGTTCCTTAACCCCGGCACCAAATTGGCTCTCATTATAGAGTATACATGGTACAAAACCATGCAAGTAATCTTTGAATCTTAATGATCAGATACATGCATTTGAAGATGATTCACACAAAGCTTTGTATCTGCCCAAAGTTTTTACTCTTCTTAGATCTCGATGCACATGATTTTCCATCATAAGCAAAATCTGAAATTCAGCACGACACTAACAGGAGCTGAGCCGCAATCAGCTAAATCGCTTTTTCATATCTATTTTGACTGATAGGGCCTCTCTCAGATTTTTAGGTAAATTGGTTAGACTGGATTTAGAGTCTTCTGCATGAAACCAAATATTTTAAAAAATAATCAAGGGTCCATTCTTGAGCGAACTGGACATTATAGTGTGCACTGTTCCAATTTACAGCAATAATTCTGAGTATACATATTACTGAAATATTCACTGCATTCCCTAGAGTTTACTTTCCTTCAGTTTACTTTTCCAGACCCTCAGTAATTGTCAGATTCCAAACCGACCAGTAATTCAGTAATCCCGCAAAAAGGAAGAATGGACAATTCCAGCTTCCCCAACCCATTTCTGGTACAGCACCTGCCCCAAATGATTCCTTTTAGGTGAGCAACAGATGTGCCCCAGAGCTAGGTGAAATCTGGTAAGCTTGCCCAATCACAAGCTTAATGTGTGGCCAACTAATTGCATCCACCCACAGAATAACAGGCAAGCAGATGTCAAGGCTGCTCATTCACAAAATACATGCCTACAGGATTTGGCCCAGATCTCCAGCAACAGGTCCTGTGTCAACACTTACCCCAGAGAATCAGGTAGAACAGCAGTACCATTGGCACGACAGAGAATGTCAACATTTCAACCTGCAGGTAAAAAGAAAGCAGGAAATTAAACCCCTGACTTTTCCTGTCTGCCGTATCTAAGAAAGATGTAGGGACAGGGGTTTATATATTGGTGGGAAGAACTGGAACTAAGTTTGTGAAGGGCCAAAGACATGTAAACCTTCTGGAAATTTAGAATACCTGGGTGGAATGCTCCCCTCCCTGGCAAAAGTTATAGAGAAGACTGGCACATGTATAATATTTATTTTGTTGCGAAATAAAACTTATTTACAACTTTAACTGCATAAAATACATCATTTATACTTTATAAATGCATATTACAATTTACTATAGGGCATGTTTATTAAACTGACAAAGCAATTCCATGTGTGCTTACTCGAGATATCCAGTCCGTTCAGTGTATTTACAAGTTACATGCACCTTGGATTGCAAGCTATGCTGTTGTACTATAACATCCAAATGGAGGGAAAGGCGCAAATTTCCCATTTTGTTACTTAGTTTTGGACATCTTCTTCTTAGGTTTTGCCATTTGGGGAAATAGGAGGAAATAAAACATGAGAATAGAAATACTAGAATTCAGTTTTGCAAAGCAAAACTCAGTTTTGGTCTACAGTTTGCAGTGTCCTCAGCCAGGGTTTAGCTAGTTCTAAAAAAATCCTCTGAAGAGGAAAAAATGGAGATAACTAAAAAAAAAATTTTTTCTAGGATTTTTCTAAAATTCCCCTTCCCTCATCTTTCACATTTGGAAGGGGGGGAGTTCAACCCTGAGCTACCTATACTCTGTATTATTTGAGTGGGGAGGGGGGTTGTAGCTCATACAGGCAGCACAAGATGGGAAAAGCTCAGGGAGAATTTTCAGGGCACCTATGAGGCTACGTGGTTTTTTTCCTCATTCAGAAAAATTGAAATCTGCATCTATTCAGACTGAACTGAAGTTGAAATTGAAGTGACTTTACTTCAGTTGCTGATCAGCCTCATCTCTTTAGAGAGGCGTGCCTATAAATGAGTATATATGTCTACCTGCGTGTGTTTTCAGGGAGAAAAATGAGCATGAATTTTATGTGCCAAAGGTAGAAGCTGAGAAGAGATAGTGGGTCGAAGGAGAAGGGTCCAAATGAAGGATGGAGGTAAGAACAGACATGAAAGGAAAGGAAAGGAAAGGAAAGGAAAGGAAAGGAAAGGAAAGGAAAGGAAAGGAAAGGAAAGGAAAGGAAAGGAAAAGGAAAAGGAAAAGGAAAAGGAAAAGGAAAAGGAAAAGGAAAAGGAAAAGGCGAGAGAAGAACACAATGCAAGAACTGAGTTAGTACATGGGTGGAAAGATATCAGTGGTCCTTCCTTCTGTGTGACCCAGAGATCCCAGCCTCCATTTCTCACACAAACACCATAGGAATCTCCCTGAAACAATGACATTAGAAAAATCCTGCTCGAGATAATATGCAATTCCCATCAGATACACACACTTTTCACAAATAAACACCCCAAAAAACTCCCGTGCTCTTCAGCATTAAAATGTCATTCCTTCTGGCCTTGGTGTAAACTGACCAGGAGGAAAACCACTGTGGGGTGGACTGAGCCCACCGCAATGTCCCAGCCAGAGAAGGGTGACCCTTCTGCTACGTTGGCTGTCTTCTCCTCCAGGATATTCTCATACTCACTTCGTGAAGGCCACCATGGCCCTCTCACCTGTCGTTTCACCCGCTCCTCCGGATGGAGGGGCGCCAGTTTATAGAGGAGAGCAGGAGCAATTCTTCCCTTTCTTTCACCAGTAAGGAACTTTCCACTTGTCCAGACGAAATGTCCTAATTCCCCATTGTCCAGGCAGCGTGAGAACTCTGCTGGGCAAACTTAACTGCCTATGGGTAAAAATAATCCAGCCCTTCCCACCCACCGCTCTCCATGCAGGCAAGCTGAGCTGGAGGCTGAGTTATATTCAAATGGAGCTGGGCCTTTGAAAGGGACTAACGGTCTCTAAGCTACGGGAATGTCACAGCCTATTCTTTCTGCTCCACAGCGCACAAAGTCTGTCTGCTCCGCTCCAGGCACAGGCCCAGAGCCGGCTCTCTGAAAGGAGTGAAAGAGTGGAGAATTCTCCCGTAGGTGAGATGAGAGAAAGACAGGCCCCTTGCTTCACTCCTAGACAAGCCTTGCCAGGCTTCGGATGCTTGAAATAAATGCCAGGAAGCCCAGGAGAAATGCTCGGTCGCAGCCTATAATCTGACCAGTTTGGTGATCCATGACATCCTGGAAGAAGGATTCATGCTCGCTGTCCTGCAAAGTTACCAGAGATCTCTTAAGCTTCTGGAATACGTAGGGAGTCCAAGCTCCGAACTGTTTAGAGAGCAGCTCGCTGTTGGGTAATTACATGCTAAGCAAGGTCAGCACCTCGGTCTTGTGTTTTAGACAAGAAGTCACGGTCTGAAGGCCAAGGGATCTTTTCTCTGAGGCCGTGAAACGCAGAGCACCGCCTGCCTTTGGGACCTGTGGGGACAAAGGAATCGGTTGTGCTTACACCCTGCCCAGCCTCAGCCAGTTCCCTGGGAGCCTGGCAGAGCTAGGCAGGAATGTGCTTGTTGTGTCTTGCACCAAGCTTTCTCATAAAGGTACCAAGAATAGCTTATTCTCTCCTCCCCTTCTCAGCATTGTTCACTCCCCAGCCGCTCTTTGGTTTTGGTGAGATGCTTTTTTTACAGACAGGAGACAGGGTGGGAAAAAGTGAGTGTTTCCCCCCAGGGGCTCCATCAGGGGCTTATCCAGGCAGAAAGCTGTTCTTAGAACTACCGTAGCTGTGATCCTCTCCTTTTTGCTCGGCAGAGAGGATGGGCAACAGAAGGCGTTTGCAACCAGTAACCCGCACAGACAAGAAACCAACACTAGGTGCCCACTGACAGACCTTCTGAAGATACAGGAGAGGTTTTGGCCACAAAATGAAATTGCTAGGAAGATAGGCAGAATAGAACATGCCTTACTAGCTTGCAAAGATACACCTAGGGTTACAAACTTTTTCATGTTTCCTTCTTGCAGGGGTGTTGGGCTTCAGTAAATGAATAAGTAGACATTCAATTGCTGATTTTGTTTTTGTTTTTTTAAAATCTTCAGCGATGAGATGTGATGCTGAAATTCTTTCCATTCAACATGGGGACAAAGAAGCAGGAAAAGATGGCAAGAATGGATAAAGAACATTTAATACTTTGGATTTTTCTATGGATATCATCTGCCAAGGTGTGCGTAACAGTCTCACTTTCCCTTTAAAGCTGTTTAGAGTTTTATCAGTCTGCTCACTGACTCATTTGGGGGTGTATCAATATTATTAGTGTATTTCCCAATGAATTAGAGCTCTGAAATGTAGTATACTGGCATCCCAGATTTTCTGACTAACAGTTGGGAAACAGAAGATTCAAAATATAAAGCCAAAGGATTAACTTATTCCCACAGTAGCTAATCAATTGCAAGTTAGTAAAAGAGAAACCTGGAGGGAAATGTATTCATTTCTGCCTCAAAGTGGGAGATCTAAAAATATAAATTACTTACTTCTCAGAACACTGAAGAGCAAAATATACACAACATAAGACATTGTATAACTGAAGTATTAAGCATCCTGGTGCTTTTTATATATTTTGAAGTTTGACTCCCATTAAATCCCAGATAGCGTAGCCAAAAGTTGGGAATTCTGGCTGGTCCCAGACTGCCATTTCTGTAGTAGGAAAATCTAAAAGAGGGTAGTCAATAGTTCAGTCTCAAGAAAGAGAGAAACAAAGAATGTATCCCCAAATGATTACAAGAAAACATTAATATAGAGAATACTGTGGACAGCCAAGACAACCAACTGAAGGATCATTGAACAAATCAACCCAGAGTTCTCACTCAAGGCACAAATGACCAGGCTCAAATGATCCTACTTCGGACATGTTAGGCGAAGACCCAGCTCTCTGGAAAAGGCTCTAATGCTGGGAATAATGGAAGGAAAGAGAGGACAGCCAGTAGCAAGGTGGATGGACTCAGTTACAGTGGCCATGAGTGCACCATTGGGAGACTTGAAAGAAGAGGTTAGGGATAGATTGTCATGGAGAAAATCTATCTATATGGTCACTAGGAGTTGAAAATGACTTGATGGCACATCATCAATCAATCAATCAATCAATCAATCAAAAAGGCCTATCTTCATGAGGTCACCATCCTGCTTACCTGGAGAAGCCCTGCTTGCAGTTGTATAGTGAAGGGGAAAATTCCCCATGGCCCAGTTTATGAGTGGAGACCACTCATAAATCTGCTTGAGCCAAGTTTATTTGAACAGTGCTGGGGACAGAATATAAGGTTCTGCCCACTTAAGGAGGGTACAAATAACCTTTATATAGCTGTATAATAAAGACTGACCAATAATGCTGTCAAATGACAATCGTCTTATTTTTGATAACATGGGTTAGATTTTCTGCTTATCGTGAGAATAGACAGTTGGCACTAATCAGTTTTTGTGGTTAGTTACTTCCTAGTTCCCATTTAAAAATACAAGTGTTGATTTAAGGTAACTCGTGAGCCAGCATCTGCAAATGCCTAAGCATGCTATTAAGGAGGCTTACTTGAGTTCAGGGGCCTTGCTAGTTTGGAGGTCTTGGTTCAGGAATTAATTTTACTCATCCAATACACATGGCTTCTTTTTCACAACTTATTAAGCACATGTGGTATCTGCTAGACAGTTTCCTGTCCTCCTTTCACAAGTTCAGGTAACATCTGAGAAGGGCTGAAATTTATCTTGCATCAGGAGGGAACCTTTCTAACCTTGATTGTGCCTGGCTTGAAATCTTGGGCTATTAGAGTTCAAGTTGCAGTTTATTCCAGTTATGGCCCTTTCCACAACACTCACCTTTTCACTGCCCCCTGTGCCTGCCCTTGCTTTTCCTCACTGCAACCAGCTGACCTTGAAACATGTTTCTATTAGAAAACTATCTTTGGAGTGGTTCTTTTTCCACTCAGCTAAACTGGAAGAGAATTGGCTCGGCTGCCCACAAAGATGATCGAAGCACAGGGGTCCAGAGTCAACCCAAAGCAGGGCAAATGCCACATGCGGCTAAGAGAATGTGTTTACATTTGCAGAATGCATCACTGACCTCTGTAGTCTCCTGTTATCAGAACTACTTTCCTGCCCTGTTTTAAGGGCTTCCTTTGAAGGCAAGAGAAGAGACTACCTGAGACTACCTTGGGCTGCTCACTATTCCTCAGCCGACGTTTTTGCACTCTTGGCCCAGAAAACATTCAGTAAAGTGGGATTGGTGGGGTGTGCCCAGGGGCTAAACTATCAGATGTAACTATAGAACATATCAGAAAAAATATATTCTCATAAATTACACCCACGAAGAAAATTTGCTTATTTGCACCAACTTTGCACAATTTATTTTGGTAGAGGAAAGCAAAAAACCTATGCACTGGAACCCAAGATGATGCTCCTTCTTCAGATTGTTCTTCAATCCTGAAATCTCAGCAAACATACTTCCACATACAGGTAGTCCCTGAGTTAAGAACGTCTGGTTTAAGAATGACCCATAGTTAAGGACGGAGCCTATTGTAGCAAAATTCAAGTTAAATGCACAACGGTTTGAGTTCATTATACAATACTACTTAAACGGTATTATATAAAAATACTGTTCTGGCTTACATACAAATTTGACTTAAGGACAGACCTTGGGAACGGAACTCGTTCTTAAACTGGGGACTACCTGTACCTTTTGTTGTCTGGGGGCTAGAGACTTGATGCTTTTTTTTTTTTAAATACTAGTAACGAAAGCTGCAACAGCTTTCTGAATATTGTGCCAAATACCAGTTTCTCTTCTTGCAGGGCATAATGAATGCCTGCAGCTTTCTCCACAACTAACTACAGTAATCTCTTTGCATTCCCATTTATAATAACATCCATCAATGATCCCCAGTATCAACAACACTGCATTAGGTTAATCACCTCTTACCAGAGTTTGTTGACATAAAATGTTTTGAGCAAAACATTTAGGATTGGAAAGGGGGGGGGGGCTGTTTTCTCTCTTGGCACCCTGTCCAGAGATTTAATTCTCACCTGGGCTGCTAACTTCCAAGATCTGAGCTTCAGTGGGAACTACTCCAGCCTTCCTGTACAACTACAGATTTTGTAGTGCTTCCTTTTGCTTGATTAAACTATATTTATGCATCCAATCTCAAACGTATGGATGGAAGACCCTCTTTGGCCAGGACTTGTCTGGAGCTGTAGCACACAGGCACTGATATTCACTGCCTGTCGTCCCCCGACCCCACCCTGAGTTATAAAGGCAGCGTCTTAGCAGTTCATGTCCTCTTCTGCGCAGCCTGCCTGGAGAACAGCAATCCTCTTCCCCCTTTTATGCCTTTGGGGTGAGCCAGGACACCATGCAATGGGTGGAGCCCAATGGGTCTCCCATTAGTAGACAATGGGGCAGGATGGAAGTCTCTCAGTCATTCCAGAAGGATTAAAAGGAAAGTATTTTGAGAGTCCCCAAGAAGCCTGACTGATCTGGCAAAAGCCTCAGGAGCTGGCTGCATTAGCTTGTTCACTTTTCCCCCTGCAAGCTAAAGGACACAAGATGGCTTGCAGACAAGCTCTTTTATATTCAGTCATCCAACCCACAACTTTCCACTACAAAAAAAATTGTAGGAACCTGCCTGCACCTAAGCCCTCTTGCCTGATGCTCCCAGGTTGTCTGTGGGGCTTGCAGAAAAAGGGGGTGAGGGATCTCCTGCCATGGCCAGGTGACCCCAGGAGCAGGAGAGAGGCAGGGAGAGGGAAAGGCCAACTCTTACCCGTGAAGAAGTCCCTGTTGTGGCTCCGGGCCTCATGCAAATTTGGGGAGGATGGCCCAGTTGGGGCCCCTCTGCAGTTTGCAATGCGGGAGTTATTGCTCTGAGCGGTGCAAAGTGCTACTCCAAGCTGTCTGTTCCTGGAGAAGGGCTCCTTCTTCCAGCAGCTCCTCCTCCCTTCATGCAGTGCCAGGGGACAGGAGGGAGGGAGGGAGGCAAGAGGGAGGAGGGACCAGCCCTCCTTGGCAGCTGAGCCAAGGTAAGGCAGCTGGGTAGGTAGAGACTCTCCCGTTTCCGGGAGTGGCCTGATGCCTGACAGGAGGGAAAGGTGACCTCCTGCGGTTCTCCAAGGAGCACTCCCTGCTCTGAACCAGCGTACAGGTGCTTGGGCTGAGCTAAACGCTGACGGAGATGATTGCACGTGCTCTGGCCCAGTAGAAATCCCTGGATCCCGAGAGAGAAGCACAAGGTGCGCAGCAGGCAGGAGTTTGGTAGAGCTGCCAAAATCTGGGCTGAGAAAATCTACATGACCCCCTGCAAGAAGATACAGATCATGCTGACCTCTTGATGCCATCTAGGGTTCATCTGGATTTTCACAGTCCAGTTTTAGGAGTCTTTGGTTACTGGTCCACGGCCAAATCTTTGCCACAGCAGTGTTCGTGCTCTTCAGAACTGAGACCCACCACTAGCCTACTCCCAGATTTTGAGAGCCATCTCTTGTTGATGGAGGGGTGTGGCGGCCATGTTCTTGCTGTGGCCAAGTCAAGCTGTAAACCAGCAGAAGATCCAGCTCTGTGATTCTGTCTTTCTATAACAGTCTTTGTTATTTTATACAGTCACTAACAGTTCAATAATACGCTGCTTTTTTTTAGTGGGAGGAATCTCTGGGTGGTTGGGGCCACCTGTAATGTCAAACTCATGTTTTTGGGAATTCCCACTTTTTTCTGGGAATGTCATGAGCAGGAAATGCTATTTATACTTTGAATTATGTTAAGCCTATTTTAGGCCTGCATTTCTAGTATGTTTTCCACATATTAGTTTTCCACATGGAAAACACTGGGAAACTGAGCTGCTGATTAATAAAAAAAAAAGCAAATAATGACTGAAGCAGATATCTTCTCTCTCCCAGGAAAACATCTTTGATGTCTTCAATTAACCAAATCAGATTAATAGCACTATATACTAAAACAAAAGACTTCATTATAAATTCCTAATATATTTTGTTATTAAAGCTTTTAAACAAGAAGATAAAAACTAATATAAAGTAAGAAAGAAGAAGAAAAAAAGAAATCAAAGAAAAAGCAGAGTGCAAGGAAAGAAAAAAAGTTAAGAAAAATAGAAAAGAAAGAAAAAAAGATATAAAGAAGTAGCTTCCGATATTCTTACAGCAGTTATAAGTACAAATATATTTAACCTCTCTCTCTAACTCTTCTTCTTCATATTACTCTTCTTTCTATAATCTATCCTGTCTAATAATCAAAACCATAAATCACAAGTTCATTTTGTGCAAAAAGTCCATAAGAGGCTTCCAATCACCACTAAATTTGATAGTGTCTTTTCTCTAATCAAAGAAGTTGATTTATCCATTTCAGCAAAATCGATCAACTTTACTAACCTTTCCTCCATAGCGGGTCTAGTGTCGGAACTTTCCATCTCGACTTCATTATAAACTCCAAGGGTATTGTAAGACTACTTTCTTCCTTAGCAATCATTTTAAAAGCCTTCTCAACTCAGCCCTCTCCAGCAGTGTTGGACTACAACTCCCATCATACTCAGCCACATTGGTTGGGGAGGGCTGGAGCAATCTATTCACAATCAGATATTGTAATTTTTGTTTCATGCAAGCATGTGCAGCCTCAATCATTCTTAGCCATCCAGTGTGGAGCACTGATGAATCTATCTATGTATTTAAGGTTTGCGGCACAAGATTTCATGGACTAGAGCTCACTTAGGGTGTCCACAGGTGTGTGTCAAAATAGTCATAGTGGCAGCTACAATCAAAGCCCCACTCCTTTTTATATGTTGTGCAACATGTCATTGGAGTGGGGTCTGGTCGCAGTCACGATCTTGAAGTTTTGACCCCCATGATGCCCCTGAGTCTACTTATGTTTGATGAAACTTTATGCTACTGTACAGTTGTTAGACTTTTAAGGCTCCACAAGACTTTTGTGTGTTTTATTTAAAATAGCTCTATTCGCTTCAGAGATCTGCTGTGGCAGTCACAGACTTTAAGAGTCACATTAACTGTGGGCTTCTGGAGGAAGAAATGCCAGACTGAAGACAATTCTACGAAAAGCGGACCCAAGGACTGCAATGAAGAATGAAAAGCTGATGAGTACACTGGCTCTTCAAACTTTCTCTGGACAAAGAGAGGAAGGGAGATTGCCCACAAGTGCTCCAGACAGTTGCTCCTCATGAGGAGACCGCAAGACAGTGGTCTCCAGCATGTTTTGAAATGAAGGAAGAGCCATCTTGCTCAAACCACTGTCGGTGCCTTTAAAAGGATACTAAGTTTGCATAATCTCTTTTCTAATCACATTTGGAAATTGCTTATTAACTATTTTTCAGCTATTAGAAACCTTTGAATTGACAAGCCTGAAAACATCAGGTGAGTCTGCTTTCAATCTTTGAATGAAAGAAAATTTTAACTATAAGCTTAAGAACTTTAATTTTTAAAAAATAAACAGCAAAAGGTTGATTAAAATTTTGATTTTAGAAACCTACAAATGGACCAAGGGTCCAGATAAATTTGAAATAAACATTTGGAATTAATTATAAAGAATCCTTCCCGTGGGAAAATGTTTTTGTTCTGATTTTTTTAAAAAATAAGATTTTAAAAATCGGATACTAAAGATTTCAGTTAAAGGAGAAGAACACATCAACTTGATTAACAGTTACAGAATGGCGCAAAATATTCTAATGCTGGAAATATTAAAGGATACTTTTGAAAAATGGAGTCAGAAATTAATATTAACAAAGTCAACAGTGCTTCCTGTCTTTATGGATAGATTGTGTCTAAAAGATGTTTTGGAAGAGGAACAAGTTTTACCTGACAAGACAGAGACTGAGTTGAAAGTGGACTTAGAAATGACAGACTACAAGAATGACATGGAAAAAAATGTTACACTGGACATACAAAAGAAACTGGCTGATGTCTTAATAATTAAAAGGGACATACAAACAATAAACCAAGAGAGTGACCTGGATAATTTTTCTCTGTTGGACTTACAAAACAGACTTCTTAAAGCTTTAAAGAATCTCGTGAGAAGGGACAAAGAAGAAATTAAAAGAAAACAAGTTCTATGACATTATTTGAAGGGACTACAGATTAAGATTGTTAGAAGTAAAAGGAAGGAATATAAGGTCGGTTTATTTGATCAAGGTTAAAATAGATATGTTATTTCTGGTAACCCTTAATGGACTTTTGCTGACATCAGAACTGAAATGATGAAGTTATATGCATTTATTTATAGATAAGAGATGGGATATGGGAAGAAGAGATCATTTGTTGTAATTTAAGAGGAGGTGAAAAGTTACTAAATTTGTTAATACTTGTCATAATGAAGACTGGAAGTCACTTCTTCATATATACTTTTTTTCTTTTTCTTTACTATATTCTTACTTTTCTTACTTTGCTTTTTTCTTTCAATTGGTTACGCCTTTCCTTTTTTTTCCCCTTTGCACCTTTTATTCTTTCTTTCTATTTTTCTATCTTTCTTTTAGTTGGTATTAGTTTTTACTATTGTAATTATAAATTTTAATAAAATTACTTGGAAAAAAAGTCACATTCACTGTAATGATTCAAAGGAGTAGCATCTTTTTTCAGCATGAAGTTGCATGAAAAAAGTTCGATTGTAATAATGAATAGGAGGGAGGTTCTGTGCTCATGTGAATAATTTCCAAAGTGTGCACAGCCCTGATAGGTACTATCTTCAAGATTACAGAGGTAACCATTTTGGGGGGACAACAGGCTTGCTTGTGGCCTCCTCAGAAGACATCCAGACAGCCACTCATGAGAAAAAAGATGCTGAACTTAGTCTGATCCAGCAAAGTTTTCCCTACTTCCTTAGGCATTCTCTGTGGAGGTGTGCCAAGGTGCTTCCTGTACAAACACAAGACTGGTGCCAAAAGAATGATTTTCATTTTTGCAAAGAAGAAGAAGAAACATGGAAAGAAATGTGCAAAGTGATATTTCCTTGTCCTGTGCAACAAAGGAGTCAAACTATTGCTTTAAAAATAAAGAAAACAAAGTTCCTTAAAAATGACAAATTAAACTCCAGCAGCAAATTATACAGTATGTCTGAATAACAAACCTGTAGACCAGTGTTTCTCAACCTTAGCAATGTTAAGATATGAGGACTTCAACTCCCAGAATTCCCCAGCCAGCATGTAGACCACTGTAGACTTATGAACTTTTCAAAAACTTGACCAAAGATCTCTTTCTTATCTGCCCCTAGATTATGCCCATTTTAAGGATTAAAAGTGAGGTCCAGAAGGTCTGGTGCCTGCCATGTGGGCAAGTCAGCTGCATCTGTGGATCATGGTTCTTCTCAGCCAACAGCTAGAAGTGGCTGGGAGACATGCATGCGCTCCTTCTTGTAGGAAGCATTATGGCATTACAAGGAAAAATATAGGGTGCTTTCTTACAACATACTAACTCCTGGTTTAATTGACCCCAGTTGACTGGATTCACCCAATTGTCTGGGTTCACAAAACAGAACAAGCCACAAACTAGCAACCAATGTTTAGTTTAGCATGATATGCGAACATGGCAAAAATGGCCTTTCCTTTTTATAACCTTCTATTTTTCTGCTCCATTACACAGAGACACACTTACCACAGTGAACCGAGCCACTCTTCACTCAATTCATCCACATTTTGGGTTAGCACCTCACTCTAAGCACCCAGGCTAGCCTGTAGCTCCATGTTTGGTAAGAAGCCAACTCAAGAGTCCCCAGAGACCAAAATGCTGTACCTTGAACAGCAGTGAATGTAACCCCATTTTCAACAGGAGTGAGAAAAGCAGCACCTGCCCCAGCTTCCACTTTTAAGGACACAGATACCCTAGAAGTGTGGGAATTTGCTATTTCATCTGGATGTAGCCATTTCAAGGACTCCTGCTCTGATTTCCATCCCCGTTTTGTCCCTTGGGCATTCCATCAATCATCTTTCTGTGAGTTTCATGTGAGGCTGCTGGCCTATCAGGCCCCTTTCTTGAAATGCCTGTTGAAGGGGTGGTCTTATATCTCCCATGGCCTCAGCCCCCGGCAATGGGAGAATGCAGGTTACCGCTGCCTGCAGTTCAATGTCCTTCACCTTCTGGGTAACATCTTGGAAACTTCGTGATTTTGTTGTTCATACGCAAATACCCACATCAGAAGTTCTTATTAGCCAGCACCATGGCTCTTTCTGAAGGGCTAGTATCCCTCCCCCACTTCTTTATTTTGGACTAAAAAATGTATGAGAGATTATATGCTGCCAGTGAAAGGGTTCCCCTTCAAAATGACTTCACATGAGCTTATTTGGGGAAAAAGGGAAAGCTGGATAAGTTATCCACAGAAACATCTGGAGAAGGAGATTCCACAAGCATCTGAGAACTGAAGGAGAAATGCAAAGATCTTTACTGTTAGGCTATCAATTTCTTGGAGTGAAGAGAGGCTTTGGTTGTTTATCAGAATTTGCCTAAGCCGACTGCAGCTTCCCCAGAGAAAAAGGTCTTGCATCTTATGGTGCTTAGAGGAGCTCAAAACTAGTTCTCTATCTTCCACATCAGGTTCTTTAATAAACTTCCTTATCTGGGAGGAGAAGGATGAGCCACCTTCTCTGAACTGGTGGTTGCTTCCGTTCAAGGTATTCCAGAAGGTTCTGTATCCAGAAACCATCTTCTAGCAATAAGGTTTCATCATAAAATTCCTTGAACATCTGAGGTCGACACCAAGCCATTGACTGATAAAAAGTACAACTAAGCAACCATTCCTAACATGATGTTCATGAGATCCCACTTTAAATTATTATGCAGTGAGGACAACATTACAATAGAATCAGTCATGAATCTTTCTACCAGAATTCAATGAAAATGTACTTCCATGGTCTATGGAGGACTTCATAAATAAATTCACATTAGAGTCCAGATTGCCAGCAAAAAGCAAGGTATCCTGCCTGCTTTTTAATTTACTAAATGTGGCAAGAAGGCCATCAATGGAAATTCAAGGGATGGAGTACTGCGGAAAAGACTCAGTAAAGCAATCCACAATGGGCTGTGAAAAATACAAAGGCTTGCATTTCAATCAAGCCAAAAAGTGTTGGAAGAAATCCAGACATTTCATATGCCAGATATTTCATATGAGTGGTCCAGGACTAGGTGAATGCTAAGGACTAATTATTGGTCAAGTTGTGTAGACTACACATCCCAAAGGTTAATCGGATGAACCTTATCTTAGAACTTGAGATTCTTAAAAGAAAAAGAAAAAGATGCATGATAACAGTGGGCTGCTTCTTCACATAGAACATGGAGGCGAATATGTATAGCTCAGGGTTGAATGGTGGCTAGCCAGGTAATGAAACCTTTGCAAGAAAAGAACCAATCTCAGAGAACCTCAAGGACTCCACACAGAACATGTTTAATTGGGTCACGGGTGATGATGGCTTTAAAATGTTCATGCAAACACCTAACCCAGTCACTGAAGGGAGTGGAGGGGTTAACCAAACTAACTTTCTGCAGGAAACCATGTCATGCAATCTTTGCAGGGGGGCTAGTGAAGGTTAACCTGCCTTCCAGCTGTTAAAACAGATATTAAGTCCTACAGCAGCCGTGCAAAAACAGAGCTTCTCTTTCTGTTACTGTAATGTTCCTCCTCTCTTTTGCAGCTGCACCAGAGATGTTTTTCTAAAAAGGGGGCTAAGGGGATAAGACCCCCCTCCTCAATCCTATCTTTATGTCGACTCTTATTGTGCCACTGTGAACAATATTATTGTTCATTAAAAAGACTGGTGTTAAGAACCTTCCAGCCTCTTTTGTGGCAGCTAAGAGGAGGGCATGACACATGCCCATTCCTAGCTGACTTGGTCATCACTGATTGAGTCCTGCCAGTGCAGGGAGGTGAATCCATCATGCTGGGCAAACACAGCCCTAACTGGTCAGATTCTTTTTTCCACAGATACCAATCAAACACATCCAGAGAGACAGTGGTAGCAATAAACTGATTTCATGCTGGGACCAATAACAACTGGAAGAAGGTGATTTTCAGGTGGTACACGAGGAGAACTGGTTTACAGCCATCTGTTCCATGCAGCTGTTTTATTCTAAAACACGTCCAAATGCAACAACTCATTCAGCATAACAAGTAGCTTCAGTCTGGTGGGCAAAAGGCAGCTTTAGATGGCCCTGAAGGAATCATCCATCAAGAACTCTTCATCTCCTTCCTCGGTGGAGGAAATGCAGCACAGGGTTGACACATCCTTCCTCATCAGCATCTCTGCTTGGGGATGGCAAGATCCACTTTGCATCATGTGCGCAGTATCAGGAAAGTTGCTCCCATGTTTTTCTCTTGCAGCTGGAGTAGCAGCAAGTCTTAGAAGGATTTATGCCAGGCGATGGTACCTGCTCCTTGCTCAAAGTAGTATGGAAGTAGCGGGTTGGGCCTTCAGTTCCATAGGAGTCATTGAGGTCAGGTGGGTGATTTGCGGCCAGGAGATAGAGGGCTGCATATTGGCGCTGCTTCCCGAGACGATGCATCGTGCACAGCTGCTGCTGCCAGCTAGCCACTTGCTGTCGCCGCTGGGTGGTAGCAGGACGTCTCAGCCAGGGTACCTGGAAGAGGCAACAGTGCTTCAGGCGGTAGCTGTATATCAAGGAGAAACGGGGGCATTCTGGGCTGGGGTGGGGGGATGTGAGGTCATCGAGAAAGCAAAGAGAGCAGCCATGATGGTTGCATGAAGTTCACCATGTAAAACAGGGGTAGGCTTTGATTGCCCAGTTGCCATTTTGACTTTTTTGGCCCTCCCTGTGGATACCCTAAATGAAAAGCAGGTGAGCAACCTTTCAGAAGCTTCCGAGTTGCCTTTAATTTTGGTGAGAGGAAGTACAAAATGAGCATGTAATATGTGCCACCGTGCTTGGGGCGGGGTAGTGATGGTGGTGGTGTAGTGGTCAGGCTCCCCAACGGTTGTGCTAAATCTGATGTGTTGATTGTACTTAACCTCTGATTACGATTATGTTTTGTGCTTAACTGCGTTTTAATAGTGGTTTTAGTATGGTTGTATGTTTGTTGCTTTTATTTCCATTTTGTATTGTCTTTGCTGTTGTTTGAATTGTTGTGAGCCACCCAGAGTCATATATGTGAAATGGGTGGCTATACACATTGAATAAATAAATAAAATTTAAAATATATATTATACAGATAAATAGGGCCAGGATTTTCTTTTTCTTCCTTAAAAACAGTCCTGTCAAACCTGTTTTAGGGATTCAGTTTTAATGTGTTTCCAATCTGAAGTTGGGAGTTGAAGTCCACCCATCTTAAAGTTGCCGAGGTTGAGAAACACTGAGGGACATTTGCAACATTAGCAATTGGTGGCAACAAAACCAGCCTCGCTTTGCCATGGCAGTTATCACTTATGGTGCACAAGGGAACTATTGTCCTGACTTCAGTCTAAAGGAAGAGAATCAAACTTCCTGACAACACATACAATTCACTCCGGTTTGGATTTAAACAATGGTTTCTTTCTCTTCAACCGCAGGTATTAATTAACATAGCAAAGCCGGGAAGGTATGAACAATGACTCTTATATGAGTATTGTCACTACTTCTTGTCCTTTGCCAGCTGAAAACTCCAGACCCTCAACATGTATTATACCATGATAAATATGTTATTCTAAGCACCATTAAGAAAACTTCTTTTTCTTGATATACACTCACGCTAATTCAGCTATTTCTCTGGATATTAGTGACAGAATTCAGCTGTAGTTGTACCAGAAGCTTCTCATCGTTTAGTCTTGTTTCTCCAATTTGGAGCTTTCAGAAATTGCCGATTACAATAGCTATGCTAGCTGGGGAAGATGAAAGTTATAGTGCCACACTGAGTGATCGCAGTCCAGAACTGTAATTTTGTTTTTATCTGAGTCTGAAGATAAAAACCTCTGCAAGGAAAAGCAGAGCCAATAAAAGGAACTGAGTTAGTTTTCAGCAGAACAGAAAGTGAAGCTTAAATATGGCCATCCTGCTCCTTCTAACTGATATCAGTTGATTGGTTAAGACTATGACTCCTCAGATGCAGGTATGGACAACTTCTGGATTGTTGGGGAATGGCTTCCATATGGCCTTCTGCAAAAATATACAGGTTCCATAATGTTGGCTTTTAAGTAGTTAGCCAGAACATTAACAGACAAAACATATTTAACTTCAAAGATAAAATATGTCATTAGCTCCCCACACCCACCCATACACTTCCTTTCCTTTATGGGAAATTGTGAGCAAGACTTTTATTTTACCACAGTACGGTTGAAATACCCTTAGGTTGTCTGTACATCTGGACTAAAAACATCTGGGCTACAGGCTGCCACTTCATTACACGTGAATTCACTATCCAGGGCTTGACAGAATGGCACCGTTCAAATGGAAGTCCCAGTTCAGGAGAAACTTGACTTATCATAAATAAGTACTTGGCAATGACAGGATTATCTAGGCCTTGTTTCCTCATCACAAGCATCCTTTTCACCTGCTCAGAGAGTGAATGGCCTTTCCTACTTGCTGCAATCTCCGGTTGGCACTTGGGTTCTTCATGCAGGGCTCTCCATACCTCCTCGGCCCCCATATCTGTGTGGCAGAGAAAGTGATATTGCATTCCAGCAATGGGACATGGCAGCATTACACTTGTTACAATCCTGAAACCTAGTTAGATCCTTCAGAAAAAAAAATTGGACCATCTTGCCTTTCCTGAAGAAAAGATCCTACTCAAAGCTTTGAGTAAAACCGCCCCTGCTCTGCGCCTACCATTTCCAGTAAGAGTTCTCCAACGGTACTCCCAGATCTGCTGGATGACAACTACAGGGGTTCTAGGTCAGGCCAGCACTTCTGCAGTCTAGTAAGTTGCAGCCTACCAGTGTTCTACACTGATCAGGAGAGATTATTCTTCAACGCCTAGTTCCATTTCCATTCTTATTAGGGTCCAGCAGAAAAGGATATCACTGCCCCTACTCCACAGACAATGTTATGTAAAGACAAGTCCTGCAAGGAAGAACAAGGCCCTGAGGAGCTGGAAGTTTCTCCGAAAGTGAAAGAGCACCTGATGGGAGCAGGAATCTTTTCCCAGGGCGCAAAACAGTCTTCTGGCTGCCAAAGACTCAGGACCTAGATAAGTTAAAGAACCGCAGGCAGTGACGTGCTCCCTTTTCTCACTTTAATTGCATAATATTAGGAAGAAAGCCAACAGATGCTGTGTCACCTATTATTGCATTTCTATATTAAGACTAGTTCATACAATCTGTCAAGAGAAAGATAAAGTGGAAGACTTATTGTTATGAGATGTAGGTTTCCTCTAATTCCACACTGACTCTTCCCAAAGTTCACGGAGTGCCAGACCCTCAAGATCACACCCTTGTACTTCAAGATGATGAGTCTGCAATAGTCATGATCTCTTGGTTCCACTTTATCATACTCCAAGAGGATGAAGGAGAATAGCAAAGAAGGTTCTCTCTGAACCAGGAAATGCCTTACCAATTCCAGCTGCCATCAGGCGCCTGACCTGTGGGCTTACTGGCTTCTCGACTGTAGGTGGATTCAAGAAATAGGAAGCTTTTTCAGATCCCAAGAGTCTAGGGAGAAAGAAAAAAGAAAAGAGGAAGCCACAGTGACAAACCCGGCTCCTAAAAAAAACTAGCAGCCCACTTTGACTTGAACAACTTGCTGGGTCAACGGTAATTGGGTGAATGAGCAGATGACAGGAGAGGAAAGCAACACTCCACACTTCCACTGCTAGAGTTCAGAAGAAAAATAGTTGATACAGACATGCAGTGAACCAGTGGAAGAGGGATGGATCTGGCCCTCCTGCGCTGGTCCTCTGCAGAAATTTGGTAGGAGATCAAGAATCTGCATTTCTGTGCTGGATGCCAAGGAAAGGGGTGGGAAGGATGATTGATTTGGTAAAACAAATAAACAAACAAGAGCTGCATCTTCCCAGGATTTGGGAAGCAGATAAAGCTAACAGGAAGTCAAAGGAGCATTAGTGACAAGTGCATACAAGGAATAGGAACAGTAAGGACATATTTTCCTAGTTGTGATCTAGCAATCATAGCCTGTTTAGGAACCATGTTCCCTGATCATTTGTGTTGTGCCTTAAATCTATGGCTATATCTTGTGATTTCTCCAATAGTGCACACACGTTACACATGCCAATTGTACATGCTCAAAAGCACTGCTTTAAATCATCTTAAAGGGAAAGGCATTGTAACCATTCCTACCTTAAATTCTGGATTCTTTGCACTTTTGGGCTGCCTGGATCTTTGCAGCCCAAATCTGGTAGCCCTAGTAAAATGATAGGTCTGGTTGATCGCTAGGATCAGAGGAGATCCAGCTGCAGATGCTGAGATTGACAGAATGCCATGTTGTGCTTGATCACAGCAGGGCCTTGCTTGTGGGAAAGCTTGTGTATTAGAATGGCCTTCTCCCTGAAATTCCCAAAATTCCTAATATTCCATATTTTAGATACTTCTTAAAGATCTATCACTTCACCCTGGCCAACTTTGCATGAATACTGGATGAATACTCTATATTTATTTTTTTTTCTTTTCCATCCTTTTTTCTTAATGAATTTATTTTAATATTATTTTAATGTATTGAGAGTGTTAGGGTACACTGCTTTAAGATCTGAGTGTGTGGGAGATGGTACAGAATCATACCTATTGATTATATTAATAAATTGATTCAATTCAAGGACGCAGAAGTTAAATGAAAAATGTTTTGCGTCTTCAATGAAGGGAAGCACCAGCAGGTCTTCGCAAATGCCAGAGGTAGTATTTTGGGCTGTAGATCTGCTCTCCTCTGCTAGAGTTCCAACTCATTCTTTCCCCGACTGGAGTAGCTGGGAACTGTGGGAGCTGTAGTTCTAACACATCTGGAGAGTGTAAGGTTGGGAATGGCTACTCTAATCTAAGAAAGCCTCAACAGAGCCAGCAGGTTCTTATCTAACCGATGCAGATACTGATATAAGACTAAGTATATGGATCAAAGGCCATACAGGGGTTTACAGATATGAGTCAGTACCTTGCATTTGTCTTGAAGTAAAACATCAGGCAGTGAGATGGCAGGAAATCTTACAGCCTGTTCTGCCGCAACTCCTTTTTTTCAGACACACACTGGTTGAATTCACACACCATGCTAGACTAGGATAAAATGTGGTTCAGTGTCTTGTAAAAGCCCAGTTTGAGCTCTCCCTGTGACATATGAAGCGGGCCATGATCGTAAGTGATAATACACCTGACTTATTCTGGAATAAAATTACTGTGTGCTTTGTTAACTCAGGTTTGAGGTTTAGTGTGTTGTGTGAATGTAGCCTCTTAGGGGGTTATTCTAATTTAGGTTTTTAAAAAAGGAGCTACATACCTGTGAAGGTACTCTTGATAGTCCAGCAAGGGTCTGCTTGGGACTCCCTTCTTCTGGATCCTTTGCAGATCCCAACTCCCAGACCTTCTGAAGTCAGCCCACTTGTAAGAATCTCTGGTTTGTCCTGAATGGAAGGCCCAAATACATCTTGAAAGTGCCATCTTGCTTGTTAGAACACGGAGCAGGGAAGGAGACCAGGACTGAACTTGAATTCTTATTTATTCATTCCTTTCTAAGGTCCCATTTCCAGCTTCCTCTGTTCTGTTCAGCCTTCACCATTTCCACTTCCTTCCCATTATTTATCTGTCTTCTCTACAAGTAACTTCCTGGATTCTGAGTTAAGGATCTGATCTGCTGTCATATAATGGTATTCAGGTTCTTTATGTTGCTTGTTTGGGCATTACCATGGCACCAGTGCTTTTCACCTGCTTATGACTGGCATCAAGCCATTCCCTTGGACCTGGACAGTGGCCAGATGAAGCTAAAGCTGCGTTCATATGCTCATTTGTCAGAGAACAAATTTAAATGAATTCAGTGGAACTTACAAAGTTAACTTAGGCAACATCTGGCTGCAGTTTGAGGTACATTTGCCAGACGGTAAATCATTTTGAATTAAGCAGTACTTCCTTCTGAATATATCTGCAGACAATTTGGCCACTCTCGGAGCCACACTGAAATTGTTAAATTCAATTTCAAGGAACTCACTTTTATACGAATATGTCCATAAATTTATCGGCATTGCAATGCACGTTTTTAAAGGTTAAAGGAGAAGGACTTAGTTCTAATGCCCAGGATTGACTTCAATAGCTGTTATCCTATACAGCAGCCAGGGGTGTCCATAGGATACGGTAAAAAAAAAAAAAGTAAGGATGGTGGATATGATAATGTGATTGAAGCTCGACCCTTTTTTAATATGTGTACATAAAAAACGGACAGAGCTTTGATCTTACCGTCGCAGCCGCCACCTTGACTTTTCTCACCACATCCTGCAGATACTCCCAACAACAGCAGAGGGCAATTTTCCCAGAATTAAAGGCCAACTAAATTAAATTAAAATTACATTAAATTAAAGAATCAACTAGAGGGCATTCAGAGGTGACTTTGAAGGCTGTATCATCATCCTGGGAAGGGGCCCACAGTGGGAGGGGTATTTAAGGTGGGAATGGGAGCAAGAAGCCTCTCAGAGGCAGTCCCCTCCCCCTCCCACCTTTAAAAAGACACACCCACCCCACCAAATTGTGCTGCTGAAGTTTTGTGGGAAAATGGCTAAATTTCAGCAGTGGAACTTGGGGCTATTTTGGGACATTTAAGGGGGATAAAGGGGATTTCCAGAAGTTTCTCAGACTCATTTTCACCTTAATGTTTTAGGTGGCAAAAGCCTAAAAAATCATGGTGTGGAAAACAGGCTATTTTTCCAGTGAATTTTAGTGGCTTGAGCTATGGCTGCTTGCTCTCCATAGATTTGTCCAAAAGTAAATCAAATTAGGGAGACATACTTTTGCTACAGGACTACACAAATTGCACTAGTGTGTGGTTGACACAATCAAGATTTTTGCCGTGATACCCCTGAGGCTCATGAATATGCTCAACTGTTATTTGACCAGACAATTTAAGATATGAATCTCAGCATGTGAACACTGGATATGTGCTTGGTGACCATATAACAAATAATAAATAGCGTCTAATCTCTAATTAAGCCTTGACAAGCCTTGCCAAACCATGAAAGCCTATAAAAAAGTGGGGGGAGGGAATCACTTGTTTATACAGGACCATTGAAAGAGCAGTGTGAAAAAAACGTAAAACACAGATTAAAAACTCGTACAGTTAGAATAGGTAATATATAGTACATTATATAAATTCTTGACTGATAGTAGAATATTAGATTGCGTGACATAAAATAGGCGACATGATTTCAGATATAACTCTTGATTTTTGTGTTAGAGCTAAATGGGGAAGACATGAGTCCCTTATCTTGCCTCTCATGCAAACTCTTGCTTTGGCAGAGGGGTGCACTTTATTTAGATACTGGTTTTCAAGAGCTAAACTTTTTCTCGTTCCAAGTTTCAGCACGAATGATTGATTCTTGGAGACACGGCCGCTGCATTTTTAGCCAAGCTGTTTTCAATAAAAGAAGGAATTCGTATCCGAAAATATGGAGTTCTGAGAATCTCGGCATTTGTTTATAATTAAAACTAAAAATCGATGTCTTGGAATTTAGGCGATGTGTGTTTGCCAAATGTTCCTAAGTATCAGCGTGCAAAAGTTACACTGTATGCGTATTCTTAGTATTTATGCACATATTCAAGTGCGTGCAACAATAAGGGCATGGACATTCATACCCAAAGCATATACGTATGCTGGAATGCAAGTATATTTGAAATGGTGATGGCATATTAATTACAAACAGCTAAGAATAGCATTCCTTAACTGGGTATAATTTAGATATGGACTACACTACCTAGAATTCCCAGCCAATAGCCTCGTAGTCTAAGGAGGAAGGGAGTTGTACTACAACAGATTGATTTGTCTCTTGAACATTTCAAACTCTGGAAAAGATAGGAATACTTTTTATTCTCAGCTCCTGCAGGATATCTGCCTTGTTATCGCCTCTCTTTGATCTAAATTGCCAGGGCACTCTGAGATGTTTTATTTGCACTATTTACTTGATGATCATTTTCTTTACTTAAATGTTCCATCGTGTAAATGCCACCCACAGATAGTTAGTAATTGTCAGTGACTGTAGTTTTTGGAGCTTCATTTTGTTATGTTATGGTCCATAGCTGCAATAAAGTCATTCATTCATTCATTCATTCATTCATTCATTCATTCATTCATTCATTCATTCCTCAGGTATAAAACCGTTTTCCATATAAAGGAGAGAAAGTAAATTTTTTGTTTTCCAGTTCTTTCTTTGCACTTGCACACTGTGAATTTCTTTGGGGAAGGGGTGGGGAATATGTCTCTCTTGACCAGGAGCCTACTACTTCTTGATAGTAGGCTCATGGGGGTCCAACTGTTATTAATTCTCAAGCAGAATAAAGGAATTGAAACACTGTTTTCTCATATATGTGTGTGTGTATGCATGTATGTAAGTGTGTATGTGTGTGTGTGTGTGTGTGTGTGTATATTCATTCATTCATTCATTCATTCATTCATTCATTCATTCTGAGAAGCTGCTGCCTGCAAATAATGTTTTACAAGAAGGCCATTTCAGTAGCAAGGACAAGGGCAAGTGCCCCCCTCAGATTAAATGAAGGGAGGGAGTGGACTATTCACCCCACAAGTGTGGCTTTCATTGCTAACAGCTCAGACTTAATTGGGGAGGGGGGAAACCACGGAAGGTCTTCCAAGGAAGACATAGCTTATTATCGGCACATGATGTTAGAAGATCCAGCCTACCTCTCCCATAGGCATGAACCAGACCACCCTGATCCTGAAGGAATGGGAAACGGTTGTTCAGGCAGGCAGTGAGACGGCCTTTTCCTTTTTTCTGTGTAACCTCCATCTCTCTTTCCTCTTCAGGGACTTCAGCCCGAGCAGCTCCTTTTTTAAGACTCTGAGAGATGCATCAGCATTTCTGGACCCATCGCCTTCTCCCTGCATTCTGTGAATGTGTGCGCTCGTGTGTATAAATATACATAAAAACTTCAGCCGGAAAGGGAAAGGATTGAACACGCAGAGAATCCTTTCCAAAGCTAATTGACATGGGAAGCAGTGTATTATGAATTTGCCTTTCTGAACACTAAAATGTTTGCTCCCAGACACTCCAAAGAACAGTATTCCTCCAGCAGGTTTTCTATGGAGCAGGTAGAATGGGGAATATATGTATATGGGGTATGAACTGATCTGATTATAATAGTGCTTCCTCTGTTATTCATATCCAATTGAAGAACTTCCAACTTAACCCATAATCATATCCTGAGAGACAGTGGTTTTCTTCAGTAATAGCAGTGTTTCTCAACCTTGGCAACTTTAAGATGTGTGGACTTCAACTCCCAGAATTCCCCAGCCAGCATGGCTGGCTAGGGAATTCTGGGAGTTGAAGTCCACACATCTTAAAGTTGCCAAGGTTGAGAAACACTGAGTACTAGCATTCAGGAATTGGGACCAAATGCTGTGTCTGGCTCAAAGTAAAGCAAATGAGAACAGTTGAGAAATAGGCTGATAGGGGCTATGCCATGTGTACCCTAAAACCTCCATTTAACACAATGTTTATGGGGAAAGGGTGTCTGTTAAAAACAAATTAATGCAACCAACATAATTCTTCTTTGGACTTAAATTAACTGAAGCAAATGATGTCAACTGTGGGGATGGCTTTGGAAATGACAGACTTTGCTGGAGGAAAAACTGAAGAAAAAATTTGTCTGCTGCATTCAAAGTCTGCTGAATTTGGCATTCTGGAGAATTATGGCTTTACTGTACACAAAATGCTAGGACTCCAGGTAGAGTCAGCCAAGAAAGGGTAACAGTCAATATCAAATAACTTAAAGATATTGATATTGTATTTTAATTAATATTTTTGGTTGTTTTATCTGAACCTCCCAGTTACTTTTTCGAGAGATGGGTGGTATCTAAATTTGAAATGGAAGGAAGGAAGGAAGGAAGGAAGGAAGGAAGGAAGGAAGGAAGGAAGGAAGGAAGGAAGGAAGGAAGGAAGGAAGGAAGGAAGGAAGGAAGGAAGGAAGGAAGGAAGGAAGGAAGGAAGGAAGCTTTATGACTTGCCACTCAGTAATTACAGCAATTCTTTTTTTAAAAAAACTACCTTGAGTTGTAGCTTTAGACCAATGGAACAAAATATTTAAATCATAACATCTGCCATCTACTGGCTTTTGAAGGAATTAAAAATTAGCCCAAAAACATTTTAAAAAATTAAAAAATTATGACTGCCACAAGAGCCTGTTCCGTTTTCTGAACCAATCACAGCATGGGAAAAAGCATTATGGCCCAAAATGGACTTTTTTCATTTAGAAATTGTCCAGGATGCATTCGTGCCACTTTCACAGTGTAATTCCATAGACTTGATGTTCTGGCACCTGCAGATAGACATCCAGGTTCCAGCATCATTCACCTTCTGCTCATCTAATGGGCAGCAGAGCACATTATACAAAGATGAGTTATAGTGCAGATATAACCTAATGATCTGGAAAGATATTAGATTTTGATGGCTAGATTTCTACAGAAATCCCTTGCAGTGTTGATGATAGTAGGAGAAAGCATCTGTGACAAGAAATACAACAGCAAACCAGACTGTTAGAAAAATGCAGGACTGATGGGAACAGCCCAGTTCCTTTAAAAGAAGGGTCCAAAGAAAAACTCATCCCAAGAGGGTTGAACATTTTTTCTATATATAGGGCTTGTTCTTGAATCACAGCAGTTGCTCAAATTCTTTAATTATAGCTGCCTCCTCCTCTTCCTCTTCTTTTCATATTACTTATCTGGAGTTTCTGGAGTTCTTGTGAGCTCACCTAAGTGGTTCATCCCCACCCATGGGACGACACCTGACATTTGCTGAAACTTTTAAGCCTCAAGAGAATGTTTTTAAAGCTGCCCCTCCATTTCTAGATGGTATCTAAGGATGTGTCAGATTCATAATGTACAAAATCTTCCGAAGCATTTTTTCCCCTTCATATTCAAGTTGTGAATTTCTACGGAAAATCCATCTGGCTGTTAACATTCCCCGTAGGCCATTTTCCATAGTCCTTCTTTCCATGTGGTCAATTGCTCACTTCAGTTAAAAGGTTTGGATGTATTTTGCTTCATCAATGCAAAACGTGGAGCTTCAAAGGAATGTAGTTCTCTGCTTTCAGGCGGAAGATCCCAAATGTACCCCCTGATGTCTCCAATAAAAATGCTCACGAAGAATAGACAATGAGAAAAAACTCTGAGATCTGGACAACTGCTGCCAGACCAGAGGTGGGCTAGATGGACCAGTGGTGTAAGGCAGCTTCCCACCTTCTTATGATTTGTAACCTTAAGGATGTGTAAAGCTTTAGTACTCCCATGCAGACTCTGGTCAGAACTCAGTCATGGGGGGCAGGGAGGGTGTTCTGAGCTTACAGATGCCTAAAATACCATAAGGATTCTGGTAGCTGGGAACAAGACTGCAAGCACATAGTAATCAGAAATAGTGGTGTAACAGAAGGGAAAGCTGTTTTCCAAGACTTTTGTAAAACAGGAGCTAGGAGGTCATCTGGTGGAATACCAAAGTAACTGATTTCCCTCCTCTGTATGAAGTAAGAGCAAGGCTTCCAAGGTTCCTTGTGACATATCTGGGAAAGCAGAAAAGGAGGAAAATAATCAAGCAGAGGCTAGATCTTTCTCTTTTCTTTTCTTTGATGGGTTCTCTAGACCAGTGTTTCTCAACCTTAGCAACTTTAAGTTGTGTCGACTTTAACTCCCAGAATTCCCCAGCCAGCATCCTGACATTCTAATTAGTGAGTCTACTGAAATATAGAGTGAAGATATTTTTTTCTCAAATGTACATGTGTTTAAGAAGTTGAATTAGATGCATTTAGAAGCACATAGATTTAATTATGAGGCTCTATGAGCGCCCCCCCCCCCCAGTGATTATCACCTTGATGTGATGGGAGAGCTCAGTAGCTTCATTGACTCTGAGAATAGCAGAGGAACTTAGATCTCCTGGTAGGGTCACTCTTGAGGCTAAATTTAAAAGGAGATTATTAAAGCTAAAGGTAGTCTACAATGGCTATGAGGGAAGCCAATCCACCTAGGAAAAGATATTTCTGTATTGTTGCCAATAAATAGTTTCTCAGCCTTCAAATGTCTTCCACTCAATCCTGGAATTAGCTGTTTTGGTGGTGAAAATAATGCATGAAAGTTCAGCCAGTCAGAATTCCTTCACCACTGGATTTGTGTTTTTAGAGATCAGGTCTACGGCCAAGATTCTGTGGCAGAGCAGGAGAACCAGCAGTGTCTGTCACCAGAGTGCCATGTGTTGCTAATAAAACTGTATGGATGTGGCTTTTTTCACTGGGAGCCATCCATAAGGGTCCAAATAAATGTGAAATAAGATTTTGGAATTAACTATAAAAATCCTTCCCATGGGAAAAAGCTTATTTTCAATTCTTTAAAAAAAAATAATAGGATGAGACTTTGAAGGTTGGACACTAGAGGGAACTAGAAGGAACTAACGACTACAATTAAAGGAGAAGAACATTTAAATTTGCCTTACTAATACAGAATGGAGCAAAATATTTAACACTGGCCATATTGAAAGATATTTTTGAACAATGGACCCAGAAGTTAATTTTAAGAGTACCTGCCTCTATAGATAGACTGTTTAAAAGATGTTATGGAAGTAGAACAAGTTTTATCAGACAAGGCTGAAACTGATCTGAAAGTGGATATGGAAAAAATGCTACACTGGACATACAAAAAACAAACAAACAAAAAAACGGCTGATGTCATAATAATTAAAAGGGATATATAAATAACAAACCAAGAGAGTGACCTGGATAATTTCCCTATATTAGATTTACAAAAGAGGCTTGTTAAAGTGTTTTAAAAATACCTAAAATTTAGTCAAGGGGAGCGAGGGCAGGGGCTAATGCTGAGACCACCAGATCAGAAGACACTCTTCTTGATATTGGGATCACTCCTGATCCACTGAGAAGGTAGCCTGAACTCATATTTTCCTGCTCCAGTTTTCCAGCTTATTCTGCCCCAAGCTATGGTCTACTTCTCTGGCATCAGGTCTTGGATCCTGTGGGATTGAAGAACAGTCAGCAGAAGACTCACTTCCCCTCAGCTTTACCTGCCAGCCATGGCAAATTCAGTAGGATGAAAGAAGTGGCAGAAAACAGTGCCTTTGATGCCACTTGTCTGATCCCACAGAATGGAGGGAATGGAGAAATGACAGGAGAACTATGAATCAGGTCTACTAATTCCTGGTCCCAAACAAGGCTTTCTCCACCCTGCCTCTCATGCCCCTACCTCCCATGTGGATAGAAGCCCTCTTCTGCTAATAGAAGCATATCCAGTGGGAGACAGAGGGACAAGTCCACTTTTGGGGCACAAACCAACTCACTAGACCAGATTTGTACCCCACCGCAGAGATACAAAGAGAAAGTAAGGACTAACTACTGGCCATGATGGGCCACTTTTTCATATTTCCCATCTTAGTCTGCCTGGATGCCAACACATTCCTTTAAGGAGTTAAGGGAATTTCTGCTGGCTGATAAATTCATAAACGGATATATATGGCATTATATGCTTCCCTCATTGGAAGACCTGAAAGACCAGGTTAGAAACAGATCATGATGGAAAAAATCTGTGTGGTTGCTAAGAGTTGACAACAACTTGATGGCACGTAAGCAAGCAAGCAGGGGACGTGGTGGCGCAGCGGCTTAATGACGCTGAAAGTTGCCGGCCAGAAATGGTCGACGCTTCAGCGGTTCGAGTCCGGCCTTCGCGTTAGGAGGGTGAGCTCCTGTTTCCTCCCCAGTTCCTGTCAACCCAACAGGTCGAAAACTCACGTGAGTAGATAAATGGGGACTCTCACTCCGGTGGGAGGAAAAGTGCTGGTGGCACCTTGCAAAAAGGAGTCGGGAGCAGTTGCTGGTAAGCGCGAAAAACCGTGCATGCCTGAAAAGGGCGCGAAGCAACGGAAACCCCGCCTCCTGCGCTCACCAGCTGGGCTCTGCCCTAGGAAGGAGGCAAACCACTTCCGAAACAATTGCCTTGAAAACTGCAAGGACTTGTCCAAAGCAGTCACTGCAGAGTCGGTAACGACTGAGCGCAGATTAAAAAAAAAAAAAAGCAAGCAAGCAAACTGCTGTCCCAGACTTTTCCTTTTTGGTAAATGTTTAGAGTTTAGACACATGCAGTTGGTGAATCTGACCAAACTCTAAAAGGCTATTCTGCTAAAATATCTTAAAAGAGCAAGTGGAACCCCAGACAAAATGCTGCAGTGTGGAGTGTTCCTATTCAATGTTCCACCCAACTAACGACTCTCTTTTCTAAGACATTCCTTTCCGTTCTCCTTTTCCTTGGGTTTCTCACTTTTGTCTCCCCCCAATAAAAAATTAATCCTCACTGGGCTATTTTGGGACTTCCTCTTTCAAATAACAATACAGGCAGATCACATTTGGAAGCTCATGTCACTTAGGCGTAGATGGAGGTAAAGATGGAGCCTTTACTATAAGGCTTTATATAGTTAGGCAGGAACAGGTGTAGCAAGGTTTGCAAAGGTGGGAAGCAAAGGGCAACAGAGTGAGGAAAGCAAGCCCTGCCCCTTTTCTATGGGTGTTGTGATGTCACAGGCATGTGGAAAACAGGGGGAGCATCACAACACTGCTCTGGTCACCAGTGAACGGGTGCCCTCCATGTCATGGTTTTCCAGGCTGATCATCCTCAGATGTACTGAACTGGAGCTCCCCAACATCCCCAGCCAGTGTTGTCATTGGTCACCCTAGCTGTAGATGTTGGGAGTTACAACCCAACTTAACTGAAGGCCATAAGCTTGATTCAGGGCAAGGAAACATCCAATAAAGCAAACACTTTCTTTAATTAATCCCTAGTGGCGGTGAAATAGTTTAACATAACATTTAATAGCAGCTCAAGAGATGTGAAGGAAATATTCGGAAGTATTAGCAAAACATGGTTGCCTGGCTTCCCATGTATAAAGCTGGCATTTCTGAACCGAAGCAATCAGTTTCTCTGAAACCCATCGTTCTCACATAATTTTTGGTAAGCTCCTGGTATGTTCCCAGAAGAGAAAGAACACGAAAGACAAAAGAGACAACAAAGTATACTTTGAAGCACCATTTTTACTGTAGAAGAATGGCAGAGTGGGATCATCTGCTACAATTTCAAAACCAAAGAGAAAAAAATCCACTTCATTAAAAATAAAGACAATCTGATTTTGCTCCCTTCCTCCTTGGTGAAAACATAATACTCGAGTTGCCTTGCACCACACAAGGCTGTCCAAAAACATACAAACATTAAAACTGGGAAATGTGACTGCATATGTAATGTTGAAACAGAGAACCTTGGGAAGATCCTGCATGGTAAACTGAAAAAGAGACACACCATTCTAGTGAGGCCGCTAGATGCTGATTCAAACTAGTAATACCAAATATGAGTTAGAACACTCTGCACCTCCTCCTTCCACCAAGTACCAAATGGTTGCACCTAGAAGCGAAGTTGTTGAGAATCCAAGCAACCAGTGGTCAGAGAAAACATGATATAATGTTGTGCCAAAGTTTATGCAGTATATGGTACAAATGGTAGTTGGCCATGAGTTCAAAGCAGAAGAGGAGATCCATGGCAAAAGCCAGCTTCCGTGAAAGACCACCAGGTTTGTGCTTGGCAATGTAGAAGAGTTCAGAGGAACCACATGCAATGCCTTGTGGTGGCATTAACTTGTAGAGTCTGGCTGGCATCTAGCTGCTGGACAGGTAACTTACATTAGGAAGGACAGCATCTACAATGCAAAGGAGTAAAGAGAGAGGGTGGTGTGTGCTACAAAAACCAATACCACCTTTGTGGTTTCTGTGTCCTTCAGGCGCAAAAAGGCTACAATTCAAAGTGCTTTGCATGTGGAGTTTGGCAGAGAAAGAAAGCCAGGATACCATGGTTCTTAAGTGCCTTGTGTTTAACAACTGCTTGTCTAGCTATGTTGTCAAAGAGACCCCTTTTCCAGGCACTGATGTAGCAGCAATACCCTGTCCACAGTGAGAGGAACAAAAACAAGGGAGGGGGCAACGCAAGACAGTCAACTCTGAGACCCTACGGAGGGCACATCCATGTGGTTCTGACAGAGAGCACAGATTTTAGCTTTTTTTTTTAAATCTGCAGGATACAATTATTCTGTCAAATTTTTCAACTTACCCTGCATGACAGAGATTAATGCAGGTTTTGCAGTCTATATGTCTTTGGGTTATTCTCCATTTTACTAAACTGTGCACTGTCATACCATCTAGACATACCACCAGGAGGACCACCTGAGCAGACCTTTGTTCTAGAACCTACCATCAGAGATGTGGAAATGTATTCCAAAGCAAAGCCAAAAGAAGCCCAGTTTGTAGGTCAATCCCATGTCTCATTAACTCTGCAGTTAAATGGAAAGGCCCAGCTCCTGCCTTTTGCTGAAAATCATGGGTCTTCCCAATAAAGAAGAAAATTCTTGAAATTACAACCTCCCAAAACACGTGCCATAAAAAGCTAATTAAGGGAGAAGGATTAGGCAATCACGTTTATCTATAGTTCAGCCTCTGGTACCCTTCAGATGCACTGGACTGCAACTCTCATTATCTTCACATGGCCATGCTGGCTGGAGATAGTAACAGCTGTAGTCCAAAACATCAGCAGGCTGCCAGAGTAACCTTCTATCTTGTAGCTGCTTCTCTCCTGTTCCACATCTTCCTATACCCCCCTCTTTTCTCAGAAGCAGCATTTCTTCACATTTATCATATCCAGAAGCTACATGCAGTACTGCCAACCAGTCAACAGAGCATACACCAGAAGGATGTCAATGTATCTGTTGGGGGCAACAAAATGTATAATCCCTTATTAAAGGAACATACCAACTTTGAAACTGCTGAGGTTAATTTTCTGGTTGTGGATTTATAAGTCACATTATATAGATATGGGCCAAACTGGCGCAGCAGGATGGCTCTACCCCAAAACATAAGTTGCCCGGCCTAGAGTCTCATCTCCATGTGCAATTGCCTCTCCCCAAGGCACTGAGTTTGATTCAAAAGTGAGTCCAATTCTCACCTCTAAATTGGCAAACAAGAATATTTCAGTTAAGAAATATAATATGCAAATACTCAGTTAATCCAATGACTCAAAAAGCTTTTCCAAGGGACTCCTTTTTTTGGTTCAGATTATCAAAAAGGAAATCCTATGGTCTGTATGGACTACTGCTTAGGATCCAAAAACTGAATCTCTGCACAATTCAAAATTTTGAACAGCCAGATCAGATGACCCATTAGTAGTCAAAGATATCCTTCTTGATTAGATGTTTACAAACAGATGAAGTAGCTTTATAACCAACTCTGCTGCTGATCTATCTACCTCAGTACTGCCTGTGGCAGGAGTGGGTCTCTGCAGTTTCAAGCAAAACATTTCTTTCTTTTTTTCCATCCTAACATCTTTTTAGAATTAGAATGCTGGAGACTGAACCGTGGACCACATGAGTGTATGCGAAGGAATGGCCGCAGCACCTGCAGTTAAAAGGATACAAGGCAGAAAAAGACCTCTGTCTGAAGAGTAGAAAATAAGGGGGGATAAATGAAACAATAACCAGGCAGAAAAGCTGAGTGCTTTAGGGTGATCCTTCCAAATATCTCTGGAAAGTGATTAGCAGAGGCCATATGCATATATGGAATGTCATTTCCCTTATTCCATGAAGGTGGTCTTTAGATATTTGGCATTTGGCACTGTGCATCAGTATTTAACACAGAACAGTTTCTCTCTTATAAAATTCTTTTAGCAAATGGAAATAATGTTAAAGCATTTGAAGAATAGACAAGCTACAAGCTCTGCCTTCAACTAAGTTGCTGCTGAAGCTGCCAGCAACTAAGGTGTCCCAGCTTGCTCCCCCATTTCAGCTGAAGGGCCCTAAGGCCTGAGCAATTCTTCCCATTCAAGACAGTGCACCCCCCACTTTGCTAACTGATTTCTGCTAATTGTACAGACTATTTAAGCATCAACTGGGAAATGGATATATAAATGGATGTGAAAGCTGTAAAGGCACAGAAACTGTCTAGATTTTACCTTTAAAATGTTCTTTATAGAATTAGAAGCTGTGATGCCAGCATCTTCCAGGATGCCTAACCACAATGAGTTCAAAAGATACTTTTTCAAAGACAACCTTGTCCTGTGGTTCTCTGAACCCAGTTTTTTGCCTTGTGCTATTATCTTTCCAGATCGATACTGAGGAATAAAAATGGAGAGCACTGTTATTGAAATTGCCTTCCCCCCATCAGTCAAGGCTTGTATTCGTTCAGCCAGAAAGGGACAAGCCTAGGAACCAGTACAGGTGAATGATTCCAGAATCCCATTCCCTATCAAGCCAAATGCTGGAAACAAAGGAAGCACCTTCATAAAGAACACTGCCTCCAATGAAGTAGGATAGCCTCTGCTCACCAGATCGCTGGATTGACAAAAGCAAGCTCAACGACCTTCTGGGACTGCTAATTACTAACAACCTGATGCTAACATCCAAACAACAAAGCCAACAGTGACTACAGCCTGGATGCTCAACCTTCAATCGATGACTAGCAGCATTTTGTTGTATAGATGCAATCTCTTCCACATAGGGCTATTAAGGAATCACCATCTGGCAAAACAGATCTTTCCTACAGAACCCAGAACAACTCCTGATCTCCTGGGACTTCAAAAGCCACAAAACAGAGAGACTGTAGGCAGAGCAATTCACCCAATTTGGATCCTCCAGCTGGCAACATAAAAGGGAAGAGAACCAGCAGTTTCATTTGCTCTATGAAAGAGGTAACACCAGATGAGAGGCTTATGCTATTTCCCAAACATTCAAGATGATTTCTAAAGTATTACCTGCATTGCTGTATCAGCTTTTTTCTTAAGAGTAGAGCATTCCTCTAAACCGCTTACTGATTAAGCCACATATCAGAAACATACTTTCACCTCAGAGGCCCAAATTCTTATTTTCTAATGCTCTGTATTCCTTATTTCCTCCAATGTTTTGGAAGACTATCCTACTCCATCACCCCTTTGCAAAGGCACTGAGACTAAGACAAATCTTTCCTACCACCTCTGTTGCAAATGCAACCATAGTACTTGGGAACCTCATTGACTGTGCTCTAAGAAATAATAAAGCCATGACATTTTGGAGTATGTTGCTGGGCAGCTTAGCAGCAAGCAAGTATTGACAATACTTGAGTTTAAAGTAGCCTGACTTCTTTTAAAGGGTAGTTCAGAAATATCTGCAGGAGAGAAATTGGCACGTGCTGATCATCTCAGACACCAAAACCAACCACAGAAACCATAGGCATATAGTTTTGTGACATAAGTAAGAATTCTACAGAAACCTCTGCAAATAATGACAAAACCCTTTTAAAAGTACTGGAAAGAAAGTCAAAACTATTGTCAGCTATGATAATAGTACAGAAGTGGATACAGTATGCATACAATCTAATTCCAAGCTTTTTTCGAGAGCTATACTAGCTTAGAAAAAAAGACAGTCTGCTCCTTTCCATCCTGATGCTATGCCAATATACCTTTATTTTTTCAGGTCTTATGTATGTGCAAAAATGTACTCATATGGTATCACAAAGGAAATTGTAAAGGATAGCATGGAAGGATCTACACAAATTGGTCACAGGGGAAAAGCTGTAACTATTTTCTATGTAGCTTTGAAAAAGAATCCCATTTTTTTTCCTCCCTTGGATAATAAATATCCAAAAGAGAAAGGTTCACAGAAAGCTAGGGCTATTGTAATTCAGAAAGAATGAATTCTAAAAAAAATCTGAAAATAACATGACTGGAATGGGTCGGGGTCGTGGAGACCTAAGCAGAAGTAACTGAGGTTTTTCCTTGCCTTCTTCCTCAGCACAAACGGGGAGAGGAAACTCAAAGTTCAGGATCCTAGGAAGGATGCTGGGTAGCTAATCAGGGAATTCTCTGCGATGTAAGCAAAGATTGTCCCAACACTGGCTCAGCTGAGGGCAGATTTTTAAAGTAGTATTGCATGTAGGACTGTCATCAAAACAGTTACTGAGAGCTCAAAGGAGAAGGTTCCCCCACTTTTTAAAAAGCTTTGAAACTGGACAAATTAACCAGATATCCTCAATGAAGCATAATGTATCTATCATCATTGAAGGGAACCTCCAGAAACCTGGTGATGGGTTGATCTGATTGAGGTTTGTTCCCCAGAACAAGCTACTTATGGGAAGTCTGCCAAGTAAAGATCTTCCTTTCATGAATTCCCATGTAATAGTTATTACATGGAGGCAGCATGGTAGTGTAATCAAAAGCAGTACATAAGAAATATTGTCTTTGGGGATTAGAAATTTGCTTGTTAAATCACTAGAGTGCTAGTTTTCTACATATTTATGTAGAGGCTAATGGCAGAATTTCTGAATACATCCCTACAAAAAAAATCTCCATGCACACAGAAAACTAGCACCTTAGGGAGAAATTTTCAGCACAGTCTATGGGGGTTCTTCCAATAATGGAATGCTTAAAAATATTACTTATCACCATCACAACCTGCTGTTTGCAATGGCATGAGCCTGATTTCTACTCCCAAAATCTGTTACCTAATTTTGCATAACTTGTAACATGGTTATTGGTTTTGGCTACCCTAAATAGTAAAGCCAATTGCCTTTAAGTAGTGAAAGTGTTTACAACTTACTTAAAAATCAGTGAACACAGCAAACTTAAATTGCACTGAGAAACAGCAAAGGAATTACCACTATATAGCCTAACAGCATGGTGACATGAAAAACCTAAGTCAGTTTCATTGCTGTGGCTTTGAGTATGCTGAGTACTGCAACTTTAAAGGAAAGCAGGACCTCCCACACTGTTCTCAATACTTTGACTTAACTCTTACTGCCAGTGTTCCCAGGGGGAAAAATCATGATGGTAAAACAAGAATAGATGTGGCACAAAGCAAATGTAAAATTATACTTTTGAAATACTGAAAGCACTGGCAGTATATGTTTCTGAACCTTCAATGGTTTTAGGCCAGAAATCTCTACTATAATTTAGCTCCACATTTGCAACACTGGACAAAAATCACACCCAATCATCTCTACATCTAGCCCTAAAACCTCTTGCTTGTGCAAAAGGAGATATAATGCAGCCTGTTCAGACGCACCTGATACATTCAAAAGCCCAATGTCTACAGGGCCAGATATACTGAAATGTCTGACTGCAGAAATGCTTGTAACAATTGCACTAGAAAATATTATTTGCCAGTTATCAAGTTCTTAGGCTCATAAGCAGCCATGGATTCATTTAAACAAAAATAAGAGAGGGAAGCAATGTTAACAATCTTACTGGGTTCTGTAACAATTCCCCTTAGGAGGCCAATACACGGAAGAACACAGGACACTGACTGGCAGACATTGCCCCCCAGATGAACGCTGTAAAGAGGCACCAAGTCTTCAAAAAGTATATTCAGAAGAGGTATTCCCTGCCTCTGTGGCACAAATGTGGCAGTAACCATTTGGACAACATTCTTTGATTGCATGGGATGCACTGGGAACTAGACCTGTCCTCTCTTGACATCCTTTCTTCTCTAACATAGCATCAATGCCTCCATGCTTGGGACATCTTTCCCAACTATCTTTTCCTCTCGTTCTCTGCCACCATCTTCATAGTCTGTTGGAGATTTTAAAAATTCTGCTCCAGAAGAGAAGGAGAGTACTAGAGAAAGGATGTTTCTCCAGTTCTCCCTTCCTATGGACTTGGAATACTCCTCCAGATGTCATGCACTCTTTCACTCTGGTCAGCTAAGATGTGACAAAATGGCAAATAACAGGACCAGGTACTGGTAGATGACAGCAAGCCGCTAGGTTTTAGAGAAAAGAGAGGCAACGCTAGAGACAAGCAAAGGCCTTTGTATCTTTCAACAAGTAACTGGGGGAGAAAAGATGAGGGAAAAACTTCTGAACCCAGTTCTTGAAAAAGAAATAATAAGAATAAGGGATCACATTCTGACAGCCCTTGGGCAATGCATATATATGAGTCAATAGATATTTATATTTAATAAGTATATAAAATAGGATCAAAATAAAACCAAGTAGTTTTACAGATTGAAAAATAAAAGAAACCAAAAATATCACAGTACAGTAATAGCCCAAGTGCCGCCACATCCCAGATGTGCACTCTGCCATGTTTACAAAAGCACTGTAGAAAAGTGTCCTGGAGGAAAGCCAGTGTTGTTCTGTATTCCTCTCAATGGGGCCTTAAAGATCTCCTCAAATATTCCTAAACATGGTTTTATAATCCAATTGTTGCTCAGCTCTGCAGAATTTCCCCCAATTGCCAACCAGGACCTGAGGATCATCAGCTGCCTGAGGAGTACAGACATGTATGTCCTCACCAGGTCCGAGAGACTTGACGTTGATCTGATCATCCTCATATGGTGGCCCCGGAGCTCCAACTCAACTGAATGGCTCAAGGGATGCTGAGAGAATGAGGCAATGGCTGAATTCTGATCACAGGGGACAGATTAACTCTAAGGATCTTTTGTGCTCTCCTCCTCAATTCATCATCTGAAGAGCTGTCCACTTTGATGGCCTGGAATTTCAGCAGGTTTAATGTTTTCGAAGCCAGTTCTGGTTTATTAGGTGATGGAACAGAACTGGGTGTCTTTCTACATGGTAATTCTTTTCCTTCATCTGCTCTTTTTCTTTTCTGCCCAATTGCCTCCTGATGGCTGCCACCACTTTTCTGTTCAGTTTTGGCCACTGATGGTTCCTTAATTCTGGGGGCCCCTGTGCTACAGCTCTGGGAGTTGCTCCCAGAAATTCGGCCGTTCAGGATTCCGGATGCTTTACAAGCATTACTTTCCTGAAGCACCCCTCCCTTTGGTCCTTTTATAAGGCTCATTGTGAGAGCAGCAGAGTCTGGCACTTTTGTTATTAAATGCCTATATCCTTTGGGGTCCAACTGACTAGACGATATCTTAGTGGCCTTAACTGCTGAAGACTGTATAGATGCAGCAGATGCTTTGAGAAGCTTAAGGTCTGCAGGAGAGATCCCAAGGGGCCCTTGTTTGCATTTTGATTCCAGACAAGAGGCAGTGGATTTCAGTGGAACTAAGGCTTCCAGGACGACTGACAGCCTCATGGCTGGATAGACACCAGGGTACGTGTTAGCAGGGAAGCTCACTGCTGAGGCTCTTGATGTGCCTGAACGTGTCCGTTTCAATGAGTTCAGTAGGAGGTTCGTGGAGTTACTGCTCTTTGACATTGGCTTAGCAGAATCTTTAGAAGAGCGCACTGTAATACCTGCTAAGGGGGCAGACACTTTTTCCACGGTTACTATGTTCCTTGCTGGAGCCTTGGCAGACTCTGAAATAGGGACAGCAGTTTCTGAAATGTCTTGAGTATTGCCTTTTGTTTGGCCAGGTGCACTGGCTGTGCATGAACTGTATCCATACACGTCTTTACTCCTTAGGATTGTGGGCTGGTAGCCTTCTTCCTTAAGGCCTTGGAGAAAAGCTACCAACTGGGTCTCCGTGTCAGACAGGTCCTTGGACATGGGGTTAAATACCCGGAGAGCTTCTTCCAGGGCTTTCTGTCCTGCAGAGGAGATCCTTGACCAGGAGTGGACAGCTTTCTCTTCCACATTGTCCGCCTCAATATTCATGGCATTAGGCTGGCAGGAGCTTCTAGTAGATCCAGATCTAGTAGGTCACCTCAAAAGAAAAAGGAGAAAAGGCAATTAACTTACAACCCAACAGGCATTTATCTTGAAGATTTTGGAGGGGGAGGAGAGTTGTAAAGCTTTTAAAGTTTCCGGACACTTTTTAATTGGAACCAAACTTTACATATACTACTATTCCTTTTCCCCTCTCTACTGGCTTTTTATTCAATTAATTTCTGGCTTCAATTACAAGTTATGGTGTTAATTTGCACATCTTGATATAACAGTACCTAATGGCATGCCTCCTTCCACAGGATTTGTTTTTAAGTGTTAAATCCGTTTATGAATACCCTAGGAGGGTCCCTCCAACATATTCAGAGGGTTGCCATGAAGGGGAGGGTCTTTTCACTCCTCCTGCATGCTAGCTGTGGAATTTTCCCCATATCATTTTGCCTGTCAAAATATGCAGGCTTTTAGAAGAACATGTAATCTGCATACATTACTATATGAATATTGATGATATACAACTGTGTGTTTCATTTATTTACTGTAATTTCAAACGAAGATGCCCTTCTGTATGAAAGGTCCTTTAAAAAACATGGACAACTATGTGACACAGTTTGGACCTAGCACTCAGGAGTAATTTGATCCTATGCTGTTAAGATATAGTTAGAAGTTGGCTTCCTTCCAATAATAATTAAGAATAATTACAATCTGTTGGAGTTGCAGTAAATCTAACATGAAATGAAAACCCCTGAATGATTCTTTATGACCAGGATAAAGGGGAAAGCAGACAAATCCATGCTCCGTTGTAGCTTGTTCTTATAAGCTAACTATTTGGTTGCTTGAAAGTACCAATGAGCCAAATGTCTTACCACTGACATACATATATATTCTCAAAACATTATTTAATTAGAAACTATGAAAAACAATTATTTCTTTTGTTCTTTTGAGAGGCTTTTGCGATTAGTAGCTTTCTCTTAAAGCTCTATAAATGAATACTGTAAACATTAAGTCCATTTTTAAACCCTTTCATTTTAAACTGGTCAACTGTCTAATCCTAGAACCAGAGATATCATGGGGATGTAAACACAAACCTCTGAACCATCAGGTACATGGAACTTGCTCTGACTGGAATCCTAATTTTCTACTACTCTCTTAATAATTCAAGTGTGATCAGATAAAATCATCTACCAACTCTAATATAGGTAGTCCTCAGTTTAAGAACGATTTCCATTCCCAAAGTCTGTCCTTAAGTTGAATTCGTATGTAAGCTGGGACAGTATTATGGTATAATACTGTATAAGTAATATTATGTAATTAATTAAAACCATTGTGTACTTAACTTGAATCATTGTGTATTTAACTTGAATTTTGCTCCAATAGGCTCCATTCTTAAGTATGGGCCATCCTTAAACCAGGTGTTCTTAACCCAGGGACTACAGGTACTGTAAGCTCAGTCCCTCAACAAGGGTCTTCACTTTGTAGTTCTCCATACGGTACTGTAGTTTTCTGGAAATCTTTAAATAATGGCTCTTAGAATTAGTCAAAATACCTTCTGACAAGTTGATATTATTCCTCAGTGTTCACTCAGTTGTTCTACGTTTATACAACCTTTTGGGAATGTTGTTTTTTTGATGTCCTTGTATTATGAAGGACACTTGGTCCACAAAGATAAACACTCTGCATTTTCAACAATGTGGACAGACACAAAAATTACAACACGCACTCCAAGAAACATAAGTCATTTAAAGACCAGTTAGATAGACTGTAACGCCAAACTGAGCCCATTAGTGAAAATAATTCCCTTTCCAAGCCTAGAGGCATTGCCAAAACATGTTATTAGAGTAGAGGTTTACAATGGTTACAGGGGAACACTACAACAACCTGAATACCAGACATTTTTAGACTACAACATCCATATGCCAAGATTATAATTGCCATTCTGGGTAGGAATTCTGGAAACTGATGTCCAAACACATAGAGAGAGCACCAGATAAGGGAAGCTGATATATACCAATCAGTTTCAGATGTTCCCACCCTTCCCCCCATCTTGTATCTGAAACTTCAGCGACTAAACTCTCTACCTTCAGCATGCAAAGTATGTACTCTACCAGTGAGCTATGATCTGCCTAGGCTGCAGACATTAGCAAAACAAACTAATTCCTTCCTCAGCAACGTTCCAGTATTTCATGGAACTATTTTTAAAGTCGCCTGTGGACTGGAAGATAAGCTACTCTGACTTAATAGCGGAGTATGTATCTATACTTTTCTTTGCAATATGTTTTCAAGTGACAAAAACTACCCTCCAGGACAGGAACATATCTTCCTGACTCCATGACACTGGATGATGCATCACCACTGCTGCACCTACTAGCTCATGGCTCACTAAGTGACTGAACAGGGAGAACAAAGATGAATTTGCCAATGGAGCTTGGTGGGTGAGTCCATGACAATATATTCCTCAAAACTGAGAGTTAGTACTTGACTAACTTGAGACTCTGAGAACAGAATAAAAATAAAACTGTTCTATGGTGATGAGTTTAGAAATAAAAGGATGGGAGTCCACCCCTGTGACCTGCAGGGCTTGCGGCTTGTGTGCGTTCCTGCCCCAAAACAATCTGGCTTATACTTGCAGCAACTTAAGAGTGTGTAGCAGTGCTTGAAGAAAATTATAAGAGTTAGAGCAGTGAACAGCCCTACTTCAACTCACACAAGAGGATGAAGTTTCATGAGCCCAAACAAGAGGACCAACAAAGAAGCCATGAGGGGAAGCAACATTCTTTACAGAGGAGAATTAAAAAAAAAAAAAGCCCAGTGAATGAGAAGCAGAATACATACCATAAATTCTACATTGCTGGAACCAGCATACAACCCCTCATGGAAGAAACAGGCTGTAATGAATGGGCAAATCCCCATTCTCTCAGGTAAGGCACATCAGGCACTTCCCTCCCCTGTATTAACCCAGAGAGTCAAAACACACACCCTTGATGCCTGAATAAACAAGTAGGAATATCCATAATGGGTCCAAATGGCATACAGATAGTCACAAGCCTTCCCTAACTACATACTTGCAACAAATGGAAAGGAGGGAAGCATAGGATAGAATTGGATTCATGGTCAGTTTGAAGTCCAAGACCTAAGGGGGAGGAAAGAGAGTCACTTTCTTAGGTATGCCCAGCAGATTTTCCCCCACCCCACCCTTGAGCAATTAAAACTTTTGTGGCCAAGACAAAAGAAGGGGAATTGAGGGAAGCACCCAGGTGAAGTTCAAAGAGAAAGAATACATGGAAAAAGGAAAGTGGGGTTGCCGAAAAGATGTAAGCAAGATGGAGACTGGAAACAGCCACATGGTCTTGGTGTGTTAGTTTACAGGAGAAACTGAAAGCTAAATAACGATCAGGTGAGAGGGACTATGGTAGGAGCAGTCTTTTCTGGGACTAGAAAGCATTTAGGAGAAAATCTTCAGGGAGCAGAGAATAACTTGCACAGGCAGGGAGGAGGCAGAGACTATGTCCAGTATCCCCCCATAGCACTCTTTGGGGACTGATATTTGAGACATGATATTTTTTCAGTGCTAAATGTGTTATCCCATCCTATTATGTAAAGGAGAGCAGACATGGCTTTGAAGTAGGTATTCAACAGCCATTAGGGAAACACCAGTGTAGCCTTGAAAGAGAAGATGGATTGAGGAGGAAACTCAAGATCGCTCTACCTTGATTCACTTGAGATAAGAGGAAAGAGAGAGAACCTGTCAGGCTTTAGAAATTCTGTTTTTATACTCTGCAACACTAGAGTTATAGTAGTCCTTGGGCAGTCTGTTTTCTGACTTTGACACACTGTAATTGTTTGGCTATTTGCCTACCCAAGCTAAAAGAAAGCTTTTTTCCCCTTTTTGATTTTTAATAAAACTCATGCTTAAAGACTGATGCTTTTGCTTTCATCTCAAAAGGAGATGGGTTTGCTGTTCTTCAGTCACATGCCACAAAGCCATGAGGGCCAGAAGGTGATGCTACAGAGTTGTTTCTTACAAAACAAATATTATTATTACCATCATCATCATCATCATGCATATTTTAAGGGTAAGTTGCTCAAACTATGAGAATCTCATCTGTCACACAAGCTGGTGTTAATGGGAAGGAGCCTGGTCAATGTATTCCCTTCCTCCAAGAAGAACCTGCACCTGAAGAGAAGAGAGATGGGGCAAAAGGGCACAGCTGGGAGAACTGAGACCCTTCCAGCCACAGTGTTCCCTTCCCGCCCGAGTCAATACAGAGTTAGGCAATACCTAGATTGAAATATATAAAATAAATAAAAAAGAGATAAGATGGATCCCTGATGTAGGGATTTCTAAAAAGGAACTACTAAAGACACAATTGCAAACAACCCCAGGGAGAGGAAAAATAGTTGTGAGCAGAAGCAGCAGCTAAGATGGCTGCACAGAAAGGCGGGGAAGTTCTCCAAACACAGAGGAAGAGGAAAGAGGTACAGATGAACTCAGGTTGTCAAAAGATGCTGAGAGCAATAAAAAGAGTTTTTAAAGATATAATCAAAATAACAGGAAGACAATGAACATACCAGCTGCTTAACAAAATTGTTAACCAAGTAACAAAAACAAAACAAAAAAAGTAGAGTTGCTTAACTACTATTTTGGATCCAACTTCTGTGCAAAGATGATATATATTCCACCACAAAACTGAGGTGCAGGGTGAAGGGGCAGCACTGAAGCTTGACACTGGTAGCATGATCAGAAACTGTTTATTTTGAATTAATTTAAATCTCCAGAACCAGATGAACTGCATCCTTCAGTACTGAAAAAAAGAGAAGATGTTCTGGCCAAACATATTATGGCTGAGATATCCTGGATAATGGGTGAAGTGCCAGATGACTGGAAGAGGCAAAATGTTGCCCTATCTTGAAATAGGGAACAGAAGAATCAAGGGAACTATAGCCCAGTCATTCTGACATTCATGCCAGGGAAGACTGCTGAATTTTAGTTTGAAGTGATTCATTTCTGTATTTTTAATCTTCATTATTAGAATCATATAAGCTGGACAGTTTATATCTTTGTAAAATGAATGAATGAATGAATGAATGAATGAATGAATCAATCAATCAATCAATCAATCAATCGAGCAAATCATAAAATGATCCATAAGAACTTTGAAAACAATTACTAGAAGTCATTGCAGATTGTTAAGAATACATTTGGCCTGATTACCTTGTTTCTTTAATTCAATAAATTCTTTAATAGATGGTGGAAATGCTGTAGATATTAACAAAAACTTATCTCTGATGTTCTATTAGCAAGTTAGTTAGGTGTGCATTGGATGGCATGACAATTAAGTAATGAAAGAGGAGTCATAAGTGAGGTACCACAAGATTCACTCTTGAGCCCTGTATTCTTCAACATTTTTGTTGATGACTTTGATAAAGAGGTGGAAAGAGAATACATCACATTTCAAGTGATACAAAATGGGTTGGGACAGCTAATGCTCTAGAACAGGGGTTTTCAAATTGTTTTAGGGTGCATAACTTGATCAAGAGACAAAGTTCTACTGATAAAAAACTGGTTGCATTCAAGTGAACTCATGGAATCTTAAGTGTTCCAAGCAACAGTTTGAACAACTCTGCTTGAGAAGACAGCAAAATTCATACCAGAGTAGAGAAACAGGTTGATAATAATAGAATTTATTTATTTATTTATGCGATTTCTATAGCCTCCCATCTCAATGCAAGTGACTCTGGGCGGCGAACAATTTCAATAATTAAAACCATTACAAATTATACATATAGGCAGCCGACAGTTTTCATAAAAATTACATCGAAATCAACAGCACAACCAGGTACCAAGGCCCTTAACACTTTTGGGACCCCAGGCTCAGGCACACAGCCAGGTTTTTAAAGCCTTATAAAAGGCTAGCAGGGTCAGGGCCATCCTGGGTTCCAAAGAAAGGATGTTCCAAAGGGCAGGGGCTGCTGCCAAGAAGGCACGCTTTCTAGTCTCCACCAGCCAACATTCCTTGGCTGACAGGATCTGCAGCATCCCCAATCTACAAGACCAAATTGGATGGGTAAAAACTATTGGGAGAAGATGGTTCCTTAGGTAATGTGGTCCCAAGCCATCCAGGGCTTTAAAGGTGACAATCAGCATCTTGAATTACACCCAGAAACACACTGGTAACCAGTGCAGCTCCCTGTAGTGGTAGTGATGTTACATGTGCTGCATATCCGGCACTATTTACTACCCGTGCAGCTGCATTTTGCACCAGTTGAAGCTTCCAAATGCTCTTCTAGGGCAGCCCATGTAGAACACATTACAGTTATCCAATGGGAGGTAACGAGGGCATGAGTGACTGTGAGGAGGGCCTCCCAGTCCAGGAATGGGTACAACTGGCGCACAACCCAAAGGCCCTCTTAGCCACTGCTTCCACCTGCTCTTTGAACAGGAGCAGTGAGTACAAGAGGACCCCCAGATTGTGCACCGGGTCTATCTGGGACAGTGCTATCCCATCTAGTACCAAAGATGGAAAAACCTTGTCCCCAGGAGGACCAAACACCCAAAGCCACTCCGTCTTGCTTGGAGTGAGTCGGAGTCCACTGCACCCTATCCAGGCCCCTATAGCCTCCAGACATTGGGATAGGACATCCATGGCATCACTTAATGGGCCTGGGGTGGAGATATATAACTGGGTATCATCTGCATATTGATGGTACCTCACCCCAAACTGTCGGATCATCTCACCCAGTGGCTTCATGTAGATGTTAAATAGGAGAGAAGGGAGAATGGGGCCTGAGGCACCCCACATAATAGGGGCTGTTGGCTGGATCTCTCTCCCCCATTAACACTGACTGAAATTGACCCTGGAGGAAAGAGGAAAACCCGGACAGCACAGTGCCACCTACCCCCAACTCCTGAAGCCAATTCAGAAGGATACCATGATTGATGGTATTGAATGCCGCTGAGAGGTCAAGAAGAGCAAGGATGGATGCATTACCCCCATCCCACTCCCACCAGCAGTCATCCAAGAGCGCGATCAATGCTGTTTCAGTTCCAAACCCCAACCAGAACCCTGACTGAAAGGGGTCCAAATAATCCGTTTCATCCAGAGTCCTCTGCAACTGCCACACTACCACTCTCTCTACCACCTTCCCTAAAAAAGGGAGGTTGGAAACTGGACGAAAACTGCCCAGGTTGGTTGAGTCGAGCAACAGCTCCTTGAGGAGGGGGTGCACTACCACTTCCTTAAGAGTCGGCGGAACCACCCCCTCTCTCAAAGAGGAATTAACTACCCCCCAGACCCAATCACACGTCCCCTCCCGCACAGCTTTAACAAGCCAGGAGGGGCACAGATCTAACATACAAGTGGCTGAGGTAGCAGCTGCGAGGGCCCTGTCCACCTCCTCAGGCTCAATGGGCTCAAAATCCTCCCAGATAACTGACCCAGACAAAGCCCCTGTAACTTCCACCAGATCTGCCCCAAGGCCAGGTTCCAATGTAGAATGAACATGAGTGATTTTATCTGTTAGATGTCTGGCATATTCCTCACAGCAACCCCATAGGTGAAGTTCAGTATTATTCCCTCCTAGGAGGAACTGAGTCACCTGGAACAGGGTCACTGGATGACCATTTGCAGATGCAATAAGGGCAGAGAAATAATTATGTTTTGCTGCCCTTACCGCCACGAGGTAGGCCCTAATAACAGCTCTAGCTTGTGTTTGGTCATCTTCACTCCTTGTCTTCCGCTAGCAGTGCTCTAGGCATCTCTTAGCCCTTTTCAGCTCCCTCAATTCTTCTGTATACCATGGAGAACTGCGAGAGCCATGGGCGCTGAGAGGCTGCTCAGGCGTGATCCGATCCAAAGCTGCAGCAGATCTATTATTCCAAGCAGCCACCAACACTTCGGTCTACCCAGCAGCAGACTTTCCAAAACAATCCCAAGCTCCCACTGGAACCCAACTGGATCCATTAGTCGCCTGAGGCGGTAGTTGGCCCAGCCTCCTTGCAGACAGGGGTGGCGCCAGAGAATTTTAACAGAGATGATGAAATGAAATTTAACAAAATGATATTTAACAGAGGTAAATGCAAAATCCTTTACTGAGGAAAGTGAAATCAAATGTACAGGTGTAGGCCATGGAATATACAGTTGGAAAAATAATTCTTGTAAAAAATATTATACGTACTTGAAAAAAATACTTGTAATAGTATCTTGGATAGTAGTTGACTACATACTGAATATGAGTCAGTACTGTCATGTGCTGCAAAAAAAAAAAGCAAATGCCATTTTAGGCTACTTCATCAGACATCTAGCTTCCAAGTGATGGGAAGAAATAGTTTCACGCTATCCTTCTTTAGTCAATTTCCACAGTTCTCAGTGTGGATACTCCTGGGCATCAGATTATAAGAAGGATTCAGAGAACCTCGAACAGGTTCAGAGAAAGGCAACAAGGATGATCAAGTCATTAGATATAAGGTCTTATGAAGAGAGTTTGCTCAACTAAAACCCTAAGCATAGCCAGTGGGAAAGAAAGATGGAAGATGCACTTCAGCAACTCTGTACTGCCACAGATTCCCCATCACTGACTTATATTACAGAAGCAATATTTTCCAATTTCACATAAAAGGTCTGAATTATCTAAGCAGTGCTCCCCCAGATCGGACCCCTGGCCCATCTAGTCCAGCAATCTGTTCTCACAGTGGCCAAATAACTGCACAAGGAAGCCTGCTAGTCTCTCAACAGGTGGCCTTCAGAGACAGTCACACTGCCGTCAAAGCTATTTGTTGTTCTCTCACAGCTACAGAACTCTCCTCATCTAAAGATGTACCAAATGTTGCATACAGGTATCTCCTGCAATACCTGGGAGATATTTGTTACCATAAGAGTATATTTTTCAAATGTGCTCTTGTAACCCATAGTCCATTATTCTTTCAGAAACAGTACATCTATATCAACACACTCAAACTCAGGAAACGGTGTGGAAGAGGAAGTGGAAGCAGATGTTTAAAAGCATTACGTGAAATCTTATTGAATAGTTTATTATAAAAAGGCTACATAGATGGAAACAGTTTTGCTTACCATCTACATAATTTTACAAGCTGTATCAATTGGATTAATCAACTGGTACTCTTTACAGGTTTTTGGACAACAAGTTTTATAAGCACAACCATCATGGCCCTATATTATGGCCAGTGTGGTTCCAAACGTTTGGATGGCAACAAGTTCCCTCCCTCTAAATCAGTAAGATGACCTGGTGAGCAGCACAAGCATTAAGGATTTCCACGTGGGCTCCAAACAGCAGCAAGCACTACTCACACTGCTTTGCCTTCTGGGAGACCTTTCTATAGAGACCTGCCTCCAAAAATAATTCCGGCATGTCTGGCACCACGCCTTTGTGTGTAGCAGAGGGTTCTGGAATGCATTCAGCTTTTGGGAGCATATTAATTTCTTTCATGATGCTTTGTTAGACCTCTTAAGCCTTGACACCGATCCATATACTGTAAATTCAAAATATATAACACATCCAGCGCTACTCTGTCACTGCCATTTTAGGGGCTGAACACAGTCATAAGGTTTTCAGGTTAACTTGTGTCTTAACATAGAACTTCACAATGAAAAACCTCACTCAAATTAAGAATAATTTGAAACCAACAAATATTTTCTTTTTAGTTTATGGACTCCAACAGTTAGTTAGAATATATATTTAATAAGGAATACAAGTGCTTTAAAATGATTCAGACTAACAGGTATATTTTTAAGTTTACTCACACATAGCAATCACTTCCCAACAAATACATGATTATATTAAATGTAGAAGTGAAATTACACTTCTTCATCTTGGTCACTTTTCAGATCATTATCCAGGATATGTTTAGAAATCTAAAGCATATGAACTATCACACTCTTTTCACAGTTAAATATGTTCACAGTTAACTTATCCTGAGATGCAAGAAATGCTTAATGTGAACTAGTTTTTTAAAAGCTTTGCTTTAGAACTAGGTTTTGGTGCCAGGTCTTAGTTACAGCTCATGAAATAATAACAAAAATGATGTCATTAAATAAATGCAAAATTTCACCTTATCTCCCAAAACTACGCAACTTCCAAATAATTGGCCACAAGAAGATAGCACAGACAGGGAGGAGCTCTAGATACATATTCTCATTTTAAGAGTGAAGCACTAGGACACAAAGCAAGTTAATGCATGCTCGCCCAGCAACTTGATACAATTAGCCATTAGGGATGAAGTACTCTTAGACTATGGAAGAAAGGCATAATGACTTACATCTATGGCTGGACAAGAGTGAATGGAAGTTGGCTAAGGCCACAGTTAGCCATCAGCCTGTGTTAAAAACATTATTAAAAACATACTGTGTTTTTAACTAACATAAATAATCAGTCTATAATGTTAAAAACCAAGGGGCTAATGAATAACAATCAAAATTCCTGGTTTAGTCTGGGAACCGCATGTTGTACAAACCTAGTAAAATATGATACCTAGCCAAAATATGGTTAGCCAAAAACACAGCTGATTGTGATATTAAAATATTCAACAAGGTTCCATACCCACAGGCTCTAATTTTTACTCAACTTCATGGCAATTGAGACCAGATCTGGATTTAATAGTAACCCAGCCCAGTTCATTTTCTCCATTCCTCATGTGACATCATATGTTATGAACACAGAAAACATACCAGAGTGACAACACTGCAGCATGACACAATCCTGTCATGTGTTTTGGATGATCAGTCACTAAGGAAGGAGAAAAATAGTGACACAACACCATTACACACACAAAAGTGTCTCTTAGTCACTCTACATCAAAGCCAGCTAGTCCAGTAGTAGGCATTTGATTTTTGCACAACATCACATTGTAATTTTTCTATGAAATGAAAAGATAAATTAAGCAAGTCTCTCTCAGCCTCTGGACAAGAAAATATTTCAAATAACTGTTCCAAGGATCCACAAAGCAGATTATATAAGAAGGTTTTTGAAATCAATGATCTCATCCCCCAAATAATTACATCCCTACTCAGACACTAAATCACCTCTCAACACCACTCATTCTGGATCAAATTCAAACTCAAATATTGCAGTGCCACTCAAAAGTCCTGCTGGAAGTAACTGTTAAGAACAAATCAAAAGCAACACATACACATGCCACAATTCTGAATACTTATCAGGGAATAAGCTCTCCTGTACATAGGCAGAATAACTTTCAAATAAATATGCATAAAACTGCAATAGAAGACAACTTTAAGATGTCCTCACACAACACATTCATTATGGTTTATGACCTGTTTGTGAATAGGTCTTAAGTTCTAGCCAGCTCCTCCCCACTACCAAAATGGCTCACTTATTAGTTTGCTTGGGCTTTGAGTAGTTGTTGTGCCAAAAATGTCCATCTTGGGTAACAAGAAAAACAAACCTAAAAGAACCCACAGCTTGTTTGTTTTAGCTTTGCCTCTTTTTTAATGGTGGGTAGAAGTTTTTACAAAGACTTCAACTGCGGGGGACTTTAAAAATCAAGACAAATTATTAAACATAGTGAATAAGTGATGTAAATATTCCTTTAGAACACACAGGTGGCCAATAGTCACAACCCAAAGAAGAAATTAAAGCCACTAAACCTTTTATGTAAAAAAAAAAATGGTTTGGGATCTTCACATTAATCAGTAAAAGACCCCAGTTGGTTTTGAAAGAGTGGATGACATATTAACCAAAATGAATTAGAACTACAGTACAATAACAAGATGATCATTTGCCTTTTTATGACAGCTTGCTCAATAACATAAGTTTAAAAGTTACTTCTGATATTTTCTCAAAGACGTACAGCACAAATTAACAACTGCATACATGTTGAAGGAAAAACAAATACTTCCAAGCAAAGATACATTTTCTTTTAATTCATTCCCAAAGTTTTGCAAGATGCAGATCTCTGTTGTGAAACTTATATATGCAACCTTATGTATTACACAGAAATGACTTTAGAACTACAAGAAAGGTTGTGATCACTGTTTCTGAGTGTATTTAATTACAGGACCCTTTTCTGAATTTGCCTTAGAAATAGCTTCTGATCTCTGCCATTCACGACAAGGACAATTTTGAGAATACAAAAAGCATTTCTGCCCTAACCCCCTACTTGTGTCTAATTGCAAAAGATTACTGTAGCACCTGTGAGATTTTATTATTAATGTTTATTTTTGGTGGCAGTGAAACTTGTGTGAAGCAAAATATGAGGAACTCATATCAATCCATCCAGGATGTGCACCCAAGATGGTGCAAAACAACAGTCAAACCATTCTACAAAACCCAATGACAACCACTTTTTTCTCCTCTTTGGGGTAAACAGAGCCTAGAGCAACCAACGCGGGACAAGGCAGAAGCAGAATTACCACAGCCTTGACCAAAAGGATGGATCTCCCAAACTAGTCCAGATTTTGTGGTTGAAAGCTCTGGGAGGGGCAAAAAAGGCTCCGTCCTGACAGCTGATCAGCTTGCAAAGATCAGAGGCAAGGCTGGAGCTGAGGCGGCACTGAAGCTGAGGCTCCCCTCATCCCCGAAAACTAAGCCAAAGTAGCCGGGAGAAGGAGCAGGACGAGGCGACGATGCCGAGGCAAAAGAGGGGCGGGGCGGGGCGAGGCCAGGCGGAGGGGAAGGCGGCTGGGCTGGGGAAGGGGTGTGTCGTGTGGCGAGACCCCGCGGCGGCGGCGGCGGCAAGGGGCGACCCGCAGCCCGGCCGAGAGAGGGCGGGGAGGAGAAGCGAGAGCGCAAAGGGAGGAGCATCCCATGGCGGGCGGGGGAGAAGGCGAGGGAGCCGAGGGGGCGGGCGAGCAGCCCCCCGAGCCGCCACGCCTCGGGCTCGAGTCCCAGCTGCAGCGCCCCCGTCGGGAATTCGCCGCGCCCGGGCAGCGCCGGCCCACAACCTACCGGCCACCGCGGGACCCAGCAAAAGCCGCTGCGCCGTTCCACCCCTGCAACATGGCCGCCCGCCCGCGGAGCGCCGGAAATACGAGGCCACTTCCGCTTCCGGCCACACGAAAAGTACCCTAACTGCCCCCCCGGGGGGCCTCGTGCCCTTCTCCCTTCAGCACCTGGGCAGCACCTCCTCGACAGCTCCCGTCCCGCCTACACTTGACCCCCCAGGCTCCGCCCACCCTCCCCACGCGTTGCCCCGCCCACCCTCAAAGCCCCTCCCCCTCCAAAGCCCCTGCCTCACTGGCAGTACTTAAGCCCTGCCACCCCTTTGCCCTTCCTTCTGCCCACCTTCCCTGCTCACAAATCCCTTGGTGCCTCTCCTTGATTTCCTGTAGCTGTCTCTCAGCCTCCATTCATCTCAAAAAGTCCCTCAACCTAACAATTTCCCTCTTCCTTTTCTCAAGCACTTTCCCTGGGAACTGTTTGGCAGACCACCTTTTAGGACTCCTGATGCCATCTTGCTTCTTCCACCCATGAAGATTAGATGAGCTCTGTGGATTTTCCAGATTGACCTAGATGTGAATTCACATGGCAGGGAATCTCTCAGACTAGCCTCCTCTCCATATTGATGATGATGATAGTTACGTGCCATCAAGTCATTGTCAACTCTTAGCAACCACATAGATAGATTTCTCCATGACAATCTGTCCCTAACCTGGTCTTTCAGGTCTCCCAACAGCGCCTTCATTACCACTGTAACTGAGTCCATCTACATTGCTGCTGGTCATCCCCTTCTCTTCTTTCTCCTTGAGTGAGAACCGTGGGTTGATTTGTTCAATGATCCATCAATCCAAAGTTCAAAGGCATCAATACTCCTCCTATCCTGTGTTTTCAAAGTCCAACTTTTGCTTCCATGGAGTGTCACGAGGAATACCATGGCTTGCATAATTCTGATCTTTGTAAGTACAGTATAGACACATCATGTCATTTGAATATCTTTTCCAAGGTCTTCATAGCTGTTCTACCAAGTGCTAGTCTGTGGCATATTTCTTGATTGTTTGTTCCTTTATTGTTGATGGTTGTGGGCTAAAACCTCAAATGTTGGTATTCATCAATTCAGGTCAAAATGTTAAGCTTATTCTTGAATCCATAATTGGTTCCATATCAGGCCTATGATGACTCACTATCACATTTGACCTACTTATTTGGCAATCAGATGTCTTCAGATATGTTGTGACTACAATGTCTGGATTTCCCAGCTAATGGGAAACACTGCCAGTTGTAATTCTAACAAAACCTGAAGGCATCAGGTTGGGCAAGGCATCATTACGTATCAGGCTGTGCTTGTCCTGAATGTTATAAGCACTGCTGTTTCATATTAGGGTTTTTTTGTAATAATTTTATTAATTTTTTAAACAAGAAAGATGAAAACTAACAAGAAGTAATATTTAGGATAAAAGAAAGAAAGAAAACAAAGAGAGGGAGAAAAAACCAAAAGTGCAGAAAGAAAAGAAAAAAAAAGAAATATAAACAAATGATTTCTGATTTTTTTACAACAGTTTATATGTATAAATTTAAATTGAACTGTTACTCTAGGGTTACAACATAACTTTAATTTTTTCTATCATCTAATATTTTTTCTAATCATCAAACCCATATACCATAATTTCGTTTTTTTCTCTTTCATGCAAAAAGTCCAAAAGGGGTTTTCAATCGGCATTGAACGTAATCAGTGTCTTTTCTCTAATTAGAGCTGTCAATTTAGCCATCTCAGCAAACTCCATCATCTTCATGATCCACTCTTCCATAGTGGGTAATGTCAAATCTTTCCACCGTTGTGCATATAAAAGTCTCGTTGCTATTATCATATATAAAAACAAAGTTCCATGAGTTTTTTCCAACTCTTTGTCACTCAGTCCCAAAAGAAATGTCTCTGTCTTCAGTTGTATATTAATCTTTAAAATTTTCTGAATTAATGTATGTATTTGGATCCAAATTTTTTTAGCTTCTTTACATGTCCACCAAGCATGATACAAAGTCCCCTCTTGTTCACATTTCCAACATAGATTCAAAGTACCTTTATACATTTTAGACAATTTTTCCAGTGACAAATACCAGTGATATATATCAGATTATAACATAATGTAAATTTTAACCCTTTTATCCACATATTCTCCCATTGTTCCATTTGTATGTTATAACCAAAATTTTGGGCCCATTTCATCATACAGTCTTTCCCTTGTTCTTCTGTTTCAAATCTCAATAAAAGTTTATACATTTGTATATAATTCTGTTTCAAATTCAGTCTTCAATATTCAAAACCGAAAGTCCTTTTATTTACTTCAAATCTTTCTAATAATTGTACATAGGAAAACCATTGACACGTATATCCTTCTAATGTCAAATCATCTCTTGATTTCATTTTGAAGTGTCCCTGGGAAAATTAACCATTTATGTTTAGTTATCATTTCTCTTCCATAATATGCTTCTTGTGAGAGCAACAAAGGTATTTTCGGACACAATCTGGATTTATATCTATTCCATGTTCTCAATATGGCCCATCTAACAAAATTATTTTTGAAATCAACATTAATTAAGTTTAGCTTTATAATACCATAAATATCCATGCCACCCAAACCTCAAATCATCTCTTTCTAGCTCTAATACTCTGCTGTTTCTCAGCATCACCCACTCTTTCATCCAAACTAAACAGCAAGCTGCAAAGTAGAGTTTCAAATCAGGTAAACCCAGACCTCCTCTTTCTTTAGCATCTTGTAACACCTTATATTTAACTCATGTTTTTTTCCCCTGCCACACAAATTTAGATATATTTTTCTGCCACTGTTTAATTGGTACATCAGTTGTCAAAACAGATATTGTCTGAAATAAAAATAACATTGTAGGCAAAACATTCATCTTAATCACAGAAATTCTCCCCAACCACAACAGTTGTAATTTATCCTATCTTAACATATCTTTTTTAACTTCATTCCATGTCTTAAAATGATTATTTTGAAATAACATACAATGTATATTTGTCAAAGTAACACCCAAATATTTTACCTTTTTCTTAATCTTGAAACCCATTTCGTTCATCAATTCTCTTTGATTTTGTGTCTTCATATTTTTCATTAGCATCTTTGTCTTCTGTTTATTAATCTTAAAGCCAGCTAATGCACCAAATTCTTTTAATTTTGTCATTAGTAATTCAGTCCCCTTTAAAGGATCTTCCAAAACCAGCATCAAAGCATCTGCAAAAGCTCTCAACTTGTAAGTCTTTTTTAATGTTGACACTTGTTATCCTCTCACCTTGCCTTATATCTATATTCAAAACTTCAAGAACCAAAGTAAACAAAAGAGGGGATAGTGGGCAACCTTGTCTTGTTCCTTTTTGTATCCCACAAGGTTTTGTTAGATGTCCATTAACAATAATTTGTGCTGTCTATGAAGTATAAATTGATTTTACAGATTTTATAAAGTTCTCTCCAAAGTTCATTGTAACGAGCTGCCACTTGTTGATCCCAAATCCAGTAACTTTCCTTGCAACCAATATTGATTCAAAAGAAAGTTCATTTATTGAGAATAAGTGTACAGATCCAAAGCATTGCTAAGACTGATCAAAAGCGCGCCAAAAGCTGTTTTTCTTACTCCCCCCCCCCCACATCGCCCTTAGTTCTTGGTCCTTTGATTCTCTTGCTGGTATGACCTTGAGCATGCCAGAGCTTGTGATAAGGAGCCATCTGCTTTAAACGGTTTCTCATTCCTACTCCCGCCCCCCCCCTTTTACAATGGCAGAACCGCAGCATGTAAAAAACCATTTTTTAAATTAGCCATCTAATAATCTATTATAAAATCTTGCAAGGATTCTGACATGCTGCCCCTCCACAAAAGGGGATATCAGTCGGATGATTCCTCTTCTTCACTCTAAAAAAGAAAAAGCAAAGAGAAACATAATACAATAACCCTTCTAATTGTTAAGGCTTTGTAGGATAAACATCATAAAAATTTTTAACTAAATGTGGAGCCTTTACATGTTTCTTGTCAACCCATTCAGCCATTGATTTGGGAAAATGTTTTCACTGAATTAAAAATTGAAACCTCCCCCCATGCTTTCCACTGTCCAGTATCTCTTTAACTTCAAAATGTTGTTCTCCTTCAACCATCATCGGTTTAGGCGGTACTGGGGAGGGATGCCATTGAGATGACTCTTTATAGGGTTTAAGCAGGTCGCAGTGGAACACTGGATGGATTCTTTTAAAGGTAGCAGGCATCTGTAATCATAGTGAAACTGGATTAATTACTTTATCTATAATAAAAGGCCCCACAAACTTTGGAGCGAGCTTTCTGGAAGGTTGTAATGATTTAAGATGCTTGGTAGATAAAAGAACCTTATCTCCTACTTTCCATTCTTTTTCTGGGGTTCTCTTAGCATCTGCAAATTTCTTGTACGTTGCTCTGGCCTCCTTCAACGACGCAGCAATCTGAGGCCACACTTGTGTCATTTGTTGGACCCATTCAACTGAAGTGACTTGAGTGGATTGCTTAGGTAGTTCTGGGATTGGTACAAAGTCCTGTCCTGTAGCTATTTTAAAAGGGGTGAGGCCAGTGCTTTGGTGGACTGCATTATTATAAGCTACTTCAGCAAACGGTAACAGCTCATCCCAATTGTCTTGTTGGTAGTTAATGAAACATTTCAAATATTGTTCTAACACTGAGTTCAAACGTTCACATGATCCCGCTGTCTGGGGGTGGTACTCCGAACTCAAGCCTTGCGATGCCCCCAGTAGTTTTAGGAACACCCTCCAGAACTTGGCAGTAAACTGGACCTCGCAATCCGAAATTATTCGTTCTGGGACACCATGAGCTCGGTAGACGTGTTGTATAAATAACTTAGCCAGTTTGGGTGCTGATGGAAGGGATTGGCATGCCACAAAATGTGCTTGTTTGGAAAAAAAGGTCTATAACTACCCAAATAACTGTCTTTTTGTTGCTTTCAGGCAGGTCTACAACATGGAAACTTGCTTCCAAGGAGCCCCTGGGTTTGCTACTGTCTGTAGAAGCCCCATTGGTTTGCCCCCTCTTTTTTTTGTCATTGCACACATAGGGCATATAGCTACATATTCCCCTACATCTTTTCTCATTGTTGGCCACCAAAATTGTCGCCTGAGTAGATGTAATGTCTTCACAAAACCAAAGTGCCCAGCTGTTCTGCTGTCGTGACTTCTTTGCAAGACCCACTTTCTAGCGTCTGCAGGGACATACAGTTTATCTTGCCACCACCATGCCCCTTGTTTGTTCACTAGTAATTGGCTGTTGCTTTTAAACCAATCATCCTGAGCAATCTGGGCATTTAATTTTTTCAACAACTCTCCTTCTGGTTGTTCTTCACCCCTCTTTTTCTGAGCTCTAGTGACCACTCTTAGGGCTGTTTGGGTACATGGAATTACAGGAGCGACTACTTCCTCCCACTTGCTGTTGTGTTGAGGCAATCGAGACAAGGCGTCTGCCAGAAAATTTTTTCCCCCAGGAATGTACTTCAGGGAGAAGTTAAATCGATGAAAATATTGTGCCCATCTCATTTGCTTGGGTGACAGCTTCCTCGGTGCAGTCAAAGCTTCTAGATTCTTGTGATCAATCCAAATTTCAAAGGGATGGGGTGATCCCTCTGACAAGTGTCTCCACCAAACTAACGCCCAGCGTACTGCGAACACTTCCTTTTCCCACACCAACCAGTGTCTCTCAGTTTCTGAAAATTTCCGGGATATGTATGCACATGGAAACAGCTCCCCCCCTGCCCCCTTCTGTAACAACACAGCTCCCACTGCCACATCCGAAGCGTCTGCCTGTATGACAAATGGCTGTTCTGGATCAGGGTGCTTTAAGATCGGTTCAGCTGTAAACAGACACTTTAAACTTTGAAAAGCGTCCTGGCACTCCTTAGTCCAGGCCAGGGGGGCTCCAGGTTTTGATGCCCTCGCTTTGTCCTTGCCCTTGGTTTTCAACAAATCGGTGAGTGGGAGTGCTACTTGGGCAAAGTTGGGTATGAATTGCCGATAGAAGTTAGCAAAGCCCAGGAAACTTTGAAGCTGACGCCTGGTTTTGGGAGCCTCCCAACCTGTGACGTCCCTCACCTTGACCAGGTCCATTTCAATTCCCTGATGCAAAATTCTATACCCCAAATAGTCAATTTGCTGTTTATGAAATTCACATTTGGAGAGCTTGGCATACAATTGAGCCTCCAGTAGCTTTTTTAGTACCTTCCTGACCAATTGTACATGTTGCTCCATGGTCTCAGTGTAAATCAGGATATCGTCCAGATAAACCAACACCCCCTGGTATAAATGCTCTTGTAACACCCCCGCCACTCCTTTTAATCCGAACGGCATTATTTCACAACAGAAACACCCCAGGGGCGTGTTAAAGGCGGATTTCCATTGATCTCCTTCCCGGATTCGCACCCTGAAGTACACCTCCCTTAAATCCAGTTTTGTGAAAATTTTCCCTTTGGATAAATGGGCCAACAGATCTTTCATCAAAGGGAGTGGGTACCGGTTATCAGCAGAAATAGCATTTAGCCCTCTATAATCTGTGCACAAACATAGGGAGCCATCCTTCTTTTCCCTAAATAGCATCGGTGCAGCAATTTGAGAATGCGTAGGTACAATAAAGCCCCTCTTTAGATTCTTATCAATGAACTCCCGCAAGGCTTCCAACTCTTTTGGTGTCATTGGATACATTTTCTTCCTTGGAAATTTAGCCCCAGGCTCAATCTCTATGGCACAGTCACAGGCGCGTTGGGGGGTAGCTGATCTGACTCCCTTTCGCTAAACACCTCCTGCAGGTCGAGGTATTGCTTGGGAATCTGAGTTGCAGCCTCCCCTGCCTTTTCCCTACTCACAGCGCCCATCTCTTCATCTGACAACGTTTCGGTAATTCCTTCAACTTGCACTCCCCCCTCCTTTGGGAAACGCAAGATTTTTTCTTCCCAGTTCACTTCTGGGTTCTTCCTTTTTAACCAGTTCATGCCCAGAAGCACTGGGTTGCCTGCCATGGGAGTCACTAGGAATTTAATAGTCTCTTTATGGTCCCCCATGGTTAGCTCGAGCTCTTCAGTACGATACTCCACCGGTCCTCCCCCCGCTGGGGATCCGTCCAGCTGGGTAAAAATCACAGGGGTTTTGAGTCTTTTTAAGTGCAGTCCCAAACCCCGGGCGAGGGCGGGATTAATCAGATTTCGGGAGCAGCCAGAGTCTATCAGTGCCCGCATCTCTGCCCTTCGCTTCGTCCTCACCACCCAAATTTTAATGGGACTCACCCCCATCTCTTCGCTCTCCGAGTCCTCTCGTGAGCTGCTTTCTTTCTCTGGAAGAGCAGCCGCCTGTCGGAGAGAGAGTGGAGCTAACAATTTCCGGGTTTTGCCGCCGCTGCGTGTTGCTGCTCTAGCTCCCGTCTCGCTGCCTACCGCCACTGACTCCTTCTTGCCAGGCTTCGAAGACTTTGGCCCCTTCCGCTCCGTCTTCTTGCCTCCTTGCTCCGTCTTTGCTTTAGGGCACGCAGCGGCAAAGTGCCCCGGCTCCCCGCAGTTGAAACAGACGCGCCGGCTCCTGCTACTTCCCGGTGCGCTGGTCTTTGCCTTGGCCGCCGCCTTCTTTGTACCGGGTAAGGGCGGAAGTCAGGTTCTTGCTTCTATGGTGCGCCATTGCTCCTCCACTTCGCCGGCCATAGCGACCCATCCATTAAAGGTTTTGGGGAAACCCCGGCACACCACGCGCTGGAAAAACTCGATCAGGAGCTCTTCAGGCACATGAGGCAGCCTTTGAGCCAACCCCCGAAATTCGTAGGCGTACTTTGATACCGACTTGGACCCCTGCTTCAGCCTTTCTAGGTCGCATCGTGCTTTAAGCGCCACGCACAGGTCTTCAAAGTGCGCGCAGAGAGCTGCCATGAAATCCTCTAATCTCCTTAAAGCCCGGTCCTTTGCCCTGTGCAGGCCAACCACCCATTCTGCAGCCGTACCTTCAAAAAAACTGGACACATAGGAGACCTTCTCCTCCTCGTTGTGGAACAGACCTCCATAGTCTTCCATGTAGATCCGCACCTGGGTGATAAAGCAAGCCAGCTGCTCAGCATCTCCCCCGAATTTCATAGAGATGCCCCGCTGCTGCATCGGGCTCTTCTTGGCTCTGCTAGGTGTGAGATCCTCCTCCTCCTCACTGGAGGTCTCACCTTCAGCCGACTGCTCTGCTGCCTCCGTACCTCCTGGTGTGGCTGCTGACTCTCGCATGGGGGGCGTAAATCCCCCTCCAAGCAGTTGATCCACTGCTGCTTTTAGCGCTCGCACATCATCGGATAGGGACCCCATCTGCCCTTCAATTTCCCCATGCGATCTTTCATCGAAGGGCCCCGCCCCCTTGTCGCCGTTGCCTTTGCCCCCGCTCGGGCTTGGCGTGATGATTGCACCGGCTCCTCCTGGGTTATCACCTTCATGTCCAATGGAGGGGGGACCAGTCTCTCTTCTTCTTCCTCAATTACATCATCAGCCATTCCACTGCTCGGTTGGTCCCGGTCAACGTGAGGCTTTGGACTCCCCACAGGGCAATCTCCCTGGTAGAAGTCTGCACTGTGAGTCTTAGCAAAATGTAACGAGCTGCCACCTGTTGATCCCAAATCCAGTAACTTTCCTTGCAACCAATATTGATTCAAAAGAAAGTTCATTTATTGAGAATAAGTGTACAGATCCAAAGCATTGCTAAGGCTGATCAAAAGCGCACCAAAAGCTGTTTTTCTTACTCCCCCCCCCCCCCACATCGCCCTTAGTTCTTGGCCCTCTGATTCTCTTGCTGGCATGACCTTGAGCATGCCAGAGCTTGTGATAAGGAGCCATCTGCTTTAAATGGTTTCTCATTCCTACTCCCCCCCCCCTTTTACAATGGCAGAACCGCAGCATGTAAAAAACATTTTTTAAACTAGCCATCTAATAATCTATTATAAAATCTTGCAAGGATTCTGACATTCATATCTTCCAAAACTTTAAATAAAAAGGGCCAATTTAAATTATCAAAAGCTTTCTCTACATCTAAGAAAATTAATGCAGCTTGTTTTGCATTATGCTGTTCCAAGTATTCTATAATATCCAACACTGTTCTGACATTGTCTTTTAACTGTCTTTTAGGTAAAAATCCATATTGGTCTTCATGAATAATTTCTTGCAGAATTATTTTCAAAATAATTTTCTGTCTCCTAAAGTTGTTGTAAACAACTTATAATAATTATTCAATAATGATATTGGCTTATAATTTCTTGTTAGTTCTTGCTCTTCTTTAGGTAGGCAGCAGGTATTCTGTAGTATAGAATTCATTGTATTTTGGAGGAGTTGTAGAAGTTCATCCTCAAAACACTTATAATAAGAATCTGGTAATCCATCTGGTCCTGGTACTTTTCCCAGTTTTATCTTTTTTATAGCTTTAGAAACTTCCCTTACTGTTATAGGTCCATTCATAATCTGTCTTTGGTTCTCTGTAGGTAAGTTTTGTTTTTTTAAGTATTCATCTATTTTTTCAAAAGAAATATCATGCCCTTTATACAAGTTAGAATAATACTGATGAAAGTTTTTTTGTATAGCTACATTGTCTGTTAATACAGTATCTCCCTCTTGAAGTTTCAAAATCAATTTCTTTTCTTTCTCTTTTCTTAGTTTATACACTAACCATTTCCCTGGTTTGTTCACAAATTCAAAATTATTTTGCTTTGCATAGTTCATCTTTATTTCCATTTCTCTTACTGTTAACATAGATAACTGTTGCTGTAAAAGTTTAATTTGATGTGAAATACTTATTTTTTCTGGTGATTTTTTAATTCTTCCTCTTTTCTTTTTATCTCAGGAATAGCCTGTATTTTCTCTTCTTTTTAAGTTCAGTATTATGTTGTATGAAGTACCCTGTAATGAAAGCTTTATTTGTATCCCAAACTATTCTTAAGTCAATCAGTTCCTTTATTTAAGCTATTTTCAAAAAATTCTATTAATTTCTTTTTGCAATCCTCCACTATTAACTCTTTCTGTAATAAGGTTTCATTTAATCTCCATTAAAAGAAGGTAAGTTTCCTTTTAAAAATCAAACTCACAGGATTATGATCAGAGAAAGTCTTTGGTAGAATCTCAGCTTTTAGAGATCTTAGTAGCCAAATTTTTTTAAGTCCAAATCATATCTATTCTTGAAAAATATCTATGTCTTTCTGAAAAATAAGAATAAATTCTCTAGACTTGCCATTTTTCTGTCTCCATACATCCACCAGCGCTAAGTTATCCATCAAATTTTAAAAAGGCGTTAGTAATTTACCTTGAGTAATTTTAATATTCTTTCTTGTTCTGTCTAATTGTGGAGAAATCATTGCATTCCAATCTCCCATCAAACACCAATTTTCACAGGAAAAGCTTGTTAATTGCTCCATGAGTCATTTATAAAAAGTTCCTTTAAACTCATTTGGGGCATAAATTCCCAATACCATAGTTTTAGCCCCCTGTAATTCAACGTCTACCCCAACAAATTTACCATGTTTGCCAATCAATACAACTTCTGGTTTTAGTTGGCAGTTAATGTATAAAACAACTCCATTTTTTTTTTTTTAGGTCCAGCTGATATAAATTTTTCACCCAAATTTTTGCAAGTCAGTTATTTTATTTCCTTTTTTTCTAATACGAGTCTGTTGTAGGGAAATTATATCTTGTTTTAATTTTTTTAAGTAGTGAAAGAGTTTTTTTTTTTGAGGAGCATTTGCTCCATTTATATTCCACGTTAAGCATTTATAATCCAATATTTAGCCCAGTAATTTAGAAAAGTCAACGCTTGCAGCACCTAATTCAGAATCATCTTTTTCAGAATCCTTTTGCATCTGTTGTTATTTTGGAGCAGTCTTCACTACAGCCTCCATCTGAGCCTTTTTCAATTCTCCTTTAAAATTTTCCAAAAATGCTGTAGCTCTTTGAACAGTCTTCAATCAAAATCTTTGCTGTTTAAAAGTAAAAATCACACCTTCTAATTTGCTCCAACAAAATGAAATATTTTTCTGCTTCAGTATCTCAGTCAAAAAGGAATATTCTTTTCTCTTATGTAAAATTCTAATAGGAATTTCTTTTAAAATAATTATATTTGCATTTTCAATCTTTAATCCTGTATCAAAGTGCTGTTGCAAAACTTGATCCCTTGTTTTTTTCCTCACAAAATGCATCAAAACATCTGGAACATTTCTTATTCTTGCAAAATGTGGATTTATTTGATAAACCTTATCAATCTCTAGCTCGGTATCCTCCTCGTCCCAGTTTAAGAAATTTGTCAATGCTTGTATAATTTTTCCTCTAACATTTTCATCAGAACTCTCTGGAATAGCTCTAAATCTCAAACAGAATTCCTTCTCTCTGAGTTCCAGAAAAGCCCCATTATTCATCTCTCTCTCCTTTATTCTATCCCTAACTTCTGATTTACTCTCTAAAATTTCCATCTTATCATTGATTTATATCTCTAGACATTTGTTTTACAGAATTTTCCATCTTATCAAGCCTTTCATCTACCTTTTTTTCAAAGGCTGTAAATTTGGCTTCAAGTGACTGAGCCAATTTAGTTCCCAATTCATCACATATTGGCTGAAGCAAGCTTAAAAGAATTGTTTTATCTTCTTTCTCTAACGTTCTGAGGAACCTCTTCTTGCCTCCAGTCTTGCTGCCTTGCCCGGCATCATTATTTGGAAATGAAAGTGTTAAACAGCAGAGAAGATAAACACAAACTTCACTCCCTCTAGTGCCTTTATACCTGTAATTGCAGTTCCACGTCAGATCACTGTTTCCATGATTACAACCAAGTACTCCGTCTCAAATTACCTTAATCTTTTGTTTTATAAATCCAGTCAATTATTGGCAGTCTTTAATGCAAAGCAAACATGGAAGATCTGAGCCAATTGTTTTCATTCGGTTAGAATTTTTTCAATGTAGTTTCATAGAAAAATTAATCTTTTAAAAAAAAAAAATAACCTTCCCCTTCATCCATTTTTAACTTTCTTTCTTACATCATTCTTTATTAAGCCTTTTGCCCAATATTTCTTATACTTTAAATCTTTAAATCTTATAAATTTATACTACCCCCCAGCAAAATGAAAATCACCAAGAAAAGTACTTATCTGTTGTAAAAGAAAATCTCTCTCAGGCTGAAGAATAGTTATATCCAAATGTGGTTAAGAAATTAGGATTGGTTGGTTCTTGTGTCCATGCAGGCTGCACCACAGCCATGAACGCCTCCCAGCCACTCAACTCGCAAGCAAACCACAGAAACTTCCTTTTTTGCAGGTAACTAGTGGGGAGCAGCTGACTAGAGATCAGATGGCTTTGATTTCACGCTTCCTCCTTTATCAGGAGGAAGTTTGATGTCCAGCACTGGCTTCTGGGCGCCAATCTCTGCTGTGGTGCTGTCTCCGCTCCTCAAAGATGAGCTAAACCACCATTAATCCCCACCGGAAGTCTGTTTCATATTACTTATAAATTATTTGTTTATACTTAATGATGACCACTGTAGTGTAGTGGTGCATCCAGGAGAGACCCAGATGACCACCAAGCTCTTTGGATGACCTTGGACTAGTGACAGTCTTTTCAGCCTACCTTCCTTTACAGGGTCATTGCTGTGGGCATCAAATGAGAGGAGATTCCTCAAATACAGTGTCTTGAGCTCCCAAGAAAAAAGACAGGATATTAGCAAAATAAACAAACAAATAAATAAATAAGATTGATATATCAACTAAATTTGTTTTAAACACAAATTAGAGATCAAATGATAAAACCGTTTTGGCCCATAAGCCTATAATGTAAAAACACACTCAACTTTAAATGAAAAAGAGAAGTTGCCTGGAGCAATCCTTTTTGGTGGAAGGTTGTCTCTCCTTCCTTCCCAACATAAGCTGATAATTAGAATCTATATGTGTTTCCTCATTTATTGGAAGAACAGATGAAATGGTGCAGTGGCATATGAGCTAAGCCTTACCTTTTACAACTGACATGCCCAGTGATCAAGAAACTGTACATTCAGTCATCCTAAAGAGAAACTGTGTTAGACCTCCAGTGCTGTTGTTCACTGGTAGGTAACTGGTAGAAGCCATGACATCACACACACATCATAACATCACACAAATGATGTGATAATTGCCCCTACTAGCCCCACTTGTTGATGCCCATGTGTTCACTATCTCATACACTCACATACACGTACACATGTACATCCCTACACAACTCAAAGATAAGCAAAGACTAAACTTGAGTTTCAGAAGATTCGATGTAGCAAACCCACTATGCATGGTCATTCTATAAGATGGCTCCAAAGTACTATAATTTTTGTTCCTTCAATATCTTCTGAGAAGGCTTGCCTAGCCCCAGCTTCTCATTCCTATTGGCACTTTCACTTCATCCATATAGGATCCATCTCTTATTTTGAGAAACATCTCATGTTTTGAGAACTGTTTTGAGAAGCACCCTTTGTTAAGTCTTCTGGTATTTTTTCACAAGCTGCATAAGCTGAAATCCTCCAAAACAAGTTATTTTGTCTCTCTGGTCTGCTTTGACTGGGTTTCGTGTACTCTTGTCAGTCCTTCAAGGTAGGCCAGGTCAGGAAACAGGCATCACAAGGATTCCAAGAAAGCCGCTTTATTGTTGTAATAACAGAATCTTGAGAACCTGTCAGAATTTCTGTGTGCCCCATCTTATACTAAACAGAATCAAGTTGATGTCATTTTGAGTTTCTTTCTCATGCTTTTCACCTTCCAAAGAACTAAGTTGCCATTTCACCTCCCTTAACATGTCCTCCCTTCCATGGTTATCTCTACATTCCTTTACACATTCATACCATCGCAAAAAAATATATGGCACAAGATATATATGAACCAATAACTATAAATCAATATATATGATAAACTATATACATTAGTAACATGATCACATAAATAGTCACATAAAGTTTCCCTTGACTCCTGGTGATTACATGGGCATCTTGGCAAAAATATGTAAGCTAATAGTCTCCCAGCTAAGTATCGGCCAGGACCAACTCTTAGTTTTGGAGCCAAAATCAACTTGCTCCTGCCACCTAGGCCATGATATGTACTGGCATATATATCTAATAGCTGTAGTTGTAGATTCCTATACTGGGCAGGGAGCTGGACTAGATCTCCAAGATCCCTTCCAAGCCTTACATCTTATCATTCTAAGCCCCTTTACATGGTGACAACACTGGGCTTTTACTACCCATGCAACAGGAGAGAGCAACCTGTACACTTCCTCTTCTGCGCTTTCAAGGTGGTCTAATTCTGCCCCCCCGACTGTGACTCCTCGGGACTAGAATAATCATTAGAGTCCCTGAAAGTTAAGCCTCAAGAAAGTGGTGTAGCAATGGACATTTGAGTTTAATGCTCATGGATACCAACAGGTGAGCATTCGTCACATGGCTGGTGTGGGTCTTCCGGGCTGTGTGGCCGTGGTCTTGAAGTCTTGTTTCCTAACGTTTCGCCAGCACCTGTGACTGGCATCTTCAGAGTGCAGGAGCACAGACAGGAGCCGTTCTCTCTGTGTCACATCACCCTGGGCACAGAGAGAACTGCTCCTGTCTGTGCTCCTGCCCTCTGAAGATGCCGGTCACAGGTGCTGGCGAAACGTTAGGAAACAAGACTTCAAGACCACGGCCACACAGCCCGGAAGACCCACACCAGCCATCGTATGCCGGCCGTGAAAGCCTTCGACAATACATTCGTCACATGCTTATTACTAATCATGTATTCATCAAAACGTCAGATTAGTTCACTTGTCATAGGAAAACTCATCAAGTCTGATGAATGGGTTATGCGTAAGCATAGTCCATTATTAGGCATGATTCAGAGTGTAATGGATCCAGGGGGTTTCTCTTGGGTGCTTTGTGCAGTTCTGGCTTGCTTTGCAAACAAGATTCTGTTCTCTGTCTGGAATGAACTGATCCCTCCCACTGCAACCATCACTCTCAAGAGGGTCAGCTCATATAATTCCCTAAGTATTCTAGAGTAAGAACAAGAAGCTGATTGGGTAGAGATATCTACGGGGGGGGGGGGAATTATTATGCATCAGGATGCAAGCTCCGCCCCCTGGGTATATATGTTGTGACACTGCATGTGTATGAAAGGGGTGAAGCCTGCATCATAAAAGCAAGATGCTTCTCTAATCGGTTTGATGAATGCCTCTGTGATTGGGCCAAAAAATGCAATACAGGTGGCAGATAATATATAATCAGCACGATGACACATAAGCAAGCAAGCTCCGGAGCTATGGCAGAGACAGCAGCAAGAAAGTGTGACTTCTCCATCAACATTGTGTTTGTAATTTAGATTCCTTCTGTAATGTCATCTAATGACCTCTAATGGGATGTAATGCCTTCTCTGTTCCTGCACCTGCCCTTTGGAACAAACACCCCCCCTCCCCCCGCTGCCTACACTTTAGTCAGCCCCAAACCTATTAGCTTTTCATGGAGTGGTGAAGACCTGGCTTTACTCCCCTGTATTGGGCCTGGATGATAATTGAACCTATCCTGCCTGGAGAGCTTTCGTAATGACCTGCCTCAGCTATGTCTATATCCACTGTATAATTGTGGTTGGTGAAGTGTGTATGTGTGTGTATGTGTGTATAGTGTATTTATAAATAATTTTGGTTGGCTTTGATGGTTATTGACATGTGCTAACCAGAGTCATCAATTATGAATCGGGCAGCTTTACAAATTTCAGAAATAAATAAATAATATTGATAAGGTGTTGGACTAAGAATGAAGAGTCCTAATTCTAGTCCATGGTCAATCATAGACCCTCAATGGGTGACTTCCACACTCTTTCACCAAACCTACTCTTCCCATCCTTAAAGAGGATTGGGCTATCAATGATTATTAACCTTAATTATTGTATATTATCTCCCGAATCACAAGCAGTGTCCCTAAGGCTGGCCATTGTATGACACAGAATGCTGGACTAGATGGACTTCTGGCCTGATTTAGCAGGATTCCTTAGAGTTATTAAGGATCAAGCATAGCTTGGAGTTCTCATGGTCTCAACACCATCAATGAGGATAATCTGACCTGATTTTGCAAATACAACCCCACAGCAAAAAATGTTGCTGCCGAAAAGAGATGCCTCTTTACAAGCCTTTTATTCTACAATGCCCTGGCTCATTCTTCAAATGTTATAGAGGGTCCACTCTTCCACATGAAACTCTTCCAAGTTTTCCCACTGCTCCACAAAAATGGGGAGAAGAAGCTAGAATAGCTGCTCCATACCTTTTATTTGACACTGCTAGGATCTCTCCATCAAGAAGCACCATCTAGAAGAACCCTTCTTCTCCTTTTAGCCTTGTTAGGTCAATGAACCTGAAGTTGCATCAATCCAGGTGTTTTCAGCGGGGGGGGGGTCATGCAAGAGAGAACATTCTCCAAATGGAACCAGCTTATCCCAGACATGCTGACTCTTCATCCAGGGCAATGTAAGGGGGTCAAACAGCCCAAAAAGTACTTATACAGGAGCTGGATCCCTTGACTTAATGATTTATCCTGCCCTTACTGTATACAGGAGACAGTAGCACTAGCACTAGCACTGCAGTTATATGTATACATGCTGGATTCCACTTGAGGTTATTGTGCATTCTCATGAACTAATTATTAAGTCAAAGACGGTACCATTACACTATTGAAGGGAGCTTGCCATGATGTAAGGGCAAAGCTGGAGAGGCAGAAACCAATTATTTTCAGGCCAGACAAAATCATTATGTAAAAATGAAGCAGTTGTCTCTGACTCTCAAAGCTGGGGAAAAAAGTGCCCAAAAGTCCATTGACTCACAAAGGCAGGAGGAAAAGGCCTAGGATTTAAACCCTGGGGCTGAAACACACACACACACACACACACACACAGACACAAAAATTCTGTTCTGCAGTAGGCGGATCTAGAAATATACGAGTTCTTCCTTGTTTACAATAAAGCAACTTATCTAATAGTGTTGAGTCTGTGAAGCTTCAGCTGTTAATTACTTTCTAAATGTGAAATTGGATTTCTTGACAGCTAAGATATATGACTGTGCCTGGTGTGAAGTCTGGCACAATAGGCAGCTTGTCAAGGCTGCACCCCAAGTTAAAGATGAGCTGTAGACTATATACAGCAGAAGTGGATCGCCTTTTAATGCCTGGTGGGAAATATACTTTCCCATATATAAATATCCTATATATATTTAGATCTTCAAGTGCTGCACAGAGTATAGCTGCTGACACTCTGGAAGAGCAAAGCTGAAATGTTTGGTTTGGATTTTCCCCTCATTTATTGGGAGTTCCATAAAAAAAATCTAGATAAAACCACTTTGTTTTACATACACAGGTTTACCTTGCTTTATGTGAATTTGGTTTATGTGCATTTCTATTATGCAACTGATTATTTTTATCCAAGAATTTGCTTTATGTAAAAAAAAAAAAAAATCGCTATCATGCAATTTGTCCCAGGATAGTCTATTTGTGTCAAAGGTCTGGAAACATGCCAAAACAGCTTGAACATTTCCCCATCAAACCCCCTACTGCTCTCACTCACACATTTACCTTCGTATTGTGTGGTGGTTCTAGTTCTACATCCTGCCTCCCACTTACTTCCATGTCTGCAGTAGCTACTGCTGTTATTATGGGTCAACATAACCATTGATATCTTGTTCAACTCCCTTTCTGAAAATGAAAAGGATTTCTCTAACACTAGAAACACAGTTAAATATTTTATGTTGCACCACTTCTTCTTCGTTTTTCATGTCCTGAGCAATGAAGGGTGTGATCTTCTGACTGAAAGTGCCAATCCCAGCCCGTCGCGATTCGCTGGTGCCTCAGATGTCAGTTTGTAGTCGTTTTATTTCATCGTTCAATGGGTTGAGCTTTCCTGTGTTCATGCTGCTTACGTTTCATGTTCCTACATAATTCTGTCTTTGCAGCTTCGGATTTTCTTTTCCTGTATCGCAACATCAGCAACTAGATGTCCCGAAGGCTTTAATGTAGCCGCATCATAAACACCATTAGCACTCCGAAAGATCCTCAGCCCTTCCTCGGTAGCATGCTGAGTGCCATCCGACCTGAGGGGCCCATCATCTGGCACTATATTGTACTATTTTATATCTTCTGTGGTTTTCTTGGTAAAGGTACAGGAGCGGTTCACCATTATCTTCTCCCACACAATATGAATTGATGCCTTTGCCATTGCCGCTAAAGTGAGCATCTGCCTTTGGCATCTTCCTATGTTGCTGCTTGTTACAGGCACCTGCTTGCTTGAGCTGGGCAGCTGGGATGACCTGCACACCTTGGGCGACCCAGCTGGGAGTAGATACTCTGGGCATACACTCCCGACGTTCTGTGCTCATCCCTCCCAGGAACATCCCCACCACCACAATGAGGCAGCACAGCAGGACCTGGGGGGAGGGGAGATAGACTTAAGTTATCCTTAATTGTATGGTAATAAATAAAGTAGTATTGTGATGTGGGCTCAAGGTATGTAAAATCTGATAGACTATCACCAGTGACTTAGAACCGCCGCAATAGAGGCGGGATACAGGTTAGAAATGCAGGCAGCAAATTTTTCCAGAGGCAAAGATGGAAGGAGAGCAGTCTGACTCAGGCCCTCTAAGAGCAGTAGAATTCTATGGGGCCAACCCCTTAAGGAACAAAGATGTTTATTACTTTAACCTCCGTTGCAGGACAGTAATGGGAAAATAATGAAAACCACGTACTTTGAGCTCCCCTTAAACAAACTAACATTAGATGATGCTAAATATTTTAAAAAACCAGAATGCAAATTGAGAACAACTTGGGTTGCGACAAAAACCACCCCAAACTGTGCTAAGAATTCTCATTTAATAAGTTGGAAGGAAATGGCAGAGAGGATGAGAAGAATATCAATATATTTGGAGGGAATGGCCTTTTTAATAAAAAAGCAGTCATAAATAACTGTATTATTTCAATATCAATCAAATGTATTGATTGGGTGTGGATAAATTGCTTATAAATTTGTACATTTATACATATCCAGAAAGATTTTTGGATGTGAATAAAGAGGACAAAAAGAGAAAGTTTGGATTATGACCATTTCCTTGCTCCCCATTTTTTTGTTTTTTTCACTTGTATAGATGGAACTGTTTCCAAGGAGTTAGCAGCAGTTTTGTGACCTCTGGAAATAAAATTAAAACACATGCTACCTCAAATGAAGCTTGCTTCCTGGTGATCCCCAGTGAAAATCCCCTACATTTCAGTGTAGGTTTTTTTGGCAACAGTATAGAAATGGTATGCCTTTGCTTTCTGGATTTTTAAAAAAATTTCCATGTTACGTTCTTGGGATGTCTTACTGGTCTCCCATCCTGGTTTATATAGTTTTTCAAGATCAGCCAAGGTGGGCTGCTTTAATATTAGACTTATTTACCTCAAAGAGTTAAGATATGGATTTGCCACCATTGGAAAAGTAACACGTTAGACTGAAAGAAAACAAAAAGGAACAAATTCGTAGAAAATTGAATATTTTATTGATTTCTCTAGAAGGAATATGATATGCTTATACACAGTTATTGTTCAACAACCTGAAAATGAACTGACATTTAATATAATTTTCCTTGTAGAAAGTTTCTAGAAGTGATGCTATTAT